>NC_051176.1:56687823-57422822 GCF_013339695.2 Rhipicephalus sanguineus
CGTCACACTTCAATCGCTCAACGAGATGGCCACACGCCTCGCTTCAGCTTTCCCGAGTAAACAGCGACACACCCGAGACGACGGATGGAAAGAGAGAAAGGGGGGCGGCATTCACAAGCACCGCTCTGTTGCAAGCGCAGCGCGGCTATACATATCTCGGTGGCTCAGACGACGCAGCTGCTGACCCACAGCAGCCGCAGCTCGGAGGCCTAAAGCAAACAAGAGCCGCGGGAGGAAAGGGAACGAATGATGATGCGGCGGCCGCTGACGGGCCGGCCTACCAGCGCGACAAACACGTCGCGCTAGCTAGGAGCTGAAATGGATGATGCGCATCGGCGAGCCGCACGTCAGCTCGCCTCGACCCAGCCTGTCCGGGCACTTATGGCTGCTCGTTTGTACTACATCTCGTCGTCACCGCAGGAGGATAAATAATAAGTAAAGAAACACTGGAGTCGACCGGGAAGGGGCTTTCCTAACGCAATAAGCGCGTCCGCACCGCTGTGGTCGTCGTAGCGCGACCTTTGCGTGTGTGTGTGTGTGTGCGCGCGCGCGGAGACGTCGGTCACCAAATCAGGCCGTTGCGGAAACGACACAAGCCGGTATGCTCATACTGGCAACCGCGACGCCGTGCAAAAAGAAATGTAGTAGCAAAGAAAGGCGGGAAGTGGCGGAGAGAAAAACGCGCATATATATATATATATATATATATATATATATATATATATATATATATATATATATATATATATATATATATATATATATATATATATATATATATATATATATATATATATATATATATATATGGCGGTCTCTCGCGCCGGACGAATAATCGAGTTAAACAGCGGCTCGCGGGTCGGTCATCATCGCTTCTGGCGCGTCTCCGGCGCAAGAGGACACATCAACGCCGGCACGCCACGCCGCCCGCGTATACGCCGCACTACGGAAAACTGATGCGTCCCTTCCCCGAAGGACGTTTCTTGGCTCCGCCCCCTCTTTGGCACGTCATCCGTCGCCCTCGCAACAGAAAAAACAAAGACATGCACCGTGGTGCGGAGGTTTTAAGCAGATTTCCCTGACGAGAGTCGGCCGTGCCTTTAATCTTCATTTAGAAAGGGGCGGGGGGGGGGGGAGCTTATACTTTCTGCGGCAGCAGGGCCGAGCCTAAAGCGAAACGTATAGTCGGCGAAGCCGGAGCAAGAAGTACACGCGTGAACAAAAAAAGAAAGAAAACAGAGAAAATAAAAGAGAAGTAAGCGGTAGGAAACACGTCCAGTTGGGGGTAATTACAAAATCCTGCCACAGTGTGTTCGGGTGAACGCACACCGCGGGGGGCTTTCTTTAGCGCTGCCTCGCAATCCGACTTGGCGGGCCCCGGCGAGTTTGGCTTACTCTATGGGCGCGCGAGGAAGAGGGACGGCGATAACTCATGCTTGCAAATGATGACGCCCGACAAGCGCCGGCGCACACACGCAGAATGAGAAGAAGAAGAAAACAAAACGGCTGCGAGCAGGAGTTTGTGTGATCTCGAGGACGGAGAAAATCAAATTGCTCCAGGGCGCCTCCGCCCCGCTGCTGTAATATGGACGGACGGACGACGAGAAAAGAAAGCGACGCGAGAAACGGATGGCAAGGAAGCAACGCCGAGAAGACGAGTCTGTGGGAGAGAGGAGCATGGCTTGCAGGGAAGGCGCTTGGCTAAGTTCGTGGCGCTCGGAAGTAGTCGGGCAGGCGCTGGGCGTGCAACAGGGACCCGGTGAAGGACAAAGAAAAAGGAAAGCTAAAGAGGCTCTGATGGCAACCAAAAGACTCGGTACACCAATAGCTGCCGTCTTTTAATTTGGAAAAGAGACCCCGCGAGCTAGTGGCTCGAGACGAGCAAAAAGAAAGAAAGGCGCAAAAAAAAGGGGGGGGGGTGGAAGGGGGAGAACGGGGGGCAAACTCTCAGAGGGCGGGACCGACCGCAACTCAATCTCTTTGCTCTCCTCTTTATATCGCTTGCCTCTCCTTTTACTCAACACCCCTCCAGCCATTCGACCCTGCATCCTGGCTTCCTCGCACGGACGGGGTCGAGTTTCTCTACTATCGACGCGGGAGTCAATTTCCTGCCTCCCAAGCAGTTGGCCTCTTACACTGCTTGTTTTTTTTTCCCTTCTGCATACAGAGATGTCCGACACTCCGCATGCTCGATTCCCCCTGCGACGACACAATAGCCGCCACGTCGTTCATTGTTGTGTCAAAGCAAAAAAACTTCCGTTTTGCCTTCTTTCTCTCGCTTCGTTTTTTCTCCGCATTCCCAACTTGCAGCTCGTAATGTACGAATGACAACACCACCAATGTTGTAGAAACTTCGGCGCCCCCGGCAAGTCGCAATACGCGCTGTGCGAGCGCGTTTTCCTCGAAACACTGCGGCCTCACGTACCGTGGCCACCAGAAGTCGATGCTCAGCGGGACCTCCGACGCGAGGGCGTCCGTCTTTACAAGCTAGCTCGGCCGGCCAAGCGGGCCCCGTGGTTACTTTGGTCGGAGCGTAATCCAGTTATGGCCCGCTGTGCTCTCGCATAGAGAACAAGCAGCCAACCGAGGCAGCGTCGACGGGCCATGTATCGGGAAGCGTCGATCCATCTCCTGTCACTCTAACGAATGCCGGCGCGCCTAAAAATGACACAGCCGAGGGAGTAGAAAGACAAAAAAAAAGTGTGCACACATATTTCTTTGGAGGTGCTAGGCGTAAGGGTGTCATTTCTTTTTTTTTTCGTTCTTATTCATCTTCTTAGGGGGGATTTATTGCAATTACATTACGCGGGTGACGTGCGACCATCGGTGCGTGCTGCAGTCACGTGACGCCTCACAGCCCCACTCCCCACATCTCGTCGGATTGTTTTAACGAGCCATTTATCCAAATGGCGGGCGACGATTCCTTTCGCCTCTTTCGATAGTTCTTTTGAGCATGGATCATTAGTTCACTGGTAGCGACCAAGCCATGCATAAAAGCAATGCGCTCGAACACGAGGATGCAACCGCGGACGCTTGTGTCCGCGAAAGAAACGGAAACTGACCGCCCTTCCACTACCACGAAGATGGAAGCCAGCAGCGGCTGCGGCTGCCCGTTCTGCGGCAGCGGCGTCACGTCCTTTTCGCGCCCATTCGCGCTTCTGTGTGCATTGGCGCTCCTTCAATTAACGCTCTTCCTCCGAGCGAACGACACGCGTCCGTCCCATAGCGAATGCAAAGGGCAACTGTAGTTAACAGCGCTAGCGCGATCTCTACAGCACTAGACAAAGGGGCACAAAGATTGGTCGGAAGTGCCGCCGCTGAGTATTGCGACACTTGTGAAAGAGGCGGTGGCGAAGGGGCGAAGGGCGCCGAAAATGTCTTATGCGTCGTTTTGTTATCGGGCGGGATCCGCCAGAACCTAGCCATATACCGATTCGCTGTAAAACGTGAAACAAAACTTAAGGCGCGTTGCAGCACAATCTGGTCAGGAAAAGCGGCAAGCAATTTTAAACACGTAAGTGAACCGTTTATTCTTTACAGGTGATGTTTGGTGCCGTTATGTTTCCTTCTTGATCTATAAGTGAGCGGACAACACTCGCTTGTCGCATTGTCTGCAAGGAGAGGCGCCGCAGGGGTTGCCTCCGCGTTTTACACACTGTACAGTGCGGAAAAGAGATGGTTGGAAATGGCGATTTTCTGGCGCACAGCGCGAAATAAACGGATAAACACCAAACGTTACACGCACAGGTAAAGCGATCCGCCGGTGCAAGTGAGATGACTTCCTGTCCTCCTGGACAAGATAGTCCGGTGACGCGCGTCTATGCAAATTTCGCAACTTCTTTGACACAGGAAGTTCCGGTCTGGCGAAACAGAGCGGCCACCTTTTATTCGCGCCCGGCAAGCTCGGTTTCGACATCACTTGGATAGGGGTCGTGAAATTCGGTGATGAATATCTCAAATTACGTGCTTTTTTTTTCTGTTTCTGAAAAATAAGTGTGCTATATCAACTCCCATGCCCTACAACTTCTCGTCTACGTGTCAAGTGTGAGTGAATAATCAGAGAGAGAGAATAAACGTCTATTTGGAGCAAGTGCGCTGTGCGCCAAAGGTGCGCGGCCTCCTTATTCCACGTAGCCGCGTGCCTTCGCCATCTCTCGTGCCCGTTGAACCAGGCTTCGCTGATTCTTCAGGTCTGGGTCCGATAACTTGGCCTCCCACTGCTCTTGTCAGTGTAGAGGTGCTAGGGTTTTGTATGCATCCCCATAGCATATGGCGTAGAGTGTCCGGGACATCACAGTACTTGCAGATGTACGAGTGCTCAGTCGGTGAGATACGGTGAAGTAATATACCGGGAACGTAAGTGTTTGTTTGAAGCTTCCTGAGGGTTACTGCCTCTTCCCTAGTTAGGCTGGGGTGAGCTGGCGGATAAGTTCTTCGGCCTAGTCTGTAGTGCTGTAAGATGTCGCTGTACTTTTTGGGTACATCATCTTTCCTCCTAAGTGCGTCCTGTGGGAAGGCCCGGTGAACATGAGCTCGGGCGGAAGCGTCGGCTGCCTCATTTCCCATCAGGGACTCGTGACCCGGAGTCCAAACGATGTGCGTTTCTGGTACTTTCTTCTTTGCTGTAGCTGTGAGTATTTCTAAGGCTTGCATGGAAATTCTTCCTTTCTGAAAGTTTCGACAAGCTGCTTGTGAATCGGTTAGTATGAGTGCTTCCTCAGCACAGGTTGAGATGGCCAGGGCTATGGCTGTTTCTTCAGCCGTATCGATTTCCGTAGTTAAGATGCTAGCTGCCGTTCTCTCTTTCCCTTTACTGTCGACTACGCTCACAGCACTGGCTGGGATTCCTGAATATTTTGCTGCATCAGTGTATCTTGTGTCCGGATTTCGGCCGTTGTCTTTTCGCAGTTTCTCTATTCTGGATTTTCTTCTTCCTAGATGGTAGGTAGGATGCATATTTCGTGGGATGCGGCCTACCGAGATGTACTGTCGAATTACTGCTGGGATAGGCCTTTTCTAATCACTCACTCACTCACTCACTCACTCACTCACTCACTCACTCACTCACTCACTCACTCACTCGCTCGTGAGTGAGTGAGTGAGTGAGTGAGTGAGTGAGTGAGTGAGCGAGCGAGCGAGTGAGTGAGTGAGTGAGTGAGTGAGTGAGTGAGTGAGTGAGTGAGTGAGTGAGTGAGTGAGTGAGTGAGTGAGTGAGTGAGTGAGTGAGTGAGTGAGTGAGTGAGTGAGTGAGTGAGTGAGTGAGTGAGTGAGTGAGTGAGTGAGTGAGTGGTCCGCGGCGGAAAATGCTATATTTATCCGTGCTTACAGAAGTAAGCGAAGATTAAGCAGTGAAGTATAGTAAGTGAAAGGACTGTAGCATTGACAAGCGTCGTCCAGTCCTTTTGAACAGCAGTGAATGTGTGCATTTGCTTCTTTCTTTCTTTCTTTCTTTCTTTCTTTCTTTCTTTCTTTCTTTCTTTCTTTCTTTCTTTCTTTCTTTCTTTCTTTCTTTCTTTCTTTCTTTCTTTCTTTCTTTCTTTCTTTCTGTCGTTATGTGTGGAGGGCAGCAAACGGTTCTTTGTTCTGACTGATCTCCCTTCCTTTCGTCTCCTTAATCTTTTCCTCCTCTCCCCCGAAGGGAAATGCGGATATTGTTTACCATTACGGCCGCAATACTATATCCTCTGCGTTGTTCCTATTTTCTTCAGGCTAGAAGGAAGACACCCAAAAGTCGGTATCTGGGAACATACTGGCAACACTTTCCGTTTCCTTCCATCTTTCTTTCTTCGCCCATCCGAACGTCTGTCTCCATCCGTACAATACAAACCGGGGTAGCGGAAAACAAAAAGCTCGGCGTGAGCCACCGCGATCTGCCGGAAATGGGAAACGGGGCGCAAAATGGGAAACCATCAACACCGCCGTGCGCGCCTACACAATGACGCGTGTCCCGTCGTCAACGCGCGCGCCGCCGCACAGCGCGCAGACGCCGCCAGTTTCCGGAGCGAGCAAGAGACGCGGGTAACGCGAGCGGAAAACAATCACGGACAAGCAGGACGTGTAAACAAGCAACCTACCCTATGGAACGAAGAATGATGCAGCCTACGCCAACAGCCGATACAGCTTCCGTTTCTCTTGGCTCTTCTCTATGGCTGTTCCCTATATACACTCTCGGTCTTTGTTTAGTCGCGCTTCCTTTTCTGACGCTTTGGCTTCTTCGCCCATCGCTGATGTTTATATAAGACTGTTTAGGGCGCCTCCTTCTGTCGGTATACGGCCACCGCCGTTTGCCTGATAGAGCGCGAAGCGGCCATCTGATGCTCGCCAACGCGCGCAGAACTAAGACCGTCCGGAGGTGGCGGGTGGCGCAGACCCTCCGAGCCAGTCCTCCCCGGAGGCAAACGGACCAGCTTTCCGTTTTCTTTGTGAGAACGAAATCGAAGACGCGGTTCTCTGTTTCCTCCATCAAAGCGATTGCATTGAGATGGCGGGAAGGATTCTGCTGCGGCTGCTGCTGTCCATCGCACTTTAGCCGTCTTTATGTTTTCTCCCTCCCATGGCCGCGAAGAATATGTGCCCAGTGTGGTGTCGATGCGACTGCGTTGGCGCGCATTTGCATGTCATGGTGACGAAGTCAGCAACGACTGAATATGGGAGAAAAATACGAGTCACATACTCATTTGTCAATGAGAATCAGGTCAGCAGACGCCGAGACTGAGTGAAACCTTTTCTCTTTTTTTTGCTGTCTCGAATATGTATAACTGGGAAGGTCTACCTCGCTTAGCGTCAGGCTCAAAGTGAGACTAAATGGTCTCGGTAGCGGGTATCAAGGGGGAGTACCTGTACATGTTAACTGTCCGTTTCCTCATGAACAAAATTTTATTCGCGCACGCCGACGTCCACAGAGAAAGCATGTGAAGAGCGTCGCTCCTGCCTGCCGTCTAATGGGCAGCCGCATATCGCATGAACGAGAGAAGGAGAACTTAAGGGCTCGCTTTCTTTGTAAGACACAACAATAATGACAACCAACAGACAGTCAAGCCTCCGAAAGTATAGGGAACGTCATTTGTAGTTTTATTATGTAAATGTGAAGGCATTAAAGTGATGTACCGACGCGTTATTCGAAGGTTGTAGGTTCAGTCCCCGCCGGGAGTGGGTTGTCTTTTCGCACACTAATTTCTTCACATTTTTATCATAATTACTACAAATAACGTCCCCTATACTTTCCTTGGCTTGATTGTCTGTCGGTTGTCATTAATGTTTTGCCGCATATCGCAGACATATAGCGTTCTCTGCTCATTGGTTCTGCTGCGTCGGACTTCCTGCATATACTACATTGCGCATATCTTCTTCCTATATAGTTATCGAGCTGCACGAACGCTCCTTCTCAGGCGCCTGCGCTCTTAAGACGTTAACCTCTACATGCATACACGCTTAAGCATTATCGCGTTTGTAAATGTAATCTGCACTATTTTTTGTAAGTAATGGCAACTTGCTCAGAATATCTATAATATGTCTTAAGTAATATTACCACGACACACTAAGCACTGCGAGGCTTAGACGCACACTACAGTGAAATGCTAAATTAGCTTTGGTGCCGTCAAAGTCCAGCATGTCACGGCGAGCTGGTCCAGGAACCTTCATATATTTTATTTTCCCACATTTTCTAACTCCCATATATATGACAAGAGTGCCCCCCCCCCCTTTCTTTTTTTAGTGTAGTATGATAATGTACAACTGGTAGCTAAAGTAAATATCGTTTTCAGTATTTCGATCAATCGGCATAAAATTTGCAGGACCTAGCAACGCGCAAATGTCATTGCAGACTGCGTACCTGACTGGACGCCTGGCACAGAAGCGGACCTACACAGCTCATAACCCCGTGCAAAATTTTAACATCTCCGGCTGTCATGAGACGTAATGAAGCGTACGCAGCGTGCTGACTTACCGCAAGCACTGACAAATTTGCCCTTATTTCTGTTCACAAATATGCCGCTTGCCTGGGACGAATATGCGGAGATACGAATTTTCGTGAAGGCTAAATTGTGGATGCCGTGGCGCATCGCGCGTTTGCTTTCCATTGTCTCATTATTGTCTTGACTATAAATGTTCTAACCCGTTCTTCTTTCTCGTCGTACTAAAAAGCAGCTCACCAATTAAGTTACAATTTACGGCTAGTGCATGCCAGCTACGCCTGCACGTGCCTCTGAAGTTTTTGTACGTGAATGACATATACTGTATCAGTATAAAGCTAATTGACGCACCTCGCAAGCGTCGCACAGAGGCTATATAACTTCAGCCATTGTACTTAGCTTACTCATGCATCATTCTCTCGACCGCATTTCAGTACCGGATGCAGGAAGTCTGTGTCTGCGACACACCGGAACATCGATCGCTCTCACACGGCCGATCCGCTCTGACGCTGTCGGCCGTGCACAGTCGTCGGCTTTCACGCTGCAACTTGTTCGCACAGTTGAGCACTGCCTTTTCTAAATGGCCACTTTTTGGCGGCTGTGGAAGTACTATCAGCATTTTCTCGTGTAGTACGGCAGATGCTGGTTCCCAAAATACGCGGCTGTGCGGGATCATTGGAAGAGCAAATTGTGGGCCTCTAGACGATGTCAAATTGCTTTCCCATATTTTGTGGCCAACATTATGCCATGAAAGCGGGTACTTTACGAGCAGAACGATTCCCCGGCATTGACGGTCAGCTATAAAGGCGCCTGTCGCAACTTCAGTACCAATACCAACACCTCACAGGAGCTTTCCTAAAGATAACTCACAGCTGAGTGTACATTTACTTTTTTTTTGTGTGTTGTATTTGTACAGGAGCGCGAGTGTCACTGCCTTTAAACGAAGCTGCAGGAAAGGCCAAGTTTTCAGCAGAATGTCACAACTCTGATGTCCCACCGTAACTTCCAGAATAACCACAGTGGTCAGAAGTCAACCGACACCGCAAAACGAACAAGCCCTGTAATGCAGAAATGCTGGCAGGCAAGAAAGGGGGGCTCTAACAACGCACGGCGCGTACACTTTTGTGTGCACTCGCGCGGACCAGCGGTCGTTTAGAGAGGCGAGATGGAAAGACACTCCGCGAAGGAAACGTTCGCGAGCAAGCCAAGGCCTGAATCGAACGAAAACGAGCAGGCAAATAATAAAACTCAAACGAGCCCAGAGCGGAGAAGGTGTGTGCGGGAAAGGGCAGGCGGTATGCGAGCCTGTTTCGGTGGCAACAAGACAACGAGGTTCGAATATGGATGCGAGCACCAAGCACTGTACCGATGACGCCACGGGGCAAAGAATGAATGGCGGAGAGCTTTGAAAATGGAAAGAACGGGTGCGCCGAGGCATTGGGCTTCTTCGGCACCGCAGCCAGCAGGAGCAAATCGCTGAAACAATGAAACAAACAAACAGACAAGTAGATCGGAAGTGATGGCGCAGATGCGTGAAGAGGCGGGAAAAAAGAGCACAAGGTTGACGCGATCAAACAAAGAGTGTATGAGGAGCGCTTCGGTTTCCTTTACTCTTTTACCTCTTTTGTTTCTTGTTTTTTCTCGTTTTGTTTGCTTGTTTGTTTGAACGAAGGTACGTTTTTACGGGCAGAAGAAAAGCGCAAAGCAACCGAGAGGACATGAAAAAGAAATGGTACTTAAGAGAAAGATCGCAGATCTGGCGGGGAGGCGTAGCTCAGAACAAATAAGTAAACACGGGAGAGTAGGGTAAATAAACGCCTATATCAAGAAGGAACGCCTGCATGAAAGTTGATCATCTTTTTTTTTAACGTTCGCCCGGTACTACGGAAGGAGGAGATACTCGAAGAGCGACATACACGTGAAATTCGCGGGAAAAAAAGATAACAGTGAGAAAGGGATACGAAAAACACGTGACAGCGAGTAAACGCGCAAAAGAACAAATAAACAAACTAAGCAAGCAAAGGAGTATAGCTAAAAAAACAAGGTGTTTTTCTCGAGAGCTTTCTTTACAGCGCGCGAAGCAAGTAAACGGAGCTGTTTTTCTTTTTAAAAAAGAGAAAACAAAAAACGGGACGCGATGTTCTCGGCGGCGCGGGTGGCGTAGATTTAGGGCGGCAGTAATTCGGCGAGAAGAACCTGCGGCATGAAAGGCCGCATAGTGTTGCGTGCGCCGGAGAATAAACGAACCGTTGGTAAGGATCAGCAGCCGCGGAGTACGTGTATGCATGCACGCATATATATTTACGTGGAGATCTTGAGCTCCCAGTAAAATATTCCGTTCGCAGAAGGGAGTCTCTTCTGCTAGCGCACACAATGAAAAGCTTTCTTTTTTTCTTTTTTTTTTCTATCATTCCCCGAGGGAGAAAAGAAATGTTGCGTGGCATATCCGCGGGAAAGGAAAAAGCGGAATGCAGAGGCGGGAGAAACGCGAAACGGGCGCTGGATTGCAGGAGGATGGGAAAACGAGGAGGTGGATAGGCAGAGGCAGACAGAGGCAAATAAATAAATAAACAAACAGACGCCTAGAAAGAAAGCCTTGCATGAACAACAAAATGTGGTCGACGCTGGAGGACGGAAGGAATGTTTTCGAACGGCGAACAATGACTTAGACGTGCGCATTTCGCATGCATAGAAGAAACGATAGAAATACGACGGAGAAGCGGGAGTGTTATTTACGAACACCAGGGCGTACGTTTGTGAATCAAAGAATGTATGTATAGCAGGAACGAATGCGTGGGCACGCACAAAATAAAAAGAGTCGCATATACGTGTAACGACACCAATACGAATGGAGTCGCTCGGTTGCTTTGAAAAATAAAATAAATAGAGGGGGAAAACACGATACATAGTGGGATACTAGAGAGAAAACGGTGTGCTTTTTTTTTTTTTTGGGTGGATGAAATCTTCGTCCTCCATTGTGAGGAAGGACCGGCTCGGACGTGGCAGAAGAACCGCTCGAAACTCGAGCGAGACGCGGACAACGTATGTAACGTGAAGAGAGAGAGCCTGTCGAATGCATTTAAAGCAGCGAGCGAGTGTTGCGAGCGCACGACGCCTCTTTGGGGTGATGGGGTAAACATAGAGAGGAAAAGAGCCGGCATGCGTGTAAATAAGGGACGTCGCGTGCGAGGGAAAAGAAAGCATAGAAGAGTGTTTTGACAACTTTCGCGAGCTTACTCTCGAGCCTGGGGCGCGACCTGGTGAGGGCGCTGCGATCGAGCCGATTTGCCAAGTGTTTGCCTCAATTAGTTGCAGCTGCGTGTCGCTGCGAATGGTCCAGTTGCAGCTCGGTTGAAGCAACATCAGCAGTTATAATGGATGATTACTAACAGAAGTTTCGGAAGCGTTTTTGTTTGTTTGTTTGTTTGTTTGCATTTAGAAGAAAAATGCACTCGGGTTTTATAGATGCCTCAGTGAGACACAGCTCACGTACATCAGAGGTGTGCATACCGTCGCCTTCGCGTGATGCTTTTCCTAACTAAAGCTGCGAAAAAACACGGGATTCTTCAACAAGCGGCTACCATAGCACTGTCGGGCACCGCGTTTAATTAAGACACAGCATTACAGCTCTAGGCTATAGCGGATAACGCAAAGTTCGAGCGATATCGGAAAAAATTAGACCATCTCCCAGTAAAGGGGACCATGTATGTGGATGCGAAGCAGGGGGAGATGGTTAGCTTTAGCGGGAGATGGTCTAATTTTTTTTTAGCCCGGAGTTCAGGGTTCGCTTGCCGCCGTCTACGTTTCCTTTCGGCTTCGCGAGCCCGAAGTTCGGGGGGATCCACCGTTCGACGTTGACGTTGCGATTCGGCTTCGCGTTGCCGCGCCGCCTCGAGATCCGCCGCTCGACGTTGACGTTTTGATTAGGATTCCCGAGCCCGGAGTTCAGGATCCGCTTGCCGCCGTTCACGTTTCCTTTCGGCTTCGCGAGCCAGAAGTTCGGGATCGCCACGTCGCCTCTCCCGTTTCGCGGCAGCGGCCCGAGCGCTCATCGCGGCGCTGCACAGGAGAGAGAATGAGGCGCGCGCGCTCCGTCGTTTTTAAACCGCGGAACTATTGTGGCGCCCCCCAGCAGAGTATGCAGCTGTCTCACCACCTGTCGTGCGCGCCGCTCCGTAGAGTGGAGGATTCCTAGAGGAGAGAGGGGGGAGTGTAGGAGAGGAAAGGGGGGAGCGGACGCACGCGCCACTCCGTAGAGTAGAGGATTCCTAGAGGAGACAGAGGGGGCCGCGTAGGAGGGGAGAGATAGGGGGAGGGCACGCGAATGCGCAGTGGGGCGTGGACGCCGCCGGACGCGGGAAGGAGAGACGGACGAAGCGGCCGCCATGGATGCTTCGCATCTAAAAAATAAAAGAACGGGGCGAATTCTCAACGAGAAACTGTGGCGTGTACTATGCGTAATCTGCATGCTCGGGCAAAACGTTAGCCAATAATGGTCAGCGCTACATCCAACAGTAGGCAACATTCAGCAAACATTAGCCACAGGTTATGGTATGCATCCAACGATCTTACTGAAACGTCCGTTAGAGCTTCGTAATGAAGATTTTTTTAAATTATTTACTGTTCTATGTACTATTGGGCTAGTTGGTGAGCTATAATATTGATGAAGCAGCACACAAGACACAATGACGCGCGCATAAAAATGACGCGAACACCCGCGCTTGTGTTTGCGTAATTTTTATGCGAGCGTGGTTCTGTCTTCCGTGCGCTGCTTCATCAATTACTCTTCATTTTTGTCTTGATTACAGTTTTAGTCATAAATTTTACGTCCTACTTTACTTAATGAGTGGGCTTTCTCCCAACACTTCAGTCGTGAAAATCCTGTTGTTGTTGTCAGAAGAATCCAGAAACTACTTTTTAAACCCGAGTTCTTCTAGTATAATGTTTCTCAAAAACGTCAAAGTTTCGCCGCAAAGGCGAAGCAATGAATGCGGTGGCAACAACTTAGAATGTTATACGAAGTAACGCTGGCAGCTAACTCGCGATCCGATCGGGCGTAAATATGCAAAACGGTGGTGTAAAGGAGCATGGCCGCTCCAGCGAGTGTAGCGGTTTTGTTACTGCCGGTCGCTTCATCGCGAATTAAGCTGCGTGTGCAATGCACGTACAAAAGTATGAGCCATCTGCTGATCTCCAAGGAGATGGTGCGCCCGTTTCGTCAAAGTTCGCTGTTGCTACCCGAGCGACGCAGCTCCTCACCGGCACCCCTTCATGCTCCTTCGCGGGACGAAGCCGGCCGACGCGTTTCATCTCTGATTAAGCCGCGCACATCGGCAGCCTTTGCAAGCTTTCTCTCGCGCACAGAACACACGACGCGTGCGGCGATGTTATCTATCTGCACTTTATACGGAACATGACGGCGACGGCAAAAATGCGCCTCGGGTGTCCACATAATAAATCAATATCTGTATAAGCGTTGACCCGTAGAAAATAGCACAGAGGGCAAGAAAAGGCGGAACGAAAAACAATAATTAAAAAAGAAAAAAAGGGGAATAAAACAAACATTGTTGAGCTTTAGATAGAGAGAGAGGTTTATTTACAGAAAGGCAGAGAGGTCGCACTGAGCGATAGTATGCTCTAGCCTGCTACTCTACACCGGGGGAGGGGAGAGGGGAGGAAAAAGAGTAATGAATGACGACGGTAAGTTAGGGAGGTGAGTATATACACCGATATGAAAAGCAGCCGCCAGGGAAGAGCACGCGGACAGACGTATAAATGAGGAGAAACGAGTTAAACGGGAGACGTTGCAAAAGAAGAAATCAGGAAACTGCAAAATTCGAGCCGGCAGCAAACGAACAAATAACGAGCGACAAGCAAGAGAGAGAGAGGGAGGACTCGGCAGCGCGATTCGCTGTCCTTCTTCGCGGCCATACACAGTAAATAACGCGCGTGCCATTTCGTTCTTTCTTCGTGAGAGCGCTGTCGCCTAAAACAAACCAGAAAAAAATAATAAAAAGCGGGATGGGTTGGCTTCAGATAGAAAAAGAAAGGAGTGTTCATTCGACTCTTTTTGACTTTTACTTCATTGACCCAGTCATGTTTTTTTTATGTGTGTATGCGTTTCTATAGGTGCGGATTGTCG
This sequence comes from Rhipicephalus sanguineus, assembly GCF_013339695.2. NCBI lineage: Eukaryota > Metazoa > Arthropoda > Arachnida > Ixodida > Ixodidae > Rhipicephalus > Rhipicephalus sanguineus. The sequence continues at coordinate 56,701,876 of NC_051176.1, forward strand.
CTGTTTCTTCTATAAAGTTACAGGTCGCAGTTTGGGCGCTACTGCGGCGCTGCCAAACAGAGAGAACCTTTGGTGAAGCAAGTCCCTTCACGGGGATGGGTGCGCACGCATGCAAGGGGGGATGTAGCATAAAGAAAAAAAAGGAAGGAGGTCTTCACCTTTACTTTGTATGTCTTATTTGGTGTGATTTTCTTTTGTCCCTTGCTCTCCTTCCTACCAGCGTTGCCCAACGATGGAGGGGGGCTTCTTCTGTCTTGACTCGAACGCATGGGTGTACGTGTGTATTACTTGTCCGGTAGTGCGCGCGAGTGTGAAATAATGCCCTAGTATGTTGCCGGAGTTGCAACCGCGGCTGCACGGACCCACGAGGCAGCTGCCAAAACGAATGAAAAGCCGCGACGAAGATTCTGCCGCGGGGAAGCGCAAGAAAACAAAAAAAAAACTAACAAAGAAGAGAACAATCGCGGGCGTAGTGGGATATGAGATTGCGCGCCGAACGAGATAGAAGGTGTGGGTTTTTGTTTGTGAGGAGAGGGAGATGGAAAACGTTTCTCACTGAGAAAGCATCGAAACGCAAACAACTTAAGGGATAACGAAAAGAAAGAAAACAACCAATAAGGCTTGGCTGTAGGTGCCGTACAGAGATAGAAACAATTTATCCGGACGGTATTGTCGCCTACAGCGTTATTGCTCGTCGCTCCGTTCGCGTCGCCATTGTAATTGAGAGCACCGTCTTCGAAATCTCCTACTATAGGCCGAACATCGGGTTGCACACGTCGAGAAGTGTATAGAACGTGAGCGTTTGAAACACACATGCACACAAAACACACGTTCCCTTCTCTATTTACATACTGAAACGACGAAAGGGCAGGCTCGCATGTATATATACAATGCATCGTCAACAGCGCGAGACACGCCGCGCCTAAGCTTTCTCAATAGATAGTCGCAGTCCTTCGCATAGGGAGTAAGTGGATTAAGAGGCTCCTATAAGGAAGCATTGTGAACATATCGCCAGCCAGTGGCGCCTTAAAGTTGCGCATAACATATATCTATATGACCGAGCAGGCCAATGCATCTTTGAGCTTGCGCACGTTCGGCATTCTGTATTATGGACGATGCAGAAACACAGTCAAGTGCGCCGATTCTTTTCTCTTCTTTTTTTTTAATTTTATTGTCACGATCGAGAAACAGACATGGTACGCAGCTGCGTATTTATCGCCCTCCTTGTACCATGTAGACTTGGGTTGCATAGCCTGCTTACTTTAGCCTGAATTAAAATGGATCATATCGCTGTCTAGAACACAGCCAGTCCTCGTTATACGTTTCTCGAAGAGAAAAGTGATGTCATCTTTGCCCCGCCACGGTGGTCTAGTGGTTATGGCGCTCGGCTGCTGACCCGAAGGTCGCGGGATCGAATCCCGGCCGCGGCGGCTGCATTTTCGATGGAGGCGAAAATGTTTGAGGCCCGTGTACTTAGATTTAGGTGCACGTTAAAGAACCCCAGGTGGTCGAAATTCCCGGAGCCCTCCACTACGGCGTCTCTCATAATCATATCGTGGTTTTGGGACGTTAAACCCCAGATATTATTATTATTATGTCATCTTTATAGCTAACTGCTGTGAATTCAGGAATGATAATTTTTCTAATGTCCTCAGTTTTAATTCGTCGGTACAAGTGTGTTCTGTGCCCTTGTTTTGCAAACGAAGAGGAGCGAACCGGCGCTTAATTATGTAGATCAAGGCGGTGGCAGAGCTGGTATCAACTTCCCCTTAACAGCTTTTTTTTTTTCTCATCGAATAACGACAGACGTGCCTGACTTTCTCATAACTGACCCGCGAATCGGCTTCGAGTTAGATGCGCTGCTCTTCGCTCGCAACGAGAGAGTCTTACGTTCCGACATTGGTAAGCTTCCTTCCTCACTGTGTATGTACTTCAAACCGAAACTTACTTCGTTGAAGTTAAACTGTGGAAGTAAGCAACGCAGCAAGCCTTCGCGACCCCTGGGGACCTTTGATAGAACGTTCGAGAAAACTTCGCTAGACAAGACGCCCGTGCCAAACGGTCGGAGGCAGCTTGCTGAAAAGAACACAGTGTCGGTACAGCGTAGGAGAATCAAAGGCGGCAGTAAAGGATGAAATACAAATACGTGGAATACAAATCGAAGAGGCCGCTCGGTCGCCGAGCAAAAAGTCGTTGCGTATATGTACTAAGCAAAAGGGCTCACAAAGAGATGAAGTATAAATTGTAAAGGAGCGAGAAAAAAAAGGCGAGGGAGGGAGGGGGCATATTGGCGTAAGCAAACGGCCAGCGCGAGACCCAACTATAGAGTGTGCAGCATAGAAGGCTGCCGTATAGCTCGGATAAAATAAAAAAAAGGAAGAAAAATAAGGAGGAGGAAGATTGCCCCGCGTACGCGTGGCTACCAGTGTGCAAGAAAGGAAATGAAAAGCAAGCGAGAATAAAGGGGGGGGGGGGGCAAAAACCACAGAAAGAAAAAGAGAGAGCCAAGAATCAGGAGCTGCCCAGAGGGAATATATGCGTGCGAAAGTGCGGGGGCGCGTGGGGTTGTAGATGCGGGAGAAGACGAGGGAAAGACGGGAGAAGACAGGCCAAGATGGACGCCAAAGGCGTAACAGACGCGCCCCGAATTGCCTCATGTGAATTTCAAATGCACCGCTACTACCGCTACCCCGCGCCTTTCGCCTCCTCCTTCCTCCGTCGACGCGAAACCATTTCTCTTTCTGCTGCTTCCTCTTCTACGCACCGCCGCCGTTTCCCCGTTCCACGCGTCTTCGGAGAGGGAAAGCACGGACAAGAATCCACTCTCTCGTGGGGTGAGAAAGCGCAAGAGGAGGAGGGGAAGTATTTGAGGGAAGCAACAACAACGGCTAGGAACCACAGGGGGAAGAAGCAGGGCGCATAGTGGGGAAGCCGAGACTGCAGCAGCGGTCGCCAGGGCAGCAGCGAACGTAAGGGCGCGATGGGATGACGCCAAGGGAAAACCGGGTTGCGGGAGAGACTTGTGGGGAGAAAGGGAGGTGGGGGGGGGAGCATGGCGGTATTCGAAACGCTCCGTGCTCTGCTGGATCTTTCTCGCGTTTGTGCGTTGCTCGTGGGTCGCCGTGTATAAAGAAAAGCAACGAAGACCGCCGCTCCCCGAGCCGGCCGCCGCAGGGCAGTTTGTCCGTCCGGGGCGCGCGCGGCCGTTTCGATGTGTCGTCTGTGCGTTGCGAGGGGCGTGCTTTGGCCGAGAAAAGCGCTCTTCGCGTCGACCAGAAAGATGGAGCGAGGCTGCAATCGCGAAGGACAGCTTGTTTTCCTCTTGCTGCTCTTCCATCTGTCTTTATTTGTGCTGAGTCGGTTTCCTTTTCTACCCACGCTTTCTTTCTTCTTTCTTTCTTCTTTCTTTCTTTCTTTCTTTCTTTCTTTCTTTCTTTCTTTCTTTCTTTCTTTCTTTCTTTCTTTCTTTCTTTCTTTCTTTCTTTCTTTCTTTCTTTCTTTCTTCCTTTCTTTCTTCCTTTCTTTCTTTCTTTCTTTCTTTCTTTCAGAAACGATGGAAGCGAGCGTGCATTATATATAAATATGCAAAATTACGTCAGTTCCAGCTTTTATTTTTTCAGTATGTTATATAGCCCACTGTAGCACCGCAATTGCCAAGGGCATAACTACTGCAGATATCAATAAAAAGAAAGGAGAGCCAGTAAAATAGGTTGTCGCCCCCGAGCGCTGACGGCCAATTAGCCACAGTGCACAGCTCTACTGTAACGCGGATATTGCGGCATGCGTAACTAGGATGATGTGAGCGCGAAAAGCGATGTTGGCGTTTGTGTAACTGCGTGGTTGATGAGTCACTATAACCGCACTTGTACGTCGCCGAACCGATCAATGTGAAGGCGTCACTGTGTGTTGTGGGTTCCCTCTCTCGCTAAAGGAACACAGGAAGCAGAACACAGGAAGCAGTACACGACAAATGGGCATGTATTTGCGTCTTTTGCAATAGCGAGCCCGCCAGCTGAATCAAACAAATCATAGTACGCCAATAGCCTCACATATTGAGCCCGCTAGTATAATTATAGAACCAACACAATAGGGTGTCAATGTAACATAAAATGTCACAGTTTTGCCGCAAGGGCGAAGCAATGAATGCGATAGCAACAAATTGCAATGTCACACGAAGAAAGGCAAGCAGCTCGAAACTTGCTGTGCGCTGCTCAAGCACAAAACAGGACGCATGAAAAGAACGCACAAGTATACACAGGACGAGCGCGAACTAACAACTGTCACAGTTGTTACTTCAAGTAGCCCCCACTTTGGCTCTTCTAGCTAGCAGCTCACTCCTTTCGCAAACACGACCACTGGAGCGAGCGAAGTGACCTTCGTGCAATCTATAGCTTCCACGCAAACTTTGCGGTGAAAGCACAAGACGTGCAAAGCTCCCCCCTCAAGATAGAAGGTCGCTCAAGTCAATCCGGGACTTTTTTCTTTCCTGGTTGAAATGGACTCCTGGGCTGGACGTTTTGTATGCAGTACAAAATGGCACCTCTGTCCTGTTACTGGTAGACGGCGCTCATTGCCCGCGCTTATTGATAGACTGTTATTCAAGATGGCGGACAACAGTGTGAACGTCTACGTGTAACAGCATGTTGCGATGAAGTTTTTAGTAAACGTCGGCATAAAACCTGCTGACGTTTACAGAAGACTTCAGGCCCAGTACGGTGATGAAACACCGAGTCACAGGAAGACATTTGAATGGTTTAAGCGCTTCAAAGATGGCCATATCTCTATTACTACGTGATGTGCACAAGATTTTACGGAAAAACTGTGCGGGTTTGATCACAAACGGTGGGGTCTTTTTGCAAGACAATGCACGACCGCATACCGCTCAGCGCACATTTAAGTGCTATGCTACAGCTGTACAGGGTACTTTTCCTCGGCTTCCTGCGCTACAGCTTGCCCGCGTTAACCAACGCAAGCAAAACAAGCCTACGAATACTACAAAGTGTTCACGCCCAAGCGCTCCGAATTTGCCTAGGCTTGCCTCTTAGCGCGTCGACGGTGGCTTCTATAGCGATCGCTAGAGACCACCTCATCAAGACATATATTGACGTCGAAGCACTCAGGACACATATAAGGCATCTTGCTCGGACTCCCCGCCACCACCTAGCCTCTTTACCAGTAGACCGACCATGCACCTCTTTTTGCCGAACGGTAGCTGCATATCGCGAGTCTTTGCCAACAGGCTTCACGCCCGCTGCGAGACCTTCAGTTCCTCCGTGGTGCTTGACTCAGCCTATCATCAGCCTGGCGATACCCGGCATCCGTAAAAAAGCAGATATGTCGTCACCGGCTCTTAAACAGCTCGCTTTGCTCCTGTTATATGAGAAGTACCGAGGCTCAATGCACGTATACACCGAGGGCTCCGTTATGACGAACAGCTCAACCGCAGCTGTCGTAATACCTCTGAAAGCCACGACAATCAAATTTAAGACCTCTCACCTTACGACATCGACAGCAGGAGAGCTCGCAGCGCTTCTTGCCGCATTACGTTTCATTACTGATGAACGGACACAAAAATGGACGATCTTCAGTGACTCAAAGGCGGCACTGCAATCCCTTCTGTCACCTTTACGCCGCGGCCCGCACGAGCAACTGGTATTTCAGATTGCAGAAGAGACTCACCATTTAATTGAGAAAGGCCATGAAATAACTTTTCAATGGCTTCCAAGTCACTGTGGGATTATCGGCAGTGAACGGGCCGATCAAGCTGCCCGTTCAGCCCATACAGAAAGCAGTCAAATAATAATACCGCTCTCTAGGACTGACGCTGCATGGAAGCTCCGCGTGCTTGCTCGTCAATGCACCACGTCGCAATGGAACGAGCCGCACTTCAAGCATGCGCGACTATATTCCCTGGACCCAACTCTCAGCCTTCAAATTCCTCCAGGCCTTCGCCAACGTGACGCTACCCTCCTGTGCAGGTTATGGTTGGGTGTCGCATTTACGCGCGTACGCGTGCCGCATAGGAATGGACGACACCGCATCATGTGACCACTGCGGCAGTGATGAAACAATTCAACATATTCTGTGCGACTGCCCACAGTACTGTTCACAGAGACAGTCACTTTGCAGCGCGCTCGATAAGTTGGACGACCTCACTCTGTCGGAAGAAAGAATCCTGCGCCATCGGCCGGACCAAACGTCACAGAAAAAGGCTGTGCAAGCGCTACTGCGCTTTCTGCGTTCAACTGGTCTCTCAGAACGGCTCTGACTGGAACGCCTTGCGTGTGTGTGCATGTGTGCGTTTTTTTTTTTCGTTTTCATTTTATCTCACTCTCTCTCTGTCCTCTTTCCGACCCCTATATCCCCACCCCTGTGCAGGGTAGCAAACCGGTCACTCGCGCCAGGTTAACCTCCCTGCGTTTCCTTTTCATCTATTTCTCTCTCTCTTAAACAGTCCAGGAACTTGGCTGGGAGATATCACCCCCCCCCCCCCTTATAGTCCTGACCAAGTGATTACCACCCATTTGGGCCCCTGAAAGAATTCCTTGGAGAAAAACATTTCAACACTGGTGATGAAGTGAAGAATGGTGCCTTGCAATGGTTCCGTCATAATACTTAATGAAGCCTTTCTATGCAGAAGCATTCCAGGCGTTAGTTAAACGCTGCGTTTGGTGTATAACTGTAGCTGGAGGTTATGTAGAAAAATAGATCCACTTTCCACACTTTGAAATTTGTTCTTCTATTTGTTTTTAAAAAGAAGTCCCGGACTGGCTTGAACGACCCTAAGTATAAGCGCGCGAGCACGGGCGCCCTCGCCCTGTATATATCAAAGTGCAAGTCGGAGGCGCACATATCCCAGCTCTGGCAAAAGACTAGTCTTAGAATCGGGCACCCAAGGAGTTAGGGGACCCAAGAAATTTGCGAGCCGCCAGGGCTCATGCGCAGAACCCAAGCCACTCTTGGGCTCTTGCGCTCGCGTTGTCCCAAGGCCCGAAAATCGGAAACTAGCGTGCGTCGTCAGCGATAAGACGCAGACGCAGCGCGGACAACGACGCAGCGTGGTCCGCGTCTCGCATAATTTTAATTTCGCCACGTGTGGCATCTCGTACGTTTGACCCAACGCCGCCTGCGTTTGATCGAAGTCTCAAACGCTGCTGCTGCTCCGAACACAAGAGCAGGCTACCCAACGCAGCTACTAGTGGGGCGACGGCCTTTAAAGCGCACCCTTCGTGCAATCTCGCGGGTAATAATGAACACGTTGAAGCCCTCCGAGCTCTGCGTACCACCAGCGGTAAATGGTGTACACAAATAGCTCGCCGTTAGTATCCTGGAGGACGTATATATATATATATATATATATATATATATATATATATATATATATATACATATATATATATATATATATAATAAAGCGTATACATATACGGGACATGACGGCGACGGCAAAAACCCGCCGAGAGTGTCCATATAATTGCTATCGCAATGAAAGCAATGTAACACACATAATGCTGCATGAATGCTGCGTAGACGAGACGATCTTCAGCTCACCACGAGAGGTAGCCCTCACGAGAGTCGACCGTCCTCGATCCAAGGAGAGCGAGCGATGTTCCACATGGTCCCACGCATTCTCGCCGTCAGGTGGCACCACTGCGGAACACTGGCGCCACCTTTCGCGTGGTGGCGACTACGCCATGACCAACGCCCCGCGGGGAAGCCGGCCTACATGATAGGTGGGCACCATGCGATGAAAACAACTTTATAGAGGCTGTGAGCACCCTCACATCTCCCAACCTTAAATCAGCATATATTCCGAAAAAAAAACACAGATACGCTCCCGAACCCGTTTCACATCATACTGGTATTTCCCGAAGTACGCAAAGAATAGACATGTAAGATATGGAAACAGGAAACAGCTGCACTCAAACACATGCTATGGGAATGTAATGCGCAGCGCAATAACGAGTTAAACTCCGAGACCCTATGGCTGAGGTGGGCCGCCACTCTGCGCAGCTGGGCGGCGGCCCACCAATTTAGGGCCGTCCAGCAGGCCCGCGAGGAGGCGCTGAGACAAGATCTCGACGTCCCATCGTGGGAAACCTGAGCCGAGGTCGCCAGAAACGCTGCAGGACAATGTAATAAAGTTACAACCAACCAACAATAAACAACCGCTACACGTGCTCTACGAAAGAAGAAGGAAAGATTACTTTTAATGGCTCGTTTTTCTTTGTTAGACACAATAATAATAAGAACTAACAGACAATAACGCTAAGGAATGTATAGTATAGGTGATATTATTTGTAGTAATTAGGATATAAATATGAAGAAAGTAAAGCGGACGAAAAGATAACTTGCCGCCGGCAGGGCGGTTGTCTGTTAGTTCTCATTAATACTACGAAAGAAGAGCGATACATGTGGCGTAAATGCCATTAAGAAATGCCCCCACACCGCGACACCGCTGCACAGGCGACTTGTATGCACGCTCGACGACGCGAATCCAGGCCAAAACCAAGCGGTCGCCATCACCTGCTTCTGCACTGATACCAAAAAAGAAAGACACAGATATAATAAAAAATGGAGGCCTCACGTCACGCGTCGTGGCAGTTTGGAGAGCAAGTACTTGACCTTTCCGATCAATATTGCTCACAGTTAAATCGCGTCCATAAAGTAATGCCTGATAATCGTGAGAAATCTTCATTATTGGATAATTCATGACATTCGAACTTTCGCGCGTTCCAAATGTGGACAATCTGCAACATTCGAGTTCTCCTTAAAAAGTAGAATTTAAAAAAGGAAAAAAAGTCTTCCCATGCGAATACGTAGGGATCTATTAGATATAGATGGGAAAGATACCGCTGTGATCGCGCACGTGGGCTTTTCATCCAGCACCGACCTAAGATGCTCGGCGTGATAAGGCGCCGTCGAGCGTGTGCATTGCCGGCGAAGCGTTTGTGTTTCCCTCTCCTTTCGTCACGGCGATGCTTTAAAAAGGAAAGCATTCCACGTACGCGCCGTGCGGGCATTTCTTTGTTCCTCTTATTTTCGGCAAGTACGCCGTACTGAAGCTTGGTCTTCGTCCTACTGCGTATTTGCTGACTCGTCCCGGAGCCCAGCCGATCAAACGTAACAATACGTATAGTGGCGTATGAATTTCATACTTGGAGAATTTTCGACATCGGGAAGTTCGAACATTTTGAATGTACATAATAGACAACTTTGTGGTGGTCCTTAAGAATTAAAAATAATTTAAAAATGAGAAAAAAAACTCATAGGAATAGGTAGTGCTCCGTAAGAAATACGTGGTAAAACATATGGTGGCATACAATGAATAACGACTGCAACCCATCGCTCATAATGTGTGTGGGGACTCGAGCCCTCTACCTTTTGAACATGTAGGGTATGTAATCATCAAACTACGAAGAATATAGGAACTCGGACCCCGAAACTCCCAAGGGTGCTTGGTATTGAACCCCCGGCCTACGAAATTTGTAACGTTATTGTGCGTGGTCATTAAAAAATATAATAAATTACTTAAAAGGAAAAAAAACTAAATGAAGGAAAAAAATTAGAAAATGAAAAAATCACACTTTCGCTGCAAGGGCGAAGCAATTAATGCGATTGCAACAAATTGGAATGATATATGTACGAAGTAAGGCTAGCAACTAACTCTTTTGGAGCCGATCTCACGCAACTCTACAAAACGCTGGTTTAAGCAAATATGGCCGCTCCAGGGATTGAAGTGGTTGTCGTGCTGTCTGTTGTCTCAATGCCAAATAAGGAGTGAGAGCACAGCACATATATACGAGCCTTCTACTGATGTCTGTCGAGGTATCGCGCGCTCAGCGATAGCGACCGCACTCTTATGATCAAAGTTCGCAGTTGTGCCCAAGCGACGAAGCACCCCCCCTCCCCTTTTACCCACTGGGGCCCCTTCACGCTCCTTCGCTCGACGAAAGACGATCGAGACGTTTCCTCTCTGCTTGAGGAGCCATCGACGCCAGGCCTCGCACGCAGGGCGATGTTATCGCATGGCCGGCTCTTTTCATCTCTGCTTCAGCCGCGCTCATCCCCAGCGCTCGCGCGCTTTTGCTAGTGCGTAGAACATACGATGCGCGGGCGGATCTTATCGGTCTGGACATTATATGGAACATGACGACGACGGCAAAACCCCACCGAGAGTGTCCATGTAATTGCTATCGTAATGGTAAAAAGAAGGAAAGAAAACAAATGTTTAAAATAGCAAAACAATCGCCATATGTACCCATCACAACGCGACAGCCAACGGATTGACGTCACGCAACCATGTTGACCAATCAGGGAGCAACACGTGTTGAGATAGCGGGCAGAATGAATTCTTATACACATTATCAGACATTTCTTAACATTTCTTCAGTATTTTTCGCTGCCGTTCCCATAGTTTGTGAGGGTTGGTGTTTATTGACCTCATACGAACGCATGGACTAAATGTTACAGCGATGTCTCTTCGGTGTCAGTTTACAAATTGTGAACTGTGAGAGGGTACGAGTCCGAGGTCTTAAGACAGAGCAACTACGGATTGAATACTTCTTCATCGGAGGACATAAATGCCTCGTATTAAATTTCACCACTTTATTTGCCTCAGCTCGATATGTAGCTTGATCCACTGTCTCTTTTCTCTTAACATTAGTAAATGTTCGTTACTCTATTTTCCAGTGTTAAATACAGTTTTTGTTTCTCTTCATTATTGCGCGCAGAGGGATCGGTAACGAACGTGCCTCTGTTAAGACGAGGGCACAGCTGTGAACACGGGAAAACGGGGTAGTTTATTTTCGTCGTCGTGCGCAAAATGACTTTCTGAGTTTCAACGCTTAAGTGTTACAGAAAGAGGTTGCTATGAGTGAAATACTCATAGCGATAGTCGTCATAATTACTACGGTGACTTTTATTCTTGCTACAGCATCTCTTTGTTTTTGTTGTTTTTTCAGTAGATTGATTTTATTAAGCTATACAACAATGCCTTGGTCATGAAACTCGAACGACACTAAGCAGCCAGCAGCAGGACCCTTCCATCTTTACTTAGTGACACTAACTAACGTAACATCTAACTAAACTCTTTAGTTAGTGATATTACTATGTGTTACGTGCGCTCACTCTCCCTCGCTCCCTTCTTTGCAACCATGCGACGCGGCTGCGAATGTCCACAGTGGTATAGTCATATATAGACACCAAAGTTAACGCTCCGTGCGCTCCTTCAACTCTCTACACTAACACCGTGGGTGCGGCTGATGAGGTCTTCGGCAATCCTGTATAATACAACGTATACAACCGTGGCTTCTAAATAGCCTTCCTCACTCAATGCTCAAGCAAGTCGCCCTTGCACTCACTCACTCACTCTCTCGCGGCCAGAAACTGTATGCCGGCGACCACAAACAGAGGCGTGACGCCCTCAAACCTGCCGGTACCGGCATGCATACAGCCTGCCTGCCTCCGCAGTACGAAACGCGGGGGTGACGCCGACCACGCGGCATAACCACCGCCGCTGGAACTATACACGCCAAATCCCCGGTGCGGATTGTTTCGAAAGCTCCCCGAGCGAACGGCTTTGCGCGCAGCTCGCGAAACGAGCTGCCGCGAAGTTTAATTCGTCCGCGCGACAAGGAACGCCGGGCGCGACGCGGCGAAAAGGGATCAGGGGAGAGCTCGAGTGGGGAATGGGGAGAGGAGCGGGGGATTTCGCCTCGTATAATGTGTAAGCTCATACCCACGCACACACCGCCGGCAGCAGCACCGACGAGACGGCATCTCGGTCTTCTCGTCGGAGCTCCATCTATCTCTGCGTCTGTCCATTTCTACTCGTTTTGCTTAAATCCCCCTCCGAGAAAGCGCCTCTCCCTCTCTCCTTGCTAAACTTCTCCCACCACCCCAGTGAGCGAGACTTGGACTGATCCCTCCTTCCGCGCGCCCACGGAAATACGTGTAACTCGGCTAGACAGCGCAGCAGTGCGACGACGGTGGTGGATGTGGAGCTGTCGTATCCGAATTCGCTATGCCGATAGGATTATAGGGACTAAGCAGCGCGTGCCATGAGCGCATTTCAACTGCGCGCGAGGATGTTCGTTCCGTGTGTGTGCGCGCGTCGACCCGGCGCACCGTACGGAGCGAAAGAGAGATAAAATAAAAGGTAGTGAGGAATAGCTCGCGGCGCGGCGCATGCAGTTACGCTTCGGATACATACGAAGGCGGAGCGAGGGTGTGCAAGCCTGCTCGCGGGCTTACCTTTCTTCTGCGTACGTCTTGTATTATGCGGGCGCGCGTGTGGATGTAAATAAGTTGACTACAACTGCGGCTGTTGCCCATTGCCCAAGCACGACGACCGAGGCGACGCATATATACACGAAAGGACGGCGAATCGAGCGGCGCCGAGGATTAGGGGATTGCGAAGATGTTCTTGGCGGTCCCGCCTTTTATGCCGACGTGTGTTTATATTGTACCTTGCCGTCAACTCAGTTTTGCTTTGCCCTTTATTGCCTCGGTCCGAAATCCCCGCGCAGAACCCTTTGTGCTGCGTGCTCCGACGACAAGGACGGATTGAGTGTGCCGCGCCTTTATGGGGCAAACAAGGGGGACCAGATAGAATTACTCAAGGCGCTTGGCATCTCGTTATTGTGAAGAGGACAGGAAGAACTCCCTGACTGCACCGGTGGCCGTCGGCGAATTAGCCATTTTTGTGACTGCTCTTATTTTTTGTCGCACGTATTGAAAAAGGTTAACAAGAAGCGCCTATGCATAAGTGTGCTGGCGTGCGGACACGCACTTTGTATATATGTTTGCCGCCGTTGCTGCTGATTTTGTTTCCGCGAACGTGTATACGGAGACTGCATTGTCTATTGAAAGTCAACGCGGCGCGTTTGCGCTGTGCAGCGTCTTTTCTTTCGTTAATTTCGGCGGAGAAGAATCGACAGTGAAGGGTATACAGCCTTTCATTACTCAAAAAAAAAAAAGAAAGCCGTTGACCCGCGCTTACCGAAACTCTTTTGCATAGCACGTGTTCCTTCCTCTCGCCATCTCGCATTAAACATGTATACCGCCATGGAGATGGGTAAGCTGCGCCTATTTGCCGCTGCGGCGGAAATGATCGGTGCGGTGATTGCATGGGACATCGGGAGTGCTCGCGGCAAATGGTGTGAAGTGGTAGAGAGAGAGTCGCGATTGAGGGGGAGGGGGGGAGGGGGTACGTAATGTTAAGTTGGGCGTGATACTTCAGGACATCCGGCGCCAGCGGGCAAGCATTATCCCCATAGGTATAGGTTGGAGATAGGGATACTCATCCTTCGTGCCTTCATCTATTTCACTTGGGCTGGCGCAGTATTGGTGCCAAGGCCCGCTTCGGACGATAAGCGGCCGAACTTTCGCTTATATATGATAACCGTGGTGAGGGATTCTGACACTTATTCGGCGTCGGGCAGAGCCATTACTTACAAGGTTGTTAGAGGTACGCGGTGAATTATTTGTGAGATGCTACGGTCAGTTAGATCTGGCAACTACTCAGGGGACAGCAGTGTACGTCGTAAACGGCGTGAAGCTCGCTGTTACAAGAAAGCAGCTCGGCTGTTCGTGGTTCTTACACTGCGGACGTCGCAGCCGCGTGTGGCCGACAATGTTACCCAATATTTAGAGCAGTTCGATGAGCTAACGGTGAGCGTAGCATCGGTTAACATAGTTACGGGCGTTCCGCGAATCAAATAAATTAAAATAGCTAATAAAATAATTGAGCAATTAAATAAGCGGTGGATTTTGATTACATATGGTGTTTTCGAGTAGGAATTTTCCCACGGCGACCCCTGCTAACATTTACGGATATCGGAAGCAACAGATCTTCAGATACCTACATACACCACTTGTCCAAGGATGATAGCTATTAATTTCTTTTGTTACACTCCATCTGTATTTCTCCCCCGTCAAACAAGGTTAAGTTTTTTAAAAGTTGGCTGGCATTTTATTTATTTATTTATTTATTTATTTTCTATACGGAATCCTGATTGGCGGGCAGGTGTGTTAAAAACTTAGTGCCACAGTATTTGGGGAACGCATTATAAGCGCGCAGAAGAGTTTCGTTACTTACACGTGTAATCTGATTATCAACGTAAAACACACTCAAAATAATTTATACAAATACAAGAAGGTCCAAACGTACTCTGGAAATTGAATGAAAGCCAGTGGATGCAAACGGAGCACTTCGAACAACAAAAATTTGCAGCAATTTTTTTATTTTTTTTTTCATGGATGCGCAAAACATTTCTAGCGATCTGTTATCGGTGTATGAATTAAGAATATTATGTGCTGTTCTCGCAAATAATAATAAAAAAACACTACAGGAGGGCTAGAGAAGCATGAAGCCGAGTGCGTATGCAATGAGTTGAGTGCCACTGACAAAAGATACGTTCGAATGTATTCAAGTCCAACAAAGATGCAAGACGAATTCTTCCGAGTCGAGGGCTGAAGTTACGCGCTGCAATAGAAACAAGGCAAAAACGGCAACTGAAGATGCCAGCGCTGATATATACCTCCATACTGAGTCCAAAACATGTGAGGATGAAAATAACATAGCAAGTGGAAAAGTGAAAAACAAAAAGTAGGAATACATAAACAGATCAAGCTCAGATGAGTAACGAAAAGACCAAAGGATGTCTGCAATGCCTTACAGGGGACGTAAGTATAACCACAAGGGCTACAGTAGGCAAGAATTGCGTTGCCGGTTGTCTCCCCGGATCCTAAAAAATCAAAAGCCTGCGATTTCTATTCAAGGGTTCGACAAAGCATCGTCTCTCAGTAGCGAACGTTGTAGAAAGACCAACTGCGCTCCTACAGACATAACAATTGTCTCGAATGTTTTTTTTTTGTCAGTACCCGCGGGGTGGTATGTCATTAGGATTATTATTATTGTTATTTGATACGACAGCATATGAACATGCACGAAGCACAACGAAGAAACGGAAAGGGAGCAGGCTAACGACTGCCACCGATAAGGGTAACAACGCCCGCCATCTCTTTCAGAACGAGGATATCGAAATAGAAGTCACGATAGGAAAAATAAATGTAAATGGGAACGAAGTAATTTAGAAGTGAACCTAGTCGAATGTGAAGTAGGAACAGAACAGGCACGTCTGTACAGAAAACAAGCATGAAAATTAACGTTCTGCAGTCTGGGGGTCAAGTCTGTTTAGCGAAGGAAAGTTACCAGAACACGGTGAGCCTGATCGCGTCGACAAGCATACGCACTCGCAATCAGGTAGGAGCCGTGGGTCGTACACCTTAGCCCAAGTAGACCGGAAGTAGAAACTGTAAATGAACTGGAAATAGTGTAATTAGAAACCAGAATTTCACGTAAGGGGTGAGGTGCGCACCGCAAGCTACTTGGCTGATTGGAAGTGGCACAACGGAAGTTACGCACGACCCGCCATATTAATGGCTGTATAGAAAGGCTCAGAGTGACCTACTCTGCAAGAGTGCAGCAGCAACCACGTCAGAAACACCCGGAGAGGTTCACAAAGGAGCCTTCGCTTTGACAAATGAACCAGAAGCAAAAACACTCATATGACTGGCGTTTCGACTGCTTACCACAAACGCGGAAGGAAGGCATGCTGCGAAGTAAATAAAAACGCTGTTGAGTAAACGCATTCTCTTTGTGAGTGTGCTGCAATTTTGCGGAGAAGCGCGCAGAACTCTCACTATTTTTTTTTTTGTTATTCCGGTCTTTCACTCGCTTACGTGATCTGTATACTAGCGTTACAGAAATACACGAAAAAGCTGCTAACACACATTTTTTGTTTTGTCGCAGCTGATCTGTGCTTCGCGCGCCCACACCTGAATTACGACACGCGACGTAGCGAACGCAGAGTTTGCTGAGTATACAGTTCGATGTAAGCTGCGAAAAAAAAATGCAGTGCCTAAAAGATTAGTTCTGTACATTCCGTACTCGTCAAGCGTCTATACAACGCGAACCAAATGCTGCTCAATGACGAGTGAAAGCTCCACTTCGGACTCGAAAAAAAAAGTTTAACCAATGCACATCAGAAACATAAAAAGAGTTATCAAAAAAAGGCTGAAAAGAAATACCGCCGAGAGACACGAAGGGCTTTCGAATAAATCGACTGAGCAAGCGGAAAAAGGCGTTAAACAAACTCTACCCCCCCCCCCCAAATAAAAAAAATAGAAGGAAAAAAAAAGAAAGAAACAAGACGAAAAGAAACGCGCGGGAAGAAAGGCGGCGGCACTGTTTTTCGAAGCTGTCTCTTTCAGGGAATACTCTCTGTTTTTCTCGAGCTTGCTTTTTCAGGGAGCTGAGGCAGCGGTGAATTCCTGTTTTCCCAACACGAAACCATCTCGCTGCCTCAAGCGTCGGTATGCAAACAACGGACGACGCAGAGGACGTATATCCATAGTGAGCGACCGGCGTTCGCGAGAAAGTGAATACATTTTTTGGGACCCCGGCGGCGTATAGACGCAACGCGGTTACATAGCCAAGAAGAAGAAGAAGAGGGGCATTTTGTGTTCCTCGCGGCCTTCTCTTTCTTTTCTTGCTTCCTCACTTTGTTTATGTTTGTCTTTTTCCAGAGAAAATAGAAGGAATGAAATCTCCGGGCGCACGCCACACGACTGCATAGCGTTTCCGTCTTGAGTGATTGCGTCCTCACGCGTCGGGAGTGCGTGTGTGTGTTCGCTGGAAAGAGAAGGCAGATGCGATATGAGGAGGATCTCGCAAAACGAGAAAGAATGGGCGAACGCCCGTACGCCCAGAAACGCATTTTGCACCGTCGAGTCGAATCAAACCGGAGGAGCCCTCTCTTTCCCTTCGTCGCTGTTCCTTTCCCCAGAGGGCATCACCGTTAGCTCTGCGGGTGCGTATAGCAGAATAAGACCTCCTTGTGTGGCCGTGCTCTACGAAGCCCTAGCAAAACGGGGGGGGGGGGGGACAAAATCTGTGGCGGAGAACACGGATTGACGACGAAAGTAACGAGAAAGTGTAGTCGACGTCGGCTACGCCGAAGCAATGCAATAGCACATGCCACAGAAAGAGGACAACAAAAATAAAAGAGAACGCAGTGCCGCAAGCACGGTCGTTTTCTACAAGCCGTAGTCAAGCTCGGGCCGCAGCCACCCCGCGTCGAAGGAGAGTGTGTGTAGCATAGTGGCAGCAGGGAGGGACACAAGTGGAAGTGAAAACATGTCTGCCCGGAAGCGTCCAGCAGAACGTAGCCCGATGAAAAGAAAGAAAGAAAGAAAGAAAGAAAGAAAGAAGGAAAGAAAGAGCGGTGCCGCGGGAGCAGTTGGAGAGGCGGGAAAGCGGGGAGCAGGGGGTCCAGATTCTGAAGTATGCGCAGGAAGACTCGAGCTGATCAAAGCGACAAAGAACAAGAGGGAAAAAAAATACGAAAGCCGAAAACAAAACGCGGTCCTGGAATTGAGTCGCGGAAGAGAAGAGTAAACGACATACAGGAACTGATGGAAGATACGACGAGTGCTTGCGTCAAGGCGAGCGGGTATGTAACGAGCTAAGAGAAACGTGGGAGAGGGAGAAGGCTAACGGCCATAACGGTAGAAGGAAAATAAAAGAGAGCGTTGAAATACGGAAGCAGAGGTCGTCCGGCCCGGGTGTGGAGGAGAGAACGAGTGAAAGAAGCAAAGAAAGACGCTGGGCGCGAGACGACAAACGTGCCTGTGGTGGGCGTATGTGTATCTTACGAAGAGGGAAGGCAGGAAGCGGAAGCAGAAAGAAGATGGGCCAAGAAGGCCAGCGAAAACCGCTAGCAGACGACGATTACGCAGACGACGACGATGCGATTCGGGCGGTGCGTGCATGTGGGCTGTGGGAAATGGAAAGTGGATTCTCCCCCCTCTTGGAGACCGGAACCGGGAGCAGCTGCAGCGGCTTGAATTGGAACTGGCGGCGCGGTGTGGGCGACACACCACACGTACAAACATGTACTGACGCACGCACGCACTCGCTCGTGCGAGCTCTTTTTTTATTTTGTTTGTGCAGAGAGCTATACCGTCGCGTAGAAGACGAGATGGAACGTTGCCCGTCATGAAAGTATATAAGGTTGGTGCGCCGGGCGGAATGGCTCTGCTGGCTGTGGACAAGAAGGCAGAAGGAGGGGGGGGGGAAGAGGAAAATTTGGTGGAGAAGCTCATGCTGGATGCGGAGGTCGAGGAGCTAGGCCCGTCGACGCTGGAGGCGCAGGAAAAACGGGCAAACAAGCGAACGTGACAGTGGTAGGGGGGGAGGCAGCAACATGACAGCGACGCTCCTCAGACGAACGCACGCAGAGAAAAACGAAGCAGGAGAGATAGAAAGGGAGGCGAGGCAGATATCTCGTCGCTACACCGCGCGCGGACATTTTGAGTGATGCAGAAACTGTCCCTCTTTTTCTCGGGCTGTCGCTGGTTGGCAGTGTTTGCCGAGAGAAAATCGCGCGGAATTCTCATTTCATCTTTTTTTTTTCCTTCACTTCCTCCGTTCTTCGGTCAGTGCGCTATCCCGCTCGCTTCTTTCCACTTTTTTCCCCCGTTTGATGCTGTTCTCTTCGCTTTCACTGGCAGCCATGCCGGGCGTTTCCTTGCTCTTACGGGGAATTCCGCATTCCTTTCGTCCCCCGTAGTAATATTTCTGTGTGTACTTCGAAATTGGACAGAAACTGCGAAGCAATATATCTTGAACGCGCGTAGGGAGAATAACTTATTTATTTCGAAACCTGCGTATACCTGTAGGGCATTTTGCAAGGGGGGTTAAATATTATTATTTTTTTTGCAACAGCAAGATAATAATCATAATAATAAAGAAATACAAAGGCAAATGAAAGGCGTGGAGGTTAACCAAGTCGCACCCGATTTTCTACCGTACGCGAGGGGAGAAGAATAGTAAAACGAAGAAGCAGAGAGAGGTCACCGCGCATGCGCAGAGGGTCTCAAAGTGCGAACTGTTTCAGGTTCGTCTGCAGTAGTCTTAGCTGAACTAGACTCTAAACCATGACATTAATGAAGGCTTGCAAGGACTGGCTCCGAGATATGCAAAACTTGCAGTGCGCTTCGAGCCGACGGGGTTGCCATTCCGTTGAGGAGTATGCGTATCGTGATTATCAATGACCTCAACACAGCGAAGATGCGTAGATCTTCGCCACGGAGATGATCGGTGAAATCTTGCGCCCGTACTCTATGAGTGCGCAGTGGTGGCAAGGACGGCCACGCAACATCCGCCGCCGTTCACAGACCTCGTAACCTGTCCTCACTTTTTCCCTGTGAAGGGCAGTTAACTAATTGAAAACGTAGCTGCTGTTTGTGTCTCTTCTTGAGATGCGAATGAAGCAAGTCCGGGGCTGATTAAATTCATTCATGAGATTCGGAGGAGCGCAATAATTGTCCTGCCAGTATATAAATATCGTTTTCTAGGAATACTTCATTGCGGACTAGTCGGCCATTACCGGACAAGCAATGCAATTTAAGTAATGTTGAGAAACGCCGCGACAGGAATAATGTGATTACTGCATTCGCTAGTGCACTGCTTCTTCTTTTTTTTACTGCGGGGTCATAAATTACAACATTTTATGTGTTCGCTGTCCTACTGTTTTTGAGTGAGCGTTCAGAGCGATTTGAATCATGTTCAGGAGCACCGTGCCTAACAATATGTCTACATCCGCCAAGACATGATAATGCAGCACGAAACAACAACGTGAAATGACGCCACTGTCTTTTCCTTTAGAAAAATTTCCTCTGTTGCATGCACGAGTTGCATGGAACTCGTGCGGAGAAATATAATGACACGAAAGAAACTCACAGGGTCCCTTACGCATTCGCCTAAGACGACTCGAAGGCAGCAGCCAACTTCTTTTTCTTTTCAGTCGATCCTCCTCTGGTCATCTCTGAAAGCTCTCTGCACCTCCCCTGATTTTGTACTGCCTCCGTGATCGGCCCACCTTTGACTAAGCGACAATGTCATGTGATGACGTCATCATGTGACGTCATGACGGCCTCACATGATAACGTGATGATGACTTTTTTGTATCGCTCGTGTTGACGCCGACGACGGTCAATTTTCGTGTTTGATGAGGCACTTAAGGCTTTCGCATTAAAATTGTTTTCTTGGTGTTTTTTTGTCGTTGTTGGTGTTCAAGGTCTCGTTACATATAAGCATTTGAGCGATGACATTCATCTTATCCACCATCATTTAGATATCCTAAGCTGGGTATGGCTCATATGACTATTTTCTTCCTCCATATTGTTAATATTCACTATGAGCATTTGTTTCACCATTCATTATGTATGCATTATCTGCATCCAATTATAACGACTGTTTTCACTGGATAGTTTCATTTTGCGTTCAAAAACGCTTATTCGCACGGCCTGTTCAGTGATATAGCCGAAAGAAGGGGTCACGTTATATCTCCATAGCTTACGCACGCGTCGACGTCCAACCTTAAGAGTCATGCAGTGGTTACTAGCTACCGTCTTCAGCGCCCCGAACTAGCGCATAAGGCATGACAGATGTAATAGCGAAGGAATCCGATTGTGCCTTGTATATAGTGCCTGAACATAAAGGCACGCAAATTCTCCTCAATGCTACGTCGTGGCATCAAAGTGCGGGTGTCCAGAACCTCGCTGTACGGCATGATCTGAGGGTGAAGAGAAACTGCGGGTCCCGATAATTTCTTGACTGACAAAACCATATAAAGAGGCAATGAAGCCAGAGGAAGGCTTTTTGTGTTGCGAACTATGCTATGTCAACGGGCAATCTTCCAAATACAAAAACACAGAAAGCGCAGAAGGAATGACAGAGATTTGAGCGCTTCCCTTCTCGGTCAAAGCATAACTTGTTGGCTTCTATGTGGTTGCACCAATAGTGTCGGCTCAATAACATCACTTCGTGCGTTGTGTAAACATGAATATTAAGTTCAGCAGTGTTTAGGATTTCAGTAACTATGCGTACAGAGTTTACAAACTTACTTTACTTATTTATAGATTGCGTTATAATATAGCCTTTCCACGCTGTTATGCGAAACCCAATTCTTGTCACAATTTGTTTGATATTATATTGTTTTGTACGCACTTTAGTTGCACGACCCTTGGATGAATGATCGTTTACACTGCACTTATTTCTTTAACAGAAGGACACGACCCCGAAACCAATCTCAAATAACTTTCTACATTGTGTTGGTGCGTGAGTGATTGCCAACAATAATTATTTCATTGATTGATTGATTGATCGATCGATCGATTGATTGATTGATTGATTGATTGATTGATTGATTGATTGATTGATTGATTGATTGATTGATTGATTGATTGATTGATTGATTGGAAGCTTCCAACAGGTATACATACACCACAAAGCGTGCACGCATTGAATATCCTTATCAGGTATTTCACTACACGTATAGGAATATTAGAATATTTAACCAATAAGTATGCTAGTTTTTAGCGCGTGCATGGTGCTTGGAAATATTTGTTTTAGCCGCCAACCATGCAGTATTTTTTTTTTTTTTTTTGCTTAAGCTACAGCTTTAAACAGCAGCTGAAATATTCTGCATTAGTAGGGGAGAAGTTAAACAGAAATCAAACACTTCAGATTCACCGGACAGAAATTTCAATTTTTTATTAAATCAACGATCGGGACCAGAATGAAACGAATACTAGCTTTTATTCCGTCCTTGTACGTGCTTCCTTTCTTTTTCCACCTTCTTCGTGTTGTTTATTTCTTTTTTCATTTTGTTATTTTCGAGGAATTCGAACGTTGCTGACGACACCCCATTCGCTCGAGAATGTCCTTTCTTTCTTACAACCTAGATACTAACTTTGCCGTGTCAGCGTTCAAAGCTCGTAGTGACAGCAAATTTAGATGCGGCGAACCACAATAAAGAAAAATAAAAATAAAAACAAAATTGAAGCGAGGGAGGAAAAAGAGTAAAAAGGTTTGAGAGGTGGGTTGGGTGGGAGGCGTGCGACGAAATAACAAGACCACGTCGGCCTCGATTAAGGTGTTTGAAGAGGCCGGCGGTCGAGACAGTTTGCGACATATCCACCAGCACACGCTGCGTAGCGGTATACGTCGAAAAAAAAAAACAAGACAGAAAGAACAAGCAAACAAAAACACTAACACGCGACAAAACCCCAAATCTCTGACGCACGGAACGTGGCGGAAAAAGGGCGCTGAAAAATATCAGGCAGTAAACAAGCGAGAGTGAGACGAAGCATAACGGCCGCTACGCAGTTTGGCGCCACTGTGCTGATCACAGGGAGCGCATTCGCCAGCAAACAAATAAAAAATAGAGAGAGGATAGGAAAGAGGAACGTCAATCCGCGCCTGTCACCGTCGCAAACCGTTAGAAACACGAAGAGACCGAGGAAAAAGAAGACGAAGAAAAGGAGAGCCAACGTTGTCAGCGAGTGTAAGAGGGAGGCGCGAGAATAAGTCGGGCAGAGAAAGTTCCATTCAAGAGCAGACTCTAACCCTCGACGTGGAGGAGATCCTCTCTTGTCGCCCCGCTCTGACGAGAAATCTTTTTCACATCTACGCAAGGCGCCCCGCTGTGCGCGTAACTCCGGAGCGGAAGAAACAGAGTTGATAGGAGGAAAGCGAGGATGTTTGGGGTGAGAAGAGGGGAGCATAAAAAGGACACCAATAAAGGAAGCCCAGGAGCCAAGCGCTGTTTGTGGGGGAAGGGAGTGGTAGAAGCTCCAGCGAGCAGGTTTTCGCGTCGTCATTTCAAGTTGACGCCTCCTATATAATACAGGCTCAGGCCCCGGACGAGAGGAAAAAAAAAAGGGGGGAGGGGAGTCTGGGGCTCGGCTGCAACTTGTTTTGTCGGAGCTGGCGGTCGAATCCGCCTTCTTTCGCGGGAACATTCTGGAGTACCATCATTCTCCCGCCCAGCCACCCCCTTTTTCTCCACTCTCCTTTCTAGTTGCTCTCAATTTTTTTTTTCTTTCATTCTTTCGGGGCTTGTTTCTTTTTCACGGATGAAAGCTCCGATGACTGCTCTTTCCTTATAACGCGCGACTGCTCTGAAGAGGCTGTTGCATGTGTCATACTTACCATATAGGAAAAAAAAAGGGAAAACGTCTTAGTTTTTATTGGGATTTCTCAGGGGTCTATTTCGAGAGATGCGGGCTCTCACACTGCTCTCTTCAACCACTCTATTATTTTATTTTATTTTTTCTTCTCCAATCGATCCACGTTGCGATCTGTAGACACTATGTTGTTGTCACTACTGACGAGAGTGCTGCTTCTGCCAGCCGGATGCTTCTTTTTTTTTCTCTCTTCATGGCTAAGAAATAACATAAAACAAACGCTGCGCCTTATTTCATTTTATTTCCTGCCTCACGGCCTCGTGGCTTTTCTTTCTGTTATGTTTGTGTCTTCGCACTGTGAGTTTTCAGGCAACTCGTGCATCGCGAAGTCGCTTTCAGTACAGTAGTCGTAAAGTTTTTTTTCTTTAGATGGGATCGCAACTTCGTCGAATTGCCTTCCTTTATTTTCTATTTCTTTCTCTCTCTCTCTCTCTTTCTGTCATCTGTCCTGGTATTTCTTTTCTTGCTAAAGGCTGCTGAGTAGGAGTGAGAAGTGATGCGCAATGTCGTGCGACAGCTTGAACTGCGGACTATGCGGAGAGCGCCTTCACAGTTGATGCCGCAATAGAAATCAGTCGCATGTGCAGTGTGTAGCGTGCATGTGACTTAGTATTTGCACGTGTATATAGGTGTGTAACACACCGCGTACACTGCGCGGCAAACTCACACCCCAGGAATGTGACGGATCGCAGGTAGTCCTATCTATCTATCTATCTATCTATCTATCTATCTATCTATCTATCTATCTATCTATCTATCTATCTATCTATCTATCTATCTATCTATCTATCTATCTATCTATCTATCTATCTATCTATCTATCTATCTATCTATCTATCTATCTATCTATCTATCTATCTATCTATCTATCTATCTATCTATCTATCTATCTATCAGCACGATTGTGGGGCGTTACGTATGACACTTTCGTGCTAGCCCAGTGCCGCTAATGTGGTTAACAACTCACTATAAAGACACAGCTCGCTCACGTGTCGTCACACAACGTACAAATAAAAGCGGTGTTTATCAGCTATAGCAATATGATGAAAAACTAAAAAAAAATAGCAGTGGCTGCTTATTTCCATTATTACTAGCGGCCTCTACTACAAGTGACGAACAGCGGTCGCACGAGGGATGACACCGACAAGCGCAATTTTCTTTGCCTGATCAAGACAAGCCTCCTGGTCAAAAAACATTCCTGTATTCGACCCTCGCGATCACCTCAAGTGTCCATCTTGCTCTAAACTTCTGTCACGCTTGAATATCCATCTTTCTAATTAAATGCGCGCATACAACATTGTCCCAACAACGACGAACTGTCAGCTCTTGAATGAACATTAGCCGACATCTCTGCGTGAAGGGATTAGCCAGCAAAATGCGTAGTTCAAAGACACTATTCCGCTAAAGTAAATACCGAGAGAGCGGCTAATGGGAATGTCCGTTGCTGTAAGAAAGTGCCCAAATGTCAGAGATAACGCTGTCTGGTCTTCCTTGTTCATCGAATGTCGCCGCGTTAAGTTCAACCCTAGTGTGCCTGATATGATGAACCTCGACTACTTGATAAGTAAATAAATAAATAAATAAATAATGAAAATGTTGTCTGAACAGCTCAACAAACATCAATGAGGCATTTTCTAACGTTCTTTCGAAGCAGTAACATTTTTAATTAATTAACTAATAATTAGATATGAGGTATAACTCCGTGGACCTCTGCTGCTGTGCGGGAAGGCCACGAAGTACTAAGTTGTAATTGTTAAACGTGGACAACCGAGGCGGTCAACGCGAGCCATTGATCGAATAAGCAAGAAAAGAGTACTAAGGGAAAAGAAATCTGACTGAATACGTCATGCGATGACGTAAAAATTAGGTAACTTACAACCACTAATGGAGAGGCGTTCCGTTAAGGATAGGACGATTCAATTAAACCCGTAATTACCTTTTCTATTGAAAATATCTGGTATTTACGGTGCGCCTCATGAATATGCACAAGCGAGCGCCTATTGTATTAAAAGCGTCGTTGAAGGTAACTTCACCACATAGCGAACTGTTGGGAGAAGAAGCCCACTTGTGGTGTCTTCCACGGCCACGGGATACACTGCACATTTGAGAGTATGCACGTGATGATCAAGCCTGGAAGTGTTACTGTAATAGTATTTCGTGCCACGCGTCATGCATATTTGACAGTGTTCGGCTAAACGGCTTGGCATCCTCAACGGCAGGCTGACCGGCTTACGCTCGAGGATTCAATATGAATTCACATTACAGAACGAAAGGGGTAAGATGGATGCAGGGCTCGTCCCTTTGTTAGACACAACCCAATGAAACCAACGGGCAGTGAAGACAAGGAGCGTATAGGGGACATTATTTGTTGGCTTTAATTTTATTGTCGTAATTGTGACATAAAGAGAAAGGAATTAAATGGATGAAAAATAACTTTCCCGCCGGTAGGGACCGAATAAATATCCATCGGATAATACATCCAATGCTCTACCAATTGAGCTACGGCGGCGGTCATTTTCCCGCGCACTTTCTTTAGGTATTCAGAGAGTGTTAATAATGCCGGACACGTGCACAAACTTATGTAGGTCACCGAGTGATGACGTACATCGCGCGTCGCTTCTCAACTGCCTGTCTGGTAACCCACGTTCATTCTACCTCAACTCTCTTTGTAAGAAGCTGCGGATTTCTCCAGTCAGGACAATATCTTATATTATTATTATTATTATTATTATTATTATTATTATTATTATTATTATTATTATTATTATTATTATTATTATTATATTATTATTATTATTATTACAGCAGAGCTGTTATGGTCGAGGTTTTCCTTGTGTCGTAGATAGAAAAGTATCATTATCATGAATCGGCACGCACTCTCTTCGTCGTCTTCTTCATTTCTTCTTCTTCGCTCCCTGAACTCGTGCGCCGATCAGACACGAAAAAGATAGAAAAAAAAACAGAGGGCAAGCATAGCCATGTACAGAACAGTATAGCTAGGGGTGGGAAAGAGATAGGTGAGAGGGTGAAAGCCTAGCCAAGCCAGGAACAGCTAGGTGCCCACCAGCCCTGCTGTGACCCAGCCATGCGCGAATTAGTGCAAAATACGCCAATTTTTTTATTATTATTATTATTATGATTATTTTCAATCTCTTAGTCACGGCGACCACACACCGATTGGGGCCAAATGCAAGAACACTCGTGAACTTAGACCTAGGCGGTCATTAAGGAACCTCAACTCGGTCAAAGTTAACCCGGAGTGACCCGCTACACGCCGTGTCCCACAACCAGGTCGTGGTTTAGGCACATTAATACCTCGAAATTTATGGTACATTTGACCGGTCGTTTTCGAGTGTTCCGGAGACTCTGAATAATTTATGTACAACATCAACTGAACATTACTTCTAAAATAATCGGGTCTGTGCGTAATAAGGAAGGAAGAACGTGGCTTACATACCTGCTTGTTCTCGTTCAAGAGCTTTAAATCTGTTGAATTCACCGCATTCAAACACAGACAGAGCGCTCTCAAACGACCACCCGAATGTGCCATAAATTTAGCCTTGCAAATCGTTTGCACCAGTATTAAAACACCTTGTCCCCACAACGGAACTGTATTTAATCTGTAAACCTCCAACTAAGATGAACTCGCAGTAACGTTCGTTTGAATGGACGAGAAAGAGAGAGAAGTGAGAATACGTGAAATGTCCGGAGGTTGACTACAATTTGTCCAGTTGCTAACCTATACGTGGGAAGGGGAGTGAGGGCTAAAACAGAGAGAGAGAAAACATAAGCGAGCACCATACGCGCGCACAGTATCTACAGGAATTGAGTGATCGCCTGTTGATTTGAGTAGAATTCGTTCGAATACACAGGTGCTGCTTGCCTGCACTTCATGCGCCTGCTGCGCGATAGCCTGCCACAGTGCATACCCCACTTAATATCGGTGAGCTTAGTGCTGCGCGTGCGGGACGATGCGCTGATTCTTTGATGAGAGATCGGTCGCAGCGGCAGCTGCATCACAGTCACGTGATGGAAGCGTTGTCACGTGCACTCGTATTGCTTGGTGACGCGCTGTCACCAATCGAAAAAAAAAAAAAGATGTGGAGGCGGTAAGGTGCAGAGTCGACGAAAAAAATCAAAGCCCCTTTCTTGAAAGATGGTTGAAGGCGAAGCTTTCTCCTATGCAAACTCAATCAAAGTCCAAAGCCAACGACCATGCAACGAACTCAAGAAGTTCTGAGCGACCCGATGCGGTGCATGTTTGATTTAACTGCTTGTTTAGAATTGAATTTTTTGTACGTTCAAGTTGAACGAAGGCACGCTTCGTTGAGTTGCATAGCCTCTATTTTAAATCATGCAGCCGTTGCTTACACGCACACACTCACACTTTAACGCGCCAATCTGCACTTGCACATTATTGCCACTAGGCAATAGTGTGCAATAGCTGTTGTAGACGGTCAGAGGCTCTGCCATCGTAACGTGACACAGCCTGTTTGCAAACGTGAGATCAATGCAGGAACGGTGTTGCGTCGAGGGTCTGTGTAGGGTCTTCAGTTTAAACGAGCAGTGATCTAGCATGACCTAGCATGATCTAGCTTGAGCAGTGATCTAGCACGATCTAGCTACGGGCACGATCGCGCCTTACGGCAGCTTCTCCCTCTGGCATGCGCTACACCCGAGGCCTACCCGTGATGAAGGCCGGGAATGAATTGCGGGACGCGCGTAATGCAATGCAGATATATACAGTTCGTCTGTCTGGGTAGCGTGGCGTTTCAGTTCTCATTGTACTTATCGGTGCAACTGTGAATGTAAACTATAGTGTTCTATGATACGTATGTCGTGCGCCATTGTTGTATTGTGTGCGCAAATGCGCAGATAGTACCGTTGTGTAAGTTGGCTTTTCTGCAGTGCGTTTCCGGCGCTCATGGGTGAATCAGTGAGACATAGAAGGCTTCGCATTAAAATTAGTCCTGATCCGGGAATCTTAGCCGGGACCAATGCCTCTCCGAGGCAGTAGCTCTACCACTTGAGCTAACCATGATGCTAACAATAGGCAGCGCGAGGACCAATTAATTGACATCTCGAAGAATGGACAGTGAGTAGGGCAAATCAAGTTGCGCGGCATCCCGCAACTTAGGTGGGAAGAAGGGTTATGAAAGAGAGAATTCGCATCAACCCGTTTTCAACACAAAGGTAAAAGGAACGCCCCGGATGGGCGTTGGTTGCGGGTCTGATCCCCGGAACAGGAGGGTCTTTACCGTCTTCTAAGTCCATATAGTTTTACTTCGTGCTGCGCACATGCAGACGCCAGTATTATCATTATTTTTCTCATAACCCTTCCTCCACCTTGGGGATCCCACAGAACTGGCTTGCCAGATTTGAAAAAGTACTTGCTCGATCAAATTCCACGCGCATTTCCTCCAACAGCGCCACCCTGGTATACGTGGATATAGTGCGTTCTTCCAGGTCGTTCAGATTGAAGCCATGTTTCCTTTAAGCGTCATTTTACCGTTCCCCGCCTTTATTTTTTACGCTGTGCTGGCGCACCATCTGGCGGCACCTTAAGCGCGCATAGCACATCTATTTTTCATTGCCAGTGATTATGCAGTTGTATGTATGCTTGATTCAAAGTGTCTTTTTTTCTCGAAAACCAGTCGAAACTAAATTATTGCACGTGTGGCCTAATATGTCGCATACCTCACATAGCACCAGATCATTTTAGCTTATCACTATGGCTTAACGATGGAAATGATTAATGCTGTAGTTCACGGGGAGTTGACACACAGGGTCTGAAGAGGCTAACGTAATTAGGAGCGTTTTCGCCCATACAGGCCGCGAGCTACAACGCAGAAAGCTGAGCCCTAAGCAGCAGCCTTTCTCACATCGAAACCGGGGAACGTAGCGAAGACACCGAGCAATCTTGTAATGCTAGTGCCGCGTACAGCGTGGGTCGTCATAGTGAACCTTTACGATCCGTGTCAAAAGGCCGAACGGGGGGAAATACGACAGCGTAGAAGCGTTCGTTACGGGCGGGAAAACTAGCCGGCTAATGCGATCGTTAAAAGGCACCATAGCCGTGCCGTCGTTTATGGCGGCCCAAATACGCGAAGCAACACAGCCTCGCGCGTAACGAACCACACAGACAAGTGGGGCGAAACGAATAAACCGAAGCGACGGTTTTGCGGGAGGCTTCGCGAGAACCGCAGCGCCGTAAACGTCAGCCTCGCATCTATACCGCCGTGGGACACAATCAACCACCCACTGCGACATCCATCACACGTTAGGTGCACACACGTACGCACGCACGTGCAGTCAAAGGCTGGCAACACAGCGGCGCCGGTGGAGACACGTCAACCAGGCACGGGTCGCCGAAGACGGCCGTTATTGTATAGCGGATAGGCCCGCGACGGTGACAGGCACGAGAAGCGAAGGGCGAGACCGAAGAGGAACGAGAGTGGGCTGGCTTCTCGCGAATAGCGGGCGCTGATTGCGAGATAGAGCAGTCGTTCGCCTCCCTGCTTCCTTCGGAAGGAAGAGCGTTCCGACGTCGGTTGGCCAACGTGGACGGGCGACTTTTACAAGAGGCTCGTCTGGCGATCCGCGATAAGCCGATAGCTTTCAGCGAAGGAGAGCGGACGAGTTGGCCCCGCATCACTCCCAGGAATCTCTGCGCACTTGTGTGTGTGTGTGCATCTCTGTATAGGAATGAGTATAGGACATGGAGTCGGATGGAGGAGGCAAGAAAGCGTAACGAGATTACGGAGAAGACTATAGTCGGAGTTATGCTCGGCGACCGTGCACGTAGCAGTGGGCGAGACGACCGGACGCGAAAGAACGGCCGACGAAGATGGCGTAAAAAGGAGAGTTTCCTCGATTAGCGGTATTGATGCGTCTCGTATATACAGCTCAGAGGGTTCTATATACAAACGGCACGGGGTTGGCGCGCTATAGAGTATAGGGATATTTTCTTCCGAGATATAAGCTTGCAGCGTATATCGACATGGAACGGCAGCTTTACTCGCGTGTATGACCGCCTGTGTATGAGAACCGGAACACTACAGTATCCTCCAAATCTGGCCATGATAGCAAAGCGACCTGAAGTGCTGAAGCTTTGCGTATACGGCCAACGCACGAGTCAACTGCAGTATCGTGAGGCTGGTAAGACATCTTGAAATAGACTATGGGTATGTAGCGTTGGACGAGGAAAACTAAGTGAACAGCACACAGACGCGGCGCCAAGAAAACTTGGACCCCATGCGTGTGTTAATGTTCTACTTTGCAGGCCCGTAGCCAGCCCCCCCCCCCCCCGAAATTGTTATGTTACATGGTGTTTTACCGAAAATAAATAGTGAAAATAGGCATTTTTCTCAAATAGTCAAGGCTTTCAGCAAGTGCCCCCCCCCCCCCGAAAAAAATTCCTGGCTACGGGCTTGCTACTTTGTATTTTCGCATGTGCTCGAGCAACTGTGAAGTATTCCAACGCGCCTGGTGCATGGACGTCGAAGCCCAGATGAGCGCAAATTGCGAAGTGAAATAATTCGTCGAACATAGCATAAGGCAGACCATTTATAAAGTATGATCTCAGAGCACTTCGCTTGCTTGATCCCCCACCCCTCTGTTTACTTTTTTTCCAGCACTCTTCACCCGCCTCTCTCTCTCTCTCTCTCTCTGTGTATGTATGTACGTATTGTGTGCGTGCGTGCGTGCGTGTGTGCGTGTGTGCGTGCGTGCGTGTGTGCGTGCGTGTGTGCGTGCGTGCGCGTGTGTGTGTGTGTGTGTGTGTGTGTGTGTGTGTGTGTGCGTGCGTGCGTGCGTGCGTGTGTGTGTGTGTGTGTGTGTGTGCGTGCGTGCGTGCGTGTGTGTGTGTGTGTGTGTGTGCGTGCGTGCGTGCGTGCGTGTGTGTGTGTGTGTGTGTGTGTGTGTGCGTGCGTGCGTGCGTGTGTGTGTGTGTGTGTGTGTGTGTGATGCGTGCGTGCGTGCGTGCGTGCGTGTGTGTGTGTGTGTGTGTGTGTGTGTGTGTGTGTGTGTGTGTGTGTGTGTGTGTGTGTGTGTGTGTGTGTGTGTGTGTGTGTGTGTGTGTGTGTGTGTGTGTGTGTGTGTGTGTGTCAGCGCTTGCAGTATAGGGAGGCTCGGTGGTGTTCGCTGCTTACAACTTATTCGCCTTAATTTCTACACTGAGAGCTGCGCCGTATTCACGCAGAGTAACGAACGACCGATGCGTATTTTTTATTTTTTTTTTCGTTTGCGTAACATTTGGTATCACGACGCAACGTGCCATATTTATTTCTTC
Source organism: Rhipicephalus sanguineus (assembly GCF_013339695.2). Lineage (NCBI taxonomy): Eukaryota > Metazoa > Arthropoda > Arachnida > Ixodida > Ixodidae > Rhipicephalus > Rhipicephalus sanguineus. The sequence continues at coordinate 56,733,266 of NC_051176.1, forward strand.
TTCGACGGTTTGGATTAGTATGGTCATGTCAATCCACACAAAGGTGTTCCTAGACAGCCTTACGGGATTTCCTTATGAAGAGCAATTTATTAATTTGATTTGATGACAACACTTTATGAACTCTATGCGCATTGTGCATGTGCTGAAAGGACCACATAAAAAAACTCGTACGTTTCACGCGTACTTGTGTTTTACTGAACTTCTAGTTATTGCATGAGACATACCCGGGCCGAAAGCATATCCGTACTAATGGGTTCCTGTCGTCCACCAGCTCATCAGATGCAATTATCAATCCTGATCAATTGCACTGACAATGAAATTTGAATTCTCGCATATAATGACATCTACGGCGGCAGAGCTTGCTGCTGTGAGAGCTGCACTACGACACATCGTGCAAGAGCAACCCTGAAAATGAGTCATATTCTGCGACTCGAAGGCGGCACTCCGAGTTTGCAGTTTGACCTGCAGACGAGTACTCACGCGCAATTACAGCATAAAAGGAGAAATAGGTACCATCAAGGTCGTGCGAAGAAGACCCGACATATGCATACGGCTACAAGGGCCTACCGGTATTACTGGCCATCAGGCAGCCGACGACGAAGCCAGACCCACCCATGAAGGAACTCGTGTGGTTTAAATCCCTCTATCAGGGACTGATGCGGCAAGACAACTTTATTTGCTGGCTCGGAACCCTACACGCACGTTTTGGTCGTCTCTTAGCTTCTAAAGTTGTCAGCTACATGAACTTGATCCTTCGCTGAAGCTACAGTCTCCATTGCGAATTTCCCGTTCCGATGCGACGCTGCTATGCCGCCTTTGGATGGGCGTTGCATTCACAATGGCGTACTCATTTCCCACCGTCACAGCGGACACCTATACATGCGACTCCTGCGGAACCAAAGAGACGAACACGTTCTGTGCAACTGCGCTCGCTATGACACCCAGCGATGCCCGCTCCGGATGCTTTAAAAGGAATGAGCCCAATCCGGATGAATCTCAACCAACTGGACCCAAGACAATTTTCAGCAGCCAAGATGCTTGGATGATGGACATGCGCCTCGAAGGCGCAGAAGGCGACGAAAGCGTTACCGACGTACTTGAAGTCGACAGGTCTCTGCGACCGCCTGCAGACGTGATGGGGTCCCCCAAGTGTGCGCGTCAGTCTGTCCCTCCCTCTAATTCATTGGATAGGTGCCGTTTTGTCGATAGGACGTGCGTCTTGTTAACCTCCTTTCCTTTATTACTTTGTTTTCTCCCGGTACTTATTCTCAGTTTTGCTAATGTACGCATCTTTTCTCGCAAAAATACCCCGTATTCTTAAACTTCCCAGCCTGAACCCGCTATACGTGACCCGTTCTGTTACCTTTGATGGGCGAAAAAATAATTATAAAGTTGCGCCTCAGTCCATTAAGTATTTTTTGTTAAAAGGTGTCCTCGTACGAGAAGGTCTATTTGAACGGAAGAACAGACGACTATGCAGTCATCGTTTTTTTTTCTCTCTCTCTCTCTATCAGTGGTCCTAGTCTATTGATTTTTCTTTTCTTTATTCCTTAACTTTTACCACGTTCTTTTATTCGAACGTTCCACTTTGCCGACGATATCAACCCTTGATAAAGCACCAGAGTATGGCACGGGATGAGACCTGTCCAGTCATGTGTCGCCGTTCATCGTTTAATCAGAAGATAGCGGAACAAAAGAAAAAAAAGCACGGAGGGCAAGAAATCATGACTTGCACGGTATATACGTGTCGGTTATCTTCGATTATTCTCAGAACCCTCGACTTACTTTTTTTTTAACTTCTTGCCAATCTATTTCCTCCGAACAGAATGGTTTCTTTCTCTCTCTCTTTTTTTTATCGTCGCACTTTCCTCGCGACAGCAGAGAAATTAGCACGTTTTTCATATCCTCAGAAAACGCGGCACCCGGGTCATTTCGCACGGCTCTTCCGCCCTCGGTCTCCTTATTCTTTCTTCTTTGTGGAAGAAAAATATAATGAAAGGAAAAGGCGCGGGAGGTGGCGTAGGGGAGAGTTCTTAATATCGAAATTGACCTATTAAAAGGGGAAAAGAAGTTTTTAAAAAAATTGAATTTTAGTCTACGCACGCGTCATGATCTCGGAGCAGAAGAGCCCTGTGTCGAAAGGAAGAATATTTTTTTGATAATTTTTTTTTGGCAATGACAGATAAAAAAGCTCGCTCCGAACAGTGGCGAGACGGCGGGTTGAAAGAGAACAGAGTGATGATAGATACCTCTCCTTTGTTGTTTCGCTGCGCACGCACGCCGGGATCAGTCTATCGGGGACAGAGCACGCCACGAAATAAAAAAAAACCTAATGAATGAACTATTCGGCAAGCACTACCATACAGCAGTTATCAACGGGGGAAAAAATGCCGGGGAAATGAGAGTTCGTCATTGCGAGACCTACTCCTCCTAATTCTTTATTATCTTTATTGTATGGGGTTCCCAGAATCATTTCGCCACTTGTCGTCGTGTTCCTTTTGTTTTGTTTTTCATTATTTGTACTTAAGGTAATCGGTTTAATAGGCAGGACCCAAAAGAAATATTAAAAAAACAGAAAACAAAGATAAAAAGGGGAAAAAAAGAAACAAAGACGAGGCAGACTAACCGGATTACAGAGCTCACGATCCATAAGCGAAAATGGCGCTTTCTCTGTCGTCGTCGCTCTTCTGTATGCGAATATGTCGGCATTTTTAGCCTCCTCTCCCCCTCCTGCTTCTCGCCGTTTTCTCGTCACTATTGATTCAGATGGCTTTCATTGTCCGTCCGTACGCCCAACGTTGCGAACATGCGCACATAATAGATATATGTGCACGAGTTGGCGTTCGCTTCTCCGCTCTGTTAGCGTGAATAACAGCGCGATCGCGCTTTCTGGATCACCTAGACATTTTTCTTTGTTTCCTACGCAGACACTCTCTCCCACTCAATCATTCTCTCCTGCTATTCTTTATCTTGCGTCGGCGGCTCTACTCTCTTTCATTATCTTGTCCGCGCCCAATGATTGTGACCTGCCTAACCTCTTCTCCACTGGCTGCCCCTCGTCCTCTGGTACTTGGAGATAGGATACGTGCGGCCTTGCTGCTATCTAGAGCCTTGCTCTCGTATCGATTGCATTAACTCTGCACGTGCAAATAGAGCGTAAAAAAATGAATGAATAAAATGTGGCCGGGCGAGGAACGTATACGATTTGTGCGCAGAAAACAGCTTCCACGGTGGTGAAAAAACCTTGCGGTGAATGAAAGGCTGCTCGTGGCGCTGATGGAATGCGAACAATGTTGGTCTTTCTTTCTTTCTTTCTTTCTTTCTTTCTTTCTTTCTTTCTTTCTTTCTTTCTTTCTTTCTTTCTTTCTTTCTTTCTTTCTTTCTTTCTTTCTTTCTTTCTTTCTTTGCGGGGGTCGCCTTTATTGGCGTAGCAGCTGCGTACTATAAAGCACGTATAAGCTAGACGATTCGAGTATGTATGCCACGTTTACTCTTTATTTGTCACGTAGAACTTGCTCCCGAACATTTATCTCTTGAGGATCACCTCCAAAACATACAGGGATGGTGAAATGGGGTGGTCAGGCGCAGACATAGGTCGGCAAAAAAATTGGAGCTCACTCAGACTCACTCAAGAAATATATTTTGCTCTGAGTGCTCACTCGGAACCAGGCTCACCAAAATTTTCTTCAATTAACCGGACTCACTAAACTTTTTCTTAGCCGGATTCACTCGGACTCACACTCACCAACATATTACTCAGCCGGACTCACTCAGACTCAGACTCACAGCTTGGACTGAGTCTGAGTGAGTCTGAGTGAGTCGACTCATGAGTCCGTTAGCGTAAAAGTTAAGCGTAAAGTAGCTTTTTCGAACATGGTGCCAGTGCTGTTTAACGCCAATATCTCACATAATCGGTGCTCTACGATACACCTTTCGGTCTTTTACCTTCAAATATACCTTATACCTTCAAGTAGTCTCATTCCAGTAAGGACATCTTTTATGATACACACGACTCACATAACATATTTTATCAAGAACTTCCCGTGAAAGAATTTGCGGGGAAAGGTCATGCCCCCCCCCCCTCCCCCAATTCACTCCTTTGATAAATAAATAATGATGGGGCGCATGAAGGCCGTGCGTTGACATGAGTGAATAGACTTGAGCATAAACGTAAGCCGATATAAGACCGACAGTAATGCTGAAGATGAGTATATAGGAAAATAGGTCGGCAATAGAAAGTGGAGTTTACTCAGACTCACTCAAGAAATATATTTTGGGCTTAGGGCTCACTCGGACTCGCTAAAATTTTCCTCAGCCGGACTCACTCGGACTCAAACTCAGCCAAATATTATTCACCCGAACTCACTCAGCCTCAGACTCACAGGCCCGATCTGAGTCTGAGTGAGTCGACTCATGAGTGAGTTTGCCGACCTATGGGCACAGAACATTTTAAGACAAAAGTGATAATTAAAGTTATAGTGATCCGCACCCCTAACCGAACCAAGACAGAATGGTCATGAAGATGGACAAGAGACTGTAAAAAAAAATGCAAGAAGAGGTTCCTCGGAGCTCCTTGTAGATGGGACTAGGATGAAGTATTCCAGTAATTTTAACATTTGTGGCCAGTAATCGCCAACAACTTCGTTGTTTCCGATTACATAAATGCAAGAAAAAGGCTACTGCGTGTTAGTTTTTGTTTGAATTTCGCGCAGTTCTTTGCTCCGAATTAATTTTGATTAAATTGACTCTCTCCCCTCTCTCTCTCTCTCTCTCTCTCTATATATATATATATATATATATATATATATATATATATATATATATATATATATATATATATATATATATATATATATATGGGTCATTCCGCGCCAACTGTCCCAGTCAGGGCGCTCGACAAAAATCAATTTCTCTAAAAAAATCTGAGAAAATTACGCACATATAGACATGAGTTCTACAGCATTTCCCCAAAATATTTTGAGCGGCAAAAATTTTTCGGGCGCGCGAGCACCATTTGAACTTCTCGATATGGTGGAAAACCAGGTACGAAAGAAAAATTCGCTATTAATGGACCGTGTTACGCATTCATTCGAAACTTGCTTTTCTGTGTTTTTAGAGCAACGCGATTTTATTATAGGACAGTTGCCTAGAGTAGCTTTATATTTTTCACTCAATAGCGCTTAGGTAAAATTGAGTAAATTGCGGCGTTTTCGGAATTTTTTTATAAAAAACGATTGTAGACTAAATACATCAATTATATTTATTGAACTTACCATAAAACGTACTATCTCCTAAAGCTTTTTTTTTTTTTTGCCTGTGTGCGGCACACAGGCCCTAAAATAAAATCCCGAACTTGGAAAAAACGTTACATTGGCCTATGTTCAGACGTCTATAGCACCCTAAGGTGGTCCAAGAAAAAATAAGCACAAAAGCGCATACGATTGAGAATCATAACAACTTCGTCTACAGAAAGTTTAATCGAAGAAGTTTTTGTTTTAGTCAAGAAAACATTTTTTTTTTTTGAAGTTTAGTCCCACCATTGCATTATTTTGCTATGGGGGCCATACAAACCGACTGAATTTACTGCATAAAAAAAGAGGCAGTGATTCGTAGCACATGATTTTTTCAGTTCCTTTTGTTAGTACTTTATAATGTATATTACATATCAAGGAGATAATAAACACAAGTAAAAATGTAAGAAAACCATTGGATTAGATGCCAAAATTCCCCAATAATGAATCGCGTTACTTACTGCATGCGGCTCTGAGAATAAATTGGCGTCAAAATAAGTTAAGTCTCAAAGTTCATGTAAACCGGAGAAAGGAGGCGTGAGCGCGGCCATTTATAGCGGATCCAAACAGAGTTCATCTATGTATTCCGCAACGAACGGCGCACGATGTGACGACGCGCCGCTTATTCACGCGGCGCATCCGTCGTCCGCAACACTACGGACGGGATATGCCAAGCTATTTTTCACATCCTTATTTGGATGGTTGCAAGCAGCAGATTTTGGTTGAAGTAGAATTTGTCTGTCTGGTAACATGCACTGTTTTACAGCTGTTATGATATCACAACAGCCTATTTTAGATGCGAAGCGTCTTATGGCGGAGTTCAATCCGGTGGTGGTGTGCGGCGTGACAACCCTTACTGCGCATGCGCAAACCCTCTCCACACATCTCCTCTCCACTCCTCTCCATGCCGCGATGAGCGCCAGCGCATGCGCATCCCCTTCCCCTCTCTCTCCTCTCCTATGCTTCCCCCCTCGCGCGCCTGTCGACCGCGTTCCCCACTCGCCCTGTGAGAATTAACGGCAAGGCTAGAGGGAAGACACGACGCGCGTAGCGTTCCTCTTCGCGTTCCACAACGCGAGGTCGGTAGCATGCCCAACGAACGCCAACGGAACGCGATCGTGCAAATGCTCCGGCTTCGCATCGCCTCATGGTCCCCTTCAGCGGGAGATGGCGTAATTTTATTTTGTGGCGCAGTTGTCCGGCGGCGCCACCGCCGCCTCCGGTGTGCGTAAAACAATGCAATAAGTAACGTGATTCAATATTGGGGAATTTTGGCATCTAAGCCAATGGTATTGTTACATTTTTACCTCTGTATATTATCTCCTTGATATGTAATATACATTATAAAGTACTAACAAAAGGAACTGAAAACCATGTGCTACGAATACACTACCTCTTTTTTTATGCAATAAATTCAGTCGGTTTGTATTGCCCCCATAGCAAAATAATGCAACGGTGGGACTAAACTTCAAAAAATGTTTTCTTGACTAAAACAAAAACTACTTCGATTAAACTTTCTGTAGCCGAAGTTGTTATGATTCTCAATCGTATGCGCTTTTGTGCTTATTTTTTCTTGGACCACCTTAGGATGCTACAGACGTCTGAACATAGGCCAATGTAACGTTTTTCCAAGTTCAAGATTTTTTTTAGGGCCTGTGTGCCGCACACAGGCAAAGCAAAATCTTTAGAAGATAGTACGTTTTATGGGGAGTTCTATAAAATATAGTTGATGTATTTGGTCTACAATCGTCTTTTGTTAAAAATATTCCCGAAAAAGCTGCAATTTACTCAATTTTACCTAAGCGGTATGGAATGAAAATTATAAAGCTACTATAAGCAACTTCCCTATAATAAAAGCGCGATGCTCTAAAAACACAAAAAAGCAAGTTTCGAATGAATGTGTGAAACGGTCCATTTATAGCGAATTTTTCTTTTGTACCTGGTTTTCCACCATATCGAGAAGTTCAAATGGCGCTCACGTGCCCGAAAAATTTTTGCCGCTCAAAATATTTTGAGAAAATACTGTAGAACTAATGTCTATATGTGCGTAATTTTCTGAGCTTTTTTTAGAGAAATTGATTTTTGTCGAGCGCCCCGGCTGGGATAGTTGGCGTGGAATGACCCAGATATATATATATATATATATATATATATATATATATATATATATATATATATATATATATATATATATATATACTAGGAGTTATTGCTGCCAAGGCCGACGCGACTCTGAACAACTTCATCACCGCAAGGTTTAATATGGACCTAGAGTAATTTACTTGCCCGACTAAGCAAGATCTCTATAACACTCGCCGCGACTGTGCGTTTTCTTGGATGCAAACAGATGCGCTGTTGCAACACGTTTCCAATATATAGCCAGCAAGCCCAGCACCAACAAGCTCTTTTGAGTACTCTCACACCGTACTGTAGCAGTTAAGCCCAAATAGAGGCAGACGTATTTGATGGCATCCCATCTATAATATGTACACATGACTTGAATACTATGAATATGCCCGCGAAAACATTCTTGTTGCATGGATAGTGACGTTCAACAAGCGGAAATACCCCTAAGCGGCAATGCCAGAAAATGGTTGCGTCTCCGTATTGTAGGGCAGAGAGAACACGGCTGTTATGCATGGAAAAAATAGTTCTCTCTGCTTTTCAAAGAAATGTGCTCGAGCTGTGGGATGAGGCGCTTACATACAACACATAAAGAAGAAAGACCTTCTTATTGATTGCTTTTAACGGCACGTACAGCCAGAGGTTGCCTCTGGAATATCGTGGTCATCTTGAGGCGGGAGGCGCATTTCCGCTCCGTTTATGTAGTGTATTAAAGGAGAGAGCGATCACCTCCGTTTCACTGACTGTTGAAGCTTGAAGACAAGAGTTTTTCATACGGGTGGTCCTAACAAAGCGTCTGCGGCAGTTAGCAGCGGTCAACGACTGGCTAGACCCCGGGGTATACGCATGCGTCAGTTGGAAGTGTAGCAGGCCCGCCGTCAGTCATATACCACTAACGCTATGACATCAACGCTGGCTAAGGCCCTTCGTTGTTTTCCCCTGTATTTGCTCGTGCGTGCTTACATTCGGTTAATGCGAACTTTCGTCATACTAATGGGCTATGTGGAATATACTGTCACGTCACACTGCGACTCGTATACCTTCATTCACCTTTATTGTCAATACAGGCTCAGGTTTGCAGTAAGTGTGACTACCGCACACCTTCTGCTCATGAATCGTAGAATTGGGCTAATCTCAACATGTCGTCTTCGGCGAGGCATGTGACTTAGAGCACGCGCAGCACCTTCGTTATTCATTTCTTGCTAATGTGTCGTGTCGTGGTGCGTAGGCCGTCCGCGACCAGCGGGTGGGCGGAGGCGGCAGGCGCGTGCCGGCCATGGCCGCCGACCGCCGCCTGTCGCTGGTGGCCGCCGAGCCGCTCAATCCCGGAGACTCGCTGGGACCCGTGCCACCACTGGGCCTCGCAGGCGTGGACCCGCTCGCGGCGCTTGCCTGGCGCTGCCTCGACGAACCACCTGCGCCGGCCAATGCCGCCGTCAAGGTATGTATATTTATTTTCACCAGGGAAATGGTATACGGGGAAATTAGTGTATTTCTTGCTGCGCAGTGAATATTTTACAGCGCAAACAAAGAGCTGGACCAAAATGTTCACTCGTACTCGCCGCTTTTAAATCGTCCGCTTTCCTTTTTCTCTGATGCCACTCGGCAGTAATAGTAGTAATGGTCGAAGGATAGGAAAGAGGCCTATTTCTGCATCCCGTAGGGGAGCGTTGTTGGGGGAGGAGAAAGGAGAGTGAAAGATGAGTACCCGCATCAACTAGCTGGTCATTAAATGACTGGATCCCAAGAGAAGACAAACGCGCGAGCGGGAGACAGAAAGTTACGTGGGCAGATGAGATTGAACGTGGCAGCAGCAAGCACAGGACCGGGTTGGTTGGCGGAACATGGGAGAGGCCTCCGCCCTGCAATGGGCGTAGTAAGGCTGCTGCTGCTGATGATGGTGATCGAGCGCTTGACTGGGGCCCCTCCCTCGCTATTAGAAAAACCTGCGGGGGCCCGACGGCACTGGGATTCGAACCCAGTACCTCCTGTATTGGAGGCGGATGCTCTAAGCACTCCACCACCGCTGCGGTAAACCGCTCTGCACTAACTGTCCTAAGATTTGATCCTCCGGAGAGAGACGCGTGCCGGCCTCATCCCCGCATTCTGTTTTGTACGTATATTGGTTCAAAGTCAGTCCACGAAAATGTACTTATATAGAAATGTGAAATTGACGAGGTTAGCGATGCGGGCTTGTTGGTCTGTCATGGTTCTTGGATCTGGGCGTCAGCGCTAGTGTGTGTCTTTCTTCCCTTCGTCCTTGTATTCTCGCGCCCACATCCAAGAAATGTGAACTCGACAAGTGATAAACGAAATCATGTCCCTATTGCAAAAACCAGCGCCGTTCCAGTACCCCTTGTGGGATAGCAGTATGTTTTTTTTGGCACTGGATCGTACTAGGAACACTGGCCCATGCTCGGATGTACTGGGACTTCGGTGAACGCACTGGGAAAGAGTTGGGTCGCACTGGTAGGAGCAATGGCGTTGCCGCGGTGACGCTGGCGCTCACTGCGAAGCGCTGGAGACGCTGGAAGTTTCACTGGAGTGCGCTGGCGCATACTGGAGCCCGCACTATATACTTCTGATAGTGCCGCGCGTTGCTTTCAGTATTGCGCGAGGCGGAATGTTGCGGTATCATTGAATAGTTTGATTCGATGGTACCGATAGATGCTATCCTAACATATCCCAACATGTGTCACAAATTCTAGCTTGGCAGAGAAAGAGGATGAGATGCGCACTATTTTCATGGTATACGTGATATGCGAAATCGCTGTCATTTTTAATGTTTCCCTGTCGAATGTGGAGAAAAATATGTTAATGAGCCAAAGCAGCCAACGTTGATCATTTTGCTTTCTAGGACGCCTCTCTTTTATTCATGCAGTGTCAATAACGTCGTTAATTCTTGCGGAGCACGTAACAACAATGAATACACGCCTGCCCCGCACATATATCAGTTTTGCATCCCTGATGTGTTGCTGTAATGATTCCATATTGCAGTGTTTATAAGTCTGAAGGCGTCGGTCTGAACAGACACAGCAAACAGTTACATCGCCGCGCAGTTGGCGAGAAATGAGCTCTGGCTTCACGACCTCTCCCAACGGAGGCCAGAAAAACAGCTGTCGTTTGATATCGCCACACCGGAAACGCATCTCGGGCAATGCCTGCATTCCACTTGCTTCAGCTATAGACTTAAGCTAACGGTTAGAAAGGTTCCGAAGCTAAAATGCAGAAACTTCAACCATCGCAACACACCTGCGCCGAGATCGGCTCTACCCAGTGCGACTCCTAGCGAGCGTTAGGCCTAGCGTACCGGCCGAGTCCGCCTATATGCTATCGGCAGTGACGTAGGCAGACATTTTTTTCGGGGGGAGGGGGGGGGACACCTCCTTGATCCGACATTGGGTCCGGGCAGATAAGTGGGCTCGAATGTAATTTTGTGCTGTGTATCCCATGGAAAAAAAATGTCGGGGGGGGGGGGCACGGGCCCGGTGTGCCCCCCCCCCCTGGCTACGCCACTTGCTACCGGCGCTTCTTGATTTAAGTATACGCAATCATGACGTACAAGAATGACCGTGCAGTACGGTTTTGACATCGGTTAACGCAAATGCACCTTGTGTGTGTGTGTGTGTGTGTGTGTGTGTGTGTGTGTGTGTGTGTGTGTGTGTGTGTGTGTGTGTGTGTGTGTGTGTGTGTGTGTGTGTGTGTGTGTGTGTGTGTGTGTGTGTGTGTGTGTGTGCGTGCGTGTGTGTGTGTGTGTGTGTGTGCGTGCGTGCGTGTGTGTGTGGGGGGGGGGGGGATGAAGTGCGACTCGACCGCACTTTACTGCATAATGATAATGTGTCGAATTATGCGATCTAACTGGCAGGCGTGTTATAATATAGTCCGCTGCTCCCTTCTTGTCGACATTAGAAACCGTGCTCGCGTCGTTACACGAATACATTGGAGTCAATTCAGTTACTCTCTCAGCTTGGCATGGAATGACAGAAAGTTGAGCTAGTTGAGTAGACACTAGATGTGTAGACACTAGAGAGTAGACGCTAGAGAAGTTGAGTAGACACTAGACAGAAGTCGGGGCAACACAAATGGCGTTTGTGTTTTCCTGACTTCTCTCTTGTGTCCATGTTTGCATGCCTACCGTCATTTTGACCTGGCATGACTCTTTTTCCCAAAGAGAGAGCGGCATTTATGAAAGTACACATCAGCACTGTTACGTGCAAAGTTTGGCAAAGGCTTGTTGCTGAGGTGATAACACCAGAGCACAGAGAAGGAGAGTTAAAAATGTGCAATATTTAAAGCTGCTACTACAAGCGTATATGACTAATGTGGTGACTGCCCGATTGTAGAGAGCATGCGGCGGATGGACTGACTGCCAGACGAGACGTCCGTGCGGCGTAGTTGTTTATTGTTTGTCTGCCGAGCTGCGGCGGCACACGAGCGCGGGAAGTAAAAAGAGAAGAAAAGCGTACGCGGGAGATTCTTTTGCGCATACACAAAAAACGCAGTGTAAGAAATAACGCAAAAGCACGGCATCTTTACGGCATAGAGTTTATGCCACGTGCGGTTGCGGAGGCGTCAGAATCTATACACAACTTGGGCATGCAAGTTTCGACGCTCGTGACAAAGTAACTGATGGTGCTTCCGATGCTCTTGCCCATGGTAACACTACATACAGGGTCGCAACTCACCTTAATCTGTCGTCATTTACTAATCAAAATATCGAAATCAAAGCAAATGCTCAATAATGAAGAACGCGCGCAATTTTTTTTGAACACACACACAAGGTGACCGGACCCATCGATCTTCATACCCAACACAGTGAGTACGATTGTTGTAGAAGGTAACCAATCTAAAGAATATAATGATACTAAGGCAGATGATCCAGAGCCTCACCCCAATTGGAAGCAAACGTCGAAACGACGTGAGGCTCGAGTTCCTGCTCCAATTTTGTTGTTACCGCCGCTGCTCGGGATTTTTTATTGCGCCGCGTCAACTACAAAGGCCGCAAAACAACAAAGCACTCAGAGTATCCGCCTATACACCCGAACGGACATCGTGTCAAACAAGAAAACAAAAAAAAACACAATAAAAGAAAAGCGAAATCGAAGAAGGCGGTGAACTCACCTTTATCACAGCTGCAGAGCAGCCGGTTTGTGTATCGCGAACCAGGCCACAACGCAGGTCCCTTTTTATTCGGCTGTTTTCTCGGTGTTATTTTGTTTGTCATCGCTAATAAGTACTCATTCACTCTCCTCTTCGCAGCCCCCCCCCTCCTCCAATTTATTGATTCACATTTGTTCGTAAGGCGCCTTATCGAAGTTCGCACAAAATACCCGTCGTCCTTCTATCAAGCGGCCCAGTACAAAGCAGGCATTAGCGGGAAAAGAGACGTAGCAAGAAAAAAAAATTAACGAATGAAACTGAAAGCAGTACACATTATGAACGCGTGGCGGCACGAGGCAGCCAAGTGCTCCCGCTTCAAACGACGTCCCGAGTCACCCACGCGCGCTAAGCGCTTCAACAAAAAGAGAGAGAGAAAAAAAAGCAAACTACAAAAGAGGCGGCTCCGCAGTTCGGAGGCTAATTAAACGACGAGCTGTTTAGCGACATATGTAAACAAACAAGGCCCTCTGTCAAGGGACCGGTAATTAAGAGGTTTTTTCTTCTCTCCCCCTCTCCCCTCTCGTTCTTCTTTCACTCCTTCTCTCCCTCTCTGTCATCGCTATTGCCACCGCTTCCTCATTGTTTCACGTGTATAAGCTTTACCCGAAGGGAACTCGCCAGGAGCGTCGATTTCAGTCGATCAAGGCTCACTCTGCGCCGCTTCTTTTTTCTGTCGTTCCCCTCTCTCTTCATTGTGCACACGCCCATCACCACTTTGTCTTCTCGCCAGTCACGGCTGCGCCGCTATATACTTACGCACGAAGATGAACGGGCTATCTATCTGCGCTCCTCTTGTTGGGGAGTCTCTCTTGCTTTGCAATGCAGGTCCGCAGCGTTACCTCGAGCATATTCCGTGTGCTTAGTCCGAGCGAAAACAAGACCATACGGGCTTCAGCATTGATCGCTGTTTATAAAAGCGGCGCGTCTTCTTCGTACCGCGGCGTTGTTCATTTAACTTCGTTTTTTTTTTTTTTCGAAACGAGATATACGCCACGGTCCCATCGACCTGCGTGCGTTCCATTCACGTCGAATCTCCCGTGCTCAGCGATGCCTCGCTCATTTTTCTTTTTTCCCCGGTAAACTCCCAGCGTCGTATCTGTGCACAATTATCGACGTAAGGAGAGCCGACTGCAAAAGAGTCCTCCGTAAGAGGGCCATCGGTCACGCTGCGCGCTGACAGCCTGCGCCGATCCGTTTTATTCCGAAGATCACCGATGCCGAGGCTGCGAACGTATCTGTTTTCCTTTCTGTCGGTCGCATTGTTTTATCATATTGTTTGCTTTGATCGTTCGAAAGCGCGCAGAGACCTAAGCGATTCCGTGGTGGCGGAGGGAACTGTATACACTTTGTTGTACTTATTCCGAACAGGCGAGCAGCGATAGAAGGGAGCCCCGTTCTATATTACCGGCGTATAGGTTCGACCTTTACGCTTGCGATATAATCGAAACATTAAACGACCCGCGAGAAATATCCCAGCGCACGCTAGTCTTCACAGTCATTTGAACCGTGAATAAAAGGTCCGTGCACCAAATCGATAGGATGCGTGCTTTCTCGATTTCTTTATATACGCTATGACTCTCGCATATATATATATATATATATATATATATATATATATATATATATATATATATATATATATATATATATATATATATATATATATATATATATATGTCTGTGTGTGTGTGTGTGTGTGTGTGGTGTGTGTGTGTGTGTGTGTGTGTGTGTGTGTGTGTGTGTGTGTGTGTGTGTGTGTGTGTGTGTGTGTGTGTGCAGAAAAAATCCGGCAGATCCCACGCACTGTGGGAATTGATAAGCAGTCAGCGACGAGGAGCTGCTGATGTCCCGCTTTGAGCCAAGTCTTACGAGGTGGATCGACGTCTTTGTGTAATTTGAGTAGTAGTGTGCATATCGGGGCCTCATCAGGCATGTCGACTACACTGGCGTCTAAAGGTCAGCTCATTGTCTGACGTAACGTTGGCGCTGACGCATAATAAGAATAATTGCTGGGATTTCACGTGCCGAAATCACGATAAAGGCACGCTGTAGTGGGTAACTCGCGACCACCTGGGGTTCTTTGCCGAGAGTTTAAGTATTACACGAGTGCTCTTTTCATCTCGCCCCCATCGAAAGGCTGCAGACAGGCACGACTGAAGTAGAGATGAAACGCGTCGGCCAGCTCCGTCGGGCGTAGAAGCATAACGGTAATGAAGGGGTGCCGGTCGGGAGGCTGCATCGCTCAGGCCGCACCTGCGAACTTTGATCAACAGGGGCGCCGTCGCGCGCGTTGTCTCGACTCCTTGTACGCGCTGCGTTCTCACCGCTCTCTTCGCGCCATAGATGGCAAAATTGCTCCTAAAAAGTAATTAAACTACTTTACTAATTATATGTGGCTGAAAGTAATAACATTACATGACTATTACTTTTGAAAAGTATTAAGAAAAGTTATTCAAGCAACGTTATTTAAGACTTCGAGTCCGGATTCTACGCGGCTTTTCTGCGGGCCTGCCTCGTTCCCACGCTTGAGGTTTGGCACTCAGATTAACTTGCCTTTGTTACTTTTATTTCCTTCTTTGGGGAATTCTTATGCCGTAAGGGAAGCGTACATGCTATGTTTTAGTCAAATGTAAATGGGAAAGTAATGAGTAATTTTCTTAAAATTACTCCCTTGAGGTAATTGATTACTATATCATAAGCCCACAAAATTAATTCACTACATTACACATTACAGCAAAAAGTAATTCAATTACTGTAATTCCATTACTGTAATTTCATTACTGCCAGGTCTGCCGCGTTCAAGCGACAGAGGGCAATGAAAACCGTTTCGCGCCCAGGAGAGGCCGTATTCACTTATTATGCCAGCATTTTGTAGAGTTAGGCTACGTCGAATCCTGGCTGCTAGCCTTTCTTCGTATAACGTTCAAACTTGTTGCTACCGCATTCATTGTTTCGCCCTTGCGGCTAAACTCATTTTTTTTAGGTTTGTTTTCTTAAACGGTGCGTCTGATTTTAACCGGTGGCTGCACGGACGCGGTCGCACGTACGCGATTTTTTCCCCAAACCATAGCCATAAGCTGCAACTAGTGTTCCGAGAATTCACTATCCCTACACCTTTTCTCTTTATTTCGCAAACGCGCAGGCGGTGTCGGCCTGGCGCGGCCGTCCGTCGGAGTGCCCGGAGACGGACGACGAGCAGCGGCGGCAGCACGAGGAAGAAGAAGAGGAGCGCCTGCGCTGGCTGTCCCAGCTACCGGCCGCTCGCCACCCTCAGGAGCAGAACCTCGAGGTGACGCTGGCGTCGCAGCAACTGCAGCTGCGCGTGTGCCGACCCGTGCAAAGGGGAGAGCCGCTGCTCGCCTGGTTCTCCCGCGAGCTGGCCGACTTGCTCAGGCTGCCCGCCGCACCCCGGAACACCGCAAACGCCCACGGTGCGTGGCACAGCGTCGCCGAGCCATAATTATTGCTCATTACTCGAGGCACGAGCGCCCAGTGGCCCTCTTGTCTCTCTTCCAAGCACTCTCCATGGAGCACTTCAGGTTTTGCGAGTGTTCAGAAAAAAAAATCTTCTAAAAAATGAAAGGGGTACGAAATCGATGGTTCTAGTTAAGGTTAGGGTTATATTGGATATGATATCAGAGTATAAGTTTACTTAAGGGCCAATTCACTGGATAATTAGCGAATATTAATTGATTGAGTTCGTTGAACGAGCAGCTTGGATCGTTGCGGCACCTGGCGGAGCAGATCTCAACCATGCGCTTCTTTCAACGTGGCCTCTGAGATCCGCTTCGGCAGTGCAACGAAACACGACGGAATACACCAGGGCACACGAACGCCGACGTGCGCGTGCTACTATATACCAGACGCCTAAGTGAAGGACTAGGCTCACCTCCAAGTTATTATTATTATTATTATTATTATTATTATTATTATTATTATTAGCAGTAGTAGTAGTAGTAGTAGTAGTAGTAGTAGTAGTAGTAGTAGTAGTATAATTATTGTTTGATATGGAAACATTCCCGCATACAGAGGAAAAAGAGTAAAAGAATGCGAAGCAGTCAGCAAAGAGCTCACTATGGCTCATTGTTTGACTCTGAGCTAAGTACAATGAGGTGTATCCACGCCTTTGAGTACATGGAGCAGCTGTGTGCGTGGCGCAGGCTTACCGGGCGCGTCGACTACACTGCTGCGACTAAAGGGTAATTTGCAGTAAGCGGTAACGTCGGCACTTGCGCTAGAGCGCAGACGTCATTGCAAACCGTTTTTTAGATGCGAAGTATCTTAAGGCCGAGCTCAATCCGGTGGTGGTGGTGTGCGGCGTGACCACCCTTACTGCGCATGCGCATACCCTCTCCACACACCTCCTCTCCACTCACCCTCTCCCCTTCACCTCTCCACCTTCCCTCTCCCCTCCCCCTTTCCACTCTTCCTCTGAAACGCGGGCTAGACACGCCGAAATTCTCTCCTGCGCAACGCCGCGATGAGCACGAGCGCATGCGCGTCCCCTCCCCTTCTCTCTCCTCTCCTACGCTGCCCCCCTCTCGCCCGCCTGTCGACCGCGTTCCCCGCTCGCCCTGTGAGAATTAACGGCCAGGCTAGATGGAAGATACGACGCGCGTAGCGTCCCTCTTTGCGTTCCACGACGCGAGGTCGGTAGCATGCCCAACGAACGCCAACGGAACGCGATCGTGCAAGTGCTCCGGCTTCGCATCGCCTCATGGTCCCCTTTAGCGTGAGATGGTGTAATTTTTTTTCTTTACAACCTTAGAAATCTTCGTTGAGAAGCCTAACAGTAGTTTTGAAGACCTAGGTAAGTGCAGACAGCACACGCAGTTATCCTGAAACGTCAAAGAAATGTCTAGACATTGTTACGGAACTCGAATGTTATGTCTCAAGTCCTTTCTCACCAAGTAATGTGTGCACAAAGTAAGCGTCAGCTCTAACGCGCAGGTAATACGTGCCTGATAGAGGTAGGTTATCTATGTTCCAGTAGCCACTGTGCACGTGTTTGCGCGCCTTACCTTACTTTATGATTGATCGAGGAGGCGCATTTACGTGAAGAAATAGTCACACTCGCCGTTCTAAATCAAGCCACAAGATTTACATAAGCAAGCATAGCACACCGCGCTATCAGGCATTGCTTACTGCAATGGTTTGCCTTTACAGGCACGTCCTTGTGTTCAGCTAGCGAAATGTCGACAGCGCCTTTTCGGGGCTTTCAGGGAACACCGAAAAATGCAGCGTAAGAAGTCTATAGAAGAATTACTTAGTGTCATCATGCACACTTGAAAACGCGTGTTCTTTAATCGTTGTCGTATAATTTCTTTGACGTCAGACGCATATCTCTTGATGTAGACATGCAACGCACACAGTTCTTTACATTTGTGTCCAGCTGAAATGCTTCATAAAGACCAAAAGCCGAATTCACCTTTCGAATGTGAACAAACAAAACTAAAGATGGGACGGTGATATAACGAGAGACAGGGTGTGTTCTCTCACCGTCCCGTCTAGAGCGCTGCCTGTTCCCGTCCGAATGATGCACCATCCAGCCCACATAAATGCACTCCAGCTTTCCATTCCTAAGTATTCGTTGCAGTTTGTTAGCTCGCTTTGATAATGATATGTCCGGTATCAAGATTTGCTGATATTTATTATCTTACGAACAATTCTTGCGTAAGGCAATTTTGTTATTAAAGGCAGAAGAGATTATTTTTGGTGGGTCTATAAATTTCATTCCATGTCTGCAATGACACAGTAAAACAGCCGGTGCAAACCGATTTTTAGGCCAGACCAGACCCGTTGACATATGCAGGCACGCATCTTTCAGTGTGGTTGGGCCGGATGGAGTCAACGTAGACGCCAAAGTCACATTGTACTGAAAAAAAAAAGGAACGCATTATGAGAACAAAGAAAACGCGACAGAAAGCAAAGTGCATCGTCCTTCCTCTTCCGTTCTTTAGACTCGACTGGGTAATTTTAGACTTCGGCAAGGCAATGCAACTTACTTTTTGTCGAATTCATATAAACGCAAGGAAGTGGACATTTGATCATGTTTGTGTAATATACGCACGAGCAAGCTCATACCTCGTCCTAACCTCGTCATAACAGCTCATACGTATACCACCGCGCTTTTACAGGTGGCGAGAAGCCGTACCGGTGTCCCCTCTGCAGTGACTCGTTCGCAAACCCGTACCCGGTGGTTTCGCACCTCATGTACCGCTGCCCCGCGAGGCACCATGCCGCGTCGGTCGAGGTGGCGCCTCCGCCACCTCCGCCCACGGTCCCACGGCGGACAAGTGAGGGCGCGCCAGAGCCGGTCTCCAGCGTGGATGCCAAACCACGGACGCCGTTGACCACCACTTCGCTGCCGGCCGCAAGGAAGGTCAAGGGCTTCGACATTGCCTCACTCACCGACTGCTGCAGCGGTGGAGGAACAGAAAGCAAGCACCAGGCGACCAGCGCAAAAGACGCCAAGTTGACGCTGGACAGGTATGTGTGCCATCCCTGCTCGTTCGTGGGCCTCTCCACCCTGCCGCGAGAAGAAGAGATGCGGCAGTGGGTAGTGGCCGCGAAGAAACTCGCATATCACCGACCACTAACGTCAAGGTGTCTCCTCCGCACGCAGCTACTGCTGCTGCGCCTTAAATCGAATGACGTTAATATTATTGACGGTCAAATGCGGACACATCTGCCTTTTCTATGCGCAGTCGGTGTAGAACTTATAGCGTAGCGTAGAGATATGTCGGCTGCCATGATTAAATCATCCAACCGTGCACATACTGATAGCGTGTACGTTCGCCAGGGCTATCCCTTTTTATTGGGGCAAGCATCCTGAAAAGAAACGTTTAAAGAATGCTTTATTTAGGAACCGCCATAGTAGCTTAGCAGGCAATGTGGCGCGCTGCTAACCTCGAGGGCGCGGGTTCGATACCCGGCCGCGGCGACCGCATTTCTGTGGCAGCGAAACGCAAGAACACCCGTGAACTTTGATTTAGCTGCATGTCTCCAGGTGGTCGAAATTAATCCGTAGTCCCACATTATGGCCTGCCTGATTACATCGAGGTTTCGAAATGTAGAATCCCAGTGATTATTGTTCTTTTTTTCTTTAGGATACATTCCCGTTACAAGTGACTGGGTTTCAAATATGACGACTTAATTAATAATAATATCTGGGGTTTAACGTCCCAAAACCACGATATGATTATGAGAGACGCCGTAGTGGAGGGCTCCGGAAATTTCGACCACCTGGGGTTCTTTAACGTGCACCTAAATCTAAGTACACGGGCCTCAAACATTTTCGCCTCCATCGAAAATGCAGCCGCCGCGGCCGGGATTCGATCCCGCGACCTTCGGGTCAGCAGTCGAGCGCCATAACCACTAGACCACCGCGGCGGGGCTATGACGACTTAATCATAGTGCACTACCTTATACTCCTTTATAGAAGACCGCTTCAAGTGGCATCTGTAAAACATGAAACCACAATACCATTTGCAAGCCCCTCCCGCAAGGTCAGTCTGCACAGGCTGAACGAAATGAAGCTGGTCAGGCGGCAACAAACGCTTCTTTGCAGATAACTTCTGAAAACCGGCTAATTGCATTACTTCATAAGCGTGGTAAGTTGGGCCAGTTGGTAATGGTTCATTACGGAACAGAGCAAAAGAGGACAAAACACCAAAAATGAGAAAAACTTAATGAAAACCAGCAGGTAAAGAAGCCAGAGAAGGTATACGGTATGTTTGTTGTACTGTTTCAAGTGTTCTGTAACAATTGTGATAGGGATGTGAAGAAAGTAAAGTGGACGAAAAGACTAAGCCGTCATGGCTAAGAGCGGCGCTAACACTCCCAAGGTTTGCATGCACATAAATACCCGATAAGTGGACGGCGGGACGACCGCCGCTCTAGCTCAGTTGGTAAGAGTATCGGGTCGCGTAATACGAAGTTCGCAAGGTTCGGTTCAGTTGCATTTTCGTCCACTTTACTTTCTTCACATCTATATCACAATTGTTATTGCACTTGAAACAGCGCAATTAACATCCCCTATACCTTCCTTCATATACCTTCATTATCTCCGGGTTTTCATTAAGGTTGTCTCAAACAAAGAAGCGAGCCCTCAAGAATTTCTTTCCTTCATTCAAAGGTGAGAAAGGTACACAAAGAAGCGCTACTTCGCACCACATAAGTGCTTACGCCGCCTATTAGGTATTCGAGCAACAAAAAGAGAAGTACTAACGGCAACACAAACCTAACTGTAAATGTCGTTTCCTCATGGACAGGTTGACAACGTCTCGAGGGGAAGCCACTACGGCGTCGCCACAGGCGCATTCGCCGGCGGAGGCATCCGATTACGGTGCGGCGGCTTGCGTTCCCGACGACCTGTCTTTCAAGCGGCCTTCCAAGAAGCGCGCCAGGGCGGACGACGACGCTGCTGCAACGGCGCCGCCTTCGAGCGCCTTCAAGAAGGTCGACAAAACTGACAGGTAAGTGGTCACGGCCTGCGAAGCACTTTAGACGCTCCTTGGCCTTGAGGAGACAGTTTGCGAAAAGGCACAGATACCTTAGAGATTACACAGATGAGTGTGCAAAATATCCCGCAGATTCAGCTCGTTACGACATAGCTGGGTCGTTATTCACAGAAGGAGCTTACACTAGAACTCTTGTGAAGAACAAATTCCAATCAATAGATATCAGGCACATTATTAGCGAAGGCAACTCGCCAATCGCAAAGAGAACATAAGAAACGGTTTTTTTACGTTGTTTCCCTGTTTCTTCCCATTTTCGTTTTTTACACGCTGCTGTGTAGAACGATTTAGGGATCCCTATCGGAATCTGCTGTCCAAGCCACTCAAAAACGTTGCACCTCATCAGGTTTGGCCCTTCCACATTCCCTGATCTGACTGTACTCAATGACGCGCAGGTCTCCGCCCGGATTGTCCCCTGTGGCCGGCGGCTTCCCGTTCGCCTTTCCGTACGGCCTGCCGCCATCCAGCCCCCTTTGCGCCCAGTTCCCGTTGCTGCCTGTGTTCGGGCCGCTCCTGGACCCCAAGGTAGAAGACGACTTCGAGAAGAGCGCTTCCGCCGCCGGCAACAACTCGTCGGCGGCCGCAGCAGCCGCCGCCGCCGCTGCCGCCGCCGCACGGCGCTTTCTCCCTGCCGCCGCCGCAGCAGCAGCCGCGGCAGCCGCAGCAGCTCAGTACCCGGCTGCCGCTGTGCTGCCCTACCTCCCGCCATCGCTGGCGGCGCTGTCTCTTCCGTCTCAGAACTGGTGCGCCAAGTGCCAGACGAGCTTCCGCATGACCAGCGACCTGGTTTATCACATGCGCTCGCACCACAAGCGAGAACCGGACCCGGCCAAGAAACGGCGAGAGGACAAGCTGCGCTGCCACATTTGCCACGAGAGCTTCCGCGAGCGGCATCATCTCACCCGGCATATGACGTCTCACCAGTGACGTGGCGATGAAGTGTGTCCCGCTGATGTCACTGCACCGACGGTCGCCATGGAGTTGGCCATCGTGCCAGCGTTGGTTTCATCGAGAAGTATCTCGAAGGTCGTACAAGAAGGGAACGCGGCTGGCCCTGCGTCGTGCACGACGTAGTTTCGTTGTTGGCAGCTCGCAACGTCGTCATCGTCGCGCGGGCGTCAGCGCCAAACACCATCGGTTGCACGACTCTTTATTGACGGGGAACTTCGGACTGAGAGGCTCTGCCATGGCTGATGCGCAAGCCGTTATCTCTTTTCTTTTTATTTTGACAAGTTCCGAGGTTGTCAACTGGAAGATGGCTGTCGACGTCTGTCCATGGCTTGAAAGAAAGTGAAAGAAAGTGTACGTTTAGGAAGCCGCAGTCATCAGAGCGCGCCTTTTCTGTCACCGTTACCTGCGCGTATCTTTAACCGAACGCCTGCGTGGCTCCTCACCAGAGAAAGGTTTGAGCCGTCTGGTGGCTTGTTCCTATTGGTATTTGTGGTGTTGCCCCTGGGGACGCGCATCTTGTAAGCGCCCAAAAAAGCCCTGGTTTTGTTGTTTCCTATGAACTCTCAAGAGAACTCCTGACTCTCTGTGCGAGATGTGGCCAAGTCTAGTCATCTCATCGTTGTCTTGTGTGTTATTTTTGTGGTGCGAAAGATGAATATGAATTGATTGTCGGTGACATGGGCCGTGACCTTGGCGAATCAACTTGTGTTTCGGCGGATCCGCCAAGCGAGTTGAACGGTTGGCCAATGAGCATAACAGAGATGGCACTGAAGGTTTGCTTTTATGTAATTTACGCCGTGGTGTTAAGAAAGACATGGTGTGAAAATCTGTGAAGTCTCATATGTACAATTAACTTAAGGCGACCTTTCTTGGAAGAACGTGATGAATATGTGTTTATGTTATTTAACGCACTACATAACGGCGAATACCACAGTTTGTCCGTTTTCTTTTTTTTTTTTTTTGGTTAGGGAAGCTACCAGTAATGAAAGGGCCTGCAGATAATACTTTAGAGGCGTGTCAACCGATAGCGCTTCCAGGCATAATAGATAGACGTTCAAGAGCAAAACTATAGGATGTTCTTCAATTTATTTCGCACATACGGTGCAATTTGTTACCAACTGAGAGGTTGTCGAAACAGTAACAATTTCAGAGCGTTTCTCCAAACACAAGTGCACAAGGAGGACGTAACCCATTATTATTATTATTATTATTATTATTATTATTATTATTATTATTATTATTATTATTATTATTATTATTATTATTATTATTATTATTATATTCGTCAAGCCACAGAAAAATTACGAAAAATAATTTTTCTTCCGTGAATCAGCATCGTTCAGATATGTTTTTTTCCCTTAAAGCCTATCGACTTTCAGCTATAATTCTTTGTTTTTTTCGAACATGTGGTCATCGAGCAGCTTAACCACGCAAGGCGGAAACTGTCACCGGTATATGCGCTGCGATGGACGTCAAAAAAAATGATATTTCTTACATATGCAGGTACCTAGACGTGCGCTTATAAATGCCACACTCGTCACACTTTTCGCAATTGCTTTTAAGATTGTGCGTAATTAAACCAGTGATATTTAGAAGGAAAAGCTCCACAGTTTGTTTGTTTGTTTTTTACCCCGGGCAAGAATTTCTAATTTCTTCGTTAATTTCGTTACATGCGTACTAAAATCGTTACGCCAACTTTAATATGATGGGGCTTTTTCGTGTCCCGCATCGACTTTGCAGGTGGCAATGAACACCACATTGGTGTTGTCGGGTCATTTTTAAATAAGAAGAGGTCTTTACAAGATATCTGTAAAAGCCTATTGCGGTGCGCTGGTTCAGATCTACATACCTGAGAACTTGGTCTCGAAACAGCTGTCGGTAACTTCGTGCCCCGACAAAAAATGCAAAGCCGTTGCTGTTTTGCCTTCCTCACTGCTTTTTTTTTTTTCTTTTGTGCACTGAAATGCTTCACGTGAAATGTCGTGCAATCTAATCTTTTTTGTTAGGAAGGGTTAATGCATACTTCGCACGTATGAAAAACGCAACTTTATATGGGTATTGGTTATTTTTGTTTTTCACATTCAGTGTGACATCAATTTCCTCACCTACTTTCGTTACAAAGCTACTACGTATTTGAGTTGTCTAGTTATTTTGTTGTGAACAAACCACAATTGTGCGGAGCCGCCTTGCATAAGCATCTTCTACAAAGCATGTGCCATGCACTATCGTCAGTGATTTAAGAAAAAGATAACTTTTACGATACGTATCACGTTTCAGAGCTACAGACACCGAAACTTTTCTGACATTGTTTCTAATGTGGAAAAAAAGGTTACCGGCATAGAGTTTCATACGAAGCTCTGTGGTTGCCGGACCGTGTTGTCAATATAGGTTGCTCTGTTTCTCGAGCCAAGGTTTTTGCTCCTTGATTCCGAGTGTGCACTATCTCATTGTAAGGGCGCTATCTCCCAAAGCACGATGTCTTGCTCCTGATAACACTGAACGAAGAATAAAAAAATAATAAACTATAAGGGTCATCTTCAGTATACGAAGGAGCATCGCGCACCAGTCATGTTCCCGAAGGGCCACCGCAAACACGCTGAGAACGTTCGCTCGTCAAAGTGTCGTTTCCGCCTGCTTTGGTATCAGAGTCTTACCATCGCTTTTAGACACTTCCTGTGGGAACTTCCGCAGTCTCCTCACTTCTTTCTTTTCTTTTCTTTACCCAGGACTTGACTCTTAATCGGATAAAGTGCAAGCTATAGGCCATGAAAGTGGGGGGGAAAAGGGTCAATTTTTTGGCTACATGTAGCACTTTACGCAGCACATAATTAAGAAACTAAACAATTAGCGAGGCACACGAGCGCGCAGTGGATGTCGACGCAGCGTTTAACGCATATGGGCATCCATAAATAGAGTTAATCCAAAATGTGCCATCACCTAATTCGGCGAAAGAAATCTGTAGTGGATGCTAGTTATCGGGATAGAAGGGGTGAATGAACTCCAGTTAGGGGGTTGATGCTGCCGGCTTTATTTATAAAGCCTCAAGGCCAGGTGCGTCAACATGAGAAAAAGAAGTGGACGATGCTTGGCAATTATTAACAGAAGTCCACTCGCGTAATTCTACCATCGGCGAACGTATTACGTGGCAGTCGGAAATTCTAACTGTAGAGCAATGAAAAGAAGAAAAGGCGGGCGAGCGTTTCTGCATTCTCATCGGTGACACGAATCGACCTACACGTTTACGAGAGGCGAGGCCCGCCGCTACGTTATGAACTGAAAGGCAAACGTTGCACGTTAAGTGGGGCGAACAGTGCCTGCTTGAGACTGAACACGAGACGATATAATACTACTTATTGGAGTATAATATCGCATTGGCCACCAGAGGTCGGTTCAGGTAATATATGCGAGCAATCCAGCAGGTTCAGTGCCAAAACCACACAAAAAAAAGTGCAAGTGTTTCGGAGAGCGTTGCAATATCTTGTACACATCACACCTTCATGTATACATATAAGAAGATATATAGATATTGTGTTTCGACGTTTCACGTGCACAAACTCGGTGTCAGACTTGTGTACGGCGACGACCATGTCACGGTTTTGAAGGAATAAATATCTCTGTTGTTGGAATACAAGCTGGCCTGCTTTAGTAGATCACTGTCTTACTTTGTTTGTTTTTTTCACACTACAGCACATCAGTTCTACGCTTTTTGCCTTCAGTGTGGATGAACCAAACATCACTAGATATTCACCAGACAGCAGCAATTACGTTTCAGCGGGAGACCATATAGGGCCGTATTCTGAGTTGGAGATAGGGCCGTAATATTTCAATGTGCGCTGATAAGCTGGTAGTGGACATGCACTCTAGCAGTCATTCCATTCATTGGTCATGCGAGTATTCACATCTCGCAAAGCGATAGCGTTGCCGGAAGTGATCGTCTCAGAATGCTACCCATGGTCACCGCACGGCCCGCTTCAGGTCTCCGAGTAACCGAGATTGGCCCAGATAAGGGGTGCATGGTTACGGGTTTACATGCTAGACCAATAAGCACAGGAGTGCGCACGATGCACCTAGAGTGGAGGGGGGGGGGGGGGAATGTTTCATCACAGGGCCACCCCCTCCTTTGGTTGAGTCCAAAAGACAACATGCTTCAGAATTAATTGTTGGGGTTTTACGTCCCAAAACCACGATTTGATTATGAGAGCCGCCGTAGTGGAGGGCCCCAGAAATTTTGACCATCTGGTGTTCTTTAACGTGCACCTAAATCTAAGTACACGGGCCTCAAGCATTTTCGCCTCCATCGAAAATGCGGGCGCCGCGGCCGGCATTCGATCCCGCGACCTTCGGGTCAGCAGTCGAGCACCATAACCACTAGACCACCGTGGCGGATACATGCTTCAGAATGGATTTCAAAAAAAAAAGTGAAAATGAAGCTTTGACGTGCTTCTTACAATAGCCTGCCTTTGGTCCCTGGCTCTCAGGGAGTAAAGATGGGACGTAAATAGTTCTTGGAATGCAATATAAGGGGCCTCCGGCCGCCATTATTGTCAAAATTCTGCGTGGCCATAACCGTGCTCTTTAAAGAATAACCGGACAGGTCCGACTCAGTAAATGTAAGCGGCAGATTTTGCGCCCCCTCCCTTGGGTGAATAGCAGGGCGGGAGGGGGGGAGGGGGAGGCGGTCACACTCCGCGAGCTCGTCTGTGGAAGGTCTCGCCTGCCCCTCCGCGCTGCATACCTTAGCAGCCCTAATTAGGGGCAGCATTTTAGTCCAGGCATGTAGCGTAATGCTGTAATGAACCTTGCACAAGCAAGTTTGAAATTTTGGCAATGACTTATTTTACGTACAGAGATGGTCAAAAGCTTCAAAGTCACGCTGCCATAGAATTACATGAGCTAATGGCCTGGAAACTTTTCACCCCCCCCCCCTGTACCTCACTCTCAATGCACAGTTAGTCCGGCTTGACTTCCACCTACCCCCTACTCCCGTGCAAATGGGGCGCCTACGCGTCTGGCAATGTTACACTAGTAGTTCACGCATCTTGCGATGCTTTGTTGCAATGTGTCGCGATATCATCGCCAAATTTTAATGTAGGTGACCTATAAAACGCAAAAAAATGCCCCCACCTCCCCGAAGGGAATCGTGAGGAAATGCGAATGCATTTCTTGCGCCGAGAGTACACGGCGTAGTAATTTTAATGGCGAAAGCTGGACACATCGACGCGCTCAAGTGTCTCCCTTTTGGGCGTCTCTTTCAATGAACGCTTCCTATGTGCGTTCGTAATCACCTCAGGGATGTTGCCACCGCCTTCAATGCAGCACAAACGCGTTTAGAACGTGCTGTTTTCAGGCTGTGCCAAGGCAGCACAAACGCTACAAACGCGTTTCAAACGCACTGCATTGAGGCGGTGGCGCAGGGAGGAGAGAGAGCGAACGGCGAGAGAAGGAGCGGCGAAGCACTGCACTTATCCTCTCCTACACTCTCTCCACACACGCGGAAGCTCCGCCGAGCTCCCGCGATGCGAGCGCCCTCACACGCCAGAGCGCGCTTCTCTTCTCCACTCACTCTCCGCTACTCCGCCCGCACCACCTGCTCCGGTTGCTAGGGGCGAGGATAAACGCGCGCGCCCGCAGCTGTTGCTATGGGAGAGGGAGTGAGAGCGGAGAGGCGCGCGGACAACGCCGGACGCCTGACATAGCCCGACTAAGAAATGCATTCGCATTTTAAAAAAAAGATAGCTGCTACGGTATACTTAGGAAAGGCGCTCCTTGGCTTGGATAAAGCCCGATAAAAGTTAAGTGAGCGTTTACTTTCAGCAACCCTCTCCGAGTGCTTTCGTAAATCTACGAGAGTATCAGGGATACTGTGGTGGGTTATTCTCCTTTAGTATCACCACTGGATAGAGCGGCGCTGCTATCGCTGTGACATAGTAAACGACATCACGTGACTCACCCTTGCCTCCGCCAGCGCAGCTCGCTTGCTTTCATCCCCAAGTCCGAAACTTAGTGTACTGCTATTAGGGCATGGTTCACTGTTCGGTGCCGTTGGTCCAGACGTATTTGACCTAGCCCTTTGTGAATGAATCACGCTAAAAAGTAGCAGCAGCGAGATAATTGGCTGATTAAACTGAGAATGGGGAAGAAGCCCAGCGTTCATTAGCGGGTGTGTAGCAAACATTTTTTGCGAATATGTTGTGTACGGAGTCATAGCTAAAATATCTAGTGCACACGACGTTGATTTCCCGGTTCTGTACGTATTTGAATGTTCCAACGTCTATTCGCGACAGTCTGGAAAATACGGTGCCTTGTTCCCGGAGCAGCGCCATAGTAGAACATTCCTGTTCGGCCCCTTGGATGGTTAA
The DNA here is from genome assembly GCF_013339695.2 of Rhipicephalus sanguineus. Lineage (NCBI taxonomy): Eukaryota > Metazoa > Arthropoda > Arachnida > Ixodida > Ixodidae > Rhipicephalus > Rhipicephalus sanguineus. Next base: position 56,761,670 of record NC_051176.1, read on the forward strand.
AAAAAAACACACTATGCGGACTCCACTTCTCGACCTTTGATCACGGCCTCGACTTCGGGGGCAGCAAAGCTTACATCAGCTGTTTGCAGACTCGTGCACTGTCCGTCCTTTTGTTGTAGCATCCGTGATGGGCTGAACTGCTGGTCAACGAAATCAGTAAGAAACGATATGGTGATCGTATAACTAAGAGTCGATCGGCAGCAGAACTTGTAGCGGCCTCGCTTCATATGGCATCGGTCAAAGTATACATCTTGCGCTGAGATGCATGCGCGCGCATGGCGGAAGCGTGGATTGGGGAGAAAAATATATAAGCGATTGAATTTTCACGTATTAAAATGAACCGGTGATAAATTGAATTATCGGCCTGCGATAATTACGGCGGATGTGGCAAGCCGAACTCGCCGCGACTAATGCTGCGAACACTGCTGTTATTGCAGCAAAAGTACATCTGACCACATCTATAAAAGGTCATGCGAACTTGGTAGCCAAAGCATCGTATGCACCATCCGTCTAATTAAGCACTCAAAGCTAGGACGAAGCTTTGCCGCGAAATCATACACGGCTTTCAACGCGAATGCACCTAGCATGAACACTTGACAGAGTTTTAACAGTGAAAGCCGTTCACAAGCAACAGACAATCATTATATATACATTGTCACGACTAAAAGCCGGCAGGTTGACAGAGGACAACGAAGTGAGGAGCACGAGCAGCAACCACCGTTTGTTCTCTGAGGAAGACGACGTTGAAGCGTCTGCGCATTTGATCTGTCAATACAGACCTGGGTTTTACTTGTCGCACCGTGGTCCTGTGTATTGGTCTTTCCGCGCCGCGACAATATATATATATATATATATATATATATATATATATATATATATATATATATATATATATATATATATATATATATATATATATATATATATATATATACCAGGAAAAAAGTGTACGCTTAAACGGAAACAATATAATATTATCCCTCCATCAGCTTTTATCGTAGCGGCTAGATTTCGGAGACAAATGGTATGATGATGCGAGAATCCTCTATACCGTCTCTAAGAAATTCCCCGGACTTTAATCATCTACGCACGCCCTGGAAAAGTACATCATCTCATACTGAAAGACTTGAAGTTATAATTACTAGGATACGCTGTCGTATACCATCATTGAAATTTTATTTGTACAGAGCTGGTTTGGCACCCTCTCCGCTTTGCTCTTATTGTCGGGAAGATGAAGCAATACAACACTTTCCGATTTCTTGTCGAAGGTTTTCCGCATTAAGAAAACGATCTCTTGAAACACCGTTACGCATCATTGGATTAGATATACAAGCCCTTCCATCTTACTATCCTTCGCTGCAGTGACAAATATAAACAAACCTTGGCTCGACAGTCGTCTTAACTATAAGCGTGGGCCAGTGCGTCGGGCGAATTTTTTCAGCTATAGTCCTTCGTTCTGAGTGGCATCCCTGTAAAGCGTGCTTTGCCCGCACAACATCAAAGTCGTACAGGCAAAACACGCTTTACAGTGATGCCACTCGGAACAAAGACCTACAGTTGAAAAAATTCGCCGGACGCACTGACCCAAACTTGTAGTTCAGATGACTGCCGAGCCAAGACTTCTTTAAACCCAAAGTATCGAGGCGCCTCAGTTTCAACGGACACTATTCCTTGAAACGTTGGGCGGCTGTTCAGGATTTACTAATCCTCGAAGCGTTGTATGTTGGTTTTAAACAGATCTTGGCGCGAGAGTACTCTTTTACTGTGAACTATTTTACCCAGCCAGACAAACTTGTGTGGGAAGATGTTGATCTTTCAGATGGTCCCAACGATTGTTGTATTCAACTCCCTGCGCGACAGGGCACAAGTGGTGGTCAAAGGTGTCGGTAGACCATTATTGTGAAGCCAGGCATGTTTCATTCAGAAATGAAGCACACCGAATCACCTGATAATACGCGCTAGAACAAAGTAACTGACGAAATGCGAGCAATAAGCAACAACTATTGCATTTAAGAGGCGCTGACAAAACCTCACACGTTTTCCTCGGTATGTACAGGGTGTTTTTTTTTTTTAGACACTGATGATACAGACTTTTTTTGTGAAAATCTGGCCCCAGTCGGGCCCCTGTCGTCTTCGCAAACGAACTCTACGCAGAGGTGGAAAAACTTTGCCACGCCTAATGTTACATTCAAATGAGTAATTAACAAACATTCGTTATTTAACTTTTTTAATTATTACATTTAGGGCCGTTGTTTATATGGAAGAGCTGTAGGATGTGACAATTTATGACATGCCAATTTAACAAAAGATTGCGATAAGTACACGCAATTTGAGATAATAATCACCGAAATCGAAAGCCCCCATCTAGGCGAAACCGAAACTGAGCGCATCGGGCACGCAGGAAATTCGTCATTCCTGTCAAGTCTGACCGGAAGCTGATGTGACAATTGTTGAAGAAAAGCGCGTCGCAGCAGAACATGGTTAGGAAAACGGGCAAGCCGTCTCAAATGCCCAATTGCACCACTTGTTCTTTGCGTTTGGTGTGTAGTGCTTATCCGTTTCTTTGTTATACTCGAAAGAAGTGCGAAGAACTCGTTCGCTTGTCTGCGAGAAGTCGTGCCGCAGTGGATGCCGCCTAGTTTTAGGCTGTACAGTGAAGGAAAAAGCGGAAATCGCTGTTTTCTTTGGTACAGCGCGAAAGAAACAGATTATTCTGCCAGCCTTCTCAGTTCCGAATCGAATCGCTGTTCGGCAAAGTCTTCGGCACTTATGGTCCACAAAAAGCGTCTTCATCCAGATCGTCAGCACCAATGCTCCCACCCATCCGTCACTGATGCTTCTGGCGTCGACAGTGTTCGAACCTGCCCAGCCACGGTGGTCTAGTGGTTCTGGCGCTCGACTGCTGACCCGAAGGTCGCGGGATCGAATCCCGGCCGCGGCGGCTGCATTTTCGATGGAGGCGAAAATGTTTGAGGCCCGTGTACTTAAATTTAGGTGCACGTTAAAGAACCCCAGGTGGTCGAAATTTCTGGAGCCCTCCACTAAGGCGTCCCTCATAATCATATCGTGGTTTTGGGACATTAAGCCCCAGATGTATACAGTGTTCGAACATCTGCGCAATACCTCTCGTTCGTTCATCCTGCATCGATCCCTTGAATGAACCATACTGCTTTGAATATGCCATATTGCTTTTTAGCGCAAAAAACGACACCACAAGAAGAGAAAGAAGACAGAACACAGCGCGTGCGGTGTTGTTTTTTTGCGCTAAAAAAGCAATATGCATTCTCACCAACTAGCCCGCCAACGCATTCTAATGAACCTGCCAATCATTCGCACATGACGCAATGAAGACTTTCTTTTCAAATGCATTTCTATGCCGACTTAACGAGAAAACTGTCCTTCCGTCTGTCCCACTGTCACATAAGATAATAACCGCTATAAAGGAATAAACCTATAACACAAAGCTAATTTTCTTGGCCGTGTTGGGGTTTAAACCCATGCATCCACGCCCGAAATGCCAGTGTTAACCTCTGGGCTCCACACCCACTCTCACAGAATGCGAATATATTTCAACCATATGAATTCGTTGTGCCGGCGACACACAGGCACACACACACACAAAAGTAAACGGAGAGAACTCGCTATGAAGGCTTTCTTGAAAAGGGTTGAAATATATGTATTGGCCAAAGCATTTCGACATTCTCAGACGATACAGGCAACTTCCTATATTTGAAAAATATGGGAAGCAGCATCACACAACTTGCTGGAAGACTGCGAGCTGCGAAGAAAGAACAGGAGCTATATATATATGTATAAAGAGAGGGAGAAGCGGCTACGCGTACGAGAAAGCAATTATTTTGTGCCTAACGCTTCGGCCGTGGCACGGCCTTCGTCAGAGAATGAAAAAATCACAGTTTCGCCGCAAGGGCGAAGCAATGAATGCGATAGCAAGAAACTAATGCTATACGAAGTGAGGCTCGCCAATGGATACTCAAAGTTTGAACAGCGCTCCTGTTACAAAGGCGGCCGAAACAGCGAAGGAAACTAGCGTGCTTCAAGTGTCGAGCTGTGACACTTTATAGTTCGCGCTCATCTTCTGTTTGTTCGTTTAGCGGCGTCGTTTAGCGGCGCTCCGTAACATGAGCGCGGACATCACGGTTAAAGCTTGAAACATCCCTCTTGCCCTCACCACGAGAAAACCGCGCGAGCAGACAGCGGAAGGCCAAGGTTCTCCTTGCGCAAATATAAGAAGAAGCGAGCGAGCTCGCCGATGACCTTTAAATGCGCTCGTCGCGCTCCTAGCGCCATCTCGCTGGTAATGAAGAAACGCTTATGAGCGCCGGCCATCTCTGAGTCCGTCCAGCGGCAAAGGGTGTGTATATAACGCTCGCCGTTAGCTATGCGGCGGACCTGCGTTCCGTGGCGTAGTGGCTAGCGCCACTCGCTGCGGAGCAAGAGGTCCCTGGTTCGATTCCGCGCTTCGGAAGCATTTTTCTGAATTATTTTTCTTTGGGGCATTTATATATATATATATATATATATATATATATATATATATACATACTTATACATATACGGCAGTGGCGTAGCCAGGAATTTTGTTCGGGGGGGGCTCACGTTGCAGCGCGACCTCCTCATTGAATTTTTAGAACGACTAAGTATATGAATAAGATTTATTTATTTATTTATTTATTTATTTATTTATTTATTTATTTATTTATTTATTTATTTATTATATCCCCAAAGGTCCCATATGGGACTTTACATGAGGGGTGGGCGTCATAAAATGGCGGTATCGATGAAGGTGTATGTTAGGATGTGGTTGAGTCTGCTTCCTGGATGGCATTTTTGAAGCGCGCAAAATCGCGGATGACTGCTGCTTCGTTCGGAAGGTCATTCCAGTCTCGGGTGGTGCGCAAAAAGAAGGGCTGCTGAAATGAGGTGGTGTGGGCACATGGAGGAATCACAGCATTTGGATGACTTGTGCGATGACCTCGATGGACCGGCTGGATGAGGTGGTTTTCACGGGGGGTTGAACAAAAGAATCTGTGAAAAAGGCAGAGACGTGCAATACGACGACGAAGAGCGAGGGTAGAAAGATTTAACTGGGATTTGAGGGCGGAGACGCTCGAGTAGCGGGAATAATCTGAAACAATGAATCTGGTTGCTCGGTTCTGTACTGACTCAAGTATTTCGATATGATTAGTTTGGTGGGGGTCAAAGACAGCAGCTGCATACTCAAGTTTTGGTCTGACAATGGTGTTATAAGCGAGTAGTTTAACGGAAGGTGGTGCCATGGAAATGTTACGGCGTATGTACCCGAGAGCGCGGTTATCGGAGTGAATTATGTGATTTATATGGTCGCCCCAAGATAGGTTACTCGAAAGATGGACACGCAGGTATTTAATCGAGTCAGTAGCAGCTATATGACAGTTGTTGATTGTGTAAGTAGCCGGCGTGTGGTTTCGGCGACGATGGAAAAAAATTAGTAATGTTTTTTTCGCATTAATGGACATCAACCAGGTGGTACACCACTGCTGAATGCGTGAGAGGTCATGCTGTAGAGAGGAGACATCGGTGGGGTTATTTATAGGGCGGTAGAGGACACAATCATCAGCAAAAAGACGGATGTTAGATTCAACGGAAAGCGGAATATCGTTATTGTATATTAGGAATAAAAGAGGCCCTAGGACGATACCCTGGGGCACGCTGGACAAGACATGCGAGAGGTCGGAGGAGTGATCATTAACATGCACGAATTGTTTACGGTTTGTTAGGAATGCTTTAATCCAGTTAAAAACATGCCGATGAAGGTTTAGACGCGAGGTTTTTTGAAGGAGACGGGAGTGGGGTACCTTATCGAAGGCTTTTTCAAAATCTAAGAACAGTGTGTCAATTGGGATGTTACGGTCCATATGAAGGTGAATGTCGTGCAGGAATAATGTTAGTTGGGTCTCGCATGAGTGATCTTTACGAAAGCCATGTTGGTTTGGGTGAAAGAAGTTTACGGATGATAAAAATGTAGCAACATGAGAAAAGATGACGTGTTCCATGATCTTTGAACAAACACTAGTGAGCGAGATTGGTCGGTAGTAACCTGCAAATGAGCGGTCACCTTTCTTGAAGACCGGAAAGACCTTCCCAACTCTCCAGTCTAATGGGACTTCACCTGTGTCGGGTGACTGCTGAAAAATGATTGACAATATGGAACTGCATACATGTTTAGTATTTTTCAGAATTTCGGCGTTTATGCCATCTATACCGCATGACGAAGAGTTCTTTAATTGGTTAATAACTTTTACAATTCCCTCTGAATTGAATACAATCTTTGGCATTGGCGTAAAAGCAAAATGCGGAAAATCAGAAAGTTCGTTGTTAGGTTCGTTAGTAAAGACTGAACAAAATGCAGAGTTGACGGATGGAACGTCGCAGTCGGCAACGGGGGATCCAGAAGTGTCACAAAGAGAGACTGTGGTTTTGTCGTCCGGTTTCATAATTTTCCAAAAGCGGCGTGGGTATGTATATGTATTACCATGTACATACATTGTCACTAGTATTACCATTAATATGTATTACCAGTGACAATTTGTATTAGATGCTGCAAATCACTTCTTGAATGCTGCCCTCTGTTAAGAACGAGTAAGAAATGTGTTTTTTCGTAAAAATATTATGTTGGCATGCCCGCAAAATCTTTCCAGGAATAACTGTCTTCAATCTTTTCAATATTTGTGTTTGTGTGTGTGTGTAACAGGTACGGCAAATATCACGTAAACTTCGGAACTGCATCAGCTTTGAACTGAAGAGGTGCCTGATAACAAAAAAAAAAAAAAGAAGTCCACGAAATAACCAGGATTTTAATGCAGATTGCTTACGCAAAATGTTCATCTTTTTGCACAAATGATGCGGCCAGGAAAAGCAAGAATGGGAAAGTACACCTCGAATACGGGCAAAATATAAGTCACCGGAAACAGTGCGCAGTATGCTTACGCAAAACTTCACAAATGTACATTTCAATATGCAATCAATAAACGGAACTAAGCAATGATCACTATACATAATGGCCAACTGATATGTCCTTTGGGCCAAGCTGCTGTCTCGGACGCACCATGTAAACAGAACTATAAAGGAAGAGCGCAGAAATAACGAAAGAAACTACTTCAAAACTGTTTTAAAAGTGCGAACCACTATTGTGCACTCAATTTAAAGGAAGGTTGCCGCTTCTAGTTCAAAAAGCAATGAAGAACAAAAACGACAAATGAAAGTAACAAACAATGCTGTTAGTACGGCTTCCCAATAGTCGAATTTGTTTGGTAACGCCGCGTATGCCGACCTCTCAGTGAACGAGGTGAAGCTGTCGATTGGCTGTTAATGTCCACCTGATGCCCGTATTCGTATGTTTATATTAGGTCACGGTGTTAACTGCTGAAAGGTACAAAATCTTCACGGCTTTAAAATGTGGTGAACAATAATATTGCGTCAGAATTACAGGCTCATTGACTTGAATTCGGTTACAGCAATGTCTTTTCCTTTCGTTTGCGCTGAGTTTTGTCCTGCTCGGTATCAAAGGACAAAGTTGACCCGGCGAGGAAGCTTAGCGAAGTGGTCAGTGACTTCCGACACGCTGATGTCGACATTTCTGTGGTCGTACAGAAGTGCCAGGCCAACAATGCGTTCCTCAGACATCGTGGAGCGTAAGTAGTTCTTAAGTAACCTCATGCTTGAAAACGTTCTCTCTGCGCTGGCAGTGGTCACTGGATGGGTGACTAGAATCTGGAGTAGCTTGTACACATTCGGATAGAACCTGCTGTCACAATGAGAGACGGCATCGGTTCCTGCGCTGGTTTGCTGCTTTGTTCGCCCACTTTGTCCACCATAGTCGCAGTTCTCCCAAAGCAGCCCTCGTTTCGACGTCATGCGCAAAAACGGTCAGGAGATTTTCTGCTCCTTTCTCCTGATCATCTTGCATTGGTGGTATTGCGGATGATACATTTAATGAAAAGTCCTTTAGAAGTGTCCTGTGCTTTTCGAACCGTTGGTTTAACTGGGCTAGTACGTGGTTCATGAACGGAATGAACAGGGTTCTGCGAAAATATTCTTCCGCACTTTCGAATGCATTGCTCCCAAGGTTTTGCTTCCGGACACCGGCTCGATGGCTGGTGATCTCCACATTCAGTTTTTCTGCCAATGCCTGCATTTGTGCAAATATTTTTGAGAAAGAAACATTCGTGTTCTTGCGGTCACTTTCAATTGTCTGCTGTCTCACTTCTATGTCGTCAATGGCAGCGCTCATGTCGATACTCCTCGTCTGCAGCTTCTTTGACAGTTGCAAAGTCAGTGCTAACACGTGTTCCGTCACATGCAGGCTTACAAGGAACGCTGGTGAAAATAGTGCCAACATTAGACTGTTTGCCTGCACTGGACTTTCGCCATTTCCGTTAAACTTAATCTCCTCTAGTGCTGCGATCAACGGCTCAAAGAGGCTCACAAATGAAAGCACTGCATCGTGCTTCTCGGCCCAGCGCGTTTCGCATAGTTCCAAAAGGCGCTGCCTTGCAGACTCCAGGACAGCTCAAACTTATGACTTTTCGCAAAACGTGTGAGCGGCTAGAAGATTTACGGAAAAAGGCTGACGTCGCCTTCAGAGTCCCAAAACAGTTTCGAATGTCTGTGATGGAGCATGCTGCACACACAACTAGATAAAGGGAGTGACACGCGCAGTGAGTACATAGAGTGCGGCTGGATATTTCTCACGGACAGCAGCTTGAACACCATTCGTTTTGTCGGCCATCGAACTTGCACCACCGTAGCCTTGACCACGGAGATGCTGCATGTTAATTCCCATTTCTATAAGGAGCCTTATGATGGTGTCGGCCAGGGCCCGGCCATTTGGTCGTGAATTGGCACAAAGCCTAAGAACACTTCTTCGATTCCATTCGCATCCTTATTAAGGTACCTTGCACAAACAGTAAGCTGCTCGGTACCCGCAACATCCGTCGTTTCATCAGCAAGTACGGAGAAGCAGCCTGCAGCGTTTACTTTTGCGACTAGGCTTTCCTTGATGATTGCAGCAGAGATTTCTATAATGTGGTTTTGTACATATAAACTAAAATATGAGGCCTTATTTGGGCAACTTTCCAAATGCTTTTTTTGATCTGTGTCGCCACAATCCGCGCGCATGCGAAGCAGCTCTTTGAAGCTGCCTGTATTTGTAGAGGAGGCTGTGCTTGAATCCATGGGACCACTGTCTCTATGTCCACGGAGAGCCACACCTTGCCACCCGCAAAAGAGAACTGTCTCAACAATAGGCTGTAACTTCCTTCGGATCTCTCTTATTTGAATTTGCCTGCCATGGTCCAGCTGATCAACAACACTGGGCACACATCCTGAAAAGGTTTGAAGAAAACTATCGGCTACCAGATGAGCGTCAGTGTGATATTTAGTGACTTCATGTGCACCGAAGACTTCGAGGGCGTGCTTCCACTTTTGAAATGGCTTGGATACGAGGGCCTTAGTGCGCGCATGTTGGCCCTTGCCAATCTCACTTCTACTAAAAAGGACACACACTCGGCAAAACGCACCCTCTTAAAGCGCTGAGAAGCTAAGCCATCGGTACCTGTCCAGCCAAGCCACGTAAACATTCGTTTCTGCTTAAAATCGTTCATAGACTTAAACATATAGCATGGCGGAGGAATCCAAGGAGAAGCTAGCAGTTTGTTTTGTGTCATCATCCACTTTTGAGCCATCTGTGTAGAGCCCGATATCAAACTTGCTTCTGCTAACATTTTGAGGGTCATAAAAAGATAAATAATTAAATAAATGATAATCAGGCTGAAGCCCAATAAATCCCACCAACCGGGTGACGCCGCTGGTTGGTGGTGTATGAGAGCACGAAAAATTTCGGGGGGGGGGCTGAAGCCCCATAAGCCCCCCCCCCCTGGCTACGCCCCTGATATACGGTGCATGACGGTGACGGCGACGGCAAAATCCAGCTGAGACTGTCCATATAACTGCTATCGCAATAAAATGTACAACGCATATGCCGCTTTTAATGGCCACGGAAATCACACTGTCAATCAGAATGGTGATTACTGAGGACGTCAGTAGTCACAAAACAAACAACAGCAACAACATACTTTGATATGCCGCCTCGAGTGACAAGATCAGTGTTGTAAATCAAAGTACGAACACGTAGCCTGCGCGCGGCAAACTTTTAAAGCAGTGGTCTCAAACCAGCGTTGCCAACCATTCTTTAGACAATACCCCACATCACGGTCAAAATGATCTCACTTTACCCTACACAATATTTTTTATTACCCTACATATTGCCCCACGCCGAAAAATTGCGTAGTGTCATAATGACAAGGTACAGACTACACTTCATTGTAAGACATGCAGACGTGTGGTAGCGCTGAAGTCGGTAGCGACTTTAGCGGTTTTAAAATACTAAGGAGCATGAAAGAAAGCAGATGGGAAGTGAAAGCTTTCCGCTATTTGTATAGGAGGAGCGTTGACTCACAGTTGAGAAAAAGAACTAGGGGACTCAAGAGCAAGTGTACGGCTGGCAGTGCAAGCGATATGGTAACAAAGGGTGTTAATCGAAAAATGATTCATTAGATAGCAGCGATGGGAAAAAAAACAGCTCTGAATAACTATATACCGAAAGGGTAAAGATGAAACAAGCAAGATACGTTTTATGACAATTAAAGGGGCAGCGCTTTACTCTTTGAAGCGAAGATGGGTTGCCTTAGCATGCACAGTTATAAAGCGAGATTCAGTAAAGAAAAGAAATACACGTGCGTGGGGAAGGTAAGAAAACGACGGAGCATGTTTCAATTGAATGGGGAGATATACACTCGGTTGTGTGTTAGGGCACTAGCAAACACGAAGCCTTGGGTTTTAGGAGCGGCAAGTTCTGCTGCTGTCGATGTCGTTGGGTGTTCTGTCTTGAAGCTGACGCTGATAGCTTTCGCTGGGACGACCACTGCTCCCGACGAACACTGGAGGGTAGTTGACCCATCGATATAAACATGCACATGATCAGCGTACTTCTCGTGTAAAAGAACCAGAGATAGCTGTTTCAGCACTGGAGATGAGAGCTCAGATTTTTTTCTGATTCCCGGTACGTTGAGGTGCACTTCAGGTCCAATGAAACTCTTCGCTCTGCACTTTGTGTAGTCAACCGTGAACAGCCTCAACGATGGTCAATCTTCTGCGATTCGAAGGCAGCCCTGCAATCTTTGCTATCAGCCCTGCGACACGGACCATACGAGCAGTTGGTCTTCGAGGTTAGATATCTCCTCCATACTTCGTTAGAGAAAGGACACCACGTGACTTTTCAGTGGCTTCCAAGTCACTGCGGCCTGATAGGCAATGAACACGCCGACAATGCTGCTCGATCAGCTCTTCAAGGTGACAGGATCGAGACAATACCCCTATCAAGGACCCATGCTGCTAGCCAACTTCGAGTGGCTGCACAAGAAATGACTTCCTCAACTTGTAATACAGCAAGCAGACTGCACAACCACCACCGCCACTGCCCGACCAATTTGCGTCTTCAGACACCTACGGGACTACGCCGAAATGATGCCACTCTGCTTTGCCGTTTATGGCTAAGGGTGGCTTTCACAAAGTCATTCTCCTTTCGAATCCAAATGGCTGACAACCCGTTTTGTGACAACTGTGGTAGCGAGGAGACACTATAGCACATCTTCTGCGACTGTCCTCGCTACAATGCGCAGAGAAAATCCCTCGTAGTCGCTCTTGCTCGCACAGATCCCAGACCGATGACGGCAGAAACCATTCTGGAATGTCGTCCTGAGAGGTCATCGCGGGTGAAGGCGACGAAGGCAGTGCTCAACTTCTTGAAGGCATCAGACATGCACCGTCGGTTATAGACTAACGAAGTTAGCATGACTGTGAGATGTGTGATGTGTGTGACTCATTGTGCGTGCGTGCTCTCCTTCTCGCTTTCTCTATCTTTATATCTCCCCCTTCCCTTCCCCCAGTGTAGGGTAGCATACCGGTCCTTTTAGACTGGTTAACATCCCTGCCTTTCCTTTCTCTCCTTCTCCTTCCTTCCTTGGGTTTTAGGAGCAACATTGGAAAGGTAAATAGGTTGGCGATAGAAATAAGTAAAAGACGAGAGGAGAATTGGGGGCGGAAAAGTAGGTAGAAAGGAAAGAAAAATAAAATTTTTTCCAGGGCAGCGGGTGACCGCCCCCTAGTCATCTAAGAAGAGGGGGGAGCAAAGTCTGCCCTATACATTGACTTATTAGGGAGAGGGAGGCGCCGGGATGAACCATCGCTCCCCTTAATTCAGCTATACAGGATTAGGCTGAAATGTACTACCACTGCCACTACTATTACTACTACTACTACTACTACTACTACTACTACTAATAATAATAATAATAATAATAATAATAATAATAATAATAATAATAATAATAATAATAATAATAATAATAATAATAATAATGATAATAATTGATGTATCCGTGAAAGAGCCCAGTTGCTTCGCAGACATGACACCATCATTGAGGGTCTCCGTGAGCAGCAGATACTCACCGTCCACAGTTTCTTCCTGCGTCTCTGGCTGGGAAGTTGCTGACGTGGGGAGTCGACTGAGGGCATCGGCTGGAATGTTGTTTTTCCCGGGCTGGTGTTTGATGACGTAATCGTATGCGCTCAGCAGCAGGGCCCATCGCTGGATTCGCGCCGCGGCCATCACAGGCACTGGCCTGTCTGGGTGAAAAAGTCCAACAAGCGGCTTATGGTCCGTCATCAATGTGAAAGTATTGCCGAGCAAGTATTGTCGGAATTTCGACGCACCAAACACAAGTGCCAAGGCTTCACGCTCCAGCTGCGAGTAATTTTTCTCAGCTCCAGTCAATAACCGAGAGCGGAACCCTATGGGCCGAAGTACCCCGCCCCCGACATCGTGTGAAAGCACTGCGCCGATTCCGTCCGGGGAGGCATCGCATTCCAGGACTAGCGGCTTGTGTGGGTCAAAATGCGCCAGAAAATCTGCGGATTTCAGAAGGTCTTTCACACTGCTGAATGACTGCTGTTGAGCGGTACCCCACTTCCACTTAGCTTCCTTCCGGAGTAGTTGATATAGGGGTGCCATGGCGGTCGATGCATTGGGAAGAAACTTGTGGTAGTACTTTACCATGCCGAGGTAGGACCTTAATTCTGCGGAATTCCGTGGTGCCTGAACCTTAAGGATGGCGTCTATGTTTTCCGTCTTTGGTTGAAGACCTCGAGCGCTGATTCGATGCCCCAAAAAATCCACCTCTGGTTGGCGGAACTTGCACTTGTCTGCGTTCAGGCGCACGCCGTATTCCCGGAAACGCTTGAATACTTCGTGCAGGGTGGTGCAGTCATTGCGTTTTCTGCCACGATGACGTCGTCTAGGTAGACCTGAACACCCGGAAGTCCCTGCAAAATAGTCTCCATACGCCGTTGGAACACTGCCGGCGCGGACGCCACTCCAAAAGGCAGGCGAGTAAAGCTGAACAGTCCCTTATGCGTGCTTATGGTCGTGAGTTGCATGGCTTCCTCATCCAACGGAAGCTGGTTGTATGCCTCCCGCAAGTCTATCGTGGTAAAAACTTCACCGCCATTTAATGTAGCCAGGATATCCTCCACCCGTGGCAACGGATATTGCTCAGTGCGACAGACTTTGTTGACCGTTAGCTTAAAATCGCCGCAAAGGCGGATGCAGCCATTCCGTTTTACTACCGGTACCACTGGCGCCGCCCACTCCGCACGAGGCACCGGTACAATAATACCCGCGCCCGAAAGGCGGTCCAGTTCCGCGTCGACCTTTGGCCGAAAAGCATACGGAACTTCGCGTGCTTTCCAAAATTTCGGCACCACGTTTTCTCGCGTCTCGAAGTGTACCGGTGGCCCTTTTATGAGCCCTAAACCTGGCCCGAACACATCAGCGAATTCTGCTAGCAACCGGTCCACGTTAACGTCGTCAGCACCGAGTAACGGCAGTTGCTCACCTGACGTGTTCACGTTCATAACCGGTGCCTCGAGCATGTGGAACGCTTGAATCAGGTCGCGTCCGCAGAGGTTTGGGCCGGAGCAACCAAGGACTTGCAAAGATCCAGCCGTTGACCTGTTTCCGCACGAAACCTTGAGCTGAAGTTGTCCCCGCACTGGAAGCCGTCCCAGGAAGCAGGTGAGCGTTGGTCGAGGCTCTCACGGAGCTTGATGACGATTTAGCAAAGGTGCAAAAATGGGTGCAGGAGGGATGGCCAAGAAATTTGGGGCCTAAGGACCAGCACTTGATGCCATACTTCAACCGGAAAGCTGAGATAACGGGGAGTTATGGGCTTCTCTACTGGGGCCATCGAGTGATCGTCCCTAAGAGTGCCCGAGCAGTAATGTTACGTCTGCTGCATGATACTCATCAAGGGATTTGCTCAATGAAGCGGCTAGGGCGCTCCTTGGTGTGGTACCCCCGGATCGATAATGACATTGAGCACATGGTTAAGTCCTGCACCAGTTGCATCCAAGCTGCCCCTATGCCCCCAAAGAAACCCCCTGTTGCGTGGCCGGAAACGGATGAGCGTTGGTCGAGGCTGCATATCGATTTTGCGGGGCCGATCGATGGTCACATGCTACTGATTGTGGTGGATTCACATAGTAAGTGGATAGAAGCGATACCCATGAAGAATTCCACCACACACGCCACCATAGAGGCTCTGCGCACCTTGTTCAGTACATTCGGGTTGCCCCTGACGCTGGTATCCGATAATGGCCCACAGTTTACGAGTTGGGAATTTAACACCTTCACGAAGCTGAATAACATAGTACACCTCCGAACAGCACCGTATTACCCCCAGTCCAATGGGCTCGCGGAGCGGGCGGTTCGGACTGTGAAGTATTCATTGAAGAAGAATGTACAAGGGTCACTGAAAACCCGCCTGGCTAGGATTTTGCACAGGTACCGCAGGACGCCGCAGGCCGGGGGCCGGACACCAGCGCAACTCCTAATGGGCTACGATCTTCGCTCCAGGCTGGACAACGCAGTGTCCATTCCGCCCTCACCAGTGGACCGTGCCCCCCTCGATGGGTGGCAGCCCGGGGAGCCAGTCTGGGTGAGGAACTTTGGGCGAGGCGAGCCGTGGACTCCCGCCAGCATTACATCGACAGACGGAGCGCGCCTGGTGAATGCCGATGGTCCGGAGGGGAAAACCATTCGGCGCCACAGCGACCAGGTGAAGCCACGGGAGTTGGAGCATGACCAGGGAGAAGCCGGTGACTCTCGGTGCCTCGAAACTGCCGGCGGGGCCCTAGCAGGAGGAACACCGAGGCGAGCGCCAACAAGGAGCGAGATCGCCGGGAGCCCCTCAACTCCGGTGTTGCGTCGCTCGGGCCGGCAACGCAAACCCCCAGACCGTTACTCACCGTAGGGGAAGCGGAATGATGTATCCGTGACGTCACGCCAGCCGAAGCCGCCGTTATCACCACTGCTTCTTCTCCTTCCCTCCCCCTTAACCCCTCTCGCACAACGCTACATTAAACCGCGCTATCGCAATAAAGTATTGTCTTGGCCCAGCCACGGCCCCGGCGTGTTCGTTTCAATAATAATAATAATAATAATAATAATAATAATAATAATAATAATAATAATAATAATAATAATAATAATAATAATAATAATAATAATAATAATAATAATAGTAGTAGTAGTAGTAGTAGTAGTAATCGAAAAAAACTCGCATGGTCCCTTAAGCATTCGACTAAGATGACTCGAAGGCGAAAGCCAACTTCTTTTTGTTCTCAGTCGACACTATTGATCCCCCCACCCTCGACCGATTTCTGCACCTAGCGTGGTTTTGCACCGCCTCCGGGATCGGAGCCATTTCAAGCTTTCTGCAACTCGCGTGCCTCCGGGATCGGACCACCTATGACCAAGTGACCATGTCATGTGATGACGTCACAAATTCTGGCGATCTGTGACGGCACGATGATGTAATGAAGTGACGTCGTTATATGATGATGATTTTCTGCATCCCTCACGTTAACGCCGGCAATCACTTTGCGTGTTTGATGAGGCCTTAATTACTAACCGACCGCCGTCGCAAAATTCAAAAGGCCCTTTATGCAACGAACTAATGAACAAAATGTCAGCGTATATTTGAAAGGAGGCTTTTCCCATGTCTCAATTATGGTTTATTTCTGAATTTCTAAGGGGGATTTTGCGTCAGGATTCGAGCACCATATTGATACCAGGCGTTCTGTTCTCTCCGTATTCTTCGGTATTTAGGAGCAGGAGGCCTTCGGCCACTACGAAAACACCTTTTGAGCCAAAACATTCGAAGGGAAACCCGTCCGTCGGAGTTGCCTATCAAGTTCATTTCCGGTGCGTGCGGGCAGCTGTCCATCACGGGTAAAGGCTCATGAACACACGTATTAAGAAAGTAAGAAATATATATATGGGATGAAGACAGTGATGTGCAGTGCGGGCCGCTAGTAATAAATCGGTAAAATAAATGGGTCAAAATCGTCTGAACACCCAATATTTCCTTCAGCTTGTGACAACAAACTACAACATAGCTGTTTCAGTTCAGCGAACTTTCACTTTGACAAACTTTCTCCTGAAGTCTCTTGAAGTTCGTTCAAGTAAAGTTTCACTGTATGAACAACGTGCCAATAATTTATGCATTTCTAAAAAATCTAAAAATGAATAACAAATAAATTTCTGTCTAGTAGGAGCCCTGAATTTAGAATGGCCGTTTTTACGCAGGATGGCTGCATGCCAGCACGGTTTTTTAGACTTGTCACAGCAGTGCTTACAAATGAATTCTGACGATGAAACAGATCATGGTAATAATAATAATAATAATAGTCTTCGTAAGTAGTTGGTAAGTCTGATAATGATCGAACCGTGGTCGAGGGCGTCGCGAAAAAGCGATGGCAAAACAAAGAGAAGGGAAAGATCGCGGGTTCTGAAATCGACGTGAAAGTTGAGCAAAGTTCATTTCGTCCATTTTTTTTTTCATGTTCCTTTCGCGTTTTCAATCAAAAGCACGGATGAAATATCATTCGACTCCGCACGGGCTTTCGTGGCTGCCGAGCGTGCTGTTTGAAACCCATTACCAGGGACTTTGTGCGAGTCTATAATAGTGCGCACTGGTCGCTCGAAATAAGAGAATGTGCGAGAGCAATTAATCTTGCACTGCGTGCGCGGTTCTCCAACATTTTTTTCGCTTAATCTCTCGGTACAAAATAGATTAGCTGCTCGCCAGAAATGTTCAGATCGGCATCCGTGTCAGGGAAGCAACGCCGACGCATTTTTCTTTTCTCCAGATGGATTGGACGAACGCGGGCGGTCGGGGAGGCGTTCTGCCTATATGCGATAGAATAGCGACAATTCCCCGAGGATTTCTATGGAAACACAACGTATGAATGGGGCGTGCCGGCGGGTGTAATAGATACCCAATTTCTTCTTCTTCATTTTACCACACAGACGCACACTCACTCTGTCTCCCTTGAACAAGAAATAAAATAAATGAAAGTTGGTTTCACGTCGCGACGTCTGTAAAGGTGGCAACCGAGCATCGAGGCAACACGACCAGTAATAAGAGAAAACTGATCAAGAGAAATTTCGAAGCAGGGCACTGAAGGATGAAGAGAGTAAGTTTTTTCTTTCTCTGTATACGCCAGCTTGGGAGGGAGGGCGATGCATGCTTGCGCCGTTTTATCTGCCCGGATGGAAATCGATTACAAAAAAGCGCGCCACTCTCTCCCTGGCGAGAAGACGGATTTCAATGCCTTCCATCTTTCCAGTCCTTCTTTTCTTACTCTGCATCTCTTTACCATTCAGATACACGTATAAATCACTCTCGACCGGCCTCAGGGTGCGCCCTCGGCGCATCTCCGTTGTGTCTGCTGGCCCGAGTGTGCCTCTCTCGCTTTGCCCCTGCTCGCACTTTCTCAAACTTCGCCGATACGGCAGGAGCGCAACCCGTGTTGTTCTCTTAGCTGCGGGAAGTGTGTTTTATACTTACGCAACCATCCGTAGTCCGAGTTCCACATGAAAAATAACCGTATCTATCTATCTATCTATCTATCTATCTATCTATCTATCTATCTATCTATCTATCTATCTATCTATCTATCTATCTATCTATCTATCTATCTATCTATCTATCTATCTATCTATCTATCTATCTATCTGTCTGTCTGTCTGTCTGTCTGTCTGTCTGTCTGTCTGTCTGTCTGTCTGTCTGTCTGTCTGTCTGTCTGTCTGTCTGTCTGTCTGTCTGTCTGTCCAAGAAGCTCTTTGTATAACTTGAACACAATTTCTTTTTCAAAAGTCGCTTGTGACACGTGCGACAGTTCTACGTTATTTTAATGGCTCACTCTAAGAAGCGCTGACGTTACCTGTAGTAGAAATGAGAAGGAATAACCGACTAATTCGGAAAACTTCAGCCATTTTTTATCATATGTCATGATTAGAGACCGGATTTTAGGCAAATTCCTCCATGCTACTATCGCCCCACATTGATATATGAGCATGAATTAGAGGTTAAGAAGGGCTTTTATAGTGTTTTTATAGTGCATATGAATGCCTATTTTTGGCATTTGTGCCTGAATTCCTATAAGCGCCTATAATTGCCTATATTCAAAATCGGGGCCTATACGAACACTATTTAGCTTAAAGTTTCGCTTTCTAGTGCAGGTTGAGACCGTTATTCATGTTACCGGGCAACAGTGACTGTTCGGAACTCTACGGGGTTCAGCCCAGTCCACTAGTTCAGCCAACTTCCGGATAACAACCGCTAGCACCAATCAAATGGGATGCGCCGGCCAGCCTACGCCACCGCGCTGACATAGCGGGAGCGGTTGGCGAATGTGAAACCGCAGAAAGTAACGGGAGAAAAATGTAGTGTGCACGCGGCTTTTGTTTTGTTTGTATCTTACTTTTGACAGGGAAGCTATTTAAGCCAGCCGAATAACTTTGGTGTCCGCAGAAAACTACAGGTTGGTATGCGCCACAGGAACTGGGCAAGCCCCGATACCGCGTCGAGCAGGTGCGAGCGTTAAACGAAAACTCTGCTCGGCGAAGTGGAGCACGTGAAGCACGTGAAAGAGAGAGAGAGAGAGAGGGAAAGAGATAGAAAGAAAGCAGTAGAAAGAAAGAGAAATATAAAGAGAAATAAAGGGAATAAAGACATAAAAAGATAGAAAGACATAGAAAGAGACAGAAAGAAAAAGAAAGAAATAAAGAGAAACAAACAAAGAGAGACAAAGATATAGACAGAAAGATAGAAAGACGGAGCAAGACGTAGAAAGAGAGAGAAAGAGTCAGAAAGAAACAGACACGAAAAAGAGATAGAAAAATGTAGAGCAAGAAAAAAAGAGAAAGAAAGAAATTAAGAGAAACAATGAGAGAGAAAGAAGCGGAGAGAAAGAAAGGGATACAGAGTGAAAGAAAGAAATATAAAGCAACAGGTACTAGAAACAGAGAGAAAGAGAATAAAGAAAGAAAAAATGAAGAGAAACAAGGAAGGCCAACCAGCTCCTCTCTTCCTTCAAGCTTGTCACCACTAATGAAGCTGCCATAATTCTTTTTTTAAGGTGTTCACCGACAAGGGAGAAAGTGTCCCTACGCGATTCGACCCGACCAATACGAGGTATCCCTCCATTCCGGTCTTTTAGCGATCTGGCTAACTGTTCCTGCTCTGCCCTTCCTAGCCCTGCAGAAAAGAGACTCAGGAGTGTGTTGATTGGACAGTGGACACTTGACTCCCCATAAAAGAAGAGACCGTGTTCTGCGAACCCTGCCGGAATAAAAGGACAATTGCACGGCTACGTTCAACTGTTGGAGCCTCTGTGCCATCATAAAGAAGAACATTTCTTGCTTTCCTGTTGTAGATACAGGTCGCGCGCGTATTTGTTTTGAAGTTATTTGCATTTATGTAAGAGTTTATTGTGCCTATACTTACGACGTTGAGTGCCTAAAATGTTGTTTTGCCTGCCTATTTTTGGCGCCTAAAACACGCTTTTTTAGTGCCTAAAAATCCAGCCTCTAGTCATGGTGCTGGCGCTTTTATGTAACACCGGCTACTGCTTTTCACAGAAATCGGTATTGGCGAAAATCGCAGACATGCAAAAATTCTTAAAAGTGACCCTAATGCAAGACTTCGGGGTCTGGGAGTAACACTCGCACTGCTTCTTGGGCAAACTTTGTTTAACTGGATAAACTTGGGTAGACCAGCCCGCGCACAGACCTGCTTTCCGCTGCACACCCTGAAGAGCAACTGGTGACGTAAGCAGGTGCGCGCTCTTATATGGGGAGGGGAGGAGGAAAGACGACACGCGCGACACCTGGCGAACGCCGGAGCAAGCGCACCCTACGCGAGCCCTGTCCGGTGGCGAACGTGAGGCGAATGCTGTCTAAACCAGCGCTCAGCTGGCGCAATGGAAGGGACGACCGAAAGAGAGCGTGCGGCGAAGAAAATATGACGTCAGCACGCCAGATGTCCGCGTAGCGAGCCCCATGCGATAGGTTTGTCAGTTGTAATTGCTATTTTCTACTAGTTATATGACTCCAATTTCAACTTATGACATATCTTCATATCCACTCTATTATATACAGCCCTTAGCTTAACCAATTCCATCCCTTTATATACGTTTTTATATTTATCAGGGTTTTCGGACAACTCGCACTGGATCTATACAGGGTGGTCTTGAATATAGCAGAGTGTGTCATTCTGCGCTCGTGCCACTAAAAAGCTGCATAAAATTGCATCTAAAGTCAGCTCGTATGCGTTAGTCAATCCACTGAAAGAATACGCATATATGCGAAGTCCATTCACATAGCCATACAGATTACAAAAATATAGTCCAGTCACAAACACTAAGTGCCATACAAAATGGAGTCACACGGACACCGAATATGTGCGAATGTGGACCCCGAAAAACACATCGACTGTGAGAACCCTAAGGTATATAAAGTCGACGACTTCCTGTTCCACTGCTAGTTAAGCAAGACTTCTTTAGAATCCGTGTGCGTGTTGCTACCAGGGTACAGAACGATCCGCTAGCTTAAAGCACTTTTGAGGTGCGGATCGAACCCCTGCTGAGTTATGAAAAGCTATCGATTCCTCCGGGGCCATGGTAGATATTTCCTTCTTCAACAATAGTGACGGGGCGCGAGGGTTCAAGAGCAAGAGAAACACACCTGGACCAGCGCTGGCATTGCTCTTGAGCACATTAACACCAGCTATAGAGCCCAACATTACATTTACACTGATGGCTCTGTCACATGTAGATTATCTGCTTTAGGTCTGTGGATTATGTTACAGAACGTTATCCTTAGCTTTGAGTCACCGTACTTCCGCCACAGCTACTGAACTGGCTGTACTGCGGAGAGCGCTTCTATTTATTAACAATCAGAGACACGATTCTTGAGTGCTACTGTCCAACTCGCGAGCAACACTGCAATCCTTGAAGTTGCTGCGCATGCAAGAACAACTACGCCTGTACCTACATTAAGTGCCCAGGCAATTTTATGCTTATGAACGTCAGCACAATGTTATTAGATGCGAAGTATCTCTTGCTCGGGGGTATGTCACGCGGCGTGGTAATCCGCACGCGGCGTAGTAGTCCGCACTCACACTACGCATGCGCAGCTTTCCTCCGTCCCTCTCTCCAACAGCTGCGCGTTACTCTCTCCACTTCTCTACCAGCACCTGCTTGCGCTCCTCCTGCGTTCTCGCTTCTGCTCTCACGGCGCATACGCTACTCTCCTCCTCTAATCTCCTCTCCTTCAAGTAATAGAGCGCTGCGCGCGCTCAGTCCAGCGCTTGCCTCGGTTGGCTCCTCTGAAATGCGGGCTCGACATGCCGAAATTCTCTCCTGCGCAGCGCATGCGCGTTCCCTCCCCCTCTCTCACCGCTCCTACGCTGCCTCTCTCTCGCGCACCTGTCGACCGCGTTCCCCGCACGCCCTGTGAGAATTAACGGCCAGGCTAGAGGGAAGACACGACGCGCGTAGTGTTCCTCTTCGCGTTCCACGACGCGAGGTCGGTAGCATGCCCAGCGAACGCCAACGGAACGCGATCGTTCAAGTGCTACGGCTTCGCATCGCCTCATGGTTCCCTTTAGCGGGAGATGGTGTAACTTTTTTTGCAGTGGTTACCAGCTCACTGGGGTGTATGAGGCAATGTTCGTGCTGACTCTGCTGCTAGAGCAGCCCATGACACTATAGCAGAGACAATTGTTATACCTTTCTAAAAAAATGCGACAACTATGGTGTCTGATTTGCTTGGCTCGGTCGGTCGGTCGGCCTGCCTGCCTCCCTGCCTGCCTGCCTGCATGCCTCCCTCCCTGCCTCTGTCTGTCTGTCTGTCTGTCTGTCTGTCTGTCTGTCTGTCTGTCTGTCTGTCTGTCTGTCTGTCTGTCTGTCTGTCTGTCTGTCTGTCTGTCTGTCTGTCTGTCTGTACAAGAAGCTCTTCGTATAATTTTAACGCAATTTCTTTTTTCAAAAGTATCTTATGACACGTGGAATAGTCCTACGTTATTTTAATGGATCACTCTAAGAAGCGCTGGTGTTATCTGTAATAGACATGATAGAGAATATTTGACTAATTAGGAAAACTTCAGCACTTTTTTATCATGTGCATTGATGGTGGTAGCAATCAATATGGTGTGACAAGAAAACAGCACAGACCGCTACACAAAATAGGCCCATTTTTGTAGCTTTTATATGTCGCGAGATTTAAAGATGAAGCACGTATTCATCGGATCAGACTCGACGTAGTACACGAACAAAGTACTTTAAAGATAAAATTCGACACTCAGACTGCCCAGTGCGCTCCACATGTAATACATGTAACGCAGGAAGACCTAAAACCCGTCCTGTGTGATTGTCACCACTACAACCCAGAGCGACTGATTTTGAAGGCAGCACTGCATTTGCAACGTGGTTCAAGCTTGGAGCTGCAGCTTCCTTCTTGACCCGTGGCAAACTGCACACGGCAGCGCTGCTGACGTTTCTAAGGAGAACAGGCCTTAACGAAAGACGATGAATAACTCCTTTGTATATGGGTGTGTGTGACAGTACGCGTTATTTGTACCATAGTAATCACCAGACAGCTGGAGTAGCAGGCCAAGTGATAAACCAGGCTAATATCACCATTAAAGATTACCATTAAAGATTTCTATCTATCTATATATCCGTTTACATAACAACACTTGACACAAAACCCAGCCACAGGGGCACAGAATTAGTTTACACAAAACGCGACATGGTCAGGTCAAAGTATACTAAAATGAGCTTTCACTATGTACGAAATGCTCATCTCAGTATTTTCCTAGAATATCACTCGGTTCTATGAATTTGTTTAGGGCCAATAGTTTACATTGGCCCTATTGCAATAGTTTAATTGGCCCTAAATGATAGAATTTGTTCAGGGCCTATTTGTGACGCATGTGCTGGTCATGGACGTAAGGTATTCCTAAGATTTAGCACGACCTGTGGTCAAGCGCCATAAAACCGCCTATTAACTTTATTCGCCGTATCATGGGCATTCTAATAAAAGTTGTATGTCATCAGCCACGTGGCCACAGCTGCATTATGGACTTTCTGCTAGTGACCTCCCTGCGTTTCCTTTTCATATATTTCTCTCTCTTCTTCTAGTGAAACTTCCTTAACTCGTTACTACTCACTCTTAAGGAAACCTAGCAATTACGAATTGAAGCGAGTGAATTCACAGTAAATCACATTTCCTCATAACCCGTCGCAATGACACACCGACTATGGCGCTTGGCTTCCAAACACAGGACGGCGGATTCACGTCCCGGCGATGGCGGAGACATTTCTTTGGGAAGCTGAACGCTAAAACGTTCATCTATACACAAATTATAGGTGCATGTGAGAAAAAGTTAGGAGGTCAAAGTTACTACGGAGAGCTCCCGAGCATATCATATAGAATACATCTTCCCCAACGCCTGAACTCAGCTGACGCGTATGCTGATGTTACGAAGATTTGAGCAATCTTAAGCCGGAAGCGCATGGCGTGTTTTTCGCTCGCGAAAAATTGCGCCCGCGTTGCCGCGGTCGCAATTGCACCAGCACGGAACGAAGCGTTTGCGGGGTTGCTAGATTTTTGTCAAAAGCGCACGTCACCTTCAAAAGGTTCCGCCGAAATGCGTGGAGGTCAGCGCCGTCTAGTGGCATTGGAAGAAAAGAAACATCCGTCTGCACCCTAAACTCAGCTCGTCGGACGAGCGGGCGACGCGCCGCGTCAGGCGTTCCTTTTTTTCTACTCCGAGTAGGAAGACGCGGCGGCGCGATTTTGCGACAGCGTTCGTCAAAAAAAAAAAAAAAAAAAAAAGACGCGCGTGTCCCACCGACCGCGCGTCAATCGCGCCTCCAACCACGCGCTAAATGTTGGCCTGTCCCTCCAACCATGCGCCAATCGCGCCATGCGGTTCCACCTTCACAATAATCAGTTCGATAGCGCTGAGCCTATATAATACTGAGCTACCCCATGAATACCCTTCGGAGGCCAAAATGCACAGACTAAGCTTGTATACAAGCTTGCATGATCACTGCTGTTGGTTCTCTACGCCTGCGCAGCGGGGTTCTAGGGAATGCCTTTTTTGCTTCAGTTGTAAGTCCAGCATTTGTCTTGTGTGCTTCTCCTCTTGCGCTCGAGTCGTGACGTGCTGGACCCCTTCACTTTATCATCATGTACCAATTGGCCCAGAACATCGCACTGCTTAACTGCATAACACACGCCAAGAAGTATGCTCCAAGAAAGATATCCATCAAAACAAAAAAAAGGAAAAAAAAGGTGTACATATATTCCCAAACGCCGTTTTTTATGCTTTTGTTGCCCTTTGTTCCTACCCTTGAAAGCAAAGACAAAACGCCAGCTGTTAGCGCAGGCGTCGAAGAAAAATGACAGTCATATTTCCTCGGCTTCAGTATAAACTACTTAAGTTAGTGGAATGGCGGTGCGCTTTCTTTATCAAGATCAGTTCTTTTAAAAAAACTTAAATTAGTTTTAAAATTAAGTCTGGTGAGAACTGGCCGTTTTATTGATCTCTGCTGATGAATGCCCGTCTAGAAGCGTAAGCGACGCTCGGAACACCTTCCTTCATTTATTTTGCGTGTGTGTGTTGTTTTGGTTTGTTTTGTTTTATGGGAGAAGATGAGGAGGGGGACGCGAGAAAAGCGATATATACAAAGGCTCACCTCGAAAAAGCTCGGTTTTCATCTCTGAATTTTTATATTAGAAAGGAAAGATTGTCGGCGCCCCATCGAGTGCAAAGGAAAGAAAAGAATAACATGCAAAGTGGCATCAGTGCATTTGCCTTATTTTCTGGTGGTCCCCTCTAGATAGTAAAAGCTGTATAACATTTTTAAATGCGCAGCATTTCTTAGCGAACCTTTTGCACTTTGAGCGTTTCTATCTATCTATCTATCTATCTATCTATCTATCTATCTATCTATCTATCTATCTATCTATCTATCTATCTATCTATCTATCTATCTATCTATCTATCTATCTATCTATCTATCTATCTATCTATCTATCTATCTATCTATCTATCTATCCATCCGCCTACGTCTGGGTGCTCTCATGATCGCCTCCTTTACTTGGCATAGACCAAATTGGCATTGTAGGGTAAGAGGATTTGACGAATATGACTGTTGGGTCATGACATGAATAACATGAAAATCCTGTCGCGTACGTCGCCAAACCCTTTCCTCCAGACACGGGTGGCACATACCCGTTAACACCGGGCCGCGGTGTACGGGTATGCGCCACATGTGATTGGCAGTTTATATCTACCCAGGAACGGGGAGAACAGACATTGGTAATTTAAATGCGAGAGAGTTCACGTCTGTAACGGACCTCAATAAAGTATCTCTCTCTCTCTCTCTTTTAAGAAAAACCGACATCGGCAGCGTTGACCCGACGAATGGAAAGAATAAAATTAGGATCCCAGCAGGAATCGAATCCAAGCATTCTGCGTGGCAATCATGTATTCTACTACGGTCCCTGTAAATTCTACCACAGAGGCACGTCAGGTATATAGACTGGTTTGGAAAAACAGCCTACGCAGGCGTAATGTCGATGCAGCGTCAATTGTGGTTGTGGTGCTGGCTATCTAATTTTACAAGAAAGCAATAAACACTACATATGTACTGCTACGATACAGGCGTCATATCAGCTTGATGTCCGTGGTTCCAGTGTTGGCTCCGCTTTTATAGGAGTGTAATAAACATTACATTTGTAATCCTACGGTTCAGTAAGCTATATTGAAGCATTGCTCGACCCCGGAGTTGTACATTACCGAAAGTTATGTGTGATATTCACATTATTGCACCATAAATTTGCACCACCATAAATTGCACCGTCGCGTGAATCGGCTTCGTAAAACAGCAAAACATAACCCAAGCCAGTCGATAACATTAAAACTGCAGTACGCTAAATGTGATCTCCGAGATAAGGCCAAAGCGGCAAAAGGATCATTACTTTAACGTAACACTACCGAATTTCCTTGCAAGTAACCCTCGTAGGTTCTGGAAACATTTCAGTGGAAGAGTGGCAGTGGCACAACTATCTGCAGAAGAAAAACAACAGAAAGCTGATTCCTTTAACGATTTTTTTCAATCAGTATTCACAGTTGAAAACAAAAATGTACCCTCGGTCAGTTCGCGCATTACCACAAGCATCGATGACCTAATCATTACAGATGCCGGTATCATGAACCTGCTGTTAAAAAATGATCCCAAGAAATCTAGTGGGCACGATAACATTCCGAACGAATTTCTTAAAAGGTACGCGGAATGGAGTAGTAAATATCTCGGACTAATTTTTAGGAAGTCTTTCCAGCTCGCTAAATTACCGTCAGACTGGAAATTAGCTAAAATCATACCAATACATAAATCAGGAGATAAAGGTATGGTATCCAATTATAGGCCTATATCGCTCACAAGTACATCGTGTAAACTGCTAGAACACATTATTTTTAAACACATCACACTTTTCCTTGAAGGAGTACACTTTCTTTCTCCCAACCAGCATGGATTTCGAAACGGTTTATCAACTATTACACAATTGACCGAAGTTGTACATGACCTTGCATATAGCCTCAACAACCGCAGTCAAACAGATATGGTCCTGTTAGATTTTCAAAAGCATTTGAGAGTGTATGTCATAACAAATTAATCGCAAAATTAGAAGCCATCTTGGGTAACAGACCATTTACCTGTTGGATTAAGGACTTCTTGCTTAATCGAAAACAGTTTGTATTCTTTGAACACGCTACATCAAAAACTGTTTCTGTGTCATCAGGCGTACCACAAGGGTCAGTTCTTGGACCGTTGCTATTTTTAATCTATATTAACGACATTGCAATGAACATCAATTCTAACATTAAACTTTTTGCCGACGACTGTGTTATATACCAGGAAATTAATAGTTATACAGACCACCTTACTCTGAGTGCTTCCCTTAACACAATATCCGAGTGGTTTAAGCTATGGCAGATGTCAATTAACGTAAAAAAATCCGCCGTGATTACGACAACTAAAAGAAAAGATCCTTCCCACTTCGCTTATGCAGTCGACGGCACCGTACTGACTAGAGTATACGATTATAAATACTTAGGTGTGACGCTTACTGCAGACCTTAATTGGACCCAGCACGTCGATAACATTACCGCAGCAGCACTAAGCAAGTTATTTTTTCTTAAAAGATGCCTAAAACTAGCTCCTATCCCGATTAAGCTTCTCGCCTATAAGACATTTATAAGACCGATTTTAGAGTACGCTAATGTGGTTTGGTTCCCGCATACGAAGACTAACTTAAGAAAACTGGAAGCAGTGCAAAGAAAAGCCATAAGATTTATCCACAACAGGTACAGGCGCACAGACTCGCCAACTAACCTTCTAAACGCATCCAGTCTAAAAACGCTGTCAGAAAGAGCGAAAGAAGCCCGGCTAAAGTTTTTGTTTCAGATTCTTAACAACAACTTCAGGATAAGCGCGTCCAAATACATTTCGTTTTCCGAATCTCGACTTACGCGTCAAAGGCATGCAAATGAACTAACAGAATATTCATATAGTAATGAAAGTTTTAAACATTCATTTTTTCCACTTGCCATTAGGGAATGGAATCAACTACACCCATCTATCACAAACACCAAGTCGTTCTCAGAATTCGCCAATAAAATTGAAGGTACACACAACTAGTATTGTCCCAATCAGATGTCATACTGCCTACTCCTATTCCGCATTAGTACTTGTCGGTTGCCTCCCCTTGGCGCAGCTAGGAAAACATACAGGCTAATTCCCTCTTCTCTTTGTCTGAAAATACTTTTCATGGGATGTGATATTACTGCTTCATTGTACAAATGGTGTTCAACCTTAACGCAGTGTCACTTGATTGATATGATAAATGTATGCAAGTTGATCGTATGTATTTATGTAACCACTGTTTGTTGTTGTAGTATATTATTGTAACCTTTTTTTTTTCTACGTTCGTTTGCATAGTTTATTATCGTGTAAACATTTCGTATATTGTACTGACTATCTGTATTGCCCTCCTGCTACGCTCTCAGATGAGAGCAGCAGTATTGAAAATAAATAAAATAAATAAATAAAGTGCACTTGGTTTCCATAATACTGACGTATGTACCCTAACGTGAGGGCTGACGTTACGTCGCACCATAAGTTACCCTTTAAACGCCAGTGTTGTCGACGTGCCTGGTAGCCCTAATACCACTATGTGCACACTTGCAAAATGTGCACATTGTGCACCACAATGTGCACTTGCAAAAACTAGATCCCCCGCGTAACGATTGGCTCAAAGCCATAAAATACAGCATAGAAGTACTCGCCGACTGCTTCGCATGAAACCCATTCCCACAACGCGTGGTATCTGCCGAATTTTTTTTTGGCCTCATCTTTCATTTTTTTTTAATAAGCAGGCTTATACTGCAGCCAGTGTAGTCTGTACTCACACAACAGAAACTTCTTAGGATTTATTAATCTTGTTTCAAACGATGACAGTATATAATAATTGCTTAAGCAATAGCAATATTTTTTTTCATAAGCTATATAGTGCCTAATGTACCCCTTAAACTTCTTTGTACAGGAGCAGCTCAAGCAATTAAACGTGCTTCTAATAGAGTTTCAATTGACCTTCATGGTTAGGCTTTGTTTTTGCGCGGATGAGGGGAATAGACGAGGAGACAGTTGTCGACATATACCGAGAAAAATTCGCGACCCAAAAGACACGAAACAACAAGACACGAATGAACTGCAATCTATAAACAACAGTTTTGCATAACCTCTATTACCGCGTTTCCAAAACCCGTATACGCCATAGTATTTTGAACGGGCTGCATGTAAACACGTTCAATGCGCACTCCCTCCCCTCCATCCACCCCCCTTTCCAACATTATTCACTATGCTCAACTGCAGAGCGCGAATTCATTACGGGACAAAGAAGAACACACAGAGCACGGGACAAGCGCTAACTGGGATGACTTTGAGACCCCTGCTATACACGGTTTATAAGGTGCCTATAGCAGTTTGGGGCACGTACAACAGGGTGCGGCTCCTATGAAACACAGCATTCTTAAGGTGAGTTTTGTTACTGAGTTCGCTGAGGTGGCTCAGTGTACATGGCATTGAGCCTGCTAAGCGTACATTCGCTGGCTCGAGACACCCGGCAGCCTTTCTCTGATGGCAGCAGAGCTGATCAAGAAGGTTGCGGAGTCCTGTCACTACAGCGTCGCCACAGTCCGATCGCTGCGACGTCAAAACGCCACGACTCGACGTCAGTTCGATCGTTGAAGGGAATGACTAGACTATGCCTCCCCACAACTCGTCCCACTTTTTATGTTATGTACCAAGAACATCTCGCACGGGTTGAGGCGCGAGGCACGGGGTGTCGCTGCTGCGAGCTTCTTATAGCGTAATGCTTTCCTTTATCCCTTGGCACTGCGAAAACAACGCGACGTGCCTATTATGCCTCTCCTGTGATCACTCCACATATTTCTCGTTCATTCTATCATCGAAAAATGCAGACTCGCCCCGAATATCGAGCAAGGAGTAATTAAGCCCAGGAACGGAAGAAAAGGACCCGAATATAACGAGGTTCTCTCGAGTGGCGCATTTTTTGAACCGAACGGAAACAGCGTCGTCTTTCTCCGGAGTCCCTCCCCTTTGTTCAGGCGAGCTTCGCCGCCGCGCACACGCAGCCGCCCCGAAGACGACGACAATGCATTTCACCGCTCTCCAAATACCAGAACTCTCTTTCGTCTCCCCCCGCTTCCTTGTTCTTTTTTTTTTATTTCTACCCCCATCCCCCGAGCGAACGCTTTCTTCATCTCGCCGAGAACGTGCTTCGGCGCGTATCGGCAAACACTCGCAGTCGTCAGCGAATTAAAGGAATATCCAGGAAACGAGTGCCGACGTCTAATACGAACTCGCGCGCGTCCTCGGCGAAGGAAAGAGTAAACGATGGAAACAACGACATTTCGGGGAAATAATAAGTTGCGGATGAAAACGTACGCGAGTTTAAATTAAAAAAAGGAAGGCGGCAGCAGTTGAAGGAGGCCGATACGAACAAAGCGGAGAGGAACAGTGGTGTTGGCGCGGGGGAGCGCGACTGGGATAAAAGGAAGCCGGATAAGGAGCGCACCCGGCCACCTCATTGGCGTAACGATGCGTGGTGGGGAAGTGGGGAGTACAGTGTATGGTGCGGCCGGTGACAGTCGTCGAGAGCTATGTCGGGAACAGAGAGATGAAAAGGAGCGACCAGTAGAGAACGTCAGAACGACTCGATAAAAGATGACTGGTACACATGAAAAGAATGTTTGCGCGAGGCTCGTGTTAAGAAGGAGAAGTAGTACTTTATTTAGCACAGCCGAAAGACGGTGAAAGGAAGACAGGGCAGTGAATGTGCGTGTGTGTGTTTTTGCCTAATGAGAAACGAAATGGCGCAATAATGGAACTTGAAAGTTTAAACAAGGGTCTGTAAAGAGAGAGGTAGAAAGTATGCGCTTCTAAAAGGACATGACAGTCACGGCCACCATGTAAATACTGTAACGAGCAAGCGTATTTCAGTAACTATGCATTTTGAAGTCCCATTTCAATGTCAGAATTCGGCGCACACGTTTCTTTCGTCTCAATCTTGGTTTGTGTCTTTCTTTCACTAAGTTTTAACTTCCAAACTTACTGCAGGGTGAAGATGAAAGATGCATATATCAGCTCATTATTGAACACCACTTGGCATTCAAGAATCTTATTAGGAGAGTCCTTTGTAGCGCGGTTTGTGAGACCGAATATAATAATTCTGTTTCACTCAGCTGTTTTGTCTTCATTTCGAAGTAATACAAAAAAGGAAACGTGTACATATGCGTTGTTATAAGAACTGAACGTGCTAATTTGTATTGTGAATGAAGGTACGAAGTTACGGAGTTACAGCACATTGCGTACGAGTGCGCGCGCGCGCGCGCGCGCGCGCGTGTGTGTGTTTGTGTGTGTGTGTGTGTGTGTGTGTGTGTGTGTGTGTGTGTGTGTGTGTGTGTGTGTGTGTGTGTGTGTGTGTGTGTGTGTGTGTGTGTGTGTGTGTGTGTGTGTGTGCGCGTACGTGTTCAGAGAACAAACAAGCAAACAAACAGCAGTGATTTGGCTTTGCGGTGTGCTAAGAACAATTATGAGGAAAAGCTGGTTTTCGTAGGTTTTGTATGTACTAAGCACACACTCTGTAGTTTATTTACAATACTGCCAGTCTCATGTCGAGACCATCGCAGGTGGGCGTATGGTTACACGTAAATCCAAGTTTTACACAACGGGCACAAAGACATGTCTAAGCAAATTCAGCAGTTTTTTTTTTGTTCTATGTCGAAATACAACAAACTGATAATACAAGCTAATACAAGGAGCTGAAATATACTGAAACATGAAATATGCAACACTGAAATATGAATGAAATAGGCAATAGGAATATACAACAAATTGGAATATGGAACTGGAAAAATATAAAAAAAATAAAATAAGAATTAGGTTTGGTTCAGGAAAGCGTAAGTTTGAACAAACATCATAACAAAGAAATTAAGAATTAGGTTTGGTTCAGAAAAATGGAAGTTGAAAACATAATTACACAAAAGCTATTTTTCTAACTATTTATAACATCTTCTAATGACATAACAAGATCGGACTGTGATACAGTGTTAAGCCTGTTTCACATGTGAGCGTATGAGCGGCGGGGCCCGTGGCAATCGAGCGGCACCAGGACACTCGGACGCGGCTTCGTTCCACATGCACCGCTTTTGCGCGGCGCGCGCCTCTGCGATGCGCAGTGATGGTTGTGGAAAGCGCCCGCTACTCGCGGATTTCCTTTCTCCGAATTCGCTTGTTTTGGTGCGCTTGGGTTGCGAGTTTCACCAGCCTTCTACTTCGGTGCTCGATTTTCAAGCGCCTAAACCCTGAATGATGAAAATGTGCAGTGTATCAGAGTGCAATTAAACAACTTCAGTAGTCACGTTCATTTCTGTTCCAGTCTTCTTTTTTTACCACGCAAGTCTTAATTTTGGTTACACGCTCACACTTGGCCATCAAAAAGCAAAAGAAAGAATGGGTTTTGTGGTTTTAAGCTTCCACAGGCCTTTCGGTGGTTTTTGCTCTCGAATGCCACAAGGCGTTGGTGCGCCGTCTGGGCGAGCAACCGGATGCAAGCAGCCCAGTCGACGATATTGTGGGTTTGTGAAGGAGCTCGTCTCTCTTTTTGCCTATGGGCATTCCAGTAAAGAGGAGGCGGCATTTGTCTTTTTCTGGGTACGTGACCATTCAAAAAAAGGAAAGAGGAAACTGTTCGAACGTGCTGGACGAGAGTAGCAACCAAGAAAAAACCGCAGCATGTGCTGCGAACTACAAGTGCGGAGGGCCGTAGGGTCCCCCTATCCGGACCTATGTTGGTGCCCCGATTCGATAAAAATTCAAAAGAGAAAAATGACGAGTGCAAACGATTTGTCTGCTTTGATGTAAGCGCCGTAGAGAACAACAAAAGGAAATTACGGCGCTTCTACACTACCAGCTCGTCCGCGTCCGCGTTTTCGTTCGTTGCAGCGAATGTCGCCTGCTAGGAAAGCGAGTTCCTCCCGGCGCACGCGCCCGCTCCTCGACTCCACCCCTGCAGTCACGTGCTCCCCACGTCACTACTCTCCCATTGGTTGACCTTGGGCGGACGTTCTGCCGCGAGCGAATTTTTCCAACTCCGGCGATCTCCATCGCTGCGACCAGCGGTCGCTGTTAAACCTGTTTTATTGCGATAGCAATTATATAGACACACTCGGCTGATTTTTGCCGTCGCCGTCATGTCCCGGATATGTATATGTATGTATATATATATAAAAAAGGCACAAAGAAAAAATAAAGCAGAAGAAAAATAATTCCGAAGAGCCCGACCGGGGATTCCAACCATCGACCCCTCGCTCCCCAGCCCGCTGCATTAGACAACCCAACCATGCCCCATGCATGCGCCGGCGAGATAACGGCGAGCTATTTATATACACCATTTACCGCTGGTGGTAAGCAAATATCGGAGGAGCTTGAGGGTGTTTTCTATCACTCAACGCTCCTAATTTTCTTTCAATTTGAAAACTGCCCTTGAGATGCGCACGACAAAGTGGCCCATTTCTGTACCCTCTCATGATGTGGAGGGAAAAAACAAAGAACACCGGGCACACCCAGCGTTGCCAGATGCTACCGAGCTAACAAGCCATTAATCATCACAAAAGAAGCCCAAAAGAAGCGGAAATTCAATGAATTTTGCTGTTGTTGAAAATATTTTTAATTATAATAAAAAATGTCACTCAAATACGAAGGGAAGTTGAAAAAATCACTTTTATTATTTTGTACAGCGACAATATGCACAACTATGAACTAAAGCACACATTTACTTTTTAACATTGTCTCCAGGGCAGTCTCCACTGGGTTGAATGCACGTTTGCCAGTGCATGATTAACGTTACTTGTTGATTCCCCCAACGTTTGTTTAACTTCAACACTCAGCTACTCGAAGTCATCGGCAAACGCGCTATTAGTGCACCACAAACGCGCTATTGGTGAAAGTGACGATCCCTGAAATAACTATATTTGCTGGAAAAGTGTAAATAAGCCCAAAAAAACGCGTCAAGCGACAGCAAAATTCTACAAGCGACTCGGCGAAAAAAGAAGCCCAAATCCGCTTATTATAAGCGGAACTGGCAACTCTGAGCACACCTTACATCAGGCGCCCCCGTGTGGCCGGAGACGCAGGGGGTCACTCCAAGCGCCGCAGTTTAAAAGAAAAATAAATACCTAAGAGCGCCTGATTCGCCATTGTCGACACTTGCAGACGCAACGCTCCTAATTTTCTTTCAATTTGAAAACTTCCCTTGAGACGCGCACGACAAAGTGGCCCATTTCTGTACCTTCTCGTGATGTGGAAGAAAAATAAAACAAAGAGCACCGGGCGCACCTTACATAAGACGCCCCCGTGTGACAGGAAACGCAGGAGGTCACTCCACGCGCCGCAGTTTAAAAGAAAAATAAATATCTAAGAGCATCTGATTCTTCATTGGCGACACTTGCAGCGCGTTGCTCAAGCACAAAGACGTAACAACTGCGACAGTTGCTAGTTCACGCTTGCCCTGTGCATGCCTGTGCGTTCTTTTCGGGCGTCCTTCTTTGTGCTTCAGCGGCGCGCAGAAAGTATCGAGATGCTTCTCGTTCTTCGTGTGACATTCCAATTTCTTGCTATCGCATTCATTGCTTCACCCTTACGGCGAAACGGTGACCTTTTTTTTTGGGGGGGGGGGCTCCCGCGACGGCAGCCGCTCCTCTCTTAGAGCAAAACCGCTGTCATGTGAGACAGGCTTTATGGGTGCATCTAGGCTATTCCACTCATGGAGAACACGCGGGAAAAAAAGGAAACCGAAAAGTATCATTATTGCAAAAGAACTCCTTTAGTCTGTGTGAATGATTATGGCGGGCAGTGCGGGATTGCTGAAAGGTAACTTATTTTTCTTATTTTATTTTCTTGCTTATTTTTAGTCGTTTGTGTATTATCTGGTAGAGAAATTTCAGACGAGCTCGTTTTGCTCGAATAGCTAAGGTTGGAATTCTTGACTTTGTTAGCAGGAAAGTAGGTCAGTCCCTGCACCGGTATTTTCTATGGAGAAATCTAATCGCTAAGTTAATACTAATTAAAACTTTAATATAGTGCACGCAATCCAACGAAAATACAATGTACATCTATTTTCTATCTCAATAAAAAAATGTACATCTCCATTCAACAGTGAATGACTATCACGGCATTTTGCGCAGAATAGGATCATAGTTGCAAAGTGGCCTTGATTTCAGCGTCCTGTGTTGTTGTGTAGAGGTAACTGCGCAACGAAGTCAACCAAACAATCAAACGTCAAACTACGTGGTATGTGGAATGCCGCTGCTGCAAGTATTTGTATGTGCGTGCACCAAGTGGTCCAGCATAAAAAGAAACTCTGCTTAGGCAAATAGAATGGTTCATTTCATAAGTACCAGGGGTCAAAAGTCAGCGTTACAACGATTGCATCGTGACCTGCACCTATAGAGAACAACGCCAGGCAATCTCTGGCGTTGCTTAGGGATCTCAGAAGCAGGATATTTGGCGTTATATTCCAGTGCACCCCACTCCACGTTGGAATGGGAAAAAATGGGGCAGCTGATGCTTTCGCACGCGAAACGCTGCCCATGTGCCCCAAAACTGAAAATCCTCATCAAATGAGAGCACACTAAGGATGCCATTCGCAATCACTTTATGGCGATCCCCAAAACTCCACACGAAGCCTTCGTGGTCCAGAGATTTACTCGCTAAGAAACTGCCTCACTGTATACAGCCTTAGAACCAACTCCGCGTACACTAACGCTTCCTTATATATATAGGACTCGACGATGAGCTTTGCGCCTTTTGTTTCGTGCCCTATGGGCTGAGGTTGGTGACAAACACTTCATCTGAATATGCCCAGATTTTGACGCGGAAAGAAAAGCACTGTTCTACAGCCTGAGGAACATAGGCTTTACTCATCCTAGCTTCCAAGACGTCGTGTTTTCCGAAGCTCCAGCGGCAGCCGGGGAGAAAGTTTCGCGGCCTTGATTACCTTTCCGAAAGACACGGGGCTGATGAACGCCTGGCGAGGGCTGCCACCACCATGACCACCACCAAATGGACAGGCAAATGGACAACGAAACCTCGTACGCTACATCAGGCCGCTGAACTTGAGGTCAGTGCTATGCAGTGAGCTAGAGGAATAAAATGATTCCAGAGACTTTATCAATAGCTCTCACGGATGTACAGTATCCATTAAGCCGACGCGAGGATGGCTATAATCGAGCACGAAATGCGGAAGATATGGGTTCGTACCAATTTGCGGCTACATTGTCTTTTCGTTCGTTTTCATTTCTATTTTCTTTGCGTTTTGCACCATTTCTGCCAGACAAGAAAGAACGATGAAATTCCAATAAGTTTTTCCCGATTGCAAGTTGGCTCCATTTTACTGTAAATGCAGTGTAACTGCCTTGACGAAGACAAGTCCACTTGTAGAAACGTTCTCTCCAGAGACATACACTGTTCAAGGATTTAACTATATACTGTCTTGTCATTCTTCGTGTTTATACACTACAACGTTCACAACTTAAGCTATGTCGGAATTGGAAATCGCATTAAGTGTATTTACAAAGCCAAAGCACAAGGGAAGATAGCCAGGAACACGCCATACTGTGGTTTTCCGCGGGACAGGATGGAAGTCGGCTTGTAAAGCCGTGCGGTGAATTGGACTTCGTCGAGAGACCCCAGCAGGAGGCTGTGGTCTCTCCCAGCCTCCTGCTGGCCGTCGACGGTGTAGAGACTCGCAGGGCGTCCGCGTACGGAAGCGTAGAGGGGATTCGGCTGGCGATAGTATAATGACGGAACCACCTGCCTGATTTTCTTCCGAATGACGTCGGTGAGCTGCGCGATACTTGGAGGTGCCACTGCGTGGTACTTCTGCATTTCTTCTCGGACGACCTGCCGTATAATTTCTGTGAGGGATTCCCTGCCGTCACATTCTGGTACAAGCGAGCACGCAGCGGTCATGGCAGTCTGGCGTTCATGCTGTGACAACCGCTGCCGCAGCATGCGCTCCATAATTGTTGCCACACGTATGTTATCGGACAAGGTTGATTGCGCACAAGTTCTGCAAAAACCTGTTCTTTTACGCCGCGCATTAAAAGGCGCACTTTCTTTTCCTCTGGA
Source organism: Rhipicephalus sanguineus (assembly GCF_013339695.2). Classification (NCBI taxonomy): domain Eukaryota; kingdom Metazoa; phylum Arthropoda; class Arachnida; order Ixodida; family Ixodidae; genus Rhipicephalus; species Rhipicephalus sanguineus. Next base: position 56,798,981 of record NC_051176.1, read on the forward strand.
ATTAGTGGGTCATCACGTGAGTCGCGCAAGTCTTCCACAAACATGGCGATGCTCTCATTCGGCCTTTGGTACCTTCAAGAAAGTGCATGTTGAGCTCTTTCTTTTCTTTCGGGGTTGCTGAATTAAGGCCTCACGAAGCTCCCGATGGAACTCCTGCCAACTGGTGAATGAAGAATGGTGGTTCTCGCACCAAACGCTTGCCGCGTCTATAAGCGAGATGCCGGCGTTCTTCAACTTACGGCGATAGCCTTGGTACTTTATGGCGGCGACCTGGTCAAAATGGTCTAACCAGTCTTCCACAGCCTCATCGGCATCGCCAAGGAATGGGTTAGGCGTGCGAGGCACGTCGGCAATCCATGGTACAGCAGCACTTGGAACATGGTCGGTTTGGGTGCCGGTTGTTGAAAACATTTCCCTCGAGGAACTTGCCAGGGGACCGTATTGTGGTGGAAGACCTTGGAGGCGGCGGCTGCTTCGATGAACTTTTGCAGACTCTGGTGTACTACAGTTGGTTGCTTCTGGTTGAGGACCACCAGGCACAGGACTTCGGAGTACCCAGCACCTCCACCAGTCTGTCGGGAGAGGAAACGACAAGCAGTCACCTCGGAGCGAACGTCTATTTACTTTCCGCCACAGCAGCCACGAACTTCTTTGTTCTTCTCTTCCGCCGCCACTAGTGCGTGGCAATGTGCTTACAAGGGACGTGGTGGTCGGGTACTCCAGATTAATGCTTACCACGTGCGGTTCTTTAACGCGTATTACAAAGCCCCGTACACGGCCCTTTTTGCATTTCGCCCCGTCGAAATGCAGCTCTGCTGGAAATCAAACTCCAATTCAGCCGGCCGACGGACGACCACTGTATACATACGAGGTGGCACAGTGGTTGTCCGCCGCAAGGGTTAAGCCACAAAGGAGAAGAACTGTGCGGAGAGGAGTGTGCGGATGGACATGGCATAAATATGCCCTTTGTCTAAGAGTAAAGACATGTGAGAACGCTTCGGGCTTTCGAGTGTCGCTGGCGTTGTAGGCGTTACCGTAAAACATAAAAAAACGAGGCGCCCGCGAGCGCAAAGCAACGCTCCCCCGAAGGTGCGCCGGCCACATGCGTATTTGTACGCGCCGTTTTCCAATAATTGATGCTCCCTCATTCGTGGGCTTGTTGGCGATCAGCCATTTCTGATAGGGCAATCTGATCTTTTATTTCACTTGTCATTTCACGTTGCCACATTTTACTGTTGCCTGAACATGAACGCGTGACTGTCGTTATTGCCTGTAGCAACTGGAAGCGTTGCGTTGCTCAGCACGTGGATGAAGGTTTCTCTGGCATGGAGAAAGGAAAAAGTTAGAAGGAAGCATTGCGCAATAAGAAAGAAAGAAAGAAAGAAAGAAAGAAAGAAAGAAAGAAAGAAAGAAAGAAAGAAAGAAAGAAAGAAAGAAAGAAAGAAAGAAAGAAAGAAAGAAAGAAAGAAAGAAAGAAAGAAAGGTAGTATACGTCAGGCACGCACACACCAAATTTCGCTTGTAACCATTTTCCCGACAGGGCAGGGGCTCTTGAATTTTTTAAATTGGGCGAAGGCAATATTAATGGCTTGAGCCAAGTCGCTCTTCCATGCGAGTTAACTCAATCTTGGAATTGGGAGCACAAACACACATGACATCATCACTTTGTCGCGCAAGTTTTTGTGTCATAGGATGTTAACTCAGACGCACGCTGGGCACTCGCTGGACGAACGCTGGATTTTGCGCTTCATGGGGCATATAATGCTTACGCATTCAAAGTATTCCATAAGCCAACTATACTGCGAAGGCGGATTTACTTTTTTGTCTCTACCTCTTCTAGAAGGTCCGTGGGCAACGAATGTACAGTCTATATCAACATTGTGTCTACAGACTACCATAAAGCTACTTTCTCTCTCTCTCTCTTTTGGACTTCGATGGCCAAGAGGAAATAAAGGTAATAGTTGTTATAAAACTGGCGACGAAATAAGCGTACTTACGTAAACGCACGCATGTAAAATAAACAAGAAACGCCGGGACAAGAGCTCGCAGCTAAGTTATAGGTATACGGTGCAAATCCGCGCGTAGAAATAACACACACACGCACACACAAGAAAGTGAAAGTGGAGGTATGGTCGGACATGCCTCGGTGAAAGTGCGAGCGTGTAGAAATGGAGGCCACGAAAAGAGAGAAAGAGAAGAGTGGGAAAGACGCACAACACGAAAAGAAAAAGACCGTGCCCCTTACTCTTTCTATATCTCGCGTGATGTCTTCTTCTGGAGAGACCACAGCGGCAGTACCACCGCCTCGTCGTTATGCGTCGCTGATGACAAAAGCAACCCCCCCCCCCCACTTCCGCCCTCCTTATTCCCTGCCCCTTCGCTTTATAGGCATGCATGCGGGAAGAAGAAGAGATCCCCGCGCTCTGCTATGCAGCTCCAAACGGGCAGAAACAATCGTATACGCGCGCCTGCACGGCGTGCCCAAAGAAAGGCGCAAGCGGCGGAAAAGATGACGACAAAATGAGACGGGGAAGATGAGAAGGAAAGCGCATTGAGACGACAGCGATTCGCTGTCGCGTTTTTCTTTTCTTCTTTCTTTCCGGGAACAAAAGGCACGGACGGAACAAGAGAAAAAGAGAGAATCATTGCGCGCACGATGAGCGGTGCTATATACCGCGCAGCAGCACCGCCAACGCCACGTGCCGACGCACATCGGCGTACGTTTCGAGCTCTCCGTTCGTCTCTGTCACCCCCCCCCCCCCCCACCCGTTCGTGTTCCCGTACCTCCCCGCTCATACTCTCTTCTTCTTCAACTTCTCTTCCTTCCCTTTCGTCGCATATTCAAATTTATTTCCCCGACTCTCCGTCGTTTCCGTTTATTTCCGCACCGCTCGCGGAGAGGGCTGGCCTTTGTTTATTCCACGGCGAAAAGAAATGTGAGGCCAGGAAAAAAAATATAGAAGGGAAGAAGAAAGGCCTCCTCTCGGCCTTTTCACTCTCTCGCTCTGGATATTTTTTTCTCTCCGTCTTTTTTTTCTTTTTTTTTTATATTTATACATATCCTCTTCTCCCTCAAGTCTTGCTCGAGTCGACAGCACAATGGCCGCGTACATTTTTATCGCAGCCGCTTTTTGAGAGCATTAGCGGGGATATATTTGAAAAGGGACGCGGACGACATAAAAATGGGGGGAAAAAATAAAAATAAACAGCGTGTAAGATATTCCTCTCTCTCCCACACTGGCACGAGAAATGAATGGTTCGAGAAGAATGGTGCATGCTTTCGCGATCAGCACGTCCTGATGGAGTGCGCAGCTTCTGCGCGCACAGCGTTCCAAGTGGAGGGGGAAAAGCTTTCCGTCGAGCGGTGGTTTGTAATGGACACGGCGGTCGAAGACCCCCTTCCCCTTCTCTGAGCTAAGCATCGGCTCGGCGCGGAGAACTGGCAGAGCTGTCCTCTACACTATGTGCGCGCTTCAGTTCCACTGGATTCCGTTGTTTTGACTGCGGAGAACTTGATAAATGGCGTCGTTATCGCGCACTTTATACGGGTTTTTCAGGAGGCTCCGTGAACACCTTTTTTTTTTTCTTGCTTTGTCTCCTCATTCTCTGAGACTTTGGCGAGGTCCATAAGCTTTCGTGGAAGTGGCAGTTACTTTCCATTCTCGAAGAAACGGCTCCTCCTGGTCAGCGGCGAGGGTGTGTGTAATAGTAAGCCTCGCAAATTTCGCACCTGGTGGCTAATGCTCAGGCTGTACATCAACGGGATGGAAAACTGAGCCAGAGGCAAGGAGCACACCTACATGCAGGATGACACACTATGGCTATATCAGAGTGGCGTAGCAAGGGGGAAACAAGGCCCATTACTCTATTAGAGCCGGGCAGAAGAGGTAAACGAAACAGAGGACAACGAAGAACTAGAGGGTGTGATGAAGTTATCAAATTTACGCGAATAAGCATGCAGTTAGTTGGCGCAAGACAGTGGAAGTTACAGATCGCCGTATGGGAGACTACTTAGTTCGGCAGTGATGTAAATATGTGTATGATCAAGTACTAAGTTTAGATGTATAGTGACTCCTATAGAAAGACTTCAGCATAGCGGAGAAATTACGCCGAATATAGTGTGCGTATACCTGCAAAGGCATGAGTAGTTGCGACAAAGCTTTACAGCTCCTAGGAATCCCTAAGACTGCGACTTCTCTTATCAAGCGGCTTTGCTCTATTTGAGGTATCACTTACGTATATTGGAAACGAGCCCTTAAAATTCATGTTCTTTCCTTTACGCACGTTGTATGCATTTTGTGTTGTTTTCTTTAACAAAATATTTCATACTGGGTTCCACCAAGAAGACAGCTGACGGAAATAACGCAAGTAACGCATGCTTGCTTTCTAAATAAAGTCATTTTACCACTGCGAGCTTTCTTCCCTGGCCGTATGCCGTATAACGATGCAGTTGAGCCACCTAGACTCTCTTCCGCATCGGATTATCACATGACGTTGCCTGCGGAGTTCAGTTTAAACGGAAAACGTCCGGTGTGATTGTTCCTGTTACGACACAGAAGGACAGAATCTGAAGGCAGCACTTCATTTGCAACGTGGCTTGAGCTTGGAGCTGCGGCACCTTCTTGGCCAATGGCAAGGCAGCGTTCGTGCGATGCGCAACACAAAAGAGCTGTTGGTGTGTTTGAGGATTACTCGCCTTAACAAATTTATGAGCATATGTGTGTTTGTGGCTGTTCGTATTATATCATAGTCATCACCCGACACCTGGAGTGGCATGCCAGGTGCGCTGGAGGTTTGTACGCACCGTGATGCGACCTAGTGGCGAGAGTCAAAATCGGCTGGGTAGTACCAGATGCAGCTCTCTGCATTTATAGCTACGCTGTAATTGGGATGTGCAGCCGGTCCCGCTTGATTCATTTGTTTGTTGCAGGGTACAAGTCATGCTTTATCTGGGCGCTTAGAACCAGAACATAGGCACCTTAATGCGCTGACAGTATACGCCGCATGCGTCTTTATTTTTGTTCTTGGCGAGTACGTGTGTGTTTTTCAATGTTTCCTCCGTAGCGCTGCAGCTGAGGCTAGCAGATGCATACCTCACCTTCTAGCCCTTACGTACCATGCCTGCCCTTTGATACTATACCTGAAACCTCGTGGCATGAAGGGCGCAGTTGGCCGGTGCTTCCGCAGCGCTGCTTCCCGGAGAACCCATATATATATGAGCGTGATGGGTTGCCTGGATGGATTCGTCGATGTTATATATACAAAACACCGATGAATCTTTACCAACTCACTGAAAATTCATTTCTTCACCGGCATTTTTCCTTCGTCGATATATAAAAGTGTTTCTTTTTTGTCTTGCATTCACTGTTTCGTCGGACGTCTTCCCCCCATCCGCATTTTGTCTGTTCAATCGGCTTGCGATGCTGACCGAACAGAGACCAATCCCGAAAGGCGCGCGCCACGAAGCGGCGCGCCATTGTGGAATGCGATATTTGAACCATCCGAAAAGGGGATTTCGCGCCGACTGTAAGGCCCACGACGAGGAGCGCCTTTGCTTTGCTCGTCGAATGCATTTGTGTCACAAAGCATTCCCCTTTTGGAGAAACGAACATTATTACGGAGCCGTCACATCTCTAGCTCCCCTTTCATTTCTTTCGAGGGGCCCCTCTCACTTGTCCTCCACGCCAAGTGTCTCGGGCGATAACGGCCAAACGACGTTTCGAGAGGGCCGCGTAATAAAGCTGCATATACCCTTCGCGGTGGCGACATCGCTTTCGAAGTTCGACTTCGGGCTCGTTTGGCGCAAGCACGCCTGTATAGCGTGAGAGAGCCATTAGACTCGAATCAGGCTCGAAACGATATATGCCTCTCCCCAAGTAGCAGCTCGCTGAGATTCGCCTTGCTTTCCTTTATCGTTTTGTTTGCCAACGAAACGCAAAGAGATATCGTCGCCCACTTTCTAGGAATCTTTAAGTATCACACTATTTGCGCGTAAATCTAACGCAAATGTCACATACAAATCGCAGTTAATCCAGAAAATTATTTACGTTAAGGAAAAATTGTTAAACATAAAGCAAAGACAAGCGGAAGAGAAAGCAGACTGCATCAGCGCTGCATTATGACATAAAGTTTATTGAAGCAATGCCTAGAGGAACTATACAAGGAAAGAAGGGGGAAGGGGCGCGGGGGGGGGGGGGGGGGGGGGACGAGGAGGTTCAAAGCCGTGTTTTCTGCGCTTACTCTGCAAGAACCAGAATTTAGGAGTAAAAAGAAACAATAGAAAACAAGGCACCCAACATAAACATTACGCAGCTTGCCAGATAAGCTGCATTTAATTGTGTCCGAGCATTTCCGCAGTGCGGCATTATACGTGCCTTCATCAGTGACAATTAACGTAATGAAACCTGTAGACAATGACGTGAAGGAAGGTGTAGGGGACATTGTTTGTAGTTTTTAACTACATGTACTGCAGTAAATATGATATAAACGCAAATAAATTAAAGTGGACAAAAACACAACTTGCCGCCAGCAGGGACCAAACCGACAACCTTCAGATAACGGATCCGATGCTCTACCGATTGATCTACAGCGGCGGTCGTCCTACCGTCCACTTTTTTGGGTATTTCTGTGCGTGTAAACCTGGTAGTTCACCGTAGGCGGGGCGCTTACTCGGCATTTTACGGTAGTTCACTATATATCCCATGTTTGTCATACATGCATGCATGTACAATCTTTCATATTTTGAAACGTATAGTCTGGTGCATGACAACGTATGACCTCTCAGTTATGTCCTCACGCACTCATGTCATGCCATACTAATCTTGGCGTATATCCAGTAAACAAAATGGCCGGAAGTTCACCAAGACATCTAACTCATGCCGTACATGACATGCATGTCATGATTTGCGTGTTAGAACCTGCCGTTTATGTTCGCCATACAGTCACGTCATGCAATACCAGTTTTGGTGCATATCGAGCAAGGGAAACGGCGGCGAGCGCACCATGAGCATGGCATGCAAATCATGCTGTACATGAAATGCGTGTAATGATTGTCATGTCACCCCCTGCCATTAGTGTTCACCATACAGTCACGTCGCGCAATACCAATATTGGCGTATGTCAAGCCAGCGAAACAGCCGCGAGCAGACCATGAGCGTGGCATGTAAATCAAGCCCTACACAAGCTGCATGTCATGATTTTTATGTCACGAACTAAGGAATGAAGGTGGCATTTAAGGGCTCGTTTTTCTTTGTTAGACACAATATTAATGAGAACTAACAGACAATTTCCTTGGCATAATTGCCTCTTAGTTCTCATTAATGTTACGAACTGTCATTTATGTTCGTCATACAGTCACGTCACGAAATACCGATTTTGGGCTATACCAAGCTAGCGAAACGGCCGCCAACGCACCATGAGCGTGGCATGTAGATCATGCTGTACATGAAAAGAATGACGTGATTGTCAGGTTGCCACCTGTCATTTATGTTCGCGTACAATCCCATCGCGCAATACCAATTTTGGTGTATATCAAGCTCGCGAAACGGCCGCCTACGCAGCATGAGCGTGGCATGTAGATCATGCTGTACATGAAAAGAATGACGTGATTGTCAGGTTGCCACCTGTCATTTATGTTCGCGTACAATCCCATCGCGCAATACCAATTTTGGTGTATACCAAGCTAGCGAAACGGCCGCCAACGCACCATGAGCGTGGCATGTAGATCATGCTATACATGAAAAGAATGTCGTGATTGTCATGTTACCACCTGTCATTTATGTTCGTCGTACAATCACATCGCGCAATACCAATTTTGGTGAATGTCAAGCTCGCGAAGCGGCCGCCAACGCACCATGAGCGTGGCATGTAGATCATGCTATACATGAAAAGAATGTCGTGATTGTCATGTTACCACCTGTCATTTATGTTCGTCGTACAATCACATCGCGCAATACCAATTTTGGTGAATGTCAAGCTCGCGAAGCGGCCGCCAACGCACCATGAGCGTGGCATGTAGATCATGCTATACATGAAAAGAATGTCGTGATTGTCATGTTACCACCAGTCATTTATGTTCGTCGTACAATCACATCGCGCAATACCAATTTTGGTGAATATCAAGCTCGCGAAGCGGCCGCCTACGCACCATGAGCGTGGCATGTAAATCATGCTGTACATGAAAAGAATGTTGTGATTGTCATGTTACCACCTGTCATTTATGTTCGTCGTACAATCACATCGCGCAATACCAATTTTGGTGAATATCAAGCTCGCGAAGCGGCCGCCAAATCATTATGAGCGTGGCATGCAAATCATGCTGTACATGAAGAGAATGTCGTGATTCTCATGTTACCACCTGTCATTTATGTTCGTCGTACAATCACATCGCACAATACCAATTTTGGTGAATGTCAAGCTCGCGAAACGGCCGCCAACGCACCATGAGCGTGGCATGTAAATCATGCTCTACATGAAAAGAATGTCGTGATTGTCATGTTACCACCTGTCATTTACGTTCGTCGTACAATCACATCGCACAATACCAATTTTGGTGAATGTCAAGGTCGCGAAGCGGCCGCCAACGCACCATGAGCGTGGCATGTAGATCATGCTGTACATGAAAACAATGTCGTGATTGTCATGTTACCACCTGTCATTTATGTTCGTCGTCAATCACATCGCGCAATACCAATTTTGGTGAATATCAAGCTCGCGAAGCGGCCGCCTACGCACCATGAGCGTGGCATGTAAATCATGCTGTACATGAAAAGAATGTTGTGATTGTCATGTTACCACCTGTCATTTATGTTCGTCGTACAATCACATCGCGCAATACCAATTTTGGTGAATATCAAGCTCGCGAAGCGGCCGCCAAATCATTATGAGCGGGGCATGTAAATCATGCTGTACATGAAGAGAATGTCGTGATTCTCATGTTACCACCTGTCATTTATGTTCGTCGTACAATCACATCGCACAATACCAATTTTGGTGAATGTCAAGCTCGCGAAACGGCCGCCAACGCACCATGAGCGTGGCATGTAAATCATGCTCTACATGAAAAGAATGTCGTGATTGTCATGTTACCACCTGTCATTTATGTTCGTCGTACAATCACATCGCACAATACCAATTTTGGTGAATGTCAAGGTCGCGAAACGGCCGCCAACGCACCATGAGCGTGGCATGTAGATCATGCTGTACATGAAAACAATGTCGTGATTGTCATGTTACCACCTGTCATTTACGTTCGTCGTACAATCACATCGCACAATACCAATTTTGGTGAATGTCAAGCTCGCGAAACGGCCGCCAACGCACCATGAGCGTGGCATGTAAATCATGCTGTACATGGAAAGAATGTCGTGATTGTCATGTTACCACCTGTCATTTATGTTCGTCGTACAATCACATCGCACAATACCAATTTTGGTGAATGTCAAGCTCGCGAAACGGCCGCCCACGCACCGTGAGCGCGGCATGTAGATCATGCTGTACATGAAAAGAATATCGTGATTGTCATGTTACCACCTGTCATTTATGTTCGTCGTACATTCACATCGCACAATACCAATTTTGGTGAATATCAAGCTCGCGAAGCGGCCGCCTACGCACCATGAGCGTGGCATGTAGATCATGCTGTACATGAAAAGAATGTCGTGATTGTCATGTTACCACCAGTCATTTATGTTCGTCGTACAATCACATCGCGCAATACCAATTTTGGTGAATATCAAGCTCGCGAAGCGGCCGCCTACGCACCATGAGCGTGGCATGTAAATCATGCTGTACATGAAAAGAATATCGTGATTGTCATGTTACCACCTGTCATTTATGTTCGTCGTACATTCACATCGCGCAATACCAATTTTGGTGAATGTCAAGCTCGCGAAGCGGCCGCCAACGCACCATGAGCGTGGCATATAGATCATGCTGTACATGAAAAGAATGTCGTGATTGTCATGTTACCACCAGTCATTTATGTTCGTCGTACATTCACATCGCACAATACCAATTTTGGTGAATATCAAGCTCGCGAAGCGGCCGCCAACGCACCATGAGCGCGGCATGTAGATCATGCTGTACATGAAAAGAATGTCGTGATTGTCATGTTACCACCAGTCGTTTATGTTCGTCGTACAATCACATCGCGCAATACCAATTTTGGTGAATATCAAGCTCGCGAAGCGGCCGCCTACGCACCATGAGCGTGGCATGTAGATCATGCTGTACATGAAAAGAATGTCGTGATTGTCATGTTACCACCTGTCATTTATGTTCGCTGTACAATCACATCGCGCAATACCAATTTTGGTGAATATCAAGCTCGCGAAGCGGCCGCCAACGCACCATGAGCGTGGCATGTAAATCATGCTGTACATGAAAAGAATATCGTGATTGTCATGTTACCACCTGTCATTTATGTTCGCTGTACAATCACATCGCACAATACCAATTTTGGTGAATATCAAGCTCGCGAAGCGGCCGCCAACGCACCATGAGCGCGGCATGTAGATCATGCTGTACATGAAAAGAATGTCGTGATTGTCATGTTACCACCAGTCATTTATGTTCGTCGTACAATCACATCGCGCAATACCAATTTTGGTGAATATCAAGCTCGCGAAGCGGCCGCCAACGCACCATGAGCGTGGCATGTAAATCATGCTGTACATGAAAAGAATATCGTGATTGTCATGTTACCACCTGTCATTTATGTTCGCTGTACAATCACATCGCGCAATACCAATTTTGGTGAATATCAAGCTCGCGAAGCGGCCGCCAACGCACCATGAGCGCGGCATGTAGATCATGCTGTACATGAAAAGAATGTCGTGATTGTCATGTTACCACCAGTCATTTATGTTCGTCGTACAATCACATCGCGCAATACCAATTTTGGTGAATATCAAGCTCGCGAAGCGGCCGCCTACGCACCATGAGCGTGGCATGTAGATCATGCTGTACATGAAAAGAATGTCGTGATTGTCATGTTACCACCTGTCATTTATGTTCGCTGTACAATCACATCGCGCAATACCAATTTTGGTGAATATCAAGCTCGCGAAGCGGCCGCCAACGCACCATGAGCGTGGCATGTAAATCATGCTGTACATGAAAAGAATATCGTGATTGTCATGTTACCACCTGTCATTTATGTTCGCTGTACAATCACATCGCACAATACCAATTTTGGTGAATATCAAGCTCGCGAAGCGGCCGCCAACGCACCATGAGCGCGGCATGTAGATCATGCTGTACATGAAAAGAATGTCGTGATTGTCATGTTACCACCAGTCATTTATGTTCGTCGTACAATCACATCGCGCAATACCAATTTTGGTGAATATCAAGCTCGCGAAGCGGCCGCCAACGCACCATGAGCGTGGCATGTAAATCATGCTGTACATGAAAAGAATATCGTGATTGTCATGTTACCACCTGTCATTTATGTTCGTCGTACAATCACATCGCGCAATACCAATTTTGGTGAATATCAAGCTCGCGAAGCGGCCGCCAACGCACCATGAGCGCGGCATGTAGATCATGCTGTACATGAAAAGAATGTCGTGATTGTCATGTTACCACCAGTCATTTATGTTCGTCGTACAATCACATCGCGCAATACCAATTTTGGTGAATATCAAGCTCGCGAAGCGGCCGCCAACGCACCATGAGCGTGGCATGTAAATCATGCTGTACATGAAAAGAATATCGTGATTGTCATGTTACCACCTGTCATTTATGTTCGTCGTACAATCACATCGCACAATACCAATTTTGGTGAATATCAAGCTCGCGAAGCGGCCGCCAACGCACCATGAGCGCGGCATGTAGATCATGCTGTACATGAAAAGAATGTCGTGATTGTCATGTTACCACCAGTCATTTATGTTCGTCGTACAATCACATCGCGCAATACCAATTTTGGTGAATATCAAGCTCGCGAAGCGGCCGCCAACGCACCATGAGCGTGGCATGTAGATCATGCTGTACATGAAAAGAATGTCGTGATTGTCATGTTACCACCAGTCATTTATGTTCGTCGTACAATCACATCGCGCAATACCAATTTTGGTGAATATCAAGCTCGCGAAGCGGCCGCCAACGCACCATGAGCGCGGCATGTAGATCATGCTGTACATGAAAAGAATGTCGTGATTGTCATGTTACCACCAGTCATTTATGTTCGTCGTACAATCACATCGCGCAATACCAATTTTGGTGAATATCAAGCTCGCGAAGCGGCCGCCAACGCACCATGAGCGTGGCATGTAAATCATGCTGTACATGAAAAGAATATCGTGATTGTCATGTTACCACCTGTCATTTATGTTCGCTGTACAATCACATCGCACAATACCAATTTTGGTGAATATCAAGCTCGCGAAGCGGCCGCCAACGCACCAGGAGCGCGGCATGTAGATCATGCTGTACATGAAAAGAATGTCGTGATTGTCATGTTACCACCAGTCATTTATGTTCGTCGTACAATCACATCGCGCAATACCAATTTTGGTGAATATCAAGCTCGCGAAGCGGCCGCCAACGCACCATGAGCGCGGCATGTAGATCATGCTGTACATGAAAAGAATGTCGTGATTGTCATGTTACCACCAGTCATTTATGTTCGTCGTACAATCACATCGCGCAATACCAATTTTGGTGAATATCAAGCTCGCGAAGCGGCCGCCAACGCACCATGAGCGTGGCATGTAAATCATGCTGTACATGAAAAGAATATCGTGATTGTCATGTTACCACCTGTCATTTATGTTCGCTGTACAATCACATCGCACAATACCAATTTTGGTGAATATCAAGCTCGCGAAGCGGCCGCCAACGCACCATGAGCGTGGCATGTAGATCATGTTGTACATGAAAAGAATGTCGTGATTGTCATGTTACCACCTGTCATTTATGTTCGCTGTACAATCACATCGCGCAATACCAATTTTGGTGAATATCAAGCTCGCGAAGCGGCCGCCAACGCACCATGAGCGTGGCATGTAAATCATGCTGTACATGAAAAGAATATCGTGATTGTCATGTTACCACCTGTCATTTATGTTCGCTGTACAATCACATCGCGCAATACCAATTTTGGTGAATATCAAGCTCGCGAAGCGGCCGCCAACGCACCATGAGCGCGGCATGTAGATCATGCTGTACATGAAAAGAATGTCGTGATTGTCATGTTACCACCAGTCATTTATGTTCGTCGTACAATCACATCGCGCAATACCAATTTTGGTGAATATCAAGCTCGCGAAGCGGCCGCCAACGCACCATGAGCGTGGCATGTAAATCATGCTGTACATGAAAAGAATATCGTGATTGTCATGTTACCACCTGTCATTTATGTTCGCTGTACAATCACATCGCACAATACCAATTTTGGTGAATATCAAGCTCGCGAAGCGGCCGCCAACGCACCATGAGCGTGGCATGTAGATCATGTTGTACATGAAAAGAATGTCGTGATTGTCATGTTACCACCTGTCATTTATGTTCGCTGTACAATCACATCGCGCAATACCAATTTTGGTGAATATCAAGCTCGCGAAGCGGCCGCCAACGCACCATGAGCGTGGCATGTAAATCATGCTGTACATGAAAAGAATATCGTGATTGTCATGTTACCACCTGTCATTTATGTTCGCTGTACAATCACATCGCGCAATACCAATTTTGGTGAATATCAAGCTCGCGAAGCGGCCGCCAACGCACCATGAGCGTGGCATGTAAATCATGCTGTACATGAAAAGAATATCGTGATTGTCATGTTACCACCTGTCATTTATGTTCGTCGTACATTCACATCGCACAATACCAATTTTGGTGAATGTCAAGCTCGCGAAGCGGCCGCCAACGCACCATGAGCGTGGCATATAGATCATGCTGTACATGAAAAGAATGTCGTGATTGTCATGTTACCACCAGTCATTTATGTTTGTCGTACAATCACATCGCGCAATACCAATTTTGGTGAATATCAAGCTCGCGAAGCGGCCGCCTACGCACCATGAGCGTGGCATGTAAATCATGCTGTACATGAAAAGAATATCGTGATTGTCATGTTACCACCTGTCATTTATGTTCGTCGTACATTCACATCGCACAATACCAATTTTGGTGAATGTCAAGCTCGCGAAGCGGCCGCCAACGCACCATGAGCGTGGCATGTAGATCATGCTGTACATGAAAAGAATGTCGTGATTGTCATGTTACCACCTGTCATTTATGTTCGTCATACAATCATATCGCGCAATACCAATTTTGGTGTATATCAAGCTCGCGAAACGGCCGCTAGCGCACCATGAGCGTGGCGTGTAAATCATCCTGTACATGACATGCATCTCATGATTTTCGTGTTACCACTGTGATTTATATTCTTCATACAGTCACGTCATGCGATACCAAATTTGATACTATCGGCGTCAAATGAAACCCGAACAGCGGCAAGCCTTCGCAATAGTATAGTGCGCGCCATCCATTTATCACCATGGGCAGGCTCGCATATGCGCACTGCTTACAAACCGGATGCGCGCGCTTGTCAGTGGTGATGACTGGAGGGCGCGCACTATACTATTGCGAATGCTTGCCGCTGTTCGGGTTTCATTTGACGCCGATAGTATACATGTCAAGATAGCGAAACGGCCTATGCGCACCATGAGCGGGGCATGCATGTCACGGCGTACAAGACACGCATGTCATCATTTTCATGTTACCACCTGTCATTTATGTTTGCCGTACAGAAATGTCTCGTCGTACGAAGTTTGGCATATATATCTATCTAATTAAACGGCCGCGAGCGCCCCGACACCATGCCATGTAAATCATGCTGTACAAGACATGCGTGACATGATTTGCACGATAGGACCTGTCATTTTTAAATGCGAAGCATTTATTAGCGAACCTTGGGCACTTTGAGCGTTTCTATCTACGTATCTATCTATCTAACCGCCTACATCAGGGTGCTCTCATGATCGCCTCCATAACTTGGTGTAGATCAATATTGGCATGGGAGGGTAAGATGATTTAACGAATATGACTGTCGGGTCATGACATGAATAACGTGAAAAATCCTGTCGCGTACGTCGTCAAGCCCTTTCCTCCAGACATGAGTTGCACATACCCGTTTAACATGCGCCGCGGTGTACGAGTACGCGACACAGGTGATTGACAGTTTACATCTACCAGAAGCGTAGCCAGAAATTTTTTTCGGGGGGGGGGGGGGGGGCAACCAACCTTTTTTTATGTTCGTATGTGCGTTTGTAGGAGTGCGTGTATATATGCACATGCAAAATCGAAAAATTTCGGGGGGGGGGGGGGATTCAACCCCCCAACCCCCCCTGGCTACGCCCCTGATCTACGCAGGAACGGCGAGAACACACATTGGTAATTTAAATGCGAGGGTGTCAAGAAAAAGCGACGTCGGCAGCGTTGACCCGACGAATGCAAAGAATAAAAATTAGGATCCCAGCAGAAATCGATGATGATGATGAAATGAACTTTATTTGGTCCTGGAGAACCCCGATCAGACAACCCCCGAAGGGGGATCCGCCGCAGTTGCTGGCCGCGCCCACGCCGGTACTGGAAGACCGTGGCCCTCCGCCCGCTCGCAGGTCTCCTGGACTGCCGACAGCTGGTCTGAGATCTCGCGGCTTTTAAGAGCCCTCTCCCAGTCCTCTTCTGTGCTGAACTTTGCGCTAAGTAACGCCGGGCACTGCCAGAGCATATGAGCGAGTGTGCAATTATCCGCTCCACAGCTAGGGCATCCTGGATGTATGCCTTCAGCTAAGTGACTAAACGTGTTGCAAGACGGGAAGGAACCTGCATGCAGCATCCGGAGATTCGACGACCGCGGCCTAGTAAGCTTGGAATGCGGGAGGGGGTATCGCCGCCTTGACAGTTAATAGTGCGACGTAACTTCATTGAACCAAAGCATTCTGCGTGGCAGTCAGCTATACTACCAGAGAACCACGCCAGGTCTATAAACTGGTTTGAAAAAACAACCTACGCAGGCGTAATGTCGGTGCAACGTCAATTGTGGTTGTGGTGCTATATAATTTTATAAGAAATCAATGAACAATACATATGTACGTACACCTACGATACAGGCTTCATATCAGGTTAACGTCTGCGGTTCCAGTGTTGGCTCCGCTTTTATAGCAGTGTGATAAAAATTACATTTGTATTCCTACGATTCAGCAAAGATGGCTTTTAAGGGCTCGTTTTTCTTTTTGTTAAACACAATATTAATGAGACCTAACAGGCAATAATACCAAGGAAAGTATAGAAGATGTTATTTGTAATAATTCGGATATAAATGTGAAGAAAGTAGAGTGGACGAAAAGATAACTTGCCGCCGGCAGGGACCGAACCTGCGACCTTCGAATAACGCGTCCGATGCTCTACCACTGAGCTACGGCGGCGGTCATACTTCCGTCCACTTTATAGGGTACATATGTGCACTTAAACCTAGGAGTGTTAGTCAGCGCCGATCGCAGCCATGGCGGCGAGTGTGGAACACTCTTTTTCTGCCTTCTTGGCGTCACGTAGCACGTGATCTTTTTACGAACTGGCAGCAAGCTATATTGAAGCGTTGCTCCACCCCGGAGGAATACATTAACGAAAGTTACGTAGGATATTCACATCATCGAACCGTAAGTGCACTTCGTTTTGATAATGCTGTCGTATACGTGCTCCGACGTGAGTGCTGACGTTACGTCACACCATAAGTTACCCTTTAAACGCCAGTGTTGCCGACGTGCCTGGTAAGCCCATGATGTGCCCACAGCTACTACACTTACAAAAACACGTCGATCCACCTCGTAACGCTTGGCTCAAAGCCATAAAATACAGCATAAAAGTACTCGCTGCCTGCTTCGCATGAAACCGATTCTCGCAACGCGTGGGATCTGCCGAATTTTTGTTACACTCTTTTCACGCCATACCAATTTTGGTATATATCAAGTTAACGAAACGGCCGCAAGAGCACTAACACCGTTGCATGTAAATCATTCCGTTCGTGACATGCGTGTCATGATTTTCATGTTATGACCTCTCATTTATGTTCGTCGTACAGTCATGTTATGCGATACCAATTTTGGTATACATCCCATTAACGAAACGGCCAGGCTTGAAGAAGCCGATGCGCATTCATCGAATTTTGGCGTGCATTTACAATTGCGGCAATGCAACGACAGATTAGACGGCGGTCCTCTGGTGAACGATCTTTTATGTGTGCCCCATACGTGGAAGCAATCGCTGTTGAAAGGAACGTCACAAACTCCGTAAGTACGGCTTTCTAGCGTCCGCCCCGTCGTGTCTTTCTGTGTGCTTGTGTTTAAAGTTTAGCGCTGAATTCTTCTAAAAGAAAGATATGCATGATCAACTAGCCCCACAACGTGTTTGGTTAATACGGCTTTGTGTAAGTGTATTTGTGAGTATTAGAAACAAATGTATGTCCGCCTTTCGTCTTTCGCATTCTCTTTCGTTCTACGTACGGTGGCGTATAACATCTATAGCTCATTGGCAGCCGTAAAAACAGCATCAATAATGTTTAATTCCTTCTAAAAAGACAGGGCGAATGAATGAATGAATGAATACTTATAGAATGAATACTTACCAACTAGCTCAGCTCTCTGTTATTCTAAGTTTACTTCCTACTTTCTTCTGCTGGTGGGATAAGGAATGGGTGTAGGAAATAACTTCGGCCCACTTCTTGTTCTTAATGCTATCTGCAACGATATTCAGGCTTGGCGAAATGGACTTTTTAAAGCGTTCAGAGATAGTTGCTAGTGGAGCGCGAGGATAACGTACTTGCAATAAACGGATAATTTTATTGCGCCTTAAAGCTGACGCCCAAGGCACGTCGTGCCTTGAACGTCAGCTTTTAAAACTTTGGAATTATTTTGCAACTTAGAGTGCTTCGATGAAAAGCTTAGCGACGGTGTTGATGATCTAGGGGAGTGCGGGCCCTACGTGTGGCTATCCTGAAACGTCAGGGAAATGTCTAGAAAACTGTATTACATTAAGCTGACGCAATTTTACTGTAAAGTTCAACATTCCTCCATTTACTTTCAGTTGTTCACCTACTGAAGTAACTACGAATTTAAATTGATCTCGGTTACAAAAAATCAAGTCATACATGCACTCACCTCAGGAGATCTCTAAAGTCTTTATGAATCTTGCTTAAGAACAGCTGTCGCCAAGGACCGGGGCAACCTTATAACCAAAAAAATTGCTCACTTCTGTACAAAGACATCTTCTTTACAGCCTACCAGCACTGAATTCAAGTACACGGACAGGGTTTCCAGAAACGCCCCAGTCGGAACACCACATTTGTATGAGAAAATTCATTCCTGCACTTATTCATTAATATATTCCTTAACACAATTTTACGAGCCGCCATGCGACAGAATGTCATAAAGCTCTTCTATATTCATACTAAGAGCTATACACATCTACCGGGATTCTCCTATGTCAAAGGCTGAACTGGCTCCTGTGAATTACGCGTGAGGAAATGATCTTAAAAACATAATGAAGCTAATCCAAAAAAACGGCAGGAAGTGGAAGATGGAAGCTTGCGATGAAAAAAATCCGTAAACAGGGGGTGGGTGCTCGAGCCGACGTTTCGACAAGTGGACTTGTCTTCTTCAAGGCTGGAACTGATTCAGAACTCATTCAGAACTGAAATCAGTTCCAGCCTTGAAGAAGACAAGTCCACTTATCGAAACGTCGGCTCGAGCACCCACCCCCTGTTTACGGATTTTCTTCATCATATTGAAGCTAAGCAGTTCTGCAGAAACGTAGCTACAGTAAATTTCCCCAGGTTGATTTTTCTGAAACAATTGCTCGAAAAACAATCTCTTCTTTCATGTACGTCTTAGCAAAAAAAAACTGTTTCAATGTGACCATGTGACATCGCTTATCACAGACTGGGCCGCTTCCACGGCAATAAAAACCGCCCCATCATTGTAAAATTCTCGTATTTCAAAGATAAGTCGACTGTTATTTCGTGCAGTGGTAAGCTCAAAAACACTTCCTTTGTTATACGCGAAGATTATTCCGCACGTGTGCGCCTAGCCAGGCGTAAGCTCTTCCACTACGCTCAGGAGAAGAACTTATCTTTCAAAATCAGGTTCGACAAGCTCATTGTTGGAATCAAGCAATATACCTACAATGCCGATACTGACGCCGTGATTGAACTGCAGCCTTAGCCATCACTGCACCCCACCACACGCGTCCCTTCCCCTCATCTTTATGATACTCCTGCCAAGGCTAACCATCATCGCTTATCAGTTGTTCTTTCAAACATTCGTAGTTTCTTGCCAAAAAAAGACATCGCTGAGGCTTTTCTTTACGATAATCACAGTGACATAGCAATATTCACTGAATCATGGCTTACATCTGATGTCGAAAACCATGAACTTTTGGATGATGCCTCTAGCTTCTTTATTTATAGGTGCGATAGGAGCTCACGTAGGGGTGGTGGTGTGCTGATATTTATCCGGTCCTGTCTCACCTCGTGCCAGATCGCCATTAAGAGCACTCAGGAAATTGTATGCATAAAGTTATCGCTAAGAACTGGTTCTACGGTCATCCTCATTGCTTGCTACCGTCCCCCAAATTGTGACTTCTCTTTCACCGACGACCTTCATTCGGTACTTACTGATCTCACCTCACGGTTTCCAAACGCCGAATACCTACTTTGCGGCGATTTCAAACTTTCCCGATATTGACTGGACGAAATTGACAGCATCGTCAAGACTTTCTAATGGTTTCATACAGCTTATCCTCTTGTTCAACTTGATTCAAACCGTTCACCTACCCACACGAGGCAATAGCATACTTGACCTAGTTCTTGTCTCTAACCCTGTTCTTGTCCAGGCCATCACACTCCCGATAGAGCTTAGCGACCACAAAGTTATCACATTCCTCCTATCTATACCCATATCAAAAAATCAACCTATCAAAAATGCATTAGAGACTATAACAAGGCCGACTTTACCGCCATTAACGGCGAACTTGAATTATTTTACGAACACTTCTGCCAGTCAGTGCTTTCTAGATCCGTTAACGATAACTGGATTTTGTTCAAAGAGCGAATTCACAATCTAATCGATAAGTACGTCCCCTTGGTACGAATTCGTGGTGATGCGGACAAACCGTGGTTTTCCAAACAATTAAAAAGACTATCCCGTAAGAAATGTAGGCTGTTTCGCTCTGCTCGCAATTCGCCTTCAGCAGTAAAGTGGAACAAATATTTAACCTGCTTACGTGAATACACCGATCTTTTGTTTAAATCAAAAAGAAAGTTCCACCATGAAGACCTAAAGAACATCCTCCACTCTAATCCTAAAAAATTTTGGAAAATTCTGAAACCTAAAAACCAATCGCACAACATCACGCTCGTCTTCCCTGACGGCACTGACGTACCACTTTCTCAGCGAGCTAACGTGATGAATTCGTACTTCTCCTCTGTCTTCACCGTCGAGCCCGTCCAGAGCGTGCCAGTGCTACCTCGTCAAAGCTTCAGCAGTATGGCACCGATTGTCATCTCAGCTCGGGGTATTTCTAAACTCATCGACAACCTAAATACTTCAAGCGCTCCAGGACCCGACAACATACCGTCCAAATTTCTAAAAAGTACGAAACTAGTCTCGAGCAACTTTCTGCAAGTTATTTTCACTCAGTCCCTTTTGGAAGGTCAAATTCCCGATGACTGGAAGATGGCGAAAGTTACACCGGTTTTCAAAAAAGGTGATCGCTCTGATCCGTCCAATTACCGCCCCATATCGCTGACATGCGTGTCTTGCAAAATATTAGAACACGTCATTTTCTCGCACATTGCCCGTCATCTCGAAAATAACTCTTTCTTTTATCACAAGCAGCACGGTTTCCGCCCCGGCTTATCATGTGAAACGCAATTGGCTGAATTCACTACTGACCTGCACTTAAACCTTGATTCCTGCTATCAGACTGACGCCATCTTCATCGACTTTTCTAAAGCCTTCGACCGCGTAGCTCACCGTCGTCTCATAAGCTTTGCACGCTAAATCTCGACCCACTTGCACTATCATGGTTAATATGTTTTCTGACAGCTCGCTCACAGTTCCCTTCCATTGGTGGAGAGTCGTCCACTATAACAGATGTGCTTTCCGGGGTTCCGCAGGGATCTGTCCTTGGCCCTCTTTTGTTCCTCATATTCATCAACGACTTGCCATCCGGAATTACATCGTCCATCCGTCTTTTCGCCGACGACTGTGTTGTGTATCGCAGAATCGCCAATAGTACGGATCAAACATTACTGCAGCAAGACCTAAACATTATCGAGGCATGGTGCTCGCGCTGGCTCATGGAGCCAAATGTTTCAAAGTGCAAACACATGATCATCTCTCGAAAAAAATCCAACCATGTCTTCCAATATTCATTAAACTCCGATGGGATATCTCAGGTAGATTCCTACCGCCACCTGGGTGTCCTCATAAACAGCACCTTGACCTGGTCAGACCACATTGTCAAACTCGCAGCAGACTCCTCCAGGACACTTGGATTCATAAAAAGATCTCTGCGGCCCTCCCCTCCCGCTGTCAGGAAACTTGCGTTCGAAACGTTCGTCAGATCTAAACTAGAATTTGCTTCCGCCATTTGGAGTCCTCATCAAGACTACCTCATCAGCTCCCTCGAGGCGGTGCAAAATCGTGCAGCCCGGTTCATATCATCTCAGTACAGTAAACATGCAAGCGTCACTCATATTAAATCGTCTCTTGAGCTAACCCCTCTAGCTGTTCGCAGAAAAACCGCACAGATCAGCCTGTTTCACAAACTATATCACAACTTTTCTCACCTGCATGGCACTCTGCTCATTCCTCCAACTCGCACTTCCCGTCGACTGTACAACTCTAAAAGTATACAACGTCTTCATGGCTCAACTCAAGCATTTAACAAATCCTTCTTGCCATCAGCCATTGAACATTGGAACAGTCTTCCTGAATACGTTGTTCAAGAGCGCGACCCAGTCAAATTCAGAGCGTTGCTGTCTTCTCTTTTCAGCTGACCTTCGCACATACCTGTTGTTCAACAAAGCTTCTGCTTTTCAATAAAGTTTTTTTATTTTATTATTATTTTTTATTATTATTTTTAATTTATTTTTGTTTAACCTTCCAGTATTAATTTGTGTTCGCGCCTTGCAACCAACCGCGTGTAATAGTTAAAAGTTTTGACACTTTCACAATCTGCTTTATCTTTGTGTTCAACACTGTGCAATGTATATTTACTTCACTGTTATTCTTTAAGCACTGCATTTGTGTCATGACATGTACTTATGATATTTAGTTGCTCCCCCCCCCCTTATGTAATGCCTTGTTCAAGGCCTTTAAGGGTTCAATAAATGATGATGATGATGATTTTTAACTTATGGACGTAGACCTGCCACTGTGGTGTAGTAGTTATCGTGCTCGTCTGCTGACCCCCGACCCCGGCGGACGCATTTTTCAACGGGTGCGAAAATGCTAGAGGCCCGTGTGCTTAGATTTAAGTGCACGTTAAGGAACCCCAGGTGTTAGAAATTTCCGGAGCCCTCCACTCCAGCGTCCCTCATAATCATATCGTGGTTTTGGGACGTTAAACCCCAACAATTACTATTATTATATTATGGACGTCAGGAACGATATCATCTATATATAGATTACGCGTCAACAAAAAATCGAACGCGCATTGCTTGATACGAAAGGCTTGATTTTTACCCTGAGAAAATTTTATTCAGTTGCTGATAAAGATTTTTTCTGAAAATCCTGTCTGACATAATTACAACCAAACTAATATACAATATAACCAAAATAACGAAGAATAACAATTAAAGCTATGAGATTAGAGCTGTCAAAGAGAATAACTAGAATAATCGCGGAACGTGCGTTAAGCTAGGCAGACGTTTAAAAAATCTTCGTACAGTACAGTAGCAGTTTGAAATATCTTAGCACAGCACGATAACGAGCGTGATAAATGTAGCTCGGGGTACACAAAGTACGCATGAGCATATACGCCGACGTTGGCGAGCGGGACCCTCTTTCGTTCATCACGCCCCGAAAGCTTCGCTTGACCTAGGTATCAGCAAGCGCGACAGATCTGGATTACTTTGTTTTAACATTCCTGCGCTTGACCTGTGCGGAAAGACAACGACAACAGCTGCGGTCGGTAAAATATGCAGGAGCAAGACAGCACGGTGGGCGGGTTTGTTTTGTTTCGCATACATTGAGTAACAGCGCTACTTTACGACACGGACAAAAGGAAGAAAAAACACAAAGCGCTGACTCAGAACTGAAATTTATTCTTGAAAATCTATTCATGAAAGACGTGCTAGCCAGATGGCCAGAGAACTAGTGGAATCTTTCAACATAAAGATTAGGGGTGTGGCACGTGCATAATTAAACCGTCCGTCGTTCTCCACGAGAATGAATTTCTCTTTTTAAATCAGTGATGTTAAGTTCATAATCGAAGCGTACCATGTGTCCTGCGCATGTCCGGCTTTTTGGACCTATATATATGGATGATTTTCACGAATAAATTTCAGTTGTGAGTCAGCGCCATGTCGTGTTTTTTCTTCCTTCTTTTTTTCCGTGTCGTAAAGGTGCGCTGTTACCCAAAATACGATGGCAGCCAGTAAAAACCTGACGGGAGGACTTGCAAAGGAAGGTCCGCATTAATATAGTCCGAACTTGCTCCAGATTGACCAGAGATGCCACACATCGCTCGCAGCAACGCACCACTGAAGCAAACGGGAAAGCAGTGCGGCTACGCTGTCCACCCGCACAGTTTCCTGTCGCCCTGTTGTATAGGGATACGATGGCCAAACTAATGTGCACCATTCAATTGAGGTCATGCTCGGTGATACGCTGTTAACGAGACTTCAGCCATTGGAACTGGTGCTTGCAGCGTTGCAGAACCTACGCCCTGACTTCCGAACGGCGGGCGAAAAGGCAGCACCTGCCCGCTTTAAACGCTGAAGCTGCATCACCATCGCGTCCCTTATCAAAATATCAATCCATCGACAACAAATTCGAAAAGGTAGAGCCGTATTGGCATCACATTCCAGCTATCGACGAGCATCATATACGTTAGCTGGAAAAGAAAAAGCCATTGGGTTGTATAGTTTGTTTCCTTGTAGTACCTCCGATGCTTTGGTTCCTCCAATATACCGCCCAATTATAACGAGTGATCAGTAGCGGGTACGTGCCAGAGCTATGAGAGCAGCATTGCTCTAGCACGCGCAGTGCGAGACGACGAGCGGTCACGGAGGCCTGACGCGCAAATGGCAGCCGCTCAAGGAACAGGCAGCGCTGAGCCGGAAGACACGAGCAAGAAGCGAGTGCGCTCTGCTCCATCTGTTCTGGACGACCTGGACACGGCCATCAAGAAGCTGAAAGTGAGCGCAAAGAAGCAGGACGGCCAAGGCGCGCCGGACCTGCCCCGGAAGCCCCGTAAAAGCCACCTGCTGGGCCCGTCGCGCAGGTTACGGTCCCGACGCCCGTCAAAGAGCACCTCCGAAACCAGCGTGACGCCCAACGGTCCAGCAGGCGCCTCCGCCGAGCAAGGAGCCGAGTCCACATGTCCAGGCAGCTTCCGCGTCAACTCCGTCAAAGAGTCGTCGTCTGCCCCGGACCTGACGTGCGAACCCCCGATAGAGGATGACACGACCGTCAACGAGCTCGCGGCTTACTTCGAAAATCTCGTTCACATCCCGCGCAAGATGTCCGCTATGGCCGAAATGATGTACATGTAGCGACGCCGGAGAGGCCGTGACCCGGGATGCCACGGGAATGAAGTGGACTTCATTTATCTCGCTCACTGCGGTGAGGTCAATAAACCGCAATGTTCACCAGAGGAGCCAAACTATAGCGTCTGTCTTGTTCTTTAGTGTTGAAAAATGTGTACTTTGATTCGCCATCCGAAGCTTCTCGTGCTGAGATGCAGACTGGCCGCCAGAGAAGCGTATCCAACCGAATTCCTGAGAAACTTTTTTAAGCGATTCTAAGCTGTCAATATCGCCGTATATATATACAGGGTGTTTCAGCTAAAAAGCACCAAGTATTAAAAATTAAACATAGGTGCTACATATCTACAATTAGTGCAGTATTATTCTGAGCCATATAGATCACGTCAGAATATTTTTTCCAAGCCGCCAAGCTCGGTAATTAACAAAGATTGCTTAATGAACTTTTTAAATATTAACTCTAGAGAAAAGTTTTCACTGCAGAAGTTGCAGCGCTTGTTCAGAAACATGGAATTTTTTAATCTATGCTAAGATAACTCCCCTGCTTAATTTTTTTCCGGCCTTCCTTTAAAGCGCGCGAATTATAAAAAATAGCACGACACTGCCGCCTAATGCGCGGCGCTTTTAGTGCCCTCAAATGTAAGTTGAACGAATTATCAAAGGCTGCTCTACGCACGAAGGTCGATTGAGCAGGCTGCCGGTGACTGCGATGGACGCTAAATGATGATAGAGGCGTACCATCCAAAAAAAAAAAAAAAAGATCTACGAAAGAGCGGCCGTCACGTGTGAGTGCATCTTTTATCTCGGTTCTGCACCACGCTGTCACCCTCGCCTATTCCAACATGTTTCTTCATTGGTGCGAAAAGAAAAGAAAAAATGCCTACCCTACATCAAATCCTACCTACGGATGCATGTAGCATTTGCTCCGTGGCTGCCGCTTTTTTGTTGAAGAATTTTTATTTGTTGTTGAAACGGTATGCTCATTTTGTCGCTTAACGTCCATCGCAGTCACCTATAACATGTTACACCGATCTTCGTGCATGAAGCAGCCATTGATAATTCGTTCAACTTACATTTGAGGGCACTGAAAGCGCCGCGGGTTTGGCTGCAGTCACGTGGTATTTCTTAAAATTCGCGCGCTTTAATGAAGGCCGGAAAAAATTAAGCAGGGGAGTTATCTTAACACAGATTGAAAAATTCGATGTTTCGGAACAAGTGCTACAGCTTTTGTACTGAAAACTGTTCTCTAGAGTTATTATTTAAAAAGTTCATTAAGCAATCTTTGTTAATTGCCGAGCTTCGCGGAGTGAAAAAAATATTCTGACGTGCTCTATATGACTCAGAACAATACTGCGCTAATTGCAGACGCGTAGCGCCTATGCTTAATTTTTTATTACTTGGTGCTTTTTAGCTGAAACACCCTGTATATATATGGCAGACGTTTATATATATATATATATATATATATATATATATATATATATATATATATATATATATATATATATATATATATATATATATATATATATATATATATATATATATATATGCTTTGCGAAGTAGAGGACGTGCAACACGAAAACTTTTTATTAATCCGACGTTTCAGCCGGGGACCGGCCTTCATCAGGGAACACACAATACAGAAATGCGCTCTTTTTAAATAGACACGAGGTATAAGGGGCCCCTAACATGTGATCTATCACTATCACACAGTAATCGCTGCAGTAAGGCGAGTTATGCACGGTTACAACAACAGGTCATTGCAAAGGCGTGTAAACGTATCTGAAGAATAGGTGCTTCCATGAAACAGATGCGTGACTAATAATTTGAAAGCCGTAACCAGATCTACAAACAAAAATGCAATTCTGTCAACGCATACAGGAAAAAAAGAAAGAGAGAAAAGCGCTTGAACATGACAAGATGCGTCACTAAACAAGTGAAGGGGTGCGAACATCGGCAACAAAAAGCAAAGAAAAGGGATGCTACGAAAGCGTGCAGCAAAAATCTGCGTGTACAGTGATTATTATTAGATTGTGATGATACTAGAACCTAGTTCCGCGCCGAAAGAAACGTCAGCTTGCCTGGATTTTCATTTATGCCAGATGAGACAGCGTTGAACTTGTGGATGAGGAATGACTCGCGAATTTCTCTATCATGGTGCGAAGGGAAACCGGATTCCAGTATAGTTGCTGTGAGTTTATCGAAAGAATGGCCAGGAATATTAACGTGCTTGGACAGAGGTAGATTAGGTAGGCTTATCGCATGTGACTTATGGTTATTGAAACGCAGTCTAAAAGCGGTTTCAGTTTGCCCGATATACTGAAGTTTGCACACAGAGCATTCAAGCATGTACACAACGTTGCTTGTGCCACAGTCAAAATCCCCTTTTATCTTCAGATGAAAGTTTGAAGCTGTGCTCTTAACGTAACTTGTGTTACTCATGTGGCTGCATACCTTGCAACGGGGCTTGTGGCAAGGATGACAACCAGGATAAGTTGCGGGCGTAATTTTTGACGACGTTAGTAAGTCGCGTAAGTTCCTCGATCTACGATACACCACACGTGGGGGATCAGGAAAGATATTTTTAAGGTGATTGCTCTGCAATAGTAAGTTGTGATGTTTCTGAAGAATGCTGTTTATGTTTGGTGCCGATGCGGAATGTGTTAAAACCAGGTTAGTGTTTGAGTGCGCAGCGTTTTTCTTTCGAACAAAAAGTTCTTTGCGGTCAACACCGTCAGCCCGTTTAATAGCATCGTCAATAATTTGGGGTGGATATTTTTGTTTCTTTAGCGCCTCCCGAAGTTTGGTGCAGCTTTCGGTGAAGTCGGAATCTGCGGAACATATCTTTTTAAAACGTAGCGCTTGACCGTATGGGATCGCCGTTTTGCAGTGCTTTGGATGAGAGCTTTCGAAATGCAGGTAGGATTGCCTATCCGTGGGTTTCCTAAAGAGTTTAGTCGTGAGTTTATTAGCACGTATCGTAACCGTGACGTCAAGAAAATTGATTGATGTGCTTGAGTATGATTCTGAGAAAGAGATGGCTGGATGAGCATTGTTCAAGTCTGCAATGAATGACAAAAGTTCCCTCTCCCCATGGGGCCAGATCAGAAATACATCATCAATGTACCGCCTATAATGGAATGGTTTGAGTTTGCAAGTATCTAGGAATTTGTCTTCGAGCTGGCCCATAAAAATGTTTGCATAACTTGGTCCTATTTTCGTACCCATAGAAGTCCCACTAACCTGCACATAATGCGCGCCGTCAAATTCAAAATTGTTTAACGTTAAGATATGTTCTAGTAACAGCGCCAGTGTAGTGCTATCCACTGTTTTGTTAGAAACCTTATTTTCATAAGCTTGCAATACTGCTTGAATGCCGTCGATATGCGGGATGTTCGTATAAAGCGAGGCCACGTCTAGTGTTACAAGTAAGGAACCAGATGGTACATCCAGGTTAATGATATCGAGCAAGAAGTGATTCGTGTCTTTCAGGTATGAGTTGAAAGTGGGCGGAATATCTTTAATGAGATTATCAACGTAGCTAGAAAGTGGCTCAGTGACGGTGCCGATAGCGGACACAATAGGGCGACCCGGATTATTTGCTTTATGTATTTTTGGCAGGATATAAAATCGCCCCGGGATTGGGCTGAGGGGGATTAATGACCGTATTGCCTTTTCACTGATTTTGTCGTCCTTGACGAGGTCCTTTATACTATTAGAAACAATTTCCTTGAACCGCTCCGTCGGATCGTTATCAAGGCGCTTGTAGAAATGTTCGTCATTTAGCTGTCTCTGAATTTCGGCAGTATAAGCAGACTTATTCATAATCACGACAGCTCCACCCTTATCGGCCGGCTTGATAATTATGTCTTTGCGGCCTTGTATTGCATGGAGGGCATCTTTTTCGGAAATGGACAGGTTATGCTTAAATGACGTGCGTTTCTTGTAGGCCTCTAGAATGTCGCCCTGTACCACTGAAATATACAGATCGAGAAATTTGTCACGTTGTGCTGGAGGAGTCCAGTGTTCGCGGGATTGCAAGTTAGAAAACGATGGCCGTTCATGAAAGAATTCTCTTAGCCGTAGGTTTCGCGCAAAATTATCTAAATCTTTAATCAACTGGAACTCGTTGTAACCGCCAGTTGCGGGACAGAAGTTCAAACCTCGCGCGAGGACAGCCAATTCAGGCTCAGAAAGAACGACATCAGATATATTGACAACGTTAGTGGACTGGTGTGTTTCTGTACCATTAGAAGTCACTATTTCCATTACAGAATGGTGGCTTCTGTGTCCAACAAGTGTCTCAGGAAGTATTTTATCCCGCAGCAACTTCTTAGCTTTTGTTGAATGGATTTCAGCTTTTTTACTTCGTTCGTATTCATTTAGGGCACTGATTTGCGAAGGGCTCATGGGGTGCGAGGCGCGTAGCTGTCGTTCAGTGTTAACTAATGCTTTGGTAGATTCTCTGTAGTGGTCGATAACGACACGGGTTAGGTCTAGCGAAGCATTTGTTAAGATTGCATTCCACTTGTCGTTGTTGCGGCCCGACATTTGGGAAGTGGCTGATTTCAACGAAAGTCGAAGCCCCTTAGGTACTGTCGATGCAGTTACATAGGTGCTAAGTGTAGATGCGTGGAGATCGTGACGGATGCGTTTTTCAATCACTTTCCTGATTTTGCAAAAACCCGAATAGTTTGAAACATCTGTCGATTGGGATACTAGTCAATTCTTAGAGAATTTGCAAGAATTGGCACTTCTAAGTTCATATGGGTGCGAAGCAGGAACACTGTCAGACCTTTTTTGTGGTGGTGGCGTCTGGCGTCGGGGAGAGGTCATTCGAACAGCCTGGCGCCCTGTCGTTCCACGCCTGCTGGAAGGGTCACCGATGGGTTGCTCTTGTGCGACAGACGACCGCGTCGAGTGCGCTTGCTTTGAGGTTCTGTTAAGCTGTCCAATAGATGAGGGCCCACTTGGATGTTGCTCCTGTGCGGACGGTACGCAGTTGAGCGATGCTTGCTTCGGAGATCCGCTGAACTGTTGACTGCCTGAAGGTTCGGTTAGTTGATGGTCCAGCGTTGATGACACACGATCAGGAGACCTTTGCTTCTGGGGACGGCTGGTTGCATGGTCGAGCCATAAGCAAGACGGGACGTTGCTCATGTAACGAAGACAGAGTTGTCGGATATGGCTCGCCATCAGCGCAACGCCCTCAAAGCTGGGATGAAGGCCGTCAGCAGCGAGGACACGCGCAGATGGGAACCATTCGAAACCGTGGTCCAGAAAAAACACAAGGCGAGAATGGCGGCACAAATCTCGAAGGCGGCGGTTAAAATCGCATGCCTCACGGTTGCAGTGTTGTACACTCGCTGTGTTGCGGCTACCACGGCGACGATTTGTACATCGGGGAAGGACCAGGCTTGCATGTATCCGGTGTATCTCGGGACGATGCGAAAGAATGAAGTTCAGTAGGTTTCTGTACTTGTCAAAGGCCACACGACCAGTGTTGCGGGCGAGGTCATTAGTCCCAACGCTGAGGATAAGGGTCGTTGTTGACGGTGGTACGAAGTCCAGTAACGCACGTACGTCGTCAATGGTGGCGCCGCACTGTGTGACGAAGGCGGGTGTGCCTTCTCGAGCAGGGTCGAAGTGCTGGTAAATGTATTTTGTTTGGGAGTCCCCTAGAACGACAGTTGAAACAGCCGTCTTCGGGAATTTCCACAGCATAGTTTTCGTTGCCGTCCGTTCGGGATCCATAGGCGTAGAGTATGAGGAAGGAAGTGTCCTTGGATCCAGTCGAATCAATGCTTTGCGAAGTAGAGGACGTGGACGAACATCCGGACGGAGGACGAACATCCGGAGGACGAACATCCCGCATATCGACGGCATTCAAGCAGTATTGCAAGCTTATGAAAATAAGGTTTCTAACAAAACAGTGGATAGCACTACACTGGCGCTGTTACTAGAACATATCTTAACGTTAAACAATTTTGAATTTGACGGCGCGCATTATGTGCAGGTTAGTGGGACTTCTATGGGTACGAAAATAGGACCAAGTTATGCAAACATTTTTATGGGCCAGCTCGAAGACAAATTCCTAGATACTTGCAAACTCAAACCATTCCATTATAGGCGGTACATTGATGATGTATTTCTGATCTGGCCCCATGGGGAGAGGGAACTTTGTCATTCATTGCAGACTTGAACAATGCTCATCCAGCCATCTCTTTCTCAGAATCATACTCAAGCACATCAATCAATTTTCTTGACGTCACGGTTACGATACGTGCTAATAAACTCACGACTAAACTCTTTAGGAAACCCACGGATAGGCAATCCTACCTGCATTTCGAAAGCTCTCATCCAAAGCACTGCAAAACGGCGATCCCATACGGTCAAGCGCTACGTTTTAAAAAGATATG
The DNA here is from genome assembly GCF_013339695.2 of Rhipicephalus sanguineus. NCBI lineage: Eukaryota > Metazoa > Arthropoda > Arachnida > Ixodida > Ixodidae > Rhipicephalus > Rhipicephalus sanguineus. Next base: position 56,830,184 of record NC_051176.1, read on the forward strand.
TTCCGCAGATTCCGACTTCACCGAAAGCTGCACCAAACTTCGGGAGGCGCTAAAGAAACAAAAATATCCACCCCAAATTATTGACGATGCTATTAAACGGGCTGACGGTGTTGACCGCAAAGAACTTTTTGTTCGAAAGAAAAACGCTGCGCACTCAAACACTAACCTGGTTTTAACACATTCCGCATCGGCACCAAACATAAACAGCATTCTTCAGAAACATCACAACTTACTATTGCAGAGCAATCACCTTAAAAATATCTTTCCTGATCCCCCACGTGTGGTGTATCGTAGATCGAGGAACTTACGCGACTTACTAACGTCGTCAAAAATTACGCCCGCAACTTATCCTGGTTGTCATCCTTGCCACAAGCCCCGTTGCAAGGTATGCAGCCACATGAGTAACACAAGTTACGTTAAGAGCACAGCTTCAAACTTTCATCTGAAGATAAAAGGGGATTTTGACTGTGGCACAAGCAACGTTGTGTACATGCTTGAATGCTCTGTGTGCAAACTTCAGTATATCGGGCAAACTGAAACCGCTTTTAGACTGCGTTTCAATAACCATAAGTCACATGCGATAAGCCTACCTAATCTACCTCTGTCCAAGCACGTTAATATTCCTGGCCATTCTTTCGATAAACTCACAGCAACTATACTGGAATCCGGTTTCCCTTCGCACCATGATAGAGAAATTCGCGAGTCATTCCTCATCCACAAGTTCAACGCTGTCTCATCTGGCATAAATGAAAATCCAGGCAAGCTGACGTTTCTTTCGGCGCGGAACTAGGTTCTAGTATCATCACAATCTAATAATAATCACTGTACACGCAGATTTTTGCTGCACGCTTTCGTAGCATCCCTTTTCTTTGCTTTTTGTTGCCGATGTTCGCACCCCTTCACTTGTTTAGTGACGCATCTTGTCATGTTCAAGCGCTTTTCTCTCTTTCTTTTTTTCCTGTATGCGTTGACAGAATTGCATTTTTGTTTGTAGATCTGGTTACGGCTTTCAAATTATTAGTCACGCATCTGTTTCATGGAAGCACCTATTCTTCAGATACGTTTACACGCCTTTGCAATGACCTGTTGTTGTAACCGTGCATAACTCGCCTTACTGCAGCGATTACTGTGTGATAGTGATAGATCACATGTTAGGGGCCCCTTATACCTCGTGTCTATTTAAAAAGAGCGCATTTCTGTATTGTGTGTTCCCTGATGAAGGCCGGTCCCCGGCTGAAACGTCGGATTAATAAAAAGTTTTCGTGTTGCACGTCCTCTACTTCGCAAAGCATTGATTCGACTGGATCCAAGGACACTTCCTTCCTCATATATATATATATATATATATATCGGCGTATTCTAACGGTCGGACGGCAAAAAAAATGTGCCGGGCAGGCGCACTTATATCAACAGGCCTACTACTTGGTATTATTTTCTGACAGATTAATTTCAGCAACAGCTAACCAACGCGCACCTTCACGTGTGCCAAAGTACCCCGCCCCGCTAGCGTGTTCTTGCGCACGCCCGGTGGTTTACAGCATTTAACACAGGGTGTGTAAATCCTACGAAACTGTTGATCTGTGGTTCTAGACTGTCCAAGACTGTCTGAAACAGTGCGTCGAATCCACGAACGTTAACGTACGCAACGTGATCCACAAAAGTGATCCACTATTATCTTTTACGTGAATGACTTCATCGGAGCTCTCAATCGTGCTTCGCCTGCTCTGCCTCTAGTCGGTTGTGACGCCGCAGGAAAGAAAATAAAACCCGTTTATAACCAGGTAGTTTATACGTCAATACGGGTTACCGCATTTATAGATTCCTCGAGCGCTCCAGATGTAGCAAACAAATTCCACTTTCACGCAAATGACCAAAGCTTCCAGAGCGGGAAATTATTTTATAGATAATGCGGTGCTTATACGTTGCTGGTGTACATTACATATACACAGTAAAATACAACTTGAACGCACGTCAGTTAAACGAATTATTCAGTTATACGAACTTTTTTTAAATCCCCCGGTGAAGCGTCATTAGACCCAATGCATTTCAGTTTAACGAAGTATAGTGCAGGGCCTATTTCCGTTCTACGAACATATTTTGTGACACCACCCAATGCCTCCCACGTTATATTGATCAGGAATTGCCTGAAAGACTGGGTACAGACAGCTCTTTGCCTATTGAGGACCATGTCACTGTGACTCTCGCGCTGAGACATGGGCCATTTTGCCGACAGAAAAGATTGTAGCGAGCGTCCTACCTCGGGAAGAAGAGGAGGAGGAGGAGGAGGAAGAAGAAGTAATCTTTTTGAGGAAGCACCAAGAATTTCAGCTGAAGAAGCATTTATGTACTTGGAAAAAAGCGAAGTCCCTTCGCTGCCCAGCAGAGTGCCAGAGAAAGTTTATCAGAGCTTGGACACAGTGGCTATATTCATGACCACTGCAGTCCTAATTTAAGTGCACAAGTGAAGCGAAACATTAACGCATCCTTCAAAAGATGGTAACCAAGTAAAAATTTACATTCAAATAAGCAGCATCGCAAATTAAAGGGTTCAAATTTCATTTCAACAACTGATGTTTTCTTTAGCTCCTGATGACAAGTTGCAACATAGCTATTTCAGTTCAGCGAACTTTCACTTTAACGAACTTTTTCCTGTGGTTCCTTGAAGTTCGTTCTTCCACCAGCTTGACCTGGTGGAAGCATGGCGTGGCGTCTAGCTTGGAGAAAACTGTAGCCTCTCCAAGCAATCCGAGGCATTGTTCCACTGTAGGGAGCACGTGACGCTCTCGAAGAATCACCTTATTGAGGCGAGTCAAGTCCACGCACAGCCGATAGCCGCCCGAGACCTTGGGGACGACAACCAGCCCAGCACACCAGTCAGTGGGTGTGTCCACTCGACGAATCACGCCCTCCGCTTCTAGCTTGTCTAGCTCAGTCTTGACGACGTCGCGAAGAGGGAGTGGAATGCGCCGGGGTACGCTCAATGAGAAAGGCGTAGCATTTGGTTGCAGCCTGATAGTGTAGGCTTCGGGGAGCGTCCCAAGTCCTCGGAAGAGACTGGGATCGAGACAAAAGTCGCCAGTGGGCTGTGAAGTCCTCGCGACTTCGTCGACAAACGTGCAGACGCCCAAGGCTTGAATTGCCGGGAAGCCTAGCAGCGGGACCGTCTTGGTTGCTAGGACGTAGAGAAGCTGCTTGGTTGACTTTCCGTGCCACGACAGGGTAGCGACGTAAGTGCCTATGACCGGCAGAATGTTGTTGCCTGGGCCTTTCAGCTCGCTCTTGGGGTCTTGAAGCTTAGACGGGACGCCGGAAAACGTACTGGGTACAACTGAAACTTCGGCGCCGGAGTCCACCCCCAGACAACAGTAACACATCTTCAGCACGTTTTCAAAACGTTCTCGTGAGGACATTGTGACGTCCCGAAAACATGCTCAACTAGTCTTGATGGAGTCCAAGAAAGATACTATTGTCCGGCCTCAGCATGTCTTTTAAACATGCACAAATGGTTCACCAGGGCATTTCTGGCACACTTTCAGGATTCATTGAGGACTGAAACATACTCAAATGGTCCACCAGGACATTTTTGGCACAATTTAAGGATTTATTGGGGACTGCAACATACTCAATTGGTCCACCAGGGCACAACTTCAGGATTTAATGGGAACTGAAACATACTCAATTGGTCCACCAGGGCACAATTTCAGGATTTATTGGGGACTGAAACATACTCCATTGGTCCACCAGGGCACAATTTCAGGACTTATTGGGGACTGAAACATACTCAATTGGTCCACCAGGCACAATCTCAGGATTTATTGGGGACTGAAGCATATTGATCAGTTGGTCCACCAGGACATTTCTGAACATGCAGCGTACCGACTGGGCTACACACCAAGATTGGTTGCATGCTTAATTACTGGATTTTAGATTTTACTTTTACACGAATTTAATGTTAGTCAGTGGTACATAACTGTGCTCTAAGTATAAGGAATGTCACATAGTATAGAACAGTGTCGGTGCCTATGCAGAAAATGCACATGCAAGGTACGTGGCCGTGCCACCTGCTAAAGCAAGCGCAAAAACAATATGTTTCTAGGAATACATTTTTATTTCGATGCCTCCAGCAAACCATAAAAATTCTTCAAGGGATGAGCTCGGCGAGGCATTCGATGAAATGTTCATTCAGCTGAATAATCTGACTGTCCTTCCGGTGATCCTAAAAGAATGTCAAGAATTTTTTATGAGGACATGATAACAGTTGTTGAGGGTACCACCGTAAAATCCCGAGCAAGCGCCGTCCCTACGTCGAAGGATAATTCGACAAGATTTGGAGAGGGGCACGCTTGCTCAGTCATGAATCAAAATTCAACATGGTGGCGGAGGAGCTGTTAAGAATAAGGAATGCACACGTGTGCTAATGAAATGCTTTAATGATTATGCATGTATTCACCCTCGCCGGGAGAATGAAAACAGTGAATGAAACAGTGGAAATGGCGGGAGAGGGGCGCTTGCTCGGGACTAATGGCAAACCGTCAATATTGAAGTAAAGGCTGAGTTCGTCAGGCAAGTGTGTACAGTCCAGCAGAGTTTGCCGCAGTCCTGCCTCAAGGCCAAAATGGCGAAACTTCCCTCCTGCCAGCTCTCTGATGTTTAGGACCCTACCTGGAGTTTGCAAGAGCGTCCTAGCAGTCGACGGTAGTGACACAAAACAAGTGTGGCTCCGCAAAACTGACAGCAGTGACGTGACAGCGGCATGCGAGCACCGCGATTCAACCGCCCACGCTTGTAACCTTTGTCGGAAGTTCACATTGCTTTCCTCGTCGTCAGACATAATGGCTCCACTGACATGGTCGTAATCTGCACTCTGCACATCGCTGCTGTGGCGGCGTCGCGCCAACGGCGGCAAGTATATGCTGTTATCGCGCGAGCCACCACTGATCGGACTACTTACTGGCCCTACAACATCCTGATACACCGCGTGTAGTACATCATCACTAACAAAGACAGCGGAATCGCCACATAACTCAGGAGGATGCCTGGATGCGCTACCGTGCTATAATCGTGCCGTCTGTTCATTTTGCCGAGTCCCTTCGACTTGATGCAGGGCGCGACCACTAGAATTGGTGTCGGGCAGGGACTCGGTCGAACTTTGAATGCGACACGCCGGCTGAGCGAGGTCATTGTTCATGCTCGCAAGCTGAACAGACGCATCGACGCGGCGTTTTCGCTCGCGGCGAAATAGTCGTTCACTGCTCTCCGCCATCACCAGAACACAAAAAGGTGGTGGTGGTGATTAGAGAAAGAAAAAGACGCTTGGATCGAACTCACCGATATTTAGTCCGGCATGCGCCATGTCACAACCTCTCCGTGAAGACACAGCGTGGGCCCGTGGGCCTGGGGACTGCTGGGAGTCTGGGACCACCAGGAGGCAATTTTTTTTGGGGGGGTCACATGGGTCACAGTGTTGCCAGCGGTCGAAGTGCGGGAAATTTAAATATATGCCACCGAATTTTAACTTCGCGAAGCGTATTTCCCTTAAATTGGGCTTTTTAAACAAGCAATTAATACATCGCATTACCCTCGCCACGTTGGCGACTAATACATGTACTCATTCTGAACAAGGAGAAACGTGTCCGTCGGCAATCATAATTATGTCACCAGATAAAGATGTTCTATTTTTTAAAATAAAAAAATAACATGCAGTCAAATGGTGTTCATTGCACAAATGTTGTAATTCCCAGTTCAGCGCAAGCTTGTTGCTGTCCCGAACACGTCCGCATGAGAGCACGTTTAGGATAATCCTGCAAACGAGGTCCTGAGGACGTACTCAGAATGCTGCCAAGCGGACGAAGACGTTTGTACCTTTTGAGGACGAGCATAAGATGTCGACTGTTGTCTGGGCCTTGAAGGAAAGTGGGCGCCCATCGACGAGTACCTCGACGAACTTCGCGTTCGGGCGCTCTCCCGCAACTGCATGCAACTCGATGGAGCTGGCCAAAGGCTTCCGTGTGTGCTTCCCGTTTACGCGCTTCTTTTTGCGGCACACCCTTTCGAAATGGCCATTCTTGCGACAAAAGTTGCACGACGCACTGCGAGCGGGACAGTCGGCGCGAGGGTGTGACGCTCGTCCGCAGAATGGGCACAGCTGTTGCGTTGTCTTATCAGCTGGCGCTTGCTTTCCTTTGCGAAGGCGAGCGGCGTCGACGGCGAACGAAGATGCCTCTGCCGAGTCACGAGCTCTGCGCTCGTTACCTGCGTCTTCGTGCCGACGAACGTAGTACGTCAGCGCTTCTTGTAGCGTCATTTTCGGGTTCCGACAGAGCTTGTCCGAGAGTTCGCGGTCGAGCAAGCCCACGAGAAAACGGTCTCGGACGAGCCGCTCTTCGACGTCGGGCGACGGATAGTTGCAGGACTTGACCATTGTCCGGAGCGCCGTAAAAAATGCGTCGGCCGTTTCACCTGGTTGCTGCGTACGGCGGTGGAACCGCGCTGATTCGTACAGCTCGTTCGGCGGGTGCACGAAGTGGTCGGTGAAAGCCTTCTTCACGGCGGCGACGTCTTTCATATCCGCCTCGCCTAGCGTGGTCGACGCGAGGACAACCCTGGCTTGCGGGCCCATACAGTAAAGCATGGAGCGCACTTGTACCTCTGCCGGCGCGACGTAAAGTCCGGTAGCGAACGAGAAGTCCTCGAACTGCAGCAGCCATGTAGGCCATGAGCTGGGGTTGTCGAAGTCGAACGGCGACGGTGGACGCAGCTGGGCCATGCCTTGCAAGAACGGAGCGGCCGACATCCCGGCGGAACCCTCAACACCGGTAGTCGGCATGGCAGAGCAGCGACGGCGGCGGCGGGGCCGTGTCACGAGGATGCAAGCACGGGATCAGCGAAGATGAATCCCGCCCACATCTGACACCATGTCGAGCGCATCGGGCGAGTAAGTGACACGACAGCCGAGGCTCCGGGTGGACAAGTGACGACTGGTTTATTGGCAGCCCTTATTATTGAATCCAGTACATGTCGCGCTGCCATCTGTCAGTACTCTTGCACATTACATAAATCATACAGCCATCTAGTGGCACTGCTGTACACTACAAAGTGAAGTCACACTGTATCATTTACGTGACATAACATTCGGTGCCTTTTCGCGTTACTTTTATTACACGAACGGCAAGAATTGGATGGTTTATGCTAAATTAAGTCTTTGTTGTTTTCTCTTTGTGATAAGAAATCGGTCGAGGGCTTGTTTCTTTGCTAGACACAATGTAATGAAGCCAACAACAATGAAGCCAAGAAGTGCGTAGGAGACATTATCAAATGTGAAGTATTTCTTAGTGAACCAAAGGCACTTTGAGCGTTTCTATCAAGTGGCGTAGCCAGGGGGGGGGGGAGGGGGACACACCGGGCCCGTGACCCCCACCCCCCGAAATTTTTTTCCCCATGGGATACAGAGCACAAGATGACACTCGACCCCACTTATCTGCCCAGACCCAAGGTCGGATCAAGGAGGTGTCCCCCCCCCCCCGAAAAAAAAATTGCTGCCTACGCCACTGTTTCTATCTATCTATCTATCTATCTAGCCACTAATATGGTGTAGATTAAAATTGGCATGGGAGGAGCGTTTAACGAATATGACCGTCTGGTCATGCCCTGAATAACGTGAAAATTCTGTCGCGTACGACGTCAAACCCTATCCTCCAGACACGTGTGGCACATAGCCGTTCACCACGGGCCGCAGTATGCGGGTATGCGCCACAGGTGATTGACAGTTTATATCTGGCCAGGCACGGCGACACCAGACATTGGTTATTTAAACGCGAGAGCGTTAAGCAAACAAGACATGACCAGCGTTGACCCGACGAATGCGAAGAATAAAAATCAGTATCCCAGCAGGAATCGAACCCAAGCATTCTGCGTGGCATTCATGTATTCTACCACGGAGACACGCTAAACTGCTTTGGAAAGAGACCCTCTGCAGGCGTATATCACTTTAATCACGGTAACGTTTACGATGACATTAAAAGGCCAGTAAGTTGTAATTTATACGTTACATGGCTGTTACAACAATTTTATCTGTGTTTTCTTATTTCCCTCTCCCATAGAAGTTTTATTTCAAATTTCAAATTTCAAATTTCAAAATTTGTTTTATTGTATTCTTGTACAAGGAACAAGAAACAAAAGGATGTTGGGGCTAAAGGCATATAGCCTGACAGAGGACAGAAGTTTTATTGACAATACCGTGCCATTTTAAAAGCTAAACCACCGCGATATGCATTGTAACCTTTAGATTGTAACTAATAAAACCGAAATGATTCATCCGCCAGGGGACCTACACTACGGAGTGGAAGTTTATTGGTCAATGTCAGATCGCGGTCTGTCCTGTTCAAGGCTGACTTTATCGATTGAACAGGGAATAATGTATACACATAATGGGTCTTGACAGCAGAAAGGCAAATCATAGAAGCAGCTATTCTACACTGCGGTATGCTGAGGCAAGTGATGGTGGGGTACGAATTAAAACTGGAGCTCAATAAAGTGAGCCCGTTCCCAAAACACGTAATTTAAGAAGTGACATAAAATCCGCACAGACATCAGCAGAAGCAGAAGAACGAAATACCATCTTATGTTGATTAAATGTTTGTGCTAAACAACCTCTTAAGTTGCTTATATCTATTTTGCTTTTAAGCCGCAGGAGTAATTGATTTGCCCCCGGGAAGCTTCACTAATAGCGAAGAAGAGGATACATCAGATGGTAATTGGCGACACGATAAAGCACTGTGAGCACACGACAACCGATAAAATAAGCTAACTATGCGTTCGAAGAACCACTCCGTGACGCAAGAAAAATATCTTCCAAGACTTGCAATACAATTTATCCGAATTTCCTTGTCGTCTTGTGTAGTTTTTTTTTTTTTTTGCGTTAAAATGAACTGGCCGTAAAAGTACGGCTAACGTCAGGGGATAACATAGCACAAAACACGCTTAACCATTATCGATTCGCCAACACGGGAGAAAAAGATGCCGCTAAGTTCACGAAATAGCATGCGACAGCCGCTCCAGTGATGGCACCACGGGACGTCAGACTCTTTCCAAGACGCGTGGCGCCACCTGTCGGAGAAGTATTGGGTAGTACAAACACCGACTCCCTCGCACAGTTCGCTGTGGGACCAGGTGCAACTAGCGAGTGCGAAACAACGATTGAGCTTAATATCGCGAGTGTTTGCGCATTGAACATTCAGAACGCGAGCTGTGAATTTCTCTCTGCTAGTCGGACGCGCCACCGAACCGTCATGAAGTGCTTGCTGGATCACTCGCCTGAACGACGGCGAAAACAACAGCAGACGAGACCGCTCCACACGCTACGAAGAAACGCCGCAATCGACGCTACGGTTGTGTTGTGAATTGCCACGGACGTAAGACTGAATAACAACGTTCAGTTTTACCGATTTCCATAGTTGTCGTACGAAGAAGAAAGGCGAGAGCGCTGGATACGGGCCGTTGCGAGCGTGTTGGGTAAGCGAAGAGCCCGCGTTCTCCACAGCCGGTCGCATGAGAAAGTGTGATAATGTGGATCTGCTGTTGTTTTGCCCTATACTGTTAATGTGATAAGCTTCCGCCTAATTCCCGTGTCGTGCGACCGCGGTGTCTGTACAAGATATCTGTCTCTGCAACTGCGCTGCAGGGAACACTGATGCTCCCTTAGGCGTATATTTACACATCGGCCTGTCTGACCAACGTAGACACATGCACCGGACAGAGGGATGCAATACACGACGTTGGTCCTACACGACATGAACCTAACTCTGTGGTTAATAGTGCAACCACGAGTCATGACATTGTCATGCTTGTTGCCGACCATCGAACATAGCCTACTTAACTTACTACTAGCGGAAATAAACCACTTTGAGCCCAAAACGCTGAGCTGTCTTCTTCAGCCGATGTGACAGTCCGTGCACATATGGCATAAACTGCCGCTCTGTCGCTGTGGTCTAGATTCTGGCTGCGAACATCAAGGCCTTTTATCTGCTTGATAAGGCGTTGGCAGGCGGCTTGTATCACTGAGACAGGAAAGGCTGCATTTTTTAGACGATCTACCTGTTCATTAAAACTGCGCTGAGCGAGATGTTGACATGACATATTGACAGCCCATTTCAGACACGACAGAGCTATTCCGTTCTTCACTAGCTTAGAGTGGAAGGAACGGAAGCTCAAGAGCGGCTTAGTAGACCGGGGTACGCACATCCAGCAGATACGCTGTGAGGAAAAATGCAGGGATAGGTCAAAGAATCTTAAAGTGTTATCAACAGGCTTCTCACATGTGAAATTCAAACCACCGCCTCGTTCGCTGAAGGCACGGAGCACAACATCTGCAAACGATTCGATATGTACGTTGCTCACCAGCACTAAAAAATCGTCGACATACCGGAAAACTTCTATCGCCATGTCTTGCAATTCAATTTGCAAGTCCCTATCGACCTTGCTCAAGAAAATGCTGCTCAGTACAGGGGCAACTCTCGACCCTATGCACACACCCGACCTTTGTACGAGAACCTAATCTCTAAATCCCCCCAAGGTGCTGCTTAAGTAGAAGCTTAACAGTTCCAAAAAGGCCTTTACCATGATTCCAGAGGCATTTCTAAACCCCACCTCATCGTTATCGTTGACGATGCACTCCCTCGCACGCTTCATCAATTGTGGAAGGGAGTAAAAAAAGGTCCTCTACGTCAGTGCTAATGCTCGTACAGTTGCGGCACTCAACGGAAGACAAAAAGTGAACAACTTCTCCAGAGTTGCAAACAGAAAAAGGATCATGAATTGACAAGGAATCTAGATGCTTCTGCAAGAAACCTCAAATGGCCAATTGCCATGTAAGTACCACGCTCAGACCATGTACCACTTAAGCAGCACCTTGGTGGGATTTAAAGATAAGATTTTCGTACAAAGGTCGGGTGTGTGCATAGGGTGGAGAGCTGCCCCTGTACTCGAGTAGCATTTTCTTGAGCAAGGTCGATAGGGACTTGCAAATTGAATTGCAAGTCATAGCGATAAAAGTTTTCCGGTATGTCGAAGATCTTTTAGAGCTGGCGACCAACATACATATCGAATCGTTTTCCGTGTGTGTGTGTGTGTGTGTGTGTGTGTGTGTGTGTGTGTGTGTGTGTGTGTGTGTGTGTGTGTGTGTGTGTGTGTGTGTGTGTGTGTGTGTGCGTGCGTGCGTGCGTGCGTGCGTGCGTGCGTGCGTGCGTGCGTGCGTGCGTGCCGTCCCGACTAGACGGGCTTCCGCCAAACTTTAAACTTCTTTGTGTTGATCTTACCTTGAAACCCTACCACAAATATATGCTGTAGTCATCTTCGTTCCATAGTTGTACTCATTCAGATCACAATGTACGGCATTCAAAATTCAGATCACCGGAATTCGTGCTCATGCTTACGCTACTGTAACTGGGTCGTGTCAGAAAAATAAGTTATGTCATGCTTTTACGTGATGCATTGTTATCGGCAGTATTTGCTCTGCGTCGCTCGATTACGTCTAACTGCGTCGCTATCGAAACGGGGCAGCTGAGAATAGACACTTTTAGTTGGGCGTACGTAACGAGCCCACGTATGCGGCACGATACGTTGCGTACGCTGCATGCGAAGCGCTCAACGACACTTTTAGTTCCCCGTATTGCCGTACCGAGATACGTTTCGTTCAACTGGACGTATGTTATTAGAAATAAAACAGCTTTTGGGTGCTTTTTAGCGCCCTCGCGCAGTAGCGGCCGTCATGATGGCCACTAGCATCCAAGCCAAGGCGAATCGTTTTTTGGATCCATGGTCTACGTCGGTTTGTTCAGTTACGCGAGGTTTTGCATGTGCGTGCGCTTTTACCGTGTGTTTGGTCACGTTGCGTGCGTTTGGACAGACTGTGTTGACGATTGCTACTGTACCGGACCTACGAACATCAATTAATAGCAAAGTTGCACAACGACTAACGCACCCTATTTTGTACCGTGCTCGGAAACAACCATCCAGACTTACTTTTTTTGGTTTCGCTGATCATTCTCCGAGTACCGTGCCAGCAACAGGTTCAGGCGCTCGCGCACACAGCGCGCTGTAAAAGGTTTTTTCAGGGCTTCCCTGAGGCGCCAAGCTATCTCTTCCCACTGCTCCGGGTGCTTAAACGGATCGCTAGTTTGTATTTCCGCTAGCAGCGCAATATCATCGCTCAAAGTAAAATAAACTCGATTTGTGCCGGCTTTGTTGCTCTCTGCGTTCGACGCCATCGCTGCCGTTTTGCTATCTGTTTCTTATATCAATCGAGATATCGCGAGAGCGTCACGCCGCGTACGCTTCGCCTGGTCACGTTTACGCACGCCGCGTTTTTTATCGGGCGTACGCGCGCATCTCTGGAATCGATGCGTTACGTACTGCACATGCGCAGTTCTCTCCCGTGGCAGTGCTGCGTACGTGGGCTCGATACGTACGCCCAACTAAAAGTGTCTAATGGCATGTTACGCAATAAGCGATACGCTGTCGCTTAACGATTTTTCAGATAGCATATGAATACCAGCAATCGTGCAAAGTAAGAGTCCAAAGGGGGACATGGTCAGTGTGGTTGGTTTGTCTTTCGATGTTCTTAGTTCTTTGGCGATAAGATAACTTTTTGTGTTGTTCTTCTGTTCTATATTAAAAGCAACGTGTCATTATGGTCAGAAAAGATGACTCGGTATACATGTAACTGTCAAAGCCGGAATGTTTAAAGGTACGTAGAGAGCACAAATGAGTCTTTTTTTTTCGCCAAATTCAATCCTTTGCGTTGAAACTTTACAGCATACATCCCGCCCAAGGCATACTGTGAGGATCTCCTATCAGGCCGCTTGGAAACTTGCAGACGCCGATATGCCTTACGTTGGGTGCAGCCGAGGTTATGGACTGCCAAGTGGAATATACCCCTTGAGGAAAACAATTAGGTACGAATATATTCAAGCTTTACGTGAAATGCTAAGTATGGTCACTGAAAAATGTTAAATGTAACATTTCTGTTTCTTACATATAGGTCGGCAAAAATATTGGAACTCACTCAGACTCACTCAAGAGATATATTTTGCAGTGAGAACTCACTCAGACTCACCGAAATTTTTCTCAACTGGACTCACTTGGACTCAGACTCACTATAGTTTTTCTCAAACGGACTCACTCGGACTCAAGCTCACCAACACTCAGCCGGACTCAATCAGACTCAGACTCACGGCTTGACCTGAGTCTGAGTGAGCCTGAATGAGTCAACTCATGAGTCCACTGGCGTAAAATTAGCTTTTCCGATGATGGTGTAAATGCTCTTTAACGCCAATATCTCACAAAATCGGTGCTCTACGACACACCTTTTGATCTTGTACCTTCAGATACGAGTTATCACTGGTTGCAATCCAGTAAGGACGTTTTTATGAAATATGCGACTCACACGAGTTATTTCTATCAAGAACGTCCCGTGAAAGAGTTTGAGGGGGGAGGTCATGGCACCCCCCCCCCTTACTCACGCCTCTGATCAATAAACATTGAGGTGTCGCATGAACGCTAGTGCGTTCATGCGCTGTGTGAATAGATTTTAGTATAAACGTAAGCCGATATAAGGCTGATAGAAATGCTGATAGGTGAGTAAATAGGACCATAGGTCGGCAATAAAAGGTGGAGCTCACTCAGACTCACTCAAGACATATATTTTGCGCTTAGGACTCACTCGGACTCAGACTCACAAAACTTTTGCTCAACCGGACTCACTCAGACTCACGGCTCGATCTGAGTGAGTGAGTCAACTCATGAGTGAGTTTGCCAACCTATGGTTTCTAATCACCTGGTGTGACGTTTCTGCTACTAAACTGTCACTTACATTCTTGTATTGCTGACTCTTGTGCTAAACAGAAGTAAAATAAATGTGGGATTAACGTGCGTTTTCAATTCAGAATTTTTGTTTTCAGATAAACGTATTGCACAGGATACTAAATTTTAGGAGCGCTTATGTATCGGTCAAGTGACACCCCCCTTTCCTTCCTTTTTCTTTTTTTTTTATTGGGGTGTGTGCGTGGAGGGTGTTAGTATGTGTCTCACATTTAATGTTATCAGCAGTTGTGTGCAATGCGGCAGTAACCGTTACGATAGTGTAAAAAACGGTTCTCTCCTTTTAGGATCCACTGTCCAGCAAGGAGATTGCGTTATCAGCAACTGACATATTGACTGATGAAACATAATTGTGCGTGCAGCAAAATAGGGTTTGACTGCAGGTCCCGACCACCTGCTTCTGTAAATTTGTACTAACCACAGGTGAAAGCAAGGAGAAATGCTTTGTGTACCGGCGGCCTTCTATCAGCTAGACAAGTCCCTGAATCAATATTCATAAATGTAATCAATAAATTTATGTTTAATAATGGCTATCACGCTAATTTTGACGTCTTCTGCTTTGAAGGTATGAAAGCAACAAAATATGAATCCTTTTTGAATGGTACATCTTTTTGTTTTGTTTTTCAGACAATTCCTTATGCACAGCAGTTTTGTACAATGTTTGATTTGGTGCTCTTTTTGAAGTTTTCTTTACCTTAACCTTTCGTTTAGGTACACAGTCTTGTACGTCTTCACAAGCCGTGTTCTACAGCGCAGGCTCGGGAAAATCGAACATTGCCTCTGTGTTGCAAAAGCTGTTTTCGCTCTCAGTTTTGTGCTCTGCATCCACGCCAAAATATTTTTTTTAAGTTTTAAAATGTACTTACATGTGATATTGTGGGCAGATGTTTCCGTTTTTCAAGCTATTCCACAGTTACCTGTTGAATCATTAAAAAGCATATCACCTGAGCAAAATAAAGCGCATTCGAGTTTCAGCAAAGGAGAAAGCCATGCAGAGGAGTTGCGCGTGTATTGTTGCACATATATACTGCACGTATACATGTGTTAGTGGTTTGAGTGAGTTGGTAGCATTACGGAATTGCAGACATTCCACCACAACCCAAGCGACAAAAGTAAAGGACTGACAATCACCCTCTTTTTGGCTGCCCTCTGTGTTTTATCGTCCTTCTTATGCGCAAAGTGCCAGGAGTTATGGTATGCCTCACACACGAGTATACTTAAGGAGAATCACGACTCTCATCCCCTATTATTTGCAGGGGCTCCACTTATTGTAACCGCTCTACGCGTGCTCCACCAACCCAGGTGTCGCCTAACGATGGGCATGTGCCTCTTTTTTCTTTCGATCTTCTTTCTGCGACACATTCCGGACCAGTCGCTATGCGCAGTGGCGTACCAACTTGTTCGCGAGTGGGGGGCTGGCCTCCCTGATCACTTCGCCCGCCGTATATATATATATATATATATATATATATATATATATATATATATATATATATATATATATATATATATATATATAGAGAGAGAGAGAGAGAGAGAGAGAGAAGAAGAGAACGCACTAAATCTGATGTGATTCTTCATATACAGAGATAGATCTACATAGATGAGACAAGCACAGCGCCAGTGCTTGTCTGATATAATCCTTGTGGTTTGTCCGGGTTGGCGCCGAAGTTTTCATCTTAAAAGCTATGTACCAACCAGGCCCAACAGACGTTTTATTGAACTTTATGCATAAATACAATTATGCCGATTGCGGCCTCCCCTGTAGTATATATTTGTATCATTCAATGCAATTTCGTTAACGTCCAGAAGCTGCCCACTAATAATTGCGGTTTTTAATGTAGGCAACAGTGACTGAACATTTTCTTTTCCGTATTTAGTACTTCACTTTCTTGGAGATATTGAGGTTTGCGTATCTTATATTTTGCCTTGTTTGCTCCTAGTCTAAAAAGTTTTTCTGGCGCATTGTTATTATAATTATTATTATTATGTTACTGTAAATGTTAACATGTCAACGTCAAGTTCTCTTAAAGTAAGAATTTGTGGTATTAGAGGCGTAGTACATTCTTTATACTCATCGTATTTGTATTTGCAACTTTGGTTGGAGCGTGCGAACTTCATATATAGTAGAAAACAGCGCAATAATAGAAGACAAGAAAAACCAAACAGGACTAGCGCTGAACAGCGCTGGTCCTGTTTGGTATTTGTCTTCGTTGTATTGCGCTGTTTTCTATATTGCTTGGAAGGCCCTCCGGCCCCTCCAAGAAAATAGGCCTATATGCAAACGGTGTAAGCACAAATTTTCTTTTAAAAAAATATGGGTGATTATAACGTAAAAATACCCGCATTTTTTCCTTCCGCATTGATCTTTAGCTGTTTATGATTGGTCGAAAATTTCTGGGCCATACACACGGCATCTGCTCGTACCGTGATGCAACAAATGACCCCAAAATTGTCCTCTGCGTAACGACCACTGAAGCACGACTACATAAAAAATAAGAAAGTACGCTATTTTCAATACGGCATATTTTTGGTCATTGGTTTTTCGCCGCACGTAAAAATTTTCGGTGCGCCTTAAAATCGCATGCATGCTTGTTACGAGACGTCACAAACCTGTGAAATCTCATGGTGTTCACGTGCGCACACTAAACAGCACATTACTATGCTAAACAGTACCTAAACATCAGGGGCGTAGCCAGGGGGGGGGGGGGGTTCAACCCCCCACCCCCGAAATTTTTCAATTTTGCTTGCGTATATATACACGCACACATACAAACGCACGCACGAACATACATAAAGTATGGTTGAACCCCCCCCCCCCCCCCGAAAAAAATTTCTGGCTACGACCCTGCTAAACATTTTTTTTTTTTTTTGAATAGCCGGACAGTCTCATTCTGAATGTAATTTCGAGAAGGCTGCCCGCCGATCACATTGGAAGCGGCTACTTATAGCAGCTGGCGAGATGGATTCGTACGAGTATAATAAATATTTGCAGTAGTAGTATAACGCTGTTGAGCTGTTCGGGCACGTGTACAACACTGTGAACTCATCCTTGCTGAGAGAGAGGAAGAGAGGGAGAGAAATGAACAGTGCTGCGCGTGTGTGCTTCTTTGCTGTCCGAGTTGTATTTTGCCTTGTACAAGTCAATTCGAGATGACTCAATTCCAACTAGCCCGGCTGTCACTTCAGTCTCCTTAGTCCTGAATACCCCGATCGCGGGATTGAATCCCGGCTGCGGCGGCCGCACTTTCGATTGAGGTGAAAAATGTTTGAGGCGCGTGGGCTTAAATTTAGGTGCACGTTAAAGGACCCCAGGTGGTCGAAATTTCCGGAGCCCTACACTACGGGGTCTCTCATAATGATATCGTTATTTTGGGACGTTAAATCCCAACAATTATTACTCCAGAAAACCGGACCTTGAGCATTTCTCTGGTCGGTATATAGATCAAGTTGCGCGACAAGCTTGAAAGCTGCAGGGCTTCCCGATGTATTCCTCGCCTTGCTCCGAGCCGCCGCGATCGCTGCAAGCTACCATATGATAAGGAAGGCCAAGGAAGGGCCCTTTGCGGAGTTTGGGCCCTTTGCGGACCCCGGGCCATCGCACGGCCATCACATTGCGCCTGTGTTTTTAGATTAATCTACATACATTGGCAAGGAGCCAGCCAGCCAGCATACCGCGTGACTAGCCGTGTCCGCCGCCACTACTGCTCCGACCGCTGCTAGGATGACAAACCAGAGAACTGGCTCTCCAGCCGTGTCCACGTGATTAACCACGTGATTCGCCGCTTATTTCTCTGCCACGTCGGGTCAGCGGGCGAGTACTTCAGTTCAGCAGTTGTGCCATGGTCGCGCGATGGAAGGAGGGAGCGAGGAGGCTGGTCCGTCTGTGCCAAATTTGTCTGCACGGTCCCAGCGGCGAAAGCGGCAAGCTGCGTCGGACCATCCTGCGGTGTCGCCGTGTCGCTCGGCTTGCTTATGAGTTATAGCGGAAACATGAGTCATCATCATCAGCTTGTCTACGCCCACTGCAGGGCAAAGGCCTCTCCCATGTTCCGCCAATCAACCCGGTCCTGTGCTTTTTGCTGCCACGTTATACCTACAAACTTCTTAATCTCATCTACCCACCTAATTTTCTGTCTCCCCCTCACGCGTTCGCCATCTCTTGGAATCCAGTCAGTTACCCTTAATGACCACCGGTTATCCTGCCGACGTGCTACGTGCCCGGCCCATATCCGTTTCTTCTTCTTGATTTCAACTATGATATCCTTAACATCCGTTTGTTTCCTGACCGACTCTGCTCTCTTCCTGTCTCTTAAAGGGGTCATGAACCACTTTTCCAAGTAATTATCTAATGACCTCACTATCGGAGTTTACTGCCTCCCGAATCGATTGCCGCAAAAATTTCTCGAATCCGTCAAGAATGAGCGGAGTTACGGGGATTTGGCGCACGCTCTCTGCGCTTTCTCTCTTTTCTCGTGCCGACGAGCGCACTGGAAGCTACATAGGGAGGGATGGCACGAAGGAAAGAAGTTACGTCAGCGCGCGCCATGAAACGCGATCGCTCTCCCGCTGTGATTCGCGTGCGCGAGTGCGGCTACCATGTACTGAGGCGTGCGGCACCGGCAAGTGGCGGCACGCCGTGGCAAGAAGCGCATCTGATGCGAACGCCGCTCTCGATTTACGTCGGCTATCGGCCAATAAGCATATGCTATGTCTCTTGCGACGTACCCCGCAGGGGCGTCTGCGGGAGCAGGCGTTTGGTGTGTAGCGACACCACGGACCCGAGCTAACGGGGGGGTTTCGACCCCCTCCCACGCCTAGCCGTGCGTGGCATTGCCGTGTCCGGGGAAAAGGGGATCCTGGGGGTTGAGCGGACACCGGGTGATTGGACCTTTAAGGCCCCCCGGCAGAGGCAACACACCCCTTTGGCCCCGGCTTCACGTAGACGGCACCCCTGGGCTGACCCACCCAGGGGAAATCGGTGGTCGCCTTTTCCAATCCCTTTCTCTCATCTTTCACTTTCCTATCCTCTTTCCTCGCTGTCCTGTCTCCTATTCGCTTCAGTTACTTCCCAGTTTTCGTAGGCGGCCTGGGTTAACCTTGTGTACTATATCCAGCCTTGGATATATTATATTGGGTTATAGCAGCTATGTATAGCTGGCGTCTACATGTGTTGACCAAGCATTGTAGCGTCCCCTTGTTGGGCTCGATGGTGGGTGGCTACCATGGCTGCTGAATAATGAAGCATTTAATGGGTACTCCTTTCCCCCCACTTTCTGATCGCCCTCTCAAAAGAGGGCGCACCGAAGTGACAGCAAGTTTCCTGACAAACCAGAAAGACAACTTTCCTCGGTATCACGTGTTACACAGTGAGCAAACCGACATGCCAGCGAGAGGCGTTTCACCTTTTCTTGTCGCTAAATACCTTGAACAAAAGCTAGGACCAGGATATAAGATCACTAAAATGTCAAGTGGAGATCTACTTCTTGAGATTTCTTGCAAAGCCCAGTATGAGAAACTCCCCAGCCTTGAGAGATTCGGAGACATTCCTATAACTGTGAATGCACACAAATCAATGAATACGGTCCGTGGTGTGTAGATGACGACTTAATTACACTAAGTGAGGCCGAACTACTGGACGGATGGAAAGAACAAAATGTGATTGATGTTAAAAGGATCAAGATACGCAGAGATGACAGAGAAATACCAACCAAGCACTTGATCCTCACATTTGACTCAAGCAAGCTGCCAGAACACATTGAAACAGGGTACATGAAAATCCGCGTCAGGGCATACATACCTAATCCGAGACGTTGTTTCCGGTGCCAGAGATATGGCCACGGATCTCTGAGCTGCCGAGGACGGCCAACGTGTGCAAAGTGTGCTGAGCACGATCACTCCTCTGACGACTGCAACAACACGCCTCACTGTGCGAACTGCGATGGTGAGCACCCTTCTTACTCTCGATCATGCCCTGCATGGAAAAAGGAAAAGGATATAATAACGTTCAAAGTCAAAGAAAATGTGTCGTTCAAGGAAGCACGGAAACGATTTTCAATAGTTCACTACACTACATACGCCGATGTGACACGCGAGGGGGCAGTGTCACAACGGACAGTGGCTCCCGCCCAGACCTCACGCAGGGTTGCAGCGGCTAAGCCCCCAGCCCCCCACGCGGATGCAGCAGCTGCCGCTCTGCCACTAACAAAGGGCCAGCAGCCTAGCGGCTCGGTAGCCTCAACGGCCTCCTCTCGCGAGTCGAGGCCTAAACCACAACAGTCTGCGCGCATAATGCGCTCATCCAGCGCCTCCAGGGAGGCGATGGATACAACACCAGTCACCTCGACGCCTTTGGTGTCGAAGGAGCGGCACCGCTCCCTTGAGCGTGCCGCAACAAGCAAACAACGCATAACAGCTCCTCCAAAAGAAAGTCTTACATAAGATAAATCCTAGTATACAGAGTACTCTCCCCTCTAGCTTTTAATGGCTACACAGATACTGCAGTGGAATGCTAGAGGCCTTCTACACAACCTAGATGATGTTAGAGAACTAATAAGCAAGTTTAATCCTAAAGTACTCTGTATACAGGAGACACACCTCAAGCCTGAAAACACAAATTTTTTAAATCAACATGTCATTTTTCGTAAGGACCGCACTGACAGCCTTGCCTCGTCAGGTGGGGTAGCTATTATCGCAGTAAAGTCAGTTGCAAGCCAGAAGTTACAACTTCAAACTTCTCTAGAGGCAGTGGCCATTCGCGCCATCTTGCTTAATAGGATCACAACTATCTGCTCTCTATATATTCCTCCTGATCAAATGCTAGATAAGGCAGATTTTGAAGGCCTAATTAATCAGCTCCCGGAGCCGTTTATCTTGACAGGCGATTTCAATGCACACAACTCGCTCTGGGGAGACTGTCGGTGTGATGCGAGGGGCCGCCTGATAGAGCGGTATCTCTTGAACTCTGGTACTTGCCTTCTAAATAAAAAACAACCGACATACTACAGCACAACACACAATACCTACTCTGCTATAGATCTAGCGATCTGCTCAGCCGCTCTTTTACCCTACTTAGATTGGGAGGTGATTCAGAACCCCTACGGCAGCGATCACTTCCCTATCTGCCTCAAAACCACGGACCAAGACTCCATACCACATAACCCTCAGTGGAAAGTAGCATGTGCAGATTGGGAAAAGTTTTTTCGTATAACTCACATGCCTAGAAATGCTTTTAATGATTTTAACATAAACGATGCTATTGCTCATTTTACCGCTTTTATAGTTGATGCTGCATTGGAGTGCATTCCCCTTACAAATGGTAGCACAAGAAAAAAGCGCGTCCCATGGTGGAATGACGAGTGCAGAAATGCGCGCAAAAAGCAAAATAAGGCATGGAGCTTGCTTCGTGAGCATCCAACGGCGGAAAATCTTGAAACCTTTAAACAAGTAAAATCCCAGGGTAGGCGCACTCGCCGTAATGCTAAAAGAGAGAGCTGGGTAAAATATATCTCGAGTATAAACTCATACACACAAGAAGTGAAAGCGTGGAATAGGCTGAGAAAATTATCAGATAAGCAGTTCCGCGCTTTGCCCTTTGTTGACGCCGTAGGCAACACCCTTGAAGACCAGGCAAATGCGCTCGGTGAACATTTCGAGCGCGTGTCTAGCTCATCAAACTACTCAGCAAGTTTCCGTAAACACAAAGAAATAGCAGAAAAGAAAGCACTGAACCGTAAGCCTAGTAGAGACGAACCGTACAATCGTCCCTTTGGCATGGCTGAGTTTAGAGCTTCCTTGAACAGTTGTCACAAGTCTTCGCCGGGAGCTGACAGAGTCATGTACATAATGATACAACACCTCCATCCGGACGCGCAGATGGTGCTCTTGAGTATCTATAACAAGATCTGGACCGCAGGATATATTCCTTTAGCATGGAAAGAGGCTATCGTAATCCCCGTCCTAAAAGAAGGTAAAGATCCATCTTGTGCAGCAAGCTACCGGCCAATAGCTCTGACAAGTTGCCTTTGCAAGCTATTTGAAAAGATGATAAATCGCCGGTTGTTGTACTTTCTTGAAACTAATATGCTGCTCGATATGTATCAGTGCGGTTTCAGGGAAGGCCGTTCAACAACGGACCATCTCGTGCGTATTGAGGCCTACATTCGGGATGCCTTTATCCACAAACAGTTTTTCCTCTCCGTGTTTCTTGATATGGAGAAGGCGTATGACACTACGTGGCGATTCGGAATCTTGAAAGACCTCTCCGAAATTGGTATTCGAGGTAACATGCTAAACGTGATAGAAAGTTACCTAAGTGACCGTACCTTCCGCGTCAGAGTAGGAAATGCTCTGTCCAAGCCATTTACCCAAGAGACTGGTGTACCGCAGGGCGGTGTGCTAAGCTGTACCCTTTTCATAGTAAAAATGACCTCTCTACGGTCATTCATTCCGCGAAACATGTTTTATTCAGTCTACGTAGATGATGTTCAGATTGGGTTTAAGTCCTGTAATCTTGCAATATGTGAGCGGCAGGTACAGTTAGGCCTCAATAAAGTGTCAGCCTGGGCAAATGAGAATGGGTTCAAATTAAACCCCCAGAAAAGCTCCTGCGTTCTTTTTTCAAGAAAGAGAGGCCCAACCCCTCAGCCCGATATCCATCTACAAGGGCACCGCATACCTTTGAGCGCAGAACATAAATTTTTAGGTGTGATCCTAGACTCAAAACTGACCTTTGTATCTCACATTAAAAACCTGAAAAATAAATGTCTTAAAACCATGAACATACTAAAACTTCTCTCACACACGGCATGGGGTAGTGATAGAGAATGTCTCATGAAACTTTACAAAAGCCTCATACGCACACGCTTGGACTATGGTTCTGTAATTTATCATTCTGCTGCCCCAAGTGCATTGAAGATGCTAGATCCTGTGCATCATCTGGGCATCCGGCTGGCTACTGGTGCATTCAGAACAAGTCCAGTGGAGAGCCTTTATGTGGAATCTAATGAATGGTCGCTCCATATGCAAAGGTCACATTTAAGCTTTACTTATTTCCTTAATGTACACTCGGATCAACAGCATCCCACTTACACAACTATAAACGATGTGACCACGGCCACATTGTATAGTAACCGACCTGCAGCAAGACGTCCCTTCTCGCTGCGGGTGAGGAACCTAAGTGATGAAATGGATGTCCCTCTTGAGCATGTGTTAATGCGCCCTGCAAGGGCGGCGCCACCGTGGCAGTGGCAGGTATTAGAGTGTGACATGTCTTTTGTGGAGGTAACTAAGCACGCTCCAGAAATACACATTCAAATGCACTACCTAGAGTTACAGTCAAAATACTCGTGCCCTGCATTTTTTACGGACGCATCAAAATCTAAGGTAGGCGTGTCCTACGCTGCTGTGGGTCCATCGTTCTCTGAATGCGAGAGGCTGCAACCAGAAACGAGTATTTTTACAGCTGAGGCTTACGCACTCCTTTCTGCCGTTAAATACATCCATAGTACAAGGCTCAAAAAGGCGGTTATCTATACAGACTCGCTAAGTGTTGTTAAAGCCCTGAAGTCACTAAAAACAAATAAAAATCCAGTTCTTGTCGAACTGTTTTCAATCCTGTGCAAAGCCTATTTGTCAGAACAACGTGTGATAATATGCTGGGTCCCCGGGCACAGGGGCATTGAAGGCAATGTACTCGCTGACAGCATGGCGACTTCCATAGGCACGAAACCTGTGAATCCCTCTATAGGTCTTCCTGCCTTAGATCTTAAATCATTCGTGCGTAGGAAGGTGAGGGACTACTGGCAGCGATTATGGGATACCAGGACTTCTAACAAGCTCCACCTAATTAAACCACAGATAGGAAAATGGCCTCCTCATAGTAAAGTACGACGCACCGAGGTCACTCTCTGTCGACTAAGAATAGGCCATACATATGGTACGCACGCTTACCTGCTCCTTGGAAATGATCCTCCCGTCTGTGGTGAATGTGGTGAGACCCTAACGGTCCTCCACGCATTACTGGAATGCCGCAAACTTGACGTACTAAGAAAAAAGCATTTTCCCCTGGCATTTAGACAAAGGATACCACTACACCCAGCTTTATTCCTCGGCACAGATCCTTTATTCAGCACAGGTTCTGTTTTAAGTTTTTTAAGAGAATGCCAAGCATTGCATGTTTTTGCTCAATTTGTACCGTAGAGCAGCCTCTCAGGAGAGGCTGCTGCTGCGGCAGTTTTAAGAGGCACGTGTCTCCACGCCCTTGTGGTTGAGGGTCTTGTTGAGGCATTAGTGCCGCGTTTACAGAATGCCAGTGAAACTTATCTCTTGCGATATACTTTTAACCTACTTTAATCTTTGACCTCTACCAACTGTAGCCCATAGCCCACCGCACTACATTCATCATGCCTCCATTGATTGTATATATCTCTTTTAGGCCGTTTTACAGCCATGATATCACACACACATCGTAAATCATGGCCCATCTACATCCCAGCATCAATTGACATGGCGCTCTTTGGCCTGATTTGGCCCTTGCGCCACAAAACACCAATACATCATCATCTTGCGACGTAAACTGGCAGATCCGCGACGTCAACGTGCAGACGCCCCGCCCACCGACGAGAGTGAGAACCGGCCTCTGTTTGAAAAGAGGGTGCCTAGGGAAACGGCAACTTCGCGCTCCGCTTGTGTCCTTTACGCGGCGCGCACGACTGTAATATTTGGCAAAGCAGTTCATAGCCGTGTCAGCTTTCCACAGGATGTGTTTTTTCAACAAGCCCAAGGGGTGCTTCATGACCCCTTTAAGGTTACATGCACCTATCATTTTCCTTTCCATCGCTCGCTGCGTCCTCAATTTAAGTTGAACCCTCTTTGTAAGTCTCCAGGTTTCTGCTCCGTAGGTAAGTACCGGTAAGATGCAGCTGTTATATACCTTCCTCTTGAGGGATAGTGGTAGACTACCATTCATGATTTGATAATGCTTGCCGAATGAGCTCCATCCCATCCTTATTCTTCTAGTTATTTCACTCTCATGTTTCGGCTCCGCGGTTACTACCTGTCCTAAGTAGACGTACTCCTTTACAACTTCCAGTGTCTCGCCACCTATCGCAAAGCGCTGTTCTCTGCCAAGATTGTTCCACATTACTTTAGTTTTATGCATATTAATTTTCAGACCTACTCTTCTACTTTCCGTATCCAGTTCAGTAATCATGAGCTGTAATTCGTCTCCCGCGTACTTAGATTTAGGTGCATGTTAAAGAACCCCAGTTGGTCGAAATTTCCGGAGCCCTCCACTACGGCGTTTTATAATCATGTCGTTGTTTTGGGACGTTAAACCCCAGATATTATTATTATGTGCGGGCCGCAGGCCGCTAGCGAGAGGTTCGCGGGTCTCGAGCTACATGATACATTCACAACAGCGTTGGAATGTGCAGGAAACATAAGTCCATTACACATGTATATACTATTGTTTAAAGGCAAGCTATATTAGCTTGACGAAATATCTGGCTTGAAATAAGAATCACGAATTTCATGCCGGGTGATGTCTTCTTACCTCGAATAATATGCATCCAATGAGTAAGCTTCGAGAACAGGGGCGTAGCCAGAAATTTTTTGCGGGGAGGGGGGGTGCACCTCCTTGATCTGAAGTGGTGGCTGGGCTGGCAGACGAGGTCGAGTGTCATTTTGTGGTGTGTATGTTATGGAAAAAAAAATTCGGGAGGGGGGGGGGGAGGGATGGGGGGCACGGGCCCGGTGTGCTCATCTGCGTTGCTCATCCCCGCTGGAATACGCCAATGAACACTATTTACACTTAAAGGGGCCCTGCAACACTTTTTCAGCGTGGTCAGAAAACGCTCCCGATCGGTAGTCGAAGCTCCTGAGAACACCCAAGCCAAAAATTATAGCGCAGCACGCGGCCTGAAATTTACAATTAATTCTCAAAGTCTAGAAATGGTTCCCTCATCTCTCGACAAATGATGCCATAAACCTAAGTCCAGGGCCATTGGCTGATTTGAGCATCGTGTGCTGCACAGTTACCGTGGCCGCCGCGGGATGCCGCCACGTGCCCGCGCTCACACTGATAGTGAGCCACATGTTCGAAGAAACAAGAAAAGAAAGTGTTCAAGGGCACTGACGAAGGGACGCATCATCTTGGCCCCTTGTCATCCCCCTCCCTGCGTAGCTTTCAGCGCGCTCTCTGGTACGAGAGGAGATGGAGAGAAGCGCTTGAAGCGTGCGACAAATCCCCGTAACTCCGCTCCGACTTGACGGATTCTAAAAATTTTTGCGGCAGTCGATTCGTGAGGCAATAAGCTCTTTTAATGAAGCAATTCGACGATTACTTGGAAAAGTGTTGCAGAGCCCCTTTAAAACACGCGCGTACGTTGCGTACATCAAGCACGCGAGTCGAGTTGGCGACGCGCTGCATGGCGCTGCACGCAACTAGCCTTGGAAGATCGGCTCAGCGCGGTAGCCCGTCCCTTCCTCCCCCTCTCCCCACACCCTCTCACCCGACGAGGTTTCGACCAGTGAGAAAAACGTACAGAAGAACGCTCACGTGCTAGAGTACAATCATGCAACACTTTTCTCGCAAACAAATATTTGTTACCGCTGAAAAATGTTCTGTCACTCGCACACGCGCTAATCATGAGAGAGAGTTAAATGCTAAATATCATGGTTATAAGGGGCCAATAAACCACTCGGAGGTCGAAATTTAGTTGTGGTGTTGCAGGTGTGCACGAGTCTTCAACAAACACGTATATACGCGAGAATTTTTCAAAATGTTGTAACATCAAAGTTACACCCATTTGATGATCCAAAAGAGGCCCTCACTCGTCTCGCTCTTTCCTTCGCTACGCTCGATCCGTTCGTCGGCTCGTGTCTCCTCCTGGCAGAGTGCTCCTCCTCACAGTGCGGTGAGGAAGGGCGGTCAGCGCGCGTGCCTGCGAGAACAGGTTCTCTTTGCGGATGACATCACCAGACGCGAATGGTGATGTCACGACCAACGCTGGGAATACCGAAAAGCACAGAGAGGACAAAGGATTGTTTCTTAGAATTTGTGGCACGCCCGCGGCTCGTAGCGCTGCCATGTTTGGCATTGTTGATCGTGACGGCATTTTGAACTCGATGCGCGCGTTTACTTGAAATGTTAAATAATCGGAAGTGGTTTATGAGCCCTTTGAAGAACGTCCAATTCCATTATGTCACTAATTGCTTTTAGCGCAAAAGACATGCCAAGCTAGTGACAACTGCGCCTGCTCATGATTAACATTAAAAGGGAAAGCGGAGGCGGCGTTTATTCCTCCTCCTGAAGGGGGCTGGAGTGGTGGCGCAGCTACGACAAGGGACAAGAGGGCAGGGGCACCACTGAAAAAAACTAGCTTTAGGTTCAGCTTTCTAGTGCGCCAGTCTGCAAGTTGCTGCGGATACTACGAACTAATACAGACCCTCTTAATTGTTTTAATGATGTACTGGCTACTGGTGGCACTGCTACACGTTTATGCAAAAACTGGACCATTTCCTCACACAACAGGCTTTACTTACTGCAAAAGGTCATTGCCTCTGACTGGGCCCCAAAGAGGTCTGTGGTGTTTTGCGCGATATAAAAGGCCCCGAAACATATGTACAGTGTTCCACTGAAAACAATTTTCCATGGAGGTAAAAACCGCACCAAGACTGGCAACTTTGACGTGCATTTGCTTTTTTTATTGAAAATTCAAATAAATACAACTAGGCACACTCAAAGTGAAGTGCACCACTTCTGCTGGTAATATATAAATACTAACATAATCATCTTATAAGCTGCAAACGAGATTTCACACCTCCAGTTAACAAGAAAGAAAAAGACTAGAAACTACAAAAAGTCATGACAAGGTTAGACCGTGATGGAGCTGCGAGGAACTTCTCCCAATCTGTTGGTCAATGAAGACGTGGGAGACATATTGCACAAGAATGGTATGCACACTTGGCTTGTCATGCCCAGTTATACAATACACACAGCCAGAACAAAGTAACAAGAACTGCAAGCATGTGAATTTCTTTCTCTGATGAAGACAGGCCTGCTCAACTTCTGAACTGCCTTTACACCCTGCCATGCAAACCATTAAGCTGTAGATAATACATGCAACCCCATCAAACTAGAAATGGCAGAAAGGAAATCTGTCCAAAAGCACATGCAACAGCACTTCACAATCAGCGCACGACTTCACAACACTCGGACTGACAAAATGTTGGATACATAAAGAAAATGATGTGGTAGAATTCTTCATATGCTGCCGAAACTTCAGCAATTGGTCTGCACCTGTAATGGCATAGCACATCAATTTTCTTTTTTGACAGCAGCAGCAATTTATGTAGTTTGACAACAAGCGTTCCTTGTTACCGAAATGTTTGTTTGTCGTACTACCAGCCAGTCCGAACCTGTGACAAGTGTATGGTATTCGGAAAAATGACTCCTCTATGTGTCACATGTATTCATTAAAAAAATTCCAATCGAGTGACTAGGCGCTCTAAGTTAGCAGTATCACAAGAAGCAGGACAGTGCTTAATGCCCTTAAGAAATGGGCACCTCAGGAATTTGAGGCTTGTCACATGCCGGAGAAAACTCCAAGTACTATAAGTGCCCTGGGACATCAAGAAATATCCAATAAAATTTACTGCAGCCCTGGCTGTTTTGTTGCTTCCCATATCTAGCATAAAAACACATCATGTTCAACATCCTTTGAAAAATGCACAGAACTTGTGCAAAAGCAAAGATGTGAAAGAATTTGGTGCAGATGAAAACTATGGCAGAGTTTGTACATTTTCCATTTTAAAACTGCCCTTTCAGTGATATTAAGCAACGTCATGCTGACACGCACATCTAACAATATTATTGGAAAATAAACACGAGTGAAGTGTCACGAAGAGTGATGCTTAGGCAAGATTTGCTTGTATTTAAGTGTAGTTTGTTTATTATGTGCCCACCCATTTTGATCATCTGCCACAGCCCACTTCAGAAAGAATATGATAGATTTTTTCCCCCAGAAAAATGTGTAGTCGTCCCAATGGACCATTTGCAAAAATCTGCAAGGTTGTTTTCCAACCAAAAACTCTCCGTCGCAGACTGGTTTTCTCGCTCATTGTACTTTTACCGGGAAGGCACGCGAGTACGACAAAACGACCTCTTTCCCCAACTATTACTGTGGGGCCGCCTCGTACGAACCCTCAGCCTTCGCTAGGTGGACAAGGCAGCCGTCGTTCGTAAGAAAAAAAAAAAAGGGGGAGGGGGAGAGGGTAGAGAAGCAAAAACAGAATGAGCGAGAAAAGCAGTCGGGGATTGAGAGTTTTTGGTTGGAAAACAACCTTGTAGGAAAGCCGCCTTGCAGATTTTTGCAAATGGTCCATTACACAAAAGGCAAAAAACATGAAAGGCTTCTGCGTTTTTACATACTATGCTACAAGTCCTCACTGGGTTGTGTTTGTTTTGAGGATTTCTGGTCATACTCACGCATTTGAAACTTACACATAGGGTGTCTGTTCCAATTTGAACAGGCTAGTAGCATAGCGCGGGAAGATACACGGACAAAGAAGAGGTACGAGACGAACACAAGCGCTAAGAGGTACGAGACGAACACAAGCGCTAAGCGCTTGTGTTCGTCTCGTACCTCTTCTTTGTCCGTGTGTCTTCCCGCGCTATGCTACTAGCCTGTTCAAGATGAACCAACAAGCCCATATCGGTACCCTAGTCTATTCCAAGCTTTTATCTTGAGTGAATTTCCAAGACTGTCACTAGCTTCTAGTGGAATCCATACAATCCGCCTTTTTCATGACGCTCCGGCGCATGCGCTCTCCCTTAGCGGAAATGTCGCGAAACTTCGCATTATCTCGGAGGCTTTGCTTCTGGCAATACCGGTTGTCCCGGCTTCTACCAAACCCCTACCAAAACGGCAGAGGGCAGCACAGGAAAATGAAAGAGGCGGATTGCAAGGAAGTTCGGGAACGGTGAGCAGTGCAGCCTTTCAGTCTCTCACCAAAGTGATGATGATGGACAAACTATATTGTCAAAGAGTCTTCTCGATTATTGTACCACGTGTCAATCGATCAGCTCTTATAGCATCTCAATACATTGTGCCAATAGCAAAGCAAAACAGCAGGTCTACAAATTAATATGCTGAGCTGGCATGGTAGGAAAATGCTGTTAGCAGATGAAAGTTGGCCTTTTTTATTAAATAATGAAGTTGGAATAAAGGCTACAAGTATATAATATCATGTGCCAGTATTACTTCAAACGCCTAAAGAATTGTCCAAGGCATCTAAAGGACTAGTTTTATGCAGGAATAAATATGAGTACGTACAAAGATTAAGCTTACCGGCCACCATTTACTATTCACTGCCAGGAACCATACAGTGCGAGCACCTCGACACTGCATATGAGGGCACAACTAGAGCATTTTTATAAGTTCAGCAGACCACAGCTGATACGCTCGAAGTCAACAACGTTCCCGTTTAGTGCATTTATAAAGAGGTGAGGGGGCAGTCTTCTGAAACTAACCAATTAGATCACGATTCCAGTCATACGTATTTCCTCAATACTATTGGACTTATTTGTCCCTCCACTATAACTTGAAGTATGTCACAAAAGTGGTTCTGTATTCACAGATGTCAAGGAAATGGTTTGCATACAAGAACACTCTGCACTACACTTAAAATACGCACTGCATTGCTTTGGAAGAATTATACATAACCAACTCGGCTTTAGAATTGTCCACAAGCTAACACAACTGCGATACAAAACAGCAAGAGAAACCAGCAGAGCCGTGACATCCCGTGATGAGGAGCAGCTGAAGTAAAGAATATGTGAAGTAATGGAAGTAGGTTTTCCACAGATGTTTGCTGCCCTAAAAGATCGTTCACCTCCTGCTCATGGCACTATTCAGCCAAGGGTAGGGGGTTGCAAACAGCATGGATGTAGCAAGAAAGTGATGGCGGCCAAGACAGTGGCACCAGCTTGCGGGCTCCTACTTAATTTGCACTTTTAGTGAGACACCTAGAATGTGTGGGTCAAACAAGATCTGTGGAGAAGTGCACTTGCAGAATTTTGCATATTTAGCCACTTAAATGGGCAGTCGAGTGCAAAATTTCTCTCAAAAGCACTCTAAAACGTGCTCAAGCCCATTCTGACACAAATGCAGGGAAAGGCAACATGCTTACAACAGTCAAATAAATATTTCAAGTGGAGTGGTCCTTTGTAGTCACAACCATTGCTCTTTTTTTTCCACATGCAATGAAGACGATTACAGTTTCCTACTGCTTGCTTACTTTGTTCTTTCTTTTACATGCTATGCATTTGCGCATAATTATTTCACTCAGGGGCACATTTTATCAGTGACAAACAATACCCGGTGCTCAGATTTAAACGGGCAGCCAGAACAGCGAAAAAAAAAAAAAAAAGGCTTACATTGCAGAGGTAATGGGTCCACAAAAGTATCTGCTACACACCTACAATAAATTCAACCACCTGTGACTGTTTTTATAAGATGGCATGAATTGAGCAGCCACATGGCAACTGAGGAATGAAAACTCGCTTGAATTGCCTTTTACACCATGTCACTCACAAGTGAATTTAAAGGGGGCCTTGCAACGCTTTTTCAGCATGGTCAGAAAACGCTGCCGATTGGTAGTCGAGGATCCTGAGAACACGCGAGCCAAACATTATAGCGCAACACGCGGTCTGGAATTTGTCACAAATTCTCAAAGTTAGCTAAAAATCGTTTCATCTTCTCTCTACAAATGACGCTATTTACTCAGAATCACTGCATCATTTACTCAAGTTGCACGCTGAACGCTGATCGGAGCATGGCAAGCTCGGTAGTTACTGTGGCCGCCGCGGAAGGCCAACACGTGCCCATGCGCGTGCAATCGCACTGAAAGTAAGTTGCGCATTCGAAGACAAAATGAAAGAAAAAGTGCTCAAGGTCACGAGGTGCGCGTGACATACCTTCTTCCCCTGTGCCATCCCTCCCTGCTTAGCTTCCAGTGCTTTCGTTGGGACGAGAGAAGAGAGAGCAATTACAGCGTGCGACAAATGTTTGTAACTCCACTTGTACTGGACGGATTCTAAAAATTTTTGCGGCAGTCGATTCGTTGAAGTCACTATATGGCTACATAGAAAAGTGTTGCAGGGCCCCTTTAAATGGCTCAGCACAGCATACATTAACACACAAGCTAAGAAAATATTGTATTAATGGCACCCATGGACAGGTTCTCAGGCATAAAAGGCTCGGTTCTCACGATGCTGAAAAACAACTTGCATTACACACAATCGATGCCTGTTTAAAGGAGCTGTGCGACATGTTTTAACAGGTTTGCAGATGTTCTAGGTACCAAAAGGTATTCCACCATGAGTTCTCTTCTGCAAGAATTCTTCTACAACATTTTGTACAGGCAGTGTAAAGAATAACTAAAGGTTGTCCCATGTGCCTTAAACATCTTCCCTTTCTTTTTGTATTTCTAGGATGCTGAAGATTGTGACTCATCTGTCAATTGTATTGATCCACCTAGAGACAAGTTATTCTAGTCATCAACAAGTCAGCTAACTGCTGTCCGGGACTCCTATACCAGCCAGCAAAAACAAGAATTAATTAGTGAAGATTTCAGAAGGCCATGTGGAAGAGCAAATTACTGTTCAGATAACATTGCAGGTCTAATATCTTTGCCTGGCATCATAGTTTAATATCGAAAAGATGTTAATTTACTTTTTTCAATGTTCGAAAAGGGTCAGAAGGGTTGCTGGTTGCACTCTTTGATTTGTGGATGCTCCATGTTTGCAAATAACTTGTACATCATTTCCAGTGCTGGTAAACTCAACATGACATGTACATATAGCAACATTAAAGCCGTCAGAAGTAACCACAGTCACAGTCACAAAAAAAAATTCATGGCAAAAACTTCTAGAACTGCTCCATTTCTTTTCCTGCCAGTATTTCCTAACATGGCACTAGGATTTTTGCTGTACAAGAGTAGTGTGCAGTCCACCACATTTGTGAATCTAATCTGAAAACACACACAGAGCTTCTTCAGAGAAAGAAATCACAACTCTCATGACACAAAGTTAAAACCCTAGTACACAAGTGCTACCTGTAATATCTTACTGCGAAAAACAAAATGAATGACATGAACATGCTATAGAAAGTAGATTGAAAAGGCATATGTTTAACTAAATTATATATCATGCATAAAATAAAGCAAACTTGATTAAAAAGTACGACTATTAATTAAATTAAACCCACTATCACTCACTACTCCTAGTCTATGTATGAACAACTCATACATAGAAGCAATATTCTGTGACACACTCTGCTTCAAACAAGGGAGACAGGTTCGAACACAAATTTCACGTGTTAAAGGCTTTAAAAGCTGTCTTAAATAAATTCTCTAGTGCAGTCTCCTTGGGCCTGAACATAACTCATCACATACATATGTGCACTATGTGCATCTGGTTGTACAAGCCTTCGGTATGCAGATTTAGATAGGACAAGGCCAAATCGCTTCACAAGCCTGATATCAGCACGGTCACTGCTTTTGCTATGGAAACTCACTTGAACTGCCTTCTAGACCATGTCACTCACAGTGAAGTTAAATGACTCAGTGCAGCAAACATTTACAGACAAGCTCGATTACAAAGCTGCATACTGCTTTTGCTGTATGCAGGCAAGCATAGAATTTTATGCATACCTTTTCTTTCTTTGTACAAACCACTTTTAGTCTGTCAAATGAACATCAGTGAACATGCGGAAAAAAGGATCAATACAAAATTGATTGCGAAATTTGGCAAGAATGGTTCATAAATTCGTCTAATGTTGCAAAACGTCAACAGGAGGATGCCCTAAAGGAATAAACTGCATCAGAGTACGACGTTTCTGGGAAAACCTGTGAAGACCACCAAGGACGATGCAAAATCGGAACAACTCTCCACCTCGTGTAAAGATCAAAACGTCGACTCTACGCGTTCACTTGTGCTCAGCGACTGCCAAATGACTATTAGAATCACACCAGAAAGGTTTGATCAGAAAACAGCATCAATTAACCTAATTTTGAATGAATATCCGTGAAGAAGAATCTTCGCCAAGATGGAGCAGAAACTGCTAATTACTGAGCAAAAGTTTGAAGACCGAAAAACTTCAGACAACAGCTATAAATCCTTGCAGAGGGATGTGAGTGGTGATAACACTTGAATTTATGAGTATGTCATCAACTGAAGACTCAGTGCAAGAAGTGGCAAAAAAAAGAGCAATGACAAAGAATGAAAAGCACAAAATAACGAAGCAAAAATCGGATTCATGTTGATTGCGCTTTTCGACTGCAGTGAAAATGCAACGGTGCTGTGGTGGTGCAGTGGTTAGTGCGCTCGGCTATGAAGCGGTTGCAGTGAGGCAGAGACTACACATGGAATAGTCCATTATGCATTTGTACCTGAAGACCAAAACGTCAATGCAGCTTTCTCTGTGGAGGCCCAGAAATGTCCGTGTGTTCTACGTGCGACTAAGGTTGTTTAAAGTAGCATGCTAGATTCTGGCACCGCATTAATGACCCCGTGCCCTCTTTATTGAGAGTGTGCAAGGTTTTTAGCATCCTAAGTAATCCCTCTCGGAAAAGAAACTTCCAAGGGAGATTCCAGCATTTAAAGGAGAGGTAGAGGACGATGTAGTTATGTTGAATTATAAGTGTACTGAAGTTGATTACTTTGATTTATCTGAAAGTTTGTGAAATGAGCTTTTCTTTAATTAAACAAAAACGTACTGCATGAGGTTGTGAGACAAACCTTGCACAAGACTCTGCGACAAATGTGCAATGCTGAGTTGCAGAAAAGCAGGTACAGTCGAACCTTGATATAATGAAGCCAATAACATCACAACGAAACTTGCCTGTATTGAAATATGACCTTTTAAGCAGAGTGTAGTCGCCAACCGGTCTTTTTACATGTGAGGGGCTGCGAAGGGCCCCGCATAACAGGGTAGTCCAAAAAAACTTAATTTTAAAGGGGCCCTCAACACTTTTTCAGCATGGCCAGAAACGCTTGCGATCGGTAGTCGAGGCTTCTGAGAACATGTGAGCCAAACCTTATAGCGCAGCACATGGCCTGGAATTTATAATTAATTCTCAAAGTCAGCTATAAATCAATCGATTTTCTCTCGACAAATGATGCCATAAACCTAAACGACCGCACCATAAACACGAAGTCCACGGCCATTGGCTGATTTGAGCATCGTGAGCTGCATGGTTACTGCAGCCGCCACGGGATGCCATGGTGTGCCCGTGCACTCGCTCGCAATCACACTGAAAGTGAGCCGCACGTTCAAAAAAAAAAAGTGCTCAAGGCCATGACAAACGCTGACAAATGGATGGAGCTTCTTACCCCCTTGTCATTCCCCCTCTGCGTAGCTTTCAGTGCACTCGCTGGTACGGAAAGAGAGAGAACGCGCTTAAAGCGCGTGACAGATCCCTGCAACTCCGCTTGTACTTGACGGATTCTAAAAATCTTTGCAGCAGTCAATTCATGAGGCAATAGACTGCCTTAATGAAGCCTTTCGATGATTGCTTGGAAAAGTGTTGCAGGGCCCCTTTAATAAAAAGAATAATTGTTGAACGTAAGGTCTGAAGACCACAATATGATGCCACTCTGACCATATCCTCCTCGCATCAGCTGTGTGCCATGCAGTAAGCCAAAGGAGAGAGAGCTCCAATACACTGTGGTGATCAGTGCAAGTGAAGCTTTTATGCCCATTCTGCAGCCATAGCTAGCCAACATAACCCCGAGCATCACCCAGAGATGGTACATTCACCCCACTAAACCACTACTCTCCCTATAGTCCAATGAACGAACCATTTTGACACCTGTAGGAAGCAGCAAAAAATAAAGAGCTTTTTAAAACTAGATGATAACTTCAATCACAGTAGCTTTGTTCATGGCCACCACATCTTCCGCTTCTACAACATCGCATGTGCACATTATGTCTAAATAATTGAGCAAGATTCAGTACCTGAACACACCAAATTTCAGTTACCATTAAGAATTGTTTCAATGAAGTCTTGTCAGTTGGTTTTACCACTGAACGTCCACATGATTTTATGCTGTCAGTATCTGGATTAAGGGTTTTAAAGGGACACTAAAGGCAAATAACAATTTATGTCAGAGTGAAAGCCCAATGTATGACAACTTCTAAAACGGCAATATTATCAACAGCAGTGCCCTACTTACCGAGAAATTAAGATAAATGTATCACATGACGAGCGCCACGAGTGGGACATTTTCGAAGTGATCCCGATGACGTAGGGAAGTCGGCCTACAATAAATCACTAGTAATCAAACTAGCAGCAGTAAAAAAAGAACATTCCG
Source organism: Rhipicephalus sanguineus (assembly GCF_013339695.2). Taxonomy (NCBI): domain Eukaryota; kingdom Metazoa; phylum Arthropoda; class Arachnida; order Ixodida; family Ixodidae; genus Rhipicephalus; species Rhipicephalus sanguineus. The sequence continues at coordinate 56,866,437 of NC_051176.1, forward strand.
AGCATCAAAAGACGTAATAAAACGCTGTTTGTTCGTTTCCGCTTGATTCATGGAAAACAAAACCTCCGTGGCGTTGCCATGGGGAACGGCGCGCGTGGTTCAAAGGTTCCGTTTTCGCCGAACTGTGCCTCGCCCGTCTCAGTGGTAGTTTCGGGATCGCGTACTGCCGTGCGTGTTTTGCGCGCTCGTGAAGGTCGCTCTGACAGAAAGTTCGACAAAATGCCGCATGCGTGTGATATTGCCGGATGCCCGAATGGTGCACAACGCCAGTGCTGCAGCAAGGAAACCGGTGTGTCTTTTCACTGGGTGCCGCGGAATGAACACTTACGCTCGAAGTGGCTTAGTGTCATGAAATTGCGCCAGTGTGCTAAACAGTCAAAACCTCTGCGTGTGTGCTCGCTGCACTTTCGTACTGAGGATTACGAGACCAACCGCAACTTGGTGACGGCTTTGAATGTGCCCATCCGAGCAAGTCTTTGCGCAGCGCCGTTGTTGCTACTGTGGGTCCCGCTACTTCCGCTCGGCTGCTACTAGTGTCGGCGGCCGCGCAGTAAAAGCGGGCAACGTTGGGCATGGCAGCAGTGACGTATGAGAGTCGTATTTTCAGGCGGGAGATTTGAAGCTCGCTAACGCGATGCGGACCACTAAAACGTGATTTTATTTCAAAATAAGCACTTCCTTGGCACAAAAGCAGCGCTACGAGGTTTCTGGACCGCTATTTCAACAATCAACGTCGACTTAATATTTGCCTTTAGTGTCCCTTTAAGTAGCTCCGAAAAGTCAGTTGGCTACTTAAATTCATAACCTTTTGCAGGAGCGATGCACACACCAAAAACAATTAGTTGCGGTAAAAGCATCTGTTAGTCACAACTGCTTTTGCTGGGAATTTGTTTTTTCCGTTAGCGAGTCCAAGATATCCTTCTTTCAACTTCCTAGTTCACAGAGAGCAAGCTCTGTGGTATCTGAAACAAGCGACATTTTTTTCTCACCGATCGAGAGAGTTTGCACGCAAGTGAGGTTGCATTTAAACTTTAAGTATTACCACCTCTATGGCTCCTGATGCTCATCCCTAGTCAAACAAAAACAAAACCTGAAATCATATTCACACGGAATAGACAACTATGCTGCGTAGAGTGTGCAATACAATGCACCGATACGTGTGCCTCTGATAGACACTGCACTCGCTCCCTTATGCGCTGAAAAAAAAAAAGCACTTTATTCAACCATTTGACCACTGCACCAGCACTAGTTCCAATTTATTGCTTTGGTCTTGTTTTGCAGCAGCTGTGAACTTTCGCTATATTGTAATCACGGCTAAACATGCTTCATTATAATGAGATTATAAATACATGGTCTTTTATGAACATTAAGTTATAAAAAGGTGAACACAATTAATTCTCTTAAGGGTACCTTTGCTCTGATTTATCTTTTCATTGCCATTCCTGTGGTTGTCCTCTTGTCTTTTCTGACACTGCAATTCTCATGAATCATCCAGAACAGCGCACCCATGAAATCGCCAAGGCCTCCTATATCAGAAAGCATGTGCAGTTGTGTGTCTCAGGCTTCCATCTCTCTCACTGATCAAGAGTTTGTTTTCCTTGACAACACCTAAGATCACCACTCACGTCTTTATTGAATTTGTAACCATTCTTTGGTTCTTGTAACTGCTGGTATATTCATTCTCATGTGCTTTTCAATAAACATCCAGTAGAAAGACAGCTCTTGTGTCGTTTGGTCTCCTCTTTTGCCCGTGTCCTTTCACACTGTTAACCATGAACATAATCCAACTCACTTATTTTCCGTACTTATACACTGTAATATTGAGAATTTTGTCGTAGTACTGAAGTTCACTATATCTAGGTTTAACTGTACATTTTATTAAGTGCACTGATGAATAATAGGATAAGATGCAAAGCATCAGCCGAAACAGTGCAGTCTACTTAAGACAATCCTAATAAAGTTTATCATAAATTACATGCTGCTTTGTGTGGTGCTTGATTTTAGAAATTTTGCTGAATGATGTACTAGTATATTAGCCAATATGTGCCAACTGTTATGAGCAACAATTGCTACAGTTTGTATCATTAATGAACAATACTATATTACAGTACATACGAAAGAAATGTTTGGTGGTGTGACAGTCCCCCAATGCTTTTTTTGTCAAGGCATTCATTCTCATGCTTTTCTGTGTGGCATCAGTCATGAAAGACTACAGCCAAAGGAGCAACTCCCATTGGTTTATAGCAATTTGAAAATAGTGCAAAAATCTTTGGTCTCAAGCAGATCATTTACAAAAAAATGCACACATGCACAACAAGAAGGGCAAAAGCAGCATGCAATACAAAAAAACAGAAAAAAAATAAATAAATGTCTCAGACAGATCAAGCAAAAAGAACACATCTCATTATTAAATACACATGAGATATGAGTGCATTTGGACCAACATGAGCATTGTTTCATCAGTGATATAGAAAAAGTTGAACACATTATGTAAATAGAACTGTAACTAAACTAAACATGAACAACATACACTCTCTTGAACAGGAACCCACAATGACGGGAGGTGTAGAAATCTCCAAACACACAAAAAGACAGACGTATAAAAGCAAATGCCTGCTGTGGTGCCTCATGTGTTGGGTCATGCGACCCTGCAATAATGCCCGGCCTAACACATTCGATATTCTAAGGAAAGCCACATCCACAACAGCATTCTGAAAAAAAGAAACAATGAACAGCCAGTATGGGAAAGGTGAGCAGAACATAGTGCCTCGTCTTTGTGCTGCCTTTGTTTCAATTAAGCATTTCTGCAACCACTTCAGTATAGAATAAGCTCACATTGCGAGAGCAATTTTTGGTCTGGTGCATGTTATTAGTGGAAACAAAACTATATTCTATATCAAAACTGGTGCAGGTTCAGTAAGGTGACCCGAGTGTCTGTAGTGCAAATGTCTGGAACACTTAACCAGACTGCAGCCTATTTGTTTTGCATGGACACTACACAGGCTTAAAAGTGCTGTCCATCCACACACCTTCCACAAAGCCATATTAGTGGTGCACATGTGAACACTAAGTTGCAATTTAACACAACTGTATTTCATTGCCTTTATCACTGTCCATAATTATGACTTTACCTGTGCATATTGAGTACAGTGAAATCTCGGTATAACGAACTTCAGGGGACCGCGGAAAAATGTTCGTTATTCTGAAAGGTCGTTATAGTGAAAGCCCAAAAATTTACCATAACAATAGAATTTCAGTAACGCAAACATCCTACCTTTGCAACGGTACGTCCTTGAACTCGTTTCTCACAACAATGCACACGTGAACGTCAGACAAGGCACGTTTATTTGAAATAGTCCGTGATCATTTTTTGATGGGTGCAGCACAAACTCTGCGTCACGAACGATTCTAGACCGTCCGCATTTTTATCCGCCGCTTCGGTCGCTGTTCCGCTTTTTTCTATGAATATGCGGAGTTTCCTCAAGCAGTCCAACGCATCTGTGGCCGACACGGACTCGTCGCGATCTTCGGGTGCTACCGTGACATCGTCGTCCATGTCATCGCTGCAATCCTTTAAGGCCCAACTGCATGCATGCGAGTTTTGAGCGACGGCCGACAGGATTTGCTGTCGCGGAGGGCCATCCATCGCCGTCGCTTGTCGCAGGGGTGCAATCGCGAAACGATGCTATTTCCGATTCCACACGGCTGGCTGATCGCGCTGATAACGCGAGCGGACCGTCGTTCTGACCACTGGCCAAGCGCGAAAAGCACGAAAGGCATCCCAGGTTTCTGGAAAGCCAGAAAACATCGCTTGTCGCCCGGAAGTGAGCATGACGATATCCAACAACATGGCAGCATCTCTGACCCTTGCTTCGGTTGCAATTTGCTCGTGATGCTTCCAATCGGCGTGTACTTCAAGGAATGCAAGTTATAGACTACCTTCTTTACAGCCCCATCTCACACGGAGAGCGAGGCGGCGGCCGTATTTTGTCGTTATTTATGATCGACGGTTCGTTTTGATGTTTCGGTGGTAGCTTGCTGCATTGGTGGTAGCTTGCTGCAATGTCAACATCGTCGTCGTGTGAGGTAGCCCTTCTCCCTGCGAAGCAACGATGTGAGGCGCTGCGGCTTTTCTTAAACGTTCTATGACAGCAAGAGGAAACGTTGTCGAGATGCGCCTCGTGGACTAACCCCAACATAACGCAGTTTGCAAAGTGCGACGTAGCGTAGGCAGCGTACGCTTCCGGGCACCCCATGGGATCACAGCAGATACTACTGCCGCGGTTAAACATAAGATTGCGAAAAAAGGAAGTCCCGAAACGCTTTTATGGCATCTTTATCTCAAACAAGACATTAATAAATTTGGCATGTTGTCATTCATCTACTCTGTAATTCTTTTTCGTAATTTGCCTGCGTGCGCGCAATAGTTTTCAATCGAGCAGCGCGACGGAGCCCGTTTGTCGCAGCCGCCTTCGCTCGTAAGCCGCGTGCTATGCATGCAGTTGGGGCTTTACAAAACCTGATGCGTTGTCGCCCTCCGCAACCATTCCGCAACGAAGGGAAAAAAAAAAAGTTCTCCGCCCGCGTCTTTCTCCTCCCGTGCCATCTCAGGTTTTAGCGGGAGGGCATCCGCTCTTCGCGCTGCGTCGTCTGCTACCTTACAGCTCCGACTGCCATGACCGATACACTGAAATCGAAGAATCCTCGCATTTCTGGATATAAGTTCGTAGTACTGAGGTGTTGTTAAGATTACACGGGAATTAAATAACGGTCGTTATTCTGAAATGTTCGTTATTCTGAAGTTCGTAGTAGTGAAATATTTTTACATTGAAACTATGAGCAGTCGGCACGGGATTTCTTAAAAGTTCGTTAATTTGAAATGTTCGTTAATGTGGTGTTCGTTGTAACGAGATTTGACTGTAGTGATAAAACCAACACATTACCTGCCTGCAATGTTTATCTAAACACAGACAGTGAGAGTGTACAACAATGCACCCCCAATACACTATGGCTTTAACCACATTATAGGCAATAGTTTATATTTAACACCTTATCATTACACACTGAGTGATTATCAATTCCACATAAGCTGTTACGCTTGGTACATATTACTCGTTTTGACAGCACACTGGTTTAATAGTATGGACAAGTTGTCTTCTAAGTCACGATTATGCCATATTCACATGTCATTCTAGCCCACCATACATGTGCATGAACCTGCTTTTATATTAAAACTTAAATGTAAGGTAGAACGGTCGGTAGCTCATGAATAAATGTATAGCTATGATGCTTATATACGAGCTTCTCTTTGGGTTGAAAACACTAAAAAAAGAAAGGAAAAACAAAGGTGTGCTAACACTGAGTGAAAAGACCACTAAAAGCTGCAGTTCTTTTACAGACATTCTACAAAAAAATGGTACCCTGATGCTGTCTCCTATTTCTAGTTAGTAACCGTTTTTGCTGGCCTCAACAGTGCTAGAGCAGTCTCACACATGTACAGAAACATTAGTGCACTGACAATTATGTGGACACCCTAGCCCCCCCCCCCACACACACACACTTGTAAGAAAACATTGACTGCAACATGCAGCGAGACCCCCCCTTCTTTTCCCATTAATCAAAGCCCGTCTTGGCTTGCAATCTCTTCAAACACTGAAGCAAGAACAATGCCCCACGGGCCAAATGATGCCAGAAATGACGGAGAAACATGTGCGGGGTGAATCCTGTTCAAGCAAGCACTAACAATTGAGACAGCTGATGCCTTGATGCATGTGGTTTACATGGTCTGCTCAGTTTTGGAGGCCCAACAGAGTTAAATAATAAAGAGAGTGGCAGCAGGACATGCTCCTCCCTGGTTTCTTTGACAATATGCACCTTCAGTTGTTATAGACAACTGTTTATTCAATTTATGCTGCACAAAAAACTACCAGCTTTATGTCATGCATTATTCTAATACATGCAGTGATACTGCTGTCAATGATTTGCCCTTTCGGTAAGAACTGCAAATTTTTTTGTTACACTGTAACTTGCTAACTTAATCGGCAGTTTTGGATAGGGTCACCAAAGAACATCCTATACTTAGTTGTTCTCATACACACTGAATTGATGAATGAGCGAATAAGTTTGAAAGAATACTTAAAATTTCAGTTTCCCCAGGAGCGGCAATGCTAAATTTACATAGAGATTTAAAATGCTTGCAACTAATGCTCAATTACACAACAACAGCATAGCAAATCAGTTCCGTTCTGTGGAAATGTACAAGGTGGCCGAATATTTATTGAAACCACCCAATAGTAGTAGGACGCTGTTTCAGTGTCCCTTGCTTTGAACTGTTAATTTTGCCCAGCCCACTAATGCTTACCAAGACTCACTGTGAAGACACCAGTTTCCAAGAAATCAATTTCAGGTTTCCTTGAAGCTTCATGCCTTTTCCAAGTGGAGGCCAATTTTTGCTTTACATATTGAGAGCAGCATAAAAAAACTAAAGATTTGCCACATTTTTCTGTTAAACAACATGGAAGTTATTTCACAAGAGAAAAGCACAGTGCAAGATGCGCATCTTACTTTGCTGTTGCCACGCTACACTAGTACACAGTGAGACTGCCCTTTTCTGCCATGGCAACTAAGGATATATAAATTGAAAAAGTCAATAAAACATGGCAAAAAAGAAAAAATTGCAGCTACCCCATACATTCTGAAAATTAAAATATATCATCTCTATATTTATGTGGCTATACCTTCAAATTCTAGTTAGCAAAGAATTAAACCTCCTTAGAGCTCCCACTATACAAGGCTTTTGGAGGTGTGTGAACAAACTGTCAGATACCTCGGCTCTCTTTGCATCAAAATAGCTTTAACTTATTTTCTTCAAACTCGTGGCTGCACTGTAGTTGTTTGAAGCTAGGTGTATACAGTCCTGCCACACATCATTTTTAGCCAAGGATGCCACTCACGCGAACTATGTTACTGTTAAAATCAAAGTTTACAGAGTCATCACCGGCGAATGCTTGGCTTCGTAGACACAGCGATGCCAGACACCCTCTGCGGTGGTCTCGACTCTGACCCAGAGACTGCTCTGCCCTGAAGGTGCATTGCTGGGGCAGAGACTCCGGGAATCCTTACGACCATCGCGGGGCCACCTGTACCGGGAGACCTACTAGTCATGTGCGTAGATCTCGCTGCCGAAGCAGACGATGGGCTCCTTGCAGATGACGGTGGCAGTGGACCATGCAGCGACGCAGCTCGCGAATGAGTAGTCAATGGACCACCACTGGACTTTGCCCTTGTCTCGGAAGTGGAAGCAGCGCGGCGTCGGTGTGGCAGGTTCCCAGAGGCCGCTCCAGAAGCAGACGCCGTAGCACCACCTCGTAGCGCGGGGGGCCTCGTGTAGGGGACAACGTCAGGATCCGGGCCCCGTTTCTGCTTGCGAAGCTTTCGAGAGAGCTCGCGTTCCAGCAGCTCGGCCTCCTGCAGCCATCGTAACTAGAGTTCAGCATTTTCAGCTCTTATTTGTAGCAAAGCTGTAACACATATGCTTCGTATTTTTACCAGCAAAAATAACATTTCTTGGCAACTACATACATTCACTTGAGACAGAGCTTGGTGGTGTTACTCAGCCTACTATATTTGCATGAAGGTTTATGCGTTTCCAAGTATGTGCACCATATTGTAGGTCAGCACAAATTACGTCGTTTGCATTGCTCCTTTACATAAAGATGAAGTAATTGAAGCAGGTAGCGAAGTGTAGTCAAAATGCTGAGAGGGAGAGCCTACTTATAGCAAAAGACAGAAATGTCGGCCTTAGTATATTTTAGCCAGCTTTAAATGCAGTAAGAAAAGGAAAGGACAGAAAGAAATGTATGTATGAAATGCAACTATGCATGTGGTGTAGCATCAGTTGGCAAAGGTCATTTCTGTATACTGCAACGGAGTAAGCGTGTATGAATAATAAATATTGCTTTAGAACATTCAACAGAATATCCTTGTATATTTGGTATGCACTGCAGCTCGAATTTCAGTATTTGAAGCAGATGAATATATATTTAAAAAGATGTATAATCAAGAGTTTCTGTTTCAGAGAGAAAATTGAACCACATGGCTCATGCATAAGACAAGCTAAAAACAAATTCACTTACTAGCTATATTCTTGCCAGTCTGTACCAGTTCGATTATCAAAGCATTGATCCTGCAGCACCAGCACATTTTATGCTGAACCAATGTATAACAATTGCTGCAGTTTCGAAAGTCAAGTCTGGCTCAACTTTTTGGACATAGTGTGTGCACATGATGTCATTAAAAGAGATGGCTGTGAAAATGGCATTCAGGTTGTTCAATATACTCTCACTCTGGCTAGCAGGATAGTTTCTCAGCCTACCAAGAACCATTCAGCCATCACAAATAGATATATGTGAACTTGGCACTAAACCACAACTTTCACTGGGACCATGGGAGTAAACAGCGAAAAAATCAAGACGACGCACACAGGAAGAAAAGACACGAACAGGCGCTGACTTTCAACTGAGCTTCTTTAATCATGGGAAAACATATAAACATCGCACCGCCGAAACGGTGCATGCGCGCAGAACATTTGCCTCTTCCCTCGCTCAAAAACCAAAGCAACACATGCCACATGTCTCATCTTATTCCAAGATATGCAAATTCCTTATCATGGAGTGTCACCGACGCCTCACTGACACATGCTTGCGACAGTTTAGAGATGTGTGCAGCCTCAACAAGTTCACGTGCTTTCTGGCTTCTGTTTTTGTACAAAATTGTAGTGGAACCAAAAACGGGCGTACACTCACACTGGCGGCAATGCAGTGATAAATGTGAGCTTGCCGGGCCTTTCAAGGAATTGTGATGCTCCCTTAATCGCACATTAAGGCACCGCCCCGTCTGGCCCACGTAAACGCGCTACTTTCGCTACTGACTGATCATGACAGCACTAGTTGGGCTTAACTAAAAGCATAGATGGGTGGCAGACCATTGCTGGAAGTTTGCCCCTTACTGATGATTGGGCTGGACTGAGTGCCACAGAAGCAGTGAGTCTGCCTACCAGTGCGCTTAATGGATGGAACACAGGTTAAGTTCGTGCCATGCATAGATGAAAAGTATGATGAAGAATTTGCCCAGTAAGGACATCGAATGATGTGCGAAGGGCAAACAAAATGCTCCTGTGACCTTAACCATCCAGAGGTTCAAGTAGTCAAACACAACAGCAAGCAAAAGACAAATTTTCCTTCCTGTTGGCGTTGAAAAAAATGCAACTTCTATATTTTTTTACATCAAAAAAATCCAATAACACTTCAAGGAAAACTCATTCCTGAGATGAATTCATTTTCTTCTTTTCAAGCAATGGCCAACTTCCTAAATTTGTCAGCACTTGTGCCAAGGTATTGTGCAGATCTATGACTGCTGAAACTACTTGTTTAGCAATGATTTAACTCTTCGCTTTAAATCGAAAAGAATTTATATTCACACGAGCCTAAAGAAAACCATCTAGCCCAAAAACAAGCACTTTCGTTTCCAATCCAAACACTCATGCCCACATACCTGAAGGCAGTGGCTGACTAGGTTAGACTCCGCATCAATCTCGGCCACAAAGTCCGGCGAGGCATCAGGCGAAGGCTCGCCTGTAGCAGCAGAGGAATTGTCGCAAGCATCTTCTTCCTCCTCTCCATTTCCACCGCCATTGCCCACAAGATTATTGTTGTTGCTGGCAATGCCCAGGGAGCTGCCACGTTGAAGGCTGTGGTGCTGATCAGACGGTCTCACCACTTCTGCTGCAGCAGTGCCACCATCCACGGCAGCCGTGGCGGCCGGCACGTCGCTCTTGATGGTGAATGGAGGCACACGCACAACCTGTCCCGAACATCGATGAGGAGGCCGACCCGAGTCAACTTTGGACTGGACCTGCCGCAGGCTCTGGAAGTATTGCGTTGGTGGCCGCGACTGCGGGTTGGCCCAGACTGTCAAGGGAATCGGCGAGCTTGAGCCAACATTGTTGCCTCTTTCGCCGGCAATGCCACCATTAACTGGGGAGCTGTGGGCTGCGGGAGCAGCCCACGTTGCCACCGACTTTGGCCTTGCACCTGCCACGAGTGAGAAAATGAAGAGAAAAAAAATTAAAAGCACTCATGAGTGGGGCTTCAAAGAAGCACTTTTATGACTACGTGTGAAAAAGAAATCACTGCAGCACGCTGCCTTTTCCACCACAGTATTGTACTGCTAAACAAAATTTTGTCACAAAACAACAGAAGGGCGAGCAACTTTGTAGGGATTCGTGGTATGCAGAAAGGCAGGTATGCCAACGTGGACACAAAAAGAAAGAAGACAGCATAAACACTTACTATTGGATGAAATGTTGAACAGTGGCAAAAAAAAAAGGGAGGCCAAAGAAGCACATGCCCAAGAGAAGGCCACACCAACCACCCATCCATAGTGGGCAAGTAAGCACACCCATGAAAGATATCTGCTTAGATATTCTTGGTGAAAGATAATCAAGGGCTGACCTATGCACACGCTACCGCTGCTTAATAACATGGCATGCCTCAACACCAAGGCATATGTCTTCATTCCTATGTCTGAATAGTAAACTAGTTCTGCGAGTACCAAGAGATTGTCATAACCTTGTAGTAGACGTGTTTCATGATGAAGTCTTCAGCCTCGCAGGTTAGCTTTCACAGGCTAGCACACAGCTGCTTTCAGCAGCATGAACTGACAAAGTAAAAGAGAATACAAGACACAGGGTTTTACATCAAAAGTGAAATCAAACTTCTTTAACAAGCGATGAAACAATTAGCACATTGTTAACACCTTTGTCTTGACCAATCCACAAGATTTTTCTCAGTTTACATGATTTGAGAATTGAATCAATCGGACATTTCAGTGTTTGAGGATACAAATCGTATTTAAAATGCTGCGTAGAGCACCAAATGTCTCATTAAGCTGTTTTCATGAAGTGAACTTGAACAGCCTATCAACACACCACATTAAAATTTTTGTTTCCATACTGGAGATCTAGAGCTGTGCGAATAGCAAAATTTTGGGTGCGAATCGAATCGAATATTTTTAGAATATTTCTCGAATATTTCTAGAATATTTCTCGAATACTTCGAAGCGAAATTGCAGAAAAAGAAGTTGGAGAGGATTCTAAACCATATTCTTATGAGATATTAATGAGACCTAACAGACTATTTTGTCTGTTAGGTCTCATTAATATTGTGTGTAACAAAGAAAAAACGAGCCCTTAAAAGTCTTCTTCTTTCCTTCATTCTTATGAGATAGCAACATGACAGTGTTTCTTTTTGCTAGGTTGATGAAGCGCTGGTGGGGTGGTGTTTCATAGTTGTCTTATCAAGAATGAGGCAATCCAGAGGCCGAATTGTATTTATGTACATGATTTCGTGCAACCAAAGCATTGCCGACAACACTTCACACGCGATAGGCAAAGATGCCATTTCCTCAGCCTCTCCTCCTCTCTCAACTTCTGTGGAAGCCCAACTGATTTGGCGGACAAGGGTGTGCTCCCTTCAAGTCCGGAGTTCCAAATCTGCCTCGTAGACGTCGATATATAAGAACATCTGAAATTTTGGATGCTAAAAAGCTTCGGCTTCCGATTTTTCGGACTTCCTGCCCAAATTTCAGGTCCAAAGCAGCATTAAGAAAGCCCCCAACTCTGCCATATCTTTCATCTCCATGTTGGAGCCAGCATTTTTTTTAGTTAATACATTGGCGACCGTAGCGGAGCTTGAAAGGCAGCTTTGCCGCAATATGGGGGTGTGATGAGGTGAAGCATATTAAAAATCTAGGGACCACTTTCAATCGGACGTTGACTGTGTCTTGACTAAGTTCGACCGTAACGGAGCTTGAAAGGCAGCTTTGCCGCAATACGGGAGTGTGATGAGGTGAAGCATACTGAAACTCTAGGGACCACTTTCAATCAGACGTTGACCGAGTCTTAGCTAAGTTCGACCGTAACGGAGCTTGAAAGGAAGCTTTGCCGCAATACGGGGGTGTGATGAGGTGAAGCATATTAAAAATCTGAAGGGGTCACTTTCAATCGGACGTTGACTGTATTTGTCTTTGGGAAGTTCGAATAGTAAAATTCCAGTGCGAATCGAATCGAATTGCAAACACAATTCGAAAAATATTCGAAATTTCGAATATTGGCACACCCCTACTTAAAACACAAACTAAGCAGCGCTTTACTGCAATAATTTTAAGTTGTTTAATAATTGCAACAGAGAGGAGAAACTGAAATGTTGCATCACCGTTCTGCCCTGCGGTGAGATTTTAAAATTGTAAATTCTGAACTTTTTTGTGCAGAAACCACAATATCATAAAATATGAAGGAAGGGAGTCTTGAGGGCTCGTTTTAGGTTCGGTCGCTGCCGGCGGCCAGTTGTCTTTTCGTCCACTTTACTTTCTTCACATCTATAACACAATTACAACAATACACTTAAAACTGTGCAATTACGTCCCCTATACCTTCCCTGGCTTCACTGTCTGCTGGTTTCCATTAGGGTTGTGTCAAACAAAAAAAAAAATTATAATAAGGCATGCTGTAGTGCAAGACTGCGGATTAATTTTGACTACCTGGATTTTTCCTTAAGTACACAAGCGTTTCTGCATTTCACCCAGGGGCGTAGCCAGGGGGGGGCTTATGGGGCGTCAGCCCCCCCCCCCCCCCCCGAAATTTTTCGTGCTCTCATACACCATCGCCGGGGGATCACCCGGGGGGTGGGATTTATTGGGCTTCAGCCTCCTCGCCATTCCCCCCCCCTTGAATTTTTTTCTTGTTTTCGTTCTATTATACACCGCCGTCCTAAATTACCCCCTTCACCGAAAACCACCCAGGATGTCGTCTAAAATGTTTTTTTTTTTTTCGAGCACGACAATGCCATGGACAGTTGAAAGGTTCTGGAAGGTAGCTTTTCTACAAGATTTTTTTCAGCCATGCAGTTTGTGAAACGGGTTATCAATGTTTTTCTTTTTTGAACAATAAAAAGAAAATTGACTCTGGTAAGATTATCCATATTTTTACCTTACTTTCACGCAGCCGGCATCTGCCATTGTGTTCTTCCTAACCCAGAAGGTCTACAAGGCGACGCACGTTTAAGTACATTAATTTTTTAAGGACTAACGTCCCCGGGTCAACAGTTACTCTACATGCAGCTACTTTTACATGGCAACCTTTAGAGCCTCACACATCACCTCGCCAGACGAATAGTCGGTCCGCTTACACACTCCATGAGAACGATCTTTTTATCCCCAGTTCAGATGAACTGTTAATCCCCAGGGATTATCTTTCACATTTGTTTAGCGCAAGGCGCGAATACTTTTTTTTCGCGTGTTGTTTTCCGTGGTTACAAAAAATCGCGCGGAAAAGAACACGACAGAAAAATATTTTGCATTCCGAGCTTTCGTTGTCAATGCGACAACTAAATACAAAAGTGAGACAATGAAATGTTTTATTTTTCTGTATACATATAAAATTTCTTCTTTCTTTCAGTAGATTCACTGTCAAATGTCTAATACAGGGCCGGCCACGATGTCAATATCTCGTGGAATCCTTTGTCTGAGGATTTCTGCAGCTACCCCAATGAAACCGGCAGATGACTGGCATTGCACACGCCAGCGCACACGAATCGACACTCCATGAAAAACAGCTGCGTCCTTTGTGCCAATTCACGACGAAAGTGGCCGGGCCCTCGCCGACGCCATCATAAGGTTCCTCATAGACATGAGAATTAACATGCAGCATCTCCGTGGTCAAGGCTACGATGGTGCAAGCTCGATGGCCGGCAAAACGAATGGTGTTCAAGCTGCTGTTCGTGAGAAATATCCAGCCGCACTCTACACTCACTGTGCCAATCACTCCCTTAATCTAGTTCTGTGTGCGGCATGCTCCATCACAGATATGCAAAGCTGTTTTGAGTCTCTAAAGGCGACGTCAGTCTTTTTCCGTAAACCTTCTAGCCGCTCACACGTTTTGCGAAAAATGGTAAGTTTGAGCTGTCCTGAGTCTACAAGACAGCACCTTTTGGGACTATGCGAAACGCGCTGGGTCGAGAAGCAGTGCTTTCATTTGTGAGCCTCTCTGAGCCGTTGATCTCAGCACTAGAGGAGATTAAGTTTAACGGAAATGGTGAAAGTCCAGTGCAGGCAAACAGTCTATTGTTGGCACTCTTGTTACCAGCATTCCTTGTAGGCCTGCATATGGCGGAGCACGTGTTAGCACTGACTTTGCCACTGTCAAAGAAGCTGCAGACGAGGAGTATCGACATGAGCGCTACCACTGACGACATAGAAGTGGTACAGCAGACAATTGAAAATGACTGCAAGAACGCGAATGCTTCTTTCTCAAAAATAGTTACACAAGTGCAGGCATTGGCAGAAAAACTGAATGTGGAGACCACCAGCCGTCGAGCCGCTGTCCGGAAGCAAAACCTTGGGAGCAATGCATTCGAAAGCACGGAAGAATATTTTCGCAGAACCCTGTTCATTCCGTTCATGGACCATGTACTAGCCCAGTTAAACCAACGGTTCGAAAAGCACAGGGCACTTCTAAAGGACTTTTCAGTAATTGTACCATCTGCAATACAATCAATGCAAGATGATCGGGAGAAAGGAGCAGAAAATCCCCTGACTATTTTTGAGCATGACGTCGAAACGAGGGCTGCTTTGGGAGAACTGCGACTATGGTGGACAAAGTGGGCGAACAAAGCAGCAAACCAGCGCAGGAACCGATGCCGTCTCTCATTGTGACAGCAGGTTCTATCCGAATGTGTACAAGCTACTCCAGATTCTAGTCACCCATCCAGTGACCACTGCCAGCGCAGAGAGAACGTTTTCAAGCATGAGGTTACTTAAGAACTACTTACGCTCCACGATGTCTGAGGAACGCATTGTTGGCCTGGCACTTCTGTACGACCACAGAAATGTCGACATCAGCGTGTCGGAAGTCACTGACCACTTCGCTAAGCTTCCTCGCCGGGTCAACTTTGTCCTTTGATACCGAGCAGGACAAAACTCAGCGCAAACGAAAGGAAAAGACATTGCTGTAACCGAATTCAAGTCAATGAGCCTGTAATTCTGACGCAATATTATTGTTCACCACATTTTAAAGCCGTGAAGATTTTGTACCTTTCAGCAGTTAACACCGTGACCTAATATAAACATACGAATACGGGCATCAGGTGGACATTAACAGCCAATCGACAGCTTCACCTCGTTCACTGAGAGGTCGGCATACGCGGCGTTACCAAACAAATTCAGCTATTGGGAAGCCGTACTAGCGGCATTGTTTGTATCTTTCATTTGTCGTTCTTGTTCTTCATTGCTTTTTGAACTAGAAGCAACAACCCTCCTTTTATATTGAGTGCACAATAGTGGTTCGCACATTTAAATCAGTTTTGAAATACTTTCTTTCGATATTTCTGCGCTCTTCCTTTATAGTTCTGTCCACATGGTGTGTCCGAGACAGCAGCTTGGCCCAAGGACATATCAGTTTCTGTGATTGTGCAGCATGTTCTTTTGCCTTATTTTGGGCAATATGTATAGTGATCACTGCTTAGTTTCGTATATTGATTGCATATTTAAATGTACATTTGTGGTGTCTTGTGTAAGCATACTGCGCACTGTTTCCGGTGACATGTTTTGCCCATATTCGAGGTGTACTTTCCCATTCTTGTTTTTCCCTGGCCGCATCATTTGTGCAAAAAGATGAACATTTTGCGTAAACAATCTGCATTAAAATATTTGATCTTGTCCTGGTTATTTTGTGGACTTCATTTTTTTGTTATCAGGCGCTTCTTCAGTTTAAAACTAGTGCAGTTCCGAAGTTTGTGTGATATTTGTTGTACCTCTTACACACAAAAAATAACAAAATTGAAAAGATTGAAGACAGTTATCCTTGGAAAGATTTGCGGGCATGCCAACATAACATTTTTATGGAAAAACACACTTCTTACTCGTTCTTGACAGTGCGCAGCATTCAAGAAGTAATTTGCAGCACCTAATACAAATTGTCACTGGTAATACATGTTATTCATACTTAGTCATTCGAAAAATTCAATGAGGAGGTCGCGCTGCAACGTGAGCCCCCCCCCCCAAACAAAATTCCTGGCTACGCCACTGATTTCACCCCCACTGAAATTCAGCCGCAATGGCCAGGAATCAACACCATGCCCTCATGCTTAGCAGCACAATGCCAGAGCCGCTAACCACCAACGATCAAGGAGTGTCTAGAAGTGAGTTTCACTGCCAACAAGGACTCTCTCTGCTTCTACCTTAACTAGTGTCTGCAAATGACCATTTCTTCTTTGCCTTCTCCCATACGGGAGCTGACTGACTGCACCACATTTTATCCCATAAGCCCAACTTCTTTTTCTTATTTCTTAACTACCCTTTTTTTTTTGCTGTGTGGCACACTTCCAATGGTGGTTTTATGTAGGCTGCTTTGGATTACTTACCATAGCGATGGCTATGCACACAACCTTGAGTCTCTGGCAGAAATAAGGGCTTCCTCAAGAGAAAAGGCACTCAGGTATTTGCTTCAAATTTCTGTTGTTTTCCTGCTATTGAATGGTTTGACACTCTGCCGGCACAAACCGCACTTGTCAGTTTGAAAATTCCAGATGTGCACTTTTGCAAGTAACATATTCCAAAAATGACCAGTTCACCTGCACTGTATTGTTTTTAAGAATACTTCAAGCCATCACCAACACATCTCAAACAAAACCATGCTTGTGAGCATGCCTCTTCTCACCAAGGTCTCTCGGCACGTTGGGCGATGAACGAGCACCTCTGGTGATTCGAGCTCTGGCATTTCGAGCACCAATTGCCATCTTCTTCTCGATTCGTGGGGCCGACCGCATCTGTTTTTATGTGAAAAGTATGAAGAAGAAAAAATAACGAGCATATGAGAATGATAGAACAACTAGGGGTTTGTTACAGAAAAGTGCAAATTAACACGCATACATATACACATGGAGGAAGGAAAGAACTCGGGAGAAGCCCTCGCTCGCCGAGCTGCATTGCAAAAGGTGTGGCGGAAGTCACGTGCTTTCGCAAGGGCTACTGGGATTCCTTGGTCACGCCGTCGTCTCGCGACACCTGCGCCACCACCCATATGACCACGTCATTGACAGAGCCGGCTGGAGCTGAGAATTCGCATTTTTATGCAGTCGTTGCATTTCGCAGATGATGCAACATGTTGGAGGCCTACTGCGAGCATTGGTCTTAACGCTTGCGTGTTTAGTTCATTTTGCTTGCCATCGAAATCGGTTGTTTTCGAAGCCCGCGGTTGGCGCCGCAGCTTCACTGTTCTCCTTCAGCACTGTATTGCATCCTTCAGCGCTGGAAGGTTAGAATTCCGAAGCAAGAAGAAAAGTGCCGATGGCTCTTAATGCAAGAGGCAGCAGTGACCCGTTCCTGTATACAATGGTCACAATGAAAGATTGGAAGCAGTGGCCCGGTGTGCTCACTGAAGCTTCCAGTGTCAAGAATTAAAGACGTGCCTGAACCAATAGTGTTTGACACAGTAAGGCGATTTGCGAAGCTGTTTGAATTGTTTCCATCCTGTTTACGCTTTGTGCTTGGCCACTCTATCTGCAGCTAAGTTTTCTTCGATGTGGTCGCAGTCGACCGACCCATGCTGCTGTAGCTTGGCTCGAGTGTCATGCACAACATTAGTGCGAGCATGTAATCACACACACGGTCAAAGGATAATTCGGAGGCTCTTCCTGTGTAGCAAGACCAATTAAGATGTCACTGATGCATTATGTTGCGTACCCCGAACTTACTGTTTCTGCAGAAAAAACTGAGCTGTCCGTGGCGATTGTGCTGCCGAGTTGCACCGTTGCTTTCTTGCATTCAGCTGATTAAACACAAAGTGCAAGGATGGAAATTTATTGGAGAAGCACAATATGGGCCGTAATGAGTCTGCGAGTGGCACCCAGGCATGCTACAAGCAAGCATCGCAGCACGTTTGCTCTTGATCGGCACAAAAGTTTCACTTTTCAGGCTCATCTGTCAGCTGGTAGTGGCCCGGCGCAACAGAGGTCGCCTGCTCGATGCTCACCTCACTCCTCGCCCACCGCGGTGCCAGTTGCGAGCCGAAGTGTGACCAACCTTGCGAGGAGGAGCCCTCTACCCTCCCCCACTTCCAGCTTCAAAAAATGTGACTTAACGGCCTATCCTTAGTATTCCTTCCTCCATGCATGTACACAAGAAGAGTGCTCATCTTCTCTTAGGTAGTTCTCTGTGTGTGCACATTTACTTGCACTGCTTTTTTAAGGGCCCTGAATCATCATTTTTCAAAGCCTCAAAACGCTCTTGGGATTTAGTAAAATGTCTCCCAGAAATATATTGGCAAAATAATTTTTTGTAAAGACCTTGAACAATGTTTGTTTCCCAACCCACCCTCAATATCTGCCCCACCTACAGTATTGTGTTTAAATCCTATTGGGTGGGTGTCGCCAAGCGACAAAAGTCAGCTTCTCTTGAAAATTTGCAACAATAATTTTCAACTACTACAGCCTGTTTCATTAACTGTGTCAATTAATTCATATTGAAACAGTGAAAAGAAGCACACCGATTCGAACATCCTGCCAGTCTATGTTGATTTTGCACCAATGGCAGCTCTCTATAAGAATGTGCCAAATGGTGCCAGGGGATAGCTTTTTGCAGCTGGACTACAGCGGGAAGCAAGCCTCTGCTCAAAAAGTAGGCCTTTAAAAAGAGATCAACTCTGCACTCTGCTTGTGAACTTGACTCTCTCTGTACAATTACAAAATTTGGCCAAGATGTACACAGTTCCATATTTTCTACCTACGAAATGTGTTTTTTTTTTTATCAAGCCCGAAGGGTTATTTCAGAGCCCCTTTAATAGCTATGCTTCACCAACTAGCCCAACAACAACAAAGTAATTAATACCCAGCAGAGTGTTACAAGGACATGTAGTGAAAGCATTGTGCGAACTCCTGCCTATTCAGAACAGGCCAAAGAGAAGCAATGACATCAGAGGAACTGGTGTTCAAGAATCTAGACTTTACCAACCAGCCAGCACTTTTGTCCTGGCATTTCTCGAGAGCACAAAGGTGTGTTCTCACTGGTGAAAATTCAAGCACTTGAGTTGCTAGTGGCAAAACATGTGAAATCAATCCTGCAAGAGTATTTAAGAACGAGGAAAAGAAGTAGTATTAAAGGGGTCATGAATCACTATTCCAAGTAATGATCTAATGACCTCAGTATCGGAGTTTACTGCCTCCCGAATCGATTGCCGCAAAAATTTCTCGAATCAGTCAATAATGAGCGGAGTTACGGGGGTTTGGTGCACGCTCTCAGCGCTTTCTCTCTTTTCTCGTGCCGACGAGCGCACTGGAAGCTACATAGGGAGGGATGGCACAGGGGGAAAGAAGTTACGTCAGCGCGCATCATGAAACGCGATCGCTCTCCCGCTGTGATTCGCGAGCGCGAGCGCGGCTACCGTGTACTGAGGAGTGCGGCGCTGGCAAGTGGCGGCACCCCGTGGCAATAAGCATCTGATCCAAACGCCGCTCTCGATTTACGTCGGCTATCGGCCAATGAGGATGCTATGTCTTTTGCGACGCGGCGATGCAGATAGCGACGTCACTTGGCAGACGCCCCGCCCACCGACGAGAGTGAGAACCGGCCTCTGTTTGAAAAGAGGGCGCCTGAGAAAACAGCAACTTCGCGTTCCGCTTGTAGGCTTTACGCGGCGCGCACGACTGCAATATTTGGCTGAGCAGTTCATAGCCGTGTAAGCTTTCCGCAGGATGTGTTTTTTCCACAAGCCCAAGGGGTGCTTCATGACCCCTTTAAGCGAAAGTACTGTCTTCAAACTACTAAGGTAACAGAAATGAAATTTTCTCTT
Organism: Rhipicephalus sanguineus; assembly: GCF_013339695.2. Taxonomy (NCBI): domain Eukaryota; kingdom Metazoa; phylum Arthropoda; class Arachnida; order Ixodida; family Ixodidae; genus Rhipicephalus; species Rhipicephalus sanguineus. The sequence continues at coordinate 56,886,337 of NC_051176.1, forward strand.
TATCATAAATGTCTAATTTTTACTTTTTCTGCTTAAATGGTTGCCTGCTGGCAGCCACAGTCAAACAACTCCTGGTGTACTAGGCAATGGTTTCAAAGCTTTCTCACATGGCTGCACAGTCACCCACAGGATGACACAGTTTTCAAGAAATTGTCACCCTGGCAAATTGGCTTCTCGAATCACACTCCCAAATGGTAATAAGACGAACCATGTCTATGTTAATTTCCTTTAGTCGGGAAAATTTTTTTCAACGTGAGAGAGAGCACAACCTTACAGTGTATAGAAGACAACTTTACAGAAATTGTAGTACCGTACGGATGTTCCAAAGCACACTGGAGGCATAAAACAGCACAGCAATGTCTCCATTCTTTAAGCTGTGCATACAAGGCCAGGAACAGCGGTTCACACCATACATTGTTAGCATGCTCCCCATGTGCAATTATCTCAGTTACTGTAGTCAGCTGTAACTTGCAAGTTATATTATTCTAATCTGCTACTTATGCCAACAAAGTATCCATTTTGCTTTTCTAGTGCTACTACTGGGCACTAGGGCAAAAAGAATGAAAAGAAAAGCCTACAATACATGTCCCCATGTGACAGATTAATGTACACATTGCACACACCAGCTAGAATAATATGAGAATAATTGTTAATGAGCAGAACATTGAGTAAAGAGGCACACAAAAGGCTGCAGCACAAAGCTGTACTCGCAAGTTAACAAATAAAAAACACTGAGGGTTCTCGTACATCTGACCAGAAATGTGTGCCTGTGGCTTCAACTGCATACGGTGCTCTATCACTGCATTGACACTCGCCCACAATCAAGGCGGAAGTGCCGCGATTGGAGAGTTTTACATTAAGGGAATGCAAGCGGCTTGAGTACACAAGAACAGAACGTCTGTTTGGCTCTTGCTGGAATCCAAGCAGCTTGTGCAAGCAAGAGAAATGCAAGCCTCCAACATACCTTAATCTAAACTTCCTCTTTTCAATTGATGCACAACACAACAGCTAGACACGTCTGCTGGAAAAACTTCTCTAAAAGCATCAACTAAAATGTTTTACAATGCTGGGTGACTGCACTACAAATGGAGATCCTGCAGAGGATTCAGTAGGTGTCCTTTAGCTGCATATCTATGTATTTGTTTTTTCACCGAAAATTCACAGCACATGTAACAGTAACATAGAAATTACAAAAGGTGGTAGTGTCACATGAAAGGTACTAACATATATTAAAAGGGTATTTTTCAGGTAAATCTGCAAGTGCAGTGACTCACGCCCCTAGCACATGGCAGAAAATGAAAACTTCAACACTGTAGCAACCCTGCTGGCTAAGGAAGGAAGAGCGAACAGGTTCATAGTCATCCAACATCACCAACACCCCACTCCATGCATATAATGTGCTCATGTAGGTAATACAGCCATGCAGTCAAAGTGCCAGCATAAAAAGAAAACAATGGCCCATGATGCTATCCCTTAGATTAGTTGCACTGCAGACTATAAACTTCTTTACACTGTGGCATGCATAATAGTTAACGGGATTTAACATACCAAAGTTGTATCCGAGCCATAACTTATGTGACACAGTAGTAGAGTGACTGTCTGAAGTGAGTTATTAATGCAAATTGGAAAATAAGCACGTGAACATTATCATGTACTGCTGCCATCAGAATGTAACTGCAGCAGATGGGAGTCAAAATAGCTACATCATGTTGACCAGCAGAATACTAGAGCCACTGAACCACTGCAGTGCATTTGGCATGCATGCTACTGACATGACAGGAAGGTTATGTTTTCACTCAGACATTGCTGCAGTAAAGGAGTTAGCATGCAAGAACCCGTATAGTGATGAGACCCAGCTAACAGTCATTTCTTTATTTTTCACAGGGAGACCAGATAATTTGGGGTGTGAGAATATTTGAAATTTTGAATATTTTTCGAACAATGTTTACTATTCGATTCGAGTCACCCTGGAATTTTACTATTCTAAGTATTCGAACTTCTGGAAAGTAAGTATACGGTTTCATTCGCTAAAAATCAAATCACAGCACTTTTAAAGCATAAATCCAATTAGCCTCGCGAACTTCGACCTATCGGAAAGGTTAACGGCCGTCACCGCACCCTGACGCTATTTTAGACCGAGTAGTTCGACCAGTGCACTCAAACTAGAAAGAGTGCAGCGTAAAAGTGCGAAGCACAGCATATGGTTATACTGAGCTTAATCAAAACAAAAAGAGAGCAAAAAAAAAGGGAAAGCACCATGCACCCTCATAGAAAGTGAAATTTATTCAGCTGGCAGTTTCTTTCGTTCAGCGATCCAGTTCTGCTGGCCTCAAGGTTACTTGCTGAAATGCCTCAATTGCGTGCCTATTCAAGGGCCGTTACCTTGACAAGCTCGGTCTACACGGAGCTGCTTGAGAACGTCTTGATATTTTCTAGGGGTGTGCGAATATTCGAAATTTCGAATATTTTTCGAATAGTGTTTACTATTCGATTCGATTCGCACTGGAATTTTACTATTCGAACTATTCGAACTTCCCGAAAACAAGTACAGTCAACGTACGATTAAAAGTGACCCCTTCAAATTTTCAATATGCTTCACCTCATTACATTCTCGTATTGCGGCAAAGCTGCCTTTCAAGCTCCGTTACGGTCGAACATTGCCAAGACACAGTCAACGTCCGATTGGAAGTGGTCCCTAGATTTTCAATATGCTTCACCTCATTGCACCCCGGTATTGCGGCAAAGGTGCCTTTCAAGCTCCGTTACGATCGAACTTTGCCAAGAGACAATCAACATCCGATTGGAAGTGGTCCCTAGATTTTCAATATGCTTCACCTCATCACACCCCCTTATTGCGGCAAAGCTGCCTTTCAAGCTCTGCTACGGTCGCAAATGTATTAACTCAAGAAAATGCTGGTTCCAACATGGAGATGAAAGATGTGGCAGAGTTGGGGGCTCATTAATGCTGTTTTGGGCCTGGAAGTCCGAAAAATCGGATGCCGAAGTTTTTTAGCATCCAAAATTTCAGATGTTCTTATATATCGACTTCTACGAGGCAGATTTGAAACACCGGACTTGAAGGGAGCACACCTTTGTCCGCCACATCAGTTGGGCTTCCACAGGAGTTGAAAGAGGAGGAGAGGCTGAGGAAATTGCATCTTTGCCTATCACGTGTAAAGTGTTGTCGGGAACACTTTGGTTGCACCAAATCATCTACCTAAATACTATTCAGCCTCTACATTGCCTCATTCTTGATAAGACAACTATGAAACACCACCCCACCAGCGCTTCATCAACCTAGCAAAAATAAACACTTTCACGTTGCTATCTCATAAGAATATGCTTAGGAATCCTCTCCAACTTTTTTTTCTGCAATTTCGCTTCGAAGTATTCGAAAAACATTCTAGAAATATTCGAGAAATATTCGATTCGATTCGCACTCACACTTGAATATTCGAATTCGCTTCGCACCCAAAATTTTGCTATTCGCACAGCTCTAATATTTTCCCATTTTCTCCCCATAGAAACATTTCCTGGTTGGCATGCAGCTGAAGATCTCCTTCCTTTGTTTGGAGCACTCACGCATGGACATAGGTTTCGGGCACGCAAAATAGGTGCAACGTAGCTGTCCTCAGCGTGCGAGCTTTCCTTTGATATGAGCTTTCATAATGAAAAGGACGCGCACAATTTCCACTTCGCTGGGAGCAAATTTGATGCAGACAGACCGTAGTCGAGCACGAAATGAGCCTGAGCAGGCTAGCTTTTAAATGTGTTCCGTCGCCATTTTGTGATGTCATTACATATGCCACTGACAGTCGGCTGTTGCTAATGCCTCGAATGTGGTTTCGGTTTCACACTCAATGGACTCGTTTTGCGAAACGTGGTTTTCGAATAATGTGTTGGTGCCGCGAAGTCATGCCGCGATATCAAAATTGTTAGTGTCACCCTAAAAATGGCGAAATATCAAGTTATCTAGCCTCGTGCCAATATTGCACGTTACGTCACCCGCGTCGCTACATTTTAACACGAAAGCGTTACTTGGCCAGGTTTGCGAAAGCACGCACTCGTCTGGCATCCGCAAAAGCCGCGTGCGGAAAACATATGACGTCTCCCATCGTAACTGACACCCACAGCTGCTGCAGAAACCACCCGCAGCCGCGGAGTAGGAGAGGGAAATCGCCGCAGCAGAAGAACTCCCGACTCGAAGGGAGCATGCCTTTATGCGCCACATCAGTTGGCCTTTAACTTCTGCGGAGACTGTGCTGCAGCAGCATGCATAGCGATTTTTCAACACGTAACTGCAGTGAGTCCAATGCCTACACTATGTTTAGCATCAACATCGGCAGAAAATTCGTCAAAGTTATTATTTGTTGTCGTACCTCGACGATGAAATGGAAGAGGTCGTGTAAAGTGTTGTTGACACCACTTTTGTTGTATCAAATCATGTAAATAAAGACAATTTGGCCTCCACATTTCCTCATTCTTTATAACACAACTCGGGAACACCACTATGTAGCACCCTGCAACACCAACCTAACCAAAAAAAAAAAAAAACGCTTTCATCTTCCCACTGCATAAGAATATGCTTAGGGATGCTCTGCAACATTTTCTGCAATTTCGCTTCGAAGTATTCGAAAAATATTCAAGAAATATTCTAAAGATATTCTACTCGATTCGCACTCAAATTTTAATTGATAGAGCATAGGCTTGGGCATGTTGGTAATCCATTTCACTATTTTAGTGGACTTAAAGGGGTCATGAAGCACCCCTTGGGCTTGTTGGAAAAACACATCCTGCGGAAAGCTGACACGGCTATGAACTGCTCAGCCAAATATTGCAGTCGTGCGCGCCGCGAAAAGGCTACAAGTGGAGCGCGAAGTTGCTGTTTTCTCAACCGCCCTCTTTTCAAACAGAGGCCTGTCCTCACTCTCGCCGGTTGACGTCGCGTATCTGCATCGCCGCGTCGCTAAAGACATAGCATCCCCATTGGCCGATAGCAGACATAAATCGAGAGCGGCGTTCGGATCAGATGCGCTTCTCGCTATGGGCTGCCGCCACTTGCCTGCGCCTCACTCCTCAGACTGCTAACTTTACACGGTAGCCGCACTCGCACATGCAAATCACAGCAGGAGAGCGATCGCGTTTCATGACGCGCGCTGACATAACTTCTTTCCCCCGTGCCATCCCGCCCTGTGTAGCTTCCAGTGCGCTCGTCGGCACAAGAAAAGAGAGAAAACTCCGCTCATTCTTGACGGGTTCGAGAAATTTTTGCGGCAATCGATTCGGGAGGCAGTAAACTCCGATACCGAGGTCATTAGATCATTACTTGAAAAAGTGGTTCATGACCCCTTTAAACAAGACAGAGGACAGAAGAACGACAAGGACATTCTTCTGTCCTCTGTCTTGTGTAACAGTGAGCTGAAATAGTGAAACCAATTTTAATGTTCGAATTCGCTTCGCACCCAAAATTTTGCCGTTCGCACAGCTCTACAGATAATGCTAAATTACACTTGCCTGCTCTTTTCCAGAGTCTGATGAAGACTCCCGGTAGCTCTCAAGGCTTTCAGACATGGCACCCGTAAGAGCAGCTTTCGAATCAACTGGCGACACTGCAGGGCACTTGCTGTCTGCTTGGCTGGACACCTCCTAGCATGAAGACAAAAATGATGGCAAATATGAGGACAATACAGTAGAACCCCGCTGTTACGTTCCTCACTGCTGCGTTTTCCCAGCTGTTACGTCGTTTTCCGCCGGTCCCGGCATAGCTCCCATAGGATACGATGTATTGGGAACCCCGCTGTTACGTCGTAACTGTCGGACCGTTCCCGTATGATACGTCGCGAAGTGCGCTCGGAGCCGACCGAGTGACTACCAAAGAGAGCCGCCATGGTGCATTTTCACGCAGCTTGGCCTCGTTTGACCGTAATATTAGCCGCATGAGAGGCGCAAGCAACAGAATCTTTCAATTGATGCAAACAAAAGCATGGCCTTCGAGATTCAAATTGCAAAGATGGCGTCTATGACGTAACTGCTCGCGAAAGCAAGGCCTTCGAGATTGGCACTTACTATTGACAAAAGCATAGCCTTTGAGATTTGTATTGCACAAACATGGCGTGTATGACGTAATTGCTTGTGAAAGCAAGGCCTTCGAGATTGGCATTCACTTCTGCCATTGCGTTGGCGTAGACTCATCATCATCGTTATTTGTCAGAGAGCGGGAGGAGTTCGAGCTGGTTGGAGCTCGCACGGTCGTGCGTGCGGTTCGCGGTCGGACTCGCCGCGCCGGTCGTGATTGCGTGTGCTTATTTCTTTCATGCCTACAGCTGTTGGTGTTAAAAAAATCACATACGTTAATTACATTTCTGTGGATGAGGCCGTCCTAAGCTCCGCGTTTCTATCCATCGACTAGATCGCGGCTGAGCGCGCCAATTTTCGTGCTGCTCGTAAGAATTGAAATAAAATTCTGTACCACTAAATATTTTGCCGTTTTTCCTGTTTTTCGGCTCTTACGTTTCCCGTCTCTTACGTTTATTTTCTACGGTCCCTTCAAAAACGTATCAGCGGGGTTCTACTGTATAAGCAAGGACACTGTATAATTTTTACATATTATACAGTTGATCCCACTTGCTACAACAATGGTTTTTAACAATATACAGGACATAACAATGAGAAGCTTCTGCACTGCGCACTTTTGTATGTCTTCTATTGTCAAATAAACCGCTTACTACAAAGTTCCCATGCCACATTATTGGTTACAGCAATTAGATCTGGCTCCTGGATGTCTGCGTGGAAAGGAAAAGGAATGCATCATCATAAGGTTAGGGAATATAGCCAGTTTTCCAGCCTTCTCTGCACCCGCAGCCTCATGCACTTCTCTCCAATCTTCGTAGACAAATGAATGGCACCATCGACATATCATGCGAGAGACTAACTTTCCCTGCAAGCCATAAGCTGTGGGTATGAAGGAAGGCGTGCGAGGGGGAGCCAGGAAAGATGCTGACAATGTGTACTGACCGACTGCCTACATGGTGACAATGGGAGAGAAGAGAGATGAACGGTTGTGGTTGGCACGGCAGTGAACGGGGGTAGGGAGTGCAGGTGAGTGTGCACCTCTTCATCTAGCTAGAGCAGCCATGCCCTACCCTGCAGGTAATCTTGAACAAGTGCAAAGGCTGCATGAGCCATAATAGCAGCAGATTTTCCAGCTTTTGAAGAGATCCTTGCAGCTTGTTGCGTGTGATAGCACGTGACAACCTATCGGGAGCTCCTGATAGAAGCTCCTGAATAGGTTCCTGCTCCTGATAGGAAGGTGTACATCACGCTCTAGCGTTTTGCCTCCATCATCGAAATGCAACCACCGTGGACAAGTCCAAACCCATGACTTTCGGGTCAGCAGCCGAGCGCCATAACCACTGTACCACCACCGTGGAGGCTACTTTGACCTTGTACTGACTATCACAGTGATACCTTCAACAAATTTTCGCTTGCACTGTCTCTATAACTGCTATTGCAATAAAACACAACAGAATGATGAGAACATTATGTACCACCTCACCAAACAAATACCAAGAAAGTTGCAGAAGTCTTCTGCCATGTGCAGCAGTCAATATTAGGATGCGCTAAAGTTGGAATTACAAGCCTGAATAGAGAAAAGGCTAAGCAGAACACATTTCCAGTTCCAACAATGCAAAAGGAATAACCTGCACAGACCTGACACACAGGTAAAACCAGACACGCACACAAGAGCACACTCTACAACACACACACACACACACACACACTCTCTGCACTTGTGCATGTGTCCGGTTTTACATGTGTCTTTGCAGGTTATTACTTTTGTATTAAGATGCAACAACTCGCCCAACAACAAGTTCTTCTAATCCTACAATGCCTCTGTATGAGACATCTGTATGATTCCGTTCTGAAGTTTTAAAAATAGGGCTGCCACATCAGATATCACACTTTCAAATAATCGATGTTCCAACCTATATTTTCCTGTGCATATTTCATGCAGGTCCATCAGCGTGAAAACAATTAGCAAACTTGGCTTTGACATCCAATACCACTGATACACAAATTCATGGCAACACTTGTGTTGTGTTTGGGTTTATCTTGAATATGAACACAATCCAAGCTTCACTGTGCTTATGTGCCTACCTTGTCACGTGTATGTGCATGTTTCGTACCCTCTACTTCAACTCAAGTAAAAGAGGAGGAAAGGGCAAGTGCGCAAATGGAGGTGAGGGGGAGCAGGAAAGAGGGGCCGCATATATAACCAAGTCTCTCTTGTAACAGTCTCTTGCAACGAGATTTTACTGTAGTACCTAAAACTTGCAATAAAGGTCTCTTATTACTTGCAGCTTAACATTTATTTTTAAAAAAGTGTGTTTTGGGACAAACGTTCACAAACAACAACATTCTTACATTTGTGGCTTATCTGTTTGCCATCCAAGGGTGCAGGGAACACTCATACCTGACCACCTGTGCTGCCAGCAGTTGACCTCCTGGTAACAGCAGTGGGTCTAGAAGCTGCCGCTGTTGAAAGCGGGGTCGGCCCGTGCAGCTCAGATGAGTCACTGCCAGATGTCTTGGGTGAGGAAGACGAGACACCCCGAGCGAGTGATCGCGGCCTCCGAGCAGGCGAAGGTGATGCGCTATCCTTCGAGGCTTCACCACCAGTATCTGTAGTCCCTGCACCTCCTGCAGACTTGCGCCGAGGCTTCTGGCACGCATGTCACATGGGCAAGGCCAAGGCCATGAAGCAGAAGAAACAAGATGTGCAGAGAAGCACTTGTCACTACACTATATGCACCAGCAAGCAAGTGCACAATAAGAAGGATGTCACTTCGTATGCAAACATTTAGTGAAAAGGTCGAGGCAATCAGGACAACAGCCGTGACACTATCCAAGATGCTGTGCACTGTAGTATAGGTGAGAAATTACTGCTGGAATATCACAGTGATCGCTAAGACAGTTCCACCAGAACAAAGAATTGGCAACCGCTGTGACATAACACTACAAATGTGGTGGTGGCAAATTATCCCCATGACATTCAGTGTATCTTTGCGCTACCTTAGTAAGCACATATGCATAGGATGCGCACCATGGTCAAGGTTAAGTAGCAAGCTAAATTAATGCATGCGGCTCAAGCTCAGAGTCATGGCTTTGTGCCCTACAGTGGGCACAAGTGTTAGCAATTTCATTTGTCTGGTTTGTTAGCAGTGCTCACAAAGGCAGCAAAAAGGCCATTGGTATACAGTGAATTGCTATAAGTGTATATGAGTACCACAGAGGAGTTATCAAATTGGATATTAAATGAAATTATAAAAAGAATGCTGAATCTTGAATAAGTTACATTATGTAATTTACAGAAGGTTTCAATGCATATTAAAAATTTGCCAAAAAAGAGGCAGGTGCAGAAAACACTTGGGAGCCTATCCATCCCCTACCTAGCCATTGAAAACAGTGGTATTTGCATGCTAGAATAGGTGATGTCCAAAACATGGTAGCTATTCGACGTTTCCAGCTCTTGCAACAACTTCCAGTACACAAGGGCCACAAAAGCATAGCCTTTGAGACTATAGCTTTTGAAAGCACAATATAGATGACAACACAAAAAAAGAATACAGGACAAGCACTACTTCAACTGAGTTTAATGCGAGACAACACTGAATATGTAGGCTTGGATCCCTGAAGGAAAAGGATAGCAGAAAAGCAAAAGAACAAAATGACATCAAACGAACAACAAACAAAGGAAGCATCCACTCATGTGAATGTGTGTCAAGAACGTGCTTGCTATGAGCCTGGTTTCGGTTACTCTGAGAAGGCAGTTATTGGGAGCTGCATGACATCACCTATGACCACATGGCCATACTGGCCATATTGCAGAGCCCCAGGAACTCTTGCGTTTGTTTCCTTGCAAACGATCATTGCCTCCACATTACATGGGCTCTTACAGGTACAATCTATTGCTCTAAATGCTTCGAGATCATTGGGCTACATACGCCGTAAGTTACATCACTCTGCTAACGATATTCGTAAACTAGCTTACCTAACATTTGTACAACCTCAGCTTGAGTACGCAACATCCATTTGGTCTCCCCATCAGAAATATCTAATCGAAAAACTCGAATCCGCACAAAATAGGGCTGCACGTTTCATTTCACGTTCTTATGATTATAACACAAGCATCACACAAATTAAACTCAACTTATCACTTCATCCTTTGCATAATCGTCGGGATATCGCCCTTCTATCATTGTTTCATAAATACATCTATAACACAGCGTCATCACTTTTGCAACTCGAAACTCCACAATATAGGTCACAACGTTTGTACAATCAGTTTAATTTCATGCACATTTACGGGAAGACTAATTCATTTAACTATTCCGCTCTTCCAAGAGCCATTCGCCTGTGGAATGACCTTCCTAACAACATAGCTTCCGTAAGTAACCAAGATAACTTCAAGCATCTACTTACCACACATTTGTTAAAATAATGCTTTATACCATACCTATTACATTGTCCTTTTCATAGCCTTATTGTTATTTGTGAGCAATTTTACATTAAATGTTTTTTTGCAGTAGCAGAGTTATGTCGCGTTCGTTCTTTATATTGCTCGTATTTTCATGTGCCACATTTTGTTGTGTATATGCGCTGTCGTGATTGAAAGTGTATTTTCTCCTTGCATCTCTTTATTGTATAACGCAATGCTCACTACGTTCCCGCATAAGTTTCTGTAATATTTTTTTTCTGTTCTTATGTATTTCTTGAGTATTTATACGCATTCATTTTGTACACTGTTCAAACGTAACATTTCTTTCTTTGGATTACCCCCCTTACACAATGCCTCCAGGGGCCTGTAAGGTACCGTATTTACTCGAATCTAAGCCGATGTTTTTTTTAAAAAAAAAGCGATGTGCGAAAGTGGGAGGGTCGGCTTAGATTCGAGTACACTGAATAGGTTTTTTTACTTTTCTGGCCTTGCGAATTTCGGGGGTCGGCTTAGAATCGGGGCCGGCCTAGATTCGAGTTAATACGGTACTTTTAAATAAATAAATAAAATAAATAAATATAGGCCAGTCGCAGCTTGATACAGAAATGGAGTACTATGCTGATAAAAATGCCTGCATTGCCCACTTAGTAGCTATGTCTACGAGTAGGCACTGCACCTAGACCTGAGGACTCTGTCCACGAGGACCAAGAATTCTCTTTCATGACCAGAGACATTAGATTCAAGTATGCAAATCACTGGTGTGTTACAAAACTCCCAAGGCAAAAGCATGAGGCTTCCCAGCACAGCATGGTAACACGAAAATCGTTTTCACATGACCACAAACCAACTTTTCTCTGTGGCCATTATGTTATTTGGCATAGCATGACCACCGACAGTAAATTCTGCAGATGAGCCTACAGTGACTTAAATTGCAAATTAGAAGCTGTCTACTGATCAGATGTACTAGTAATAAAATTCTTTAGAATGACTGAACAGCAACTACAAGCAGTTACGGTACTAACACATGCTCAACCCTACTTCAACATGCAAATGTTTTCACCATGCACAAGCTTCAGAAAGAGAGTCTCACACCAAATCCGAGTATCAGCCACAAAACAGTTATTTAGCGATGCTCCTTGTCGCAAAGAACGCTGCAAAAAATGGGGCTGCTAATCATAAGGTAAGCCCAGACATCTGCTTATGAATATATAACCGAAAACTTCCGCATTATTTGTGTCAATGAAATTTGATGCGGCAGTCTCATGAAACCATACACCACTGATGTGTACACACAGATACACATACACACTATGACCATGAAACCAAAAGATAAATTCATACAGCACTAGATGGGACAAGAGAGAAGAAAGTGTTGGCATGGAATTTAAATCTAAAAGAAGCGCATAATTGGAAGGGCCAATTTAAACAGCTTTTAGTGATACGGTCATTGTATACAGTAGAACCCCGCTGATACGTTTTTGAAGGGACCGTAGGAAATAAACGTAAGAGACGGGAAACGTAAGAGCCGAAAAACAGGAAAAACGGCAAAATATTTAGTGGTACAGAATTTTATTTCAATTCTTACGAGCAGCATGAAAATTGGCGCGCTCAGCCGCGATCTAGTCGATGGATAGAAACGCGGAGCTTAGGACGGCCTTATCCACAGAAATGTAATCAACGTATGTGATTTTTTTAACACCAACAGCTGTAGGCATGAAAGAACTAAGCACACGCAATCACGACCGGCGCGGCGAGTCCGACCGCGAACCGCACGCACGACCATGCGAGCTCCAACCAGCTCGAACTCCTCCCATTCTCCGACAAATAACGATGATGATGAGTCTACGCCAACGCGATGGCAGAAGTGAATGCCAATCTCGAAGGCCTTGCTTTCACAAGCAATTACGTCATACCTGCCATGTTTGTGCAATGCAAATCTCAGAGGCTATGCTTTTGTCAATAGTAAATGCCGATCTCGAAGGCCTTGCTTTCGCGAGCAGTTACGTCATAGACGCCATCTTTGCAATTTGAATCTCGAAGGCCATGCTTTTGTTTGCATCAATTGAAAGATTCTGTTGCTTGCGCCTCTCATGCGGCTAATATTACGGTCAAACGAGGCCAAGCTGCGTGAAAATGCACCATGGCCGCTCTCTTTGGTAGTCACTCGGTCGGCTCCGGGCGCACTTCGCGACGTATCATACGGGAACGGTCCGACAGTTATGACGTGGTAACAGCGGGGTTCCAAATACATTGTATCCTATGGGAGCTATGCCGGGACCGGCGGAAAACAACGTAACAGCCGGGAAAACGCAGCAGTGAGGAACGTAACAGCGGGGTTCTACTGTATATAGTAACTATAGCTTCAACCTCTGCACTGGGCCAACTGGTGTGTCCTTGAGCTGTTTGTTGTGCCAGATGATCGCCACCTACAGTTCCAGTGACTTAAATAATCTGCCGCTTTACGTCCAAATCCAAAATGCTTCACTAGGTGCATATCCTGAACTGACCCATTAAAAATGATGTAATTATTATTTGTGGTCTCGACGAACTGGGTCTTCCCATAGTAAATATGGAGACTAAAGTTATATTTAGAAAACCACCAAACAGAGGACAAAAGTTCCACGACAGCACTCACCCGACTCAAGCAAGCTTTGTATAGAAATTGAAGGCCAGGTTTGCTAAACGTCAACACCAAGGCCATGACTTCGTAGTAAACCATATTTGGCAGGAAAAGTCGCCACAAAAAAAAGAAAGAAGCAACAAGCCATAATGACTTACCCGTCGTAAGCTGGACAGCCTTGGTGGTGGAGCAATAGGCTTTTCAAACTCAAACACAATGACAGCAGCTGCAAGGGAAACAACAAAGATAGTCACACATTTGAGTTTGTGAATGTCATGAAACGTAGTTTAACCCTTTGCAGTCCGTTGTCGGCCCCTGCCCGACAACACAACACGGCCGCAGCAGTCCTGGATCGGGCACTGCTGGACAAGTTCTTTTGCAGTTTATTCACGTGCATGTTTGCTCACTACATTATGCACCATCTGTAAAATAATAAGTAAACTTCTTTTACTTGATCTTTGAGTCTTTTAGTTTTGGACCAGAATGGAAAGGAGGGAAAAGGTTTTGGACCGCAAAGGGTTAAGGCCTCCCATGCACACCAAAATGAAATTCTGGAATTGATCTAAAAAAACATATATTTACTGGATTATTTACTCTGGTCTGATGAAAATTGAAAATTGGGCTACAAACCAAGATAACAGCGCAGTTTTTTTTTTATAAACGCTGCGAGCTCAGCATACAGTAAAAGTTCATTAATTCGACCCTCATTAATCCGGTAAATCGGATATATAATTCGGACGTGTTTCCTGGTCCTGACCAGCATATGCAGTGTTTAATGGCACCAAACTCTTGTTAATTTGGACACATTTGGCTGTAACCTGGTTAATTCGAACGATCCTCAGAGCGCACCTAGCGCAAAGCGCTGCAAATGCGAGACGCAAAAGAGCGAAAATCGCATTCGCAGACAAGTGAAACGAGGCGACAATGTCCGCATCGCTACATTCATCACTTAGTGAGCATGGTTTTGTGCACATGCAGATCCAGCAGTCAGAAGTTTTGTTTTAACTTAATGAAATGCACGCACAATGTCACAAAAGTAGAGCTGCGCGAATAGCAAAATTTTGGGTGCGAAGCGAATTCGAATATTGAAGTGTGAGTGCGAATCGAATCGAATATTTTTCGAATATTTCTCGAATATTTCTAGAATATTTTTTGGATACTTCGAAGTGAAATTGAAAAAAAGAAGTTAGAGAGGATTCCTAAGCATATTCTTATGAGATAGCAACATGAATGTGTTTCTTTTCGCTAGGTTGATGAAGCACTGGCGGGGTGGTGTTTCATAGTTGTCTTATCAAGAGTGAAGCAAAGTAGAGGCCGAATTCTATTTATGCACATGATTTGGTGCAATCAAAGTGTTGCCGACAACACTTTACACGTGACAGGCAAAGATGCCATTTCCTCAGCCTCTCCTCCTCTTTCAACTTCTGTGGAAGCCCGACTGATGTGGCGGACAAGGGTGTGCTCCCTTCAAGTCCGGAGTTCCAAATCTGCCTTGAAGACGTCGATATCTAAGAACATCTGAAATTATGGATGCTAAAAAGCTTCGGCTTCCAATTTTTCGGACTTCCTGCCCAAATTTCAGGTCCAAAACAGCATTAATTGAGCCCCCCCCCCCTTTCTGCCACATCTTTCATCTCCATGTTGGAACCAGTGTTTTTTCGAGTTAATACATTTGCGACCCTAGCAGAGCTTGAAAGACAGTTTTGCCGCAATACCGGAGTGTGATGAGGTGAAGCATATTGAAAATCTAGGGATCACTTCCAATCGGACGTTGACTATCTCTTGGCAAAGTTCGACCGTAACGGAGCTTGAAAGGCAGCTTTGCCGCAATACCGGAGTGTGATGAGGTGAAGCATATTGAAAATCTAGGGATCACTTCCAATCGGACGTTGACTGTCTCTTGGCAAAGTTCGACCGTAACGGAGCTTGAAAGACAGTTTTGCCGCAATACCGGGGTGTGATGAGGTGAAGCATATTGAAAATCTGGGGACCACTTCTAATCGGGCGTTGACTGTCTCTCGGCAAAGTTCGACCGTAACGGAGCTTGAAAGACAGCTTGCCGCAATACGAGAGTGTAATGAGGTGAAGCATATTAAAAATCTGAAGGGGTCACTTTCAATCGGACGCTGACTGCATTTGTTTTTGGGAAGTTCGAATAGTTCGAATAGTAAAATTCCAGTGCGAATCGAATCGAATAGCAAACACTATTCGAAAAATATTCGAAATTTCGAATATTCGCACACCCCTACACAAAAGTCAAACAAGGCGGAAGCTGTTGAAGAGTTAGAGCTTTCAACTGCAGTCGGTATGCTGGCACAAAACATGTTATCTACATCGCGATGGACGAAGTATCAGTTGCCGACCGTTTTGGCTGCGTAAGTACTATTGTCCCATGCATGTGGTAGTAGTGGTGGTACGTAATAAGGGAGCAGTGCAGAGCACATCTCGAGTGGGAGCCTGACATCCTGGTCGTATTGAGAATGAAGCCGCAGGATGATAAAAATTATGGCTTTTTCACTGCTCTTATGCAAAATAAGTGCAAGATTTACGTGTTCATCAAGAAAATGAAGGTGTATTGATGAAACAGACATTTGCTTATTGTTTTCTGGATACTTTCGATAATTCGGAATCCAGTTAATTCAAACGTTTTTTGCGGTCCCGTGAAATCCGAATTAATGAGCTTTTGCTGTACATCTAAAGCTTTGCAACAAACAACTAACATTAAATTGGAAATATGAAACTTACTGGAAACTGAAGACCCCACCCCCTTTCATTAACTATCGAAACACACTGGGAAATCCTTCCCTCCTAGTCCATTGAATATGCATGCTTGTAAGCACGTGCAGAAACCTTTCATAATTAACCACACTTCAATATCATCATTATGCAAGGCTAACTAAAGAATTATTACGTAAAAGTAAGTTAAACAATGGCCCAACACCGAGCGAAATATGAGTGACAGGCAACTGGTCTGTTAACTTCAAACCAGCAAGATGCCAAGCCCGCCGCATCAGCTCCCCATGCTTTTGCTACAGAACCATTTCAGAACCATTTCGCAGAGACCCTGGATGCTGCACGGTAGCATCAGCAGTGTGCTTGGCATGCTCACTATGGTTAAAGGGGTCATGAAGCACCCCTTGAGCTTATTGAAAAAACACATCCTGTGGAAAGCTGACACAGCTATGAAGTGCTAAGCCAAATATTGCAGTCGTGCGCGCCGCTTAAAGGCTACAAGCGGAGCGCGAAGTTGCTGTTTTCTCAGGCGCCCTCTTTTCAAACAGAGGCCGCTTCTCACTCTCGTCGGTGGGCAGGGCGTCTGCCGGTTGACGTCGCGTGTCTGCTTCTCCGCGTCGCAAAAGACATAGCACCCTCAGTGGCCGATAGCCAGCATAAATTGAGAGCGGCGTTCAGATTAGATGCGCTTCTTGCCATGAGGTGCCGCCACTTGTCGGCGCCACACTCCTCAGTCTGCTAACATTACACGGTAGCCACACACGCGCACGCGAATCACAGCGGGAGAGCGATCGCGGTTCACGACGCGCGCTGACGTAACTTCTTTCCCCCGTGCCATCCCTCCCTGTGCAGCTTCCAGTGCGCTCGTTACGACGAGAAAAGAGAGAAAGCGCTGAGAGCGTGCGCCAAACCCCCGTAACTCCGCTCATTCTTGACAAATTCGAGAACCTTTTGCGGCAATCGATTCGGGAGGCAGTAAACTCCGATAATGAGGTCATTAGATCATTACTTGGAAAAGTGGTTCATGACCCCTTTAACAGTGCTGAGCCACAACAGTGGAGGAGGGTGAGGCAACCAGATGAATTCAGGCCAACAACTGTACAGCGTTTTCGAAACAAGCTCAATAATAAATGGCCCAGCTTGTCCAAAAATAGTTGAAAACTAGCATAATATGTCATCCAAACCATCCAAAACTACTTTTGGCAAGTTAGAATAAACTTTGCACATCACATTTTCATTACTGTTTTTATTTAAAAAGATACGAATAAAAAATAGCACTGGTCACAACAGTAATTATGACACTCTCTTTTTGTTAATCATTGATGGTGTTTTTTTTTTGTACTAAGCTTATTACAAGAGTTGCAGGACTACATAAATCTCCTGCCCAGGTCACCTGACAATTTCTTGGTGCGAAATGGTTTCTGAAGATGATCACAAAAGAATTTCTATATACAGGTAATTTCATAGAGAGAATATTTCATATATCGAAAATATATTCAAGGGGATTTTACAATTTTTCAATATACACAATAGTTCAAAGCTGTATGTGGGTTCAATATATGCGGGTTCGACTGTATAACTCAGACCATTTAGTGCAACGTAGCTGCTTATCACATTGACTTGGCATTCCTAAATGAAATCAGCACATGCACCATCACAAGTGTCACAGTGATAAATGATGGAACTAGCAGTACTTCTGGCAATAGGGCAATTTATATGGTACTCTTAAGTGTCACTTGGTCACTCAGCCTTATGGTGAAGCAATTATGATTTAGACAGCAACAGATGTGGCAAATTTCAGTTCGTCCTTTGAGAGCCCTTGTTCAAACTCTGAAAGCCGAAAAATCTATTTGAATAGCCAGTCATCACCATATTCCACTGTAGGTCTTTTCAAGAGTCCGAGTTGAAGAATATGTATGAGTATGCAATCAGCTGACAATGGCTCATAAAAAAATGTACCAATTAGCAGGCCACAACTGCTGGAAGTATATTCACTTTTAAAAAGGAATACAAAAGTGTGTTCAGCTCCCCAAAAAGCTCATCAAGAAAATGTATAAACTGGCACTGTTAGAAATGCAGTCTTTCATTTTTCGCATCTTTTGCGCCTGACTAAGATTATGCTCGTGGTAAGATCGGTATTATTGGTATGGTAAGTACCAGGAATGGAATTGGTTAATTCAGCTAAGGCTCAACATTCTTTTCTTAGTGTCCCTGCAAATATAACAGCCACATACTTAATTTTGTCATTAAACAGCTCGTTCTTAAGATTCAAACCCTCAACTAGAATAATTAAGCAAGTTTCAGATGTCTTACCAGTCATTGTGGCAAGACATACAAGATTAGCAGTGAAGCCAATAAAAATGCACTACAGCCTTCAATTTGTGCCCTCCCAACCCCAACATGACACTTACCATCCCTGATCTTTTTTTGAAGTTGAGGAGAAAGGGATGACCAGCTCTGGCAGTGAACCACACGATTGGCATTGTGGATGAGAAACCGTTCACACTGCCGCTGAATCTTCCGCAGCAAGTCAGTGAAGTTCTGCAGCCAGAAAGAACACCACCCCAGCACTCCCCATTTAAGCCTCAATTTAACAAAAGCTTTCATCGAAAAAGCTTTAAGTAAATTCAAGACTATGTTCACGTAATGTCTACGTTAGCGAAAACAGCATGCCCATTTCACTTAGCAAAAGCACTTAACAAAGCAAACAAAGACAGCGGCATAGATCCCATGAAGCAATTATCGGCCCCAGACTCCAAGCGATTAGTCAGTGTTGAAGCATGGGTGCAGTTTTTCACAAAGAAAATTAATGCACCAAAGTAGTGAGTAGAACTTGCTAGAGATCATCGTAAAATATATAACAGTGCAACAGGGTTAGAGGACGAACAGAAAGAAGAAATGGACACAGCGCTGAACTCACAACTAATACCCCTGTCACACTGGAGGTGTTAATGTCATTAGGTTCGAATGTCATTCGGCGCAACGAATGCCATTCGATCCGTGGCGGCGCCACACAGGAAAAAGTAATGTCATTCGTTCATGATATCAATGTCGATAATTCAGAAAAAAAATGGCCGGAAAAGTTGAGGAAGGTAAATGTAGAGTGGCATGAAAGCGAAGTTCTTTATTTTAAAAGGCATGTGGGAAGTCGCATCGCTAGATAAACACGGATAAAAATTTCATATCACAGGATATCTGGCCACCATAAGCCAAGACGACGCTTAGCCAGTAGCGACAGCCGATAGAATTGCTAACATGGCGGAACCGCTATTCTAGGCACTGTAGTACCGCTGAACGACGACGCTAAGCTGCAGCAAGTAAAATATTCAGTTGCTTTGTATACTTAGCGTTGAAAGGAACGCGCATAAGCCAGAAGAAGAGATTTGACGGAAACTCGGAGCATTCCGCGTTTGTTTGCTTTCAGAACGCGGTCTCGCACGCGTCCTTGCGGGAAAACAGGTTTCAACGAAACTGCGCACAATTGTCTTCTCATAGCCTTATGAGAGCAAACATCTCCACCTCGGTCCGGTGCGCTCGTGGAGTTCATTCCATCGCTGCAGATACACATGCACACAGGCGTCTGTTTGTTTACATTATGGCCGACAGTGCCGGCGGCCAGACGCCACTGAGGTGGAGAGTAAAACCATTTTGCTACAGTCTTCCGTAGACCTGTGCTCGTTAAAATCGCAGACGCCTTTAAAAAAGCAATATTAATAGCGTGTTTGCACGAATGCGTGTCGAATTGAGAATACTAAATGACACATTTTAAGTAGTCTCTGGTGTAGAGACTATACATTCGGTTCGACTTCGACAGCGAATGTGTTTTTCGAACTCATTCGATCGCCTAAGTCATTTGGTTCTAATGACATTAAATATCGCTGTGTAGCAGCCGCATAATCTCATTAGGTGCGAATGTCATTCTGTTCGAATGACATTAAAACGTCCAGTGTGGCAGGGGTATAAATTTATTATTGAAAAAAGAAAGAACATATATAGGTAACAATAAGTCTTCAAAACTCTGCACATGTTCCACAAAACAACATAAATCATGTCTTCTCTAACATGGCGTAAATGTGCTGGCAGTATGGCATAAACGTGCTGTTTTCAGCACATAATAAAGTGGGCAAGGTTGCGCATTGGTTGATAGAGCATTGTGTTGGAAGCCAGGAAAAGGCAACAAGTGTGTATCCAGTCATCTACACAAATACACTCAAACCTCGTTATAGCGAACACGGATATAACGAATTATCGGTTATAACGAAGTAAATGAAAAGTAGTCTTGTAATATCTACAGTGTTAAAATTAACGTTTATAACGAATTTTCGGATATAACAAAGTTATTTTCGTGGCAGATGCGACTTTGTTATAATGAGGTTTGAGTGTATGTACCTTGCGCTACTGGCGTGGTTTACGAGATTTCACTTTCAAGCGGCAGCGAATACATAGGCCAGACGGGACGTTGCCTAAACGTATGCTTGCATGAGCATGAGTTGACTCTTTCAGGTGCTGCTGTCCAGTTTCATTTGGCAGTCCATTGCAGATCATGTGGTTGTGTCCCATATTTTAAGAAAACCATTATAAAATACCGACATGCTGATCAGCGCACGCGTGAAGTAGCCAAAGCCTTTTTTTTTTTATAAGATTCAGCTAAAGTTGTATCAGTCAACCGTCAATCACTCTTCTAGACGAAGAGTACGGTTATCTGTTAAAGAAGACATGATTTATGTCGTTTTGCGGAACATGCGCAGAGTTTTGAGGACTCATTGTTACCTATATATGTTCTCTCTTTTTTCAATAATAAATTTAGTTGTGAGTTGAGAGCTGTGTCCATTTCTTCTTTCTGTCCATATTCTAACCCTGTGGCGCTGTTAGATACTTTATGATGAACATCCACCAACTAGCCCAACTCGCAATTTTGTTTCAGCATGTTGCTAGAGATGATCACGCCCTGCTGACTACCACTAGGCTGAAGGAAAGCATGGCGTGTCGAGGATCGAGGAGAGCCAGCTGTGGGTGCTGTGGGTGCTTTTCACTTCCAAGACCAGCCACGCTGGCCCATTCACATGTCCCCATAGTTCATGCGTATGTATCGTCAGTGACAGGTTCAGAAACTATTCGCGTAAGCCTGAATCGTAAGCTATTCTGTATGATGTAATCTGTCTGGCACATTTTAAAATTTCTATCACCATGAAATTCAGATCAACCATGGTCTTATCATCAAAGTTCTACTGTATCATACCCACAGAAAAAGATTAGCACAAGTGATTTTTGCGGCCAGTGATCGCATGTGCTAATTTTTTTTGTGTGTGTGGCGACCTTACCTGCAACACAGTGCCGGCTGCCTATTCTCTCAACCACAAGGACTGCTGCCACACAGAGCAAATTAGGGCCAGCCGCTGCTAAGGAGGAGGGCTCAGCCACTGTGATCATCACACTGGTGCACTCACTTATGACTAAGCTGACTAGAGGAGGAACATTCACTCTCCTTTTCATTTGCATTCCTCTGGCACTGAAATATGTTCACGAACTTCAGGCACTTGTATGAGAATGTATGTGTAGTAAGCCCTGGGAGTGAATTCACATTCTCGTCCACAGCAATACGTAGTGGTGGTTAACATTTCCACAGCTAGATCAAAACACAAATCCCCAAAAAAACAGAGGGCATACAGCCACTGCTGTAGTATTGCATATGTAATGCACAAAGTATCACTGCAGCTCACAGCTATGGCATGTCTCTAAGTTTTCATTCACTTTGGTTTCCCTTTTCCTCATTATCTGTACATTTACAGTTACAAACAGTTAGTTTCCACCTTCTTTGGATTCATTTCTCTTGGCTCTACGCCGCTGAAACTAGCAAAAATTGAGCCTCTTGGCTCGCCCTAGTGTTCTTATGTGCATACTTCCCGATGATAGCAACATGAAACTTTCACATTATAAATGTAAACATAAAAAGACACTTTGCAAGAAATTTAGGAAAGCTTTAGCATACACACCCATTTTATATGAGACAAATTACAAACCAGTGATGTGAAAGAGCAAAATGAACTTCAGAATTAAAGATCACACTGCACTCAGGAATTGGGTGTTCATTCACTGACTTAGTTACAGCATGCTATTGTGAGCTACAACCAACTGTTCTTCCAACTCTACTATTGCCACAGAGAGCAGACAATAGGCCAGCAGAGGATATTCTTGGCCATTTGAAATAAAATGTTGTTTACCAGAAAGCTTTCTAACTTTTGTTTCCAACTGCTATTAAGCACAGAATGGACTGCCCATGCTTCTAGGACAAACGACTGCGTTCTACAGTATTCGAGGGTTCCTGAAGGTCATTTTAGTGTTCTGTAAGTAGCCAGAATGAATGCAACACCTTGCTGTTTTCTTCGATTAACTAACTTAAAAAAAAAGTCTGCATTGCATTTTGGATTTAACAAAGCTAGGGATATGCGAACCTTCGTAACTTCAAATATTCAAACAGTTCGTTATTTGATTCACAAGGAATTTCACACCACAAAAGTTCATAACAAGTATTGAAATCAGCACAGAGAATTACAGAGCAGCGCTAAATTTCGCAAAAAGTTATTGCCCAAATAGACAAATTAGCTTAGTTGCCACACTGACCGAGTCTGCCCAAGTTCGCTGAAGCAGAGTCCACCTGGTGAAATTTTGCTTCCAACAAGCTGTTTAACAACATTTTGTAACAGACACATGGAAACATTCAGCTTTATTGGTGGCTCATGGTATGTTGTTGTCCACATGGGGAATTCTCTGTACACGCTGGTTTGCCATTGCACCAGTGCATCAATTTTGTTAACAAAACACATGTGAAGCCTTCACATACCTGCCAAGTTTGGAGAAACGGAATCCGGGAGATTTACTCAACGGGGGGGGGGGGGGGTATAAAATATTTCGACCGCGGGAGGAGGGGGTATAAAGTATGCCCCCCGCGCGGGGGGGGGGGGGGGGGGTGCGCATGCGTCGTACACTAAGCGCTTGCGGGCTTCCGGTAAGTGACGGAAATAGCGGGCCGCAAACGCTAAAGCTAACTTAGCGTACGCAATTCTAAAACTGCCTACTGTCAGCGGGAGTTTGCGGTCGCCGCTGATCTGTACAGAGTCCAGACCGATAACATCGCTTACGCATCGTCTGTTTCACGTGCGAGTAAATGCGCGCTAGCACTAGGGACGAACGCGGTTGAAGCAGAGATGAAACAACCCGGCCGTCACCGTCGCGTGAAGGGCACATGCGATACCATCGCTCCGCGTGCGAGGCCTGTCGTCGCTTGCTTACCAGTTATTTCGTCGGGCAAGGGACCATAAGGGGCGCCGTTGAGACGGGGACGGTCACGAGCGCTGGCGAACGCACTATCTCGACAGACATCGGTAACGGCTACTCTTTTAAGTGCTGGACTGCGGCACAAAGTGCACAGCTACTTCATGCGCAATGAAAGTGAGTTGAACCTTTCTACCATCGTTAAAAAGAAGAAGAAGAATCCTTTCTACTACGTGGCCAGACAACTTTGCTCACGTGGCCAGACAAAGCACTGGACGCGCGGGGCAAAACTGGATTTCCGGGAGATTTCTCTATGACCCGTACAACCGGGAGAAACGTTCAAAATCCGGGAGTTTCCTGGGTAATCCGGGAGACTTGGCAGGTATGCCTTCACTTCGAACTGCATGAGGTGGCACTGCTTCACGCTGACTGTGGGCTGCATGTGACCTGGTCCTACATGAAGGCCATTTCATAGCAAGGCTTGCATACAAATTGCTGTGGTTGCTTTTGCAAAAATTAAACATGCTTCTGTATGCCTGACACTTCATTTGTGTAAAGACAATGTTTAAGGCATACAGTGCCTAAAGCACTGCAGTCGTATGGTTGGTATGCACTGTATTACAATGAGTGGAGCGACATAAGATAAAAAAATGTGTCTGTCTATGTGCTATCATCAATTCACAAGTTCCTCATTAAGAATGATGGCCTTTGAGACTAAAGATAGCCCGTGCTGTAGCAGTGCTACTTTGATAAAGTTGACCCATTGAACGCCCTCTCGCGCTTTATGTAAAAGCAGATCACCGGAGAGGAGGAAAGGTTAGTAGTTAATTCAGTCAACTTTGTTGGTGCTAAAGTGACGCTGCAGGAAAGAAAGGATAGGGGAAGGATTCCACAGCACTCTGGGAAAGATGGTGGGGTTCTGAAAGATAAAGTGTGAGAAATCCTGTTCCAGGAGAAAACCCAAAGTGATGCTTCCCTATTCCCTACTGTTCCTGAACAATCACATGGTGTGCATAACAAGTTAATGAGGCAAGCTGTAATTTCCTTCCAACACTCGCGCACAATTCAAAAGTAAAGAAAAGTAGGTCTGGCCATTACTAAGAGGACAAAAAACAGCAAACTGACTTGTGTCCACTGTACTTGTTGGCTGTCATCTTCAGGCAGTAGACGTGCAAGGGCAATGCATGACAAACAGGCTGCATCGGGGGTCAGTCCTTCCACTGCTGCCAGCAATGTGTCCTCAAGAGCAGTGATGTTCCAGCTCTGGCCCTGAGCAGTGAAGGCAGACTTCAAGTCATGGTGACCATAGTCACAAGTGTCTAAGATCACCTACGAAGTCCTTGAGGGCATACAGTTCCCCACAGTTGAGGTGCACAGAACTTACCGCACCGTGTATCTTGTGGCACACAATGCCGAACAAAAACACAAGCAGGAGTTCAAACTAACAGCACCTCTATACTAGACAAGTTGCCGTAACAAATCTTGGAAAAAGTAAGTGATGTAACAACCCTTACCTGCACACATCCCACATTCACCTCTCTTGCTTTATTTTTCAATGTGGCACGTAAGTTTAACTTTATGCCACGACCTCCTCTATAAACTTACGACCTGCTCATCGGCGCTCCCCCTACGGCGGCGCGCGGTCCCGAAAGCTTGCGGATAGGAACCGAAAGTGCTGCCAGGTGCCGCCAGCACTTACCCCCATAGCAGACGATGCGGCGGCTTCGTTTACATTGAGCGCATGCTGGTCTTGGGTTCCTGGCGCACTAGTGAGCGCGTAATTGTCGTCTTTATTCGAGTTTCTAGCGTCTAGACTGACTGATTCACAGAGATTTACCGTCTCAAAGCAACACTCTGGCTATGTGAAGCACCGTAGGTGGAGGGCTCCTGAATAATGTTGACCACCTGACCCAAAATCTAAGCGCGCGAAAGCCTTTGCATTATGTATCCGTCTACGTGCGAGCAGCGGGAACGTGTAGGCAACGAAAAGATCAAACATAACATATACAAAGAATGGCCTGCAGAATGCAGTCCTTATATTCCTGGCGTTATTTCGTGCAATGGTGCCCTACCTTATCGTTCTCTATAGCTGTATGTGCAAAAATAATTCGCCCAAGGGCTGATGGTGGGTTCATCTTAAAGCCGAGTTTCTGCAGGACTACGAAACGCTGTATTCGACGCAAGTGGTCGCCCGAATATCAACTAGTATATCAGTTACACATATTTTTTTTATCTACTCTCCTGTCTTCCTATATTTTAGTTTTACTCAGGGCTGGGCAGAGGTAGACAGAAAAGTATTCCTAAATACAGATATCGAAATACATGTGCTGGGAGCCTCAAGCACAGGTTCTGAGATACATATGTGTTTTTGACATAACGGGATATTTCCAAAATGCTTCCGCAAAAAGACGAAAAAAAAGTATACTGGGAATACAGATACAAGAATGCAAATACTAGAGTATACATTTATTCTAGACATCAGATCTGTTTTGCTGAAAATGTTGGTGCGTTAATTGCACTTTAGAACAGCAGCTATACTTAAATAGGCTGTAATTTAGACAGCATCGGTTAAACCTCAACACAAAACTCGCGAAATGGCTTAGAGCCCGAAAAAAAAATTTTGTGGTGCGACACCTGCCGCGAGAGACAGTATACTTTATTCGGCACTGGATGGCAATAGTTGCTTCCGCAGTTGTGCCATCAGCGGCATCGGAGGGTTTATCAGATGGGCCATTCTGCACGTGTGGGGAACCCTTCGCCGCCCGCACTGTGTCACAGACCAGCGGCGTGCCTTTGCTTGGATTAGGACAAAAAGAGTTCCTTTCCCCTTTGGAACACATTGAGTTCAGTTCCGACAAAAAAAAAAAAAAAAAAAGGTAGCGATATATGATACCCGTGTCCTGCACTGTATCGCGATATGATCGATACGTACGTCGTGCAAGTATATTTCACTACTGAGATACAAATACCATTTTGCAAATCCATCTCGATACAGAGATAAAGATACTCAAAAGTATCTCTAAAATACTATTGAAATACTCTTGCTGCCTAGCCCTGGTTCTGCTCCTATCATTTTTCGTTCCATTGCATATGCGTGGTTGTTAATTTCTGTAGTTTCATTGTCACTCTCCAAGTTTCTTCATTGTATGTTAGAACTGGCAAACTGGAATAGTTAATGTACACTTTCCCATTCTGTGACAGTGGTATTGTCAGCCATGGGTTAAGAATGCACCTATTCTCATTCTTTGGTAAATCTGCTAGACATGAGTAGGCTGACCTAGAGTACTCTTCTACAGATTCTCGTATCGAGTTGTCTGTCGCGAACACTCTTTCGCTGGACATGTAGTATTATTTTGTCTTCTGCATATTCATCTTCAACGCCACTTTAACGCGTTCTCAGTTTAGGTCTGCGATATATTTGTTTTGCAATTCGTCGCTATCATGCTGAAAGAGCGCTCGACACCCCGTTCTTCAGAAATGACGGCTTTCGTAGTATCTCGTACAAATGTATACATAGGAAAATCGGGATGTCTCCTAATGATGCACCGGGAACTCTTCTTACATAGCTGGTACAAGTTAAAAAAGAAACCATAAACCTTTGAAAACGCAGCAGCGCACCATTGGGGGAATGTACTGCTACCTTTGCCTATAACGTTGCTTCTGATTGCGCAGTCACTGCGAGGTTATCGCATGTCACTGATGTCATGCAATAACTTCCGAATGTCGCAAAGGCGAGCGCCTACTATACGCGCCGAACAAGCAGACCCTGCGGAGGCAGCAACCGATAGCGAAGCCCGCAAAGTCGCAAGCTGGCGATGCCATGAGGGCATAGATGGGGGTCAGTTGTGGCGCCGCGGCGTGCGGTGGCAGTTTGGGGAACTAAAAAAAACTGGCGACACGGGGAGCGGCGGCATGAGCAGGTCGGAAGTTTATAGAAGAGGTCGTGCTTTATGCACATCAGATAATTGTTCAAAATATTTTTAAACACTACTGAAATCTGGGTTAAGGCAACTGCCAAATGGTGTAATATTCAAATGATGCTTTTTCAAAATTTCAATATGCACAAAAGCACATGCAAAATGTGTAGGGATGTATAAATGCAGCAGCTTGTTACAAGGTGAACTGTTCTCGTGAGGATTTCCGATTATCACAAATTCCTAAGCAATAATATTGCAACAGCAGCACAACAGAGAACCTCAACTACATTGAAGATTAAAAAAATTGCATAATGAATGTACACATAATGACTCAAGATAACATATCAGGACAGCAAAGAGAAAAAAAATCCCAGTGTGTGCACCTTTCCAAGGTCAAGAAAGGACTTGCTCAGAAGCACTTGGTCAAACTCCCGTGACATGAGGCCCACACAGTCGTGCAACAGGCGCTTGGCCAGGGACAAGGCTGACTCGGCCCACCGCACCCGTGGCAGAGTCACAGACAGACGCTCACAATTGAGGGCCATGTCAACAGCTGTCTCCACCGTCTGAACAAGAAGGGAGAGCATCCGCTGACAGAGTGCTCACAGTACAGTAACGCCTGCATAACAGTCAGCATAATTTAACACAGAAAAAAAAAAAAATTAAACGGAGTATTATGACAGACAGGACAGGAATAAAGTAAACATGACAAAAACCACACTACCTTGTCCAGTTTCCATTCATTTCACATATAACACTGAACAACGGTATGTACTACTAGTTCAGGCAAATATAACAAATTATATTACCCACTTAGATAAGCTGAACACAAGGGTTATAAAATGTCAAATCACTCATACACTGATGACAGTGCAGTTGCATATGCAGGTGCCTAAACCTTGACATGTAGTTGTGCATGGGGGTGCTCAAAAGCAATGTAGGTATGTAGCAGGGGCGTAGTCAGAAATTTTTTTTTTTTGGGGGGGGGGGGGGGTTCCACCGTACTTTATGTATGTTCGTGCGTGCATTTGTATGTGTGCGTGTATATATACGCAAGCAAAACTGAAAAATTTCAGGGGGGGGGGTTGAACCCCCCCAACCCCCCCCCTGGCTACGCCCCTGTATGAGTGTGCAAATGCATTCCTCAGACTGATGATTAACATGGTAACATGTTGTCGAACATAGGAAAAGAAGATGAAGGGGAAGCAGAGGGGCAACTGACTATGCACCTGTTTTATTCTTCTTCAGTTTCTTTATGTCGCTATTAAAGTGATCGTAGTACAGCTCAGTACGCTTCGCGTTCTATTGCCGTGTGCTTCAGGATCGGCTATGTCGTGCCATAATAGTACTATATGGTATAGTATATGGAAGAAGTATTGGAAGGTGAGCGTTATTGGATTCACTAAGTTCAAAGCGAAGCCTTTGGTGAAAAAATCTTCGTGCTTCTTAAGAGGCAGGTTTTTCCCAAAAGTTCAAAAGTGGCTGACTTGCGACCGTTTCTAGATGGAAACAAACAGCTTCAAATTGGAAGAAGACTGCAAAAGCTGAATGAAAGCCCTGGTACAAGGAAACCTGTTGGTGCTATTTGACAGTCACTATTTCATGTTTCTTGAAGTTTGAGATTCACATATATTCGCATAATGCATGGAGGTATAACCGCCATGCTAAACCACGTGCGAGAGCGCTTCTGGGTTATACGGGCTCGCCGAACAGCGAAGGCGGTGATGAACTGTTGTGCGTTGTGTGCTCGCTGCAGATCGAAGGCAAGCTCGCCGCCACAGGCTCCCTTCTGACCTGTGGGATTGAACAATCCAAGCCATACGACACTACAGCAGTGGATTTGCAGAACCACTCTTTGCGAAAAGAGCCGGAAAATGCGACAAAAAAAATATACATCGTAATTTTTACTTGTGCATCAATGCGGACGATACACTTGGAATTGGTAACCACAAATGACTCTGAAAGGCCTGCTGCTGGCATTCCGCAGATTTATTGCTAGGAGAGGATTGCCCAGCGTCATTTACTCAGACAACACACAATCATTTAAAAAGGTGTCTAAGAAATTAAAGAAGATAAAGAACCAGATCGAAGAGACAAACCTCCAGTCGTACCTTACAACACAGTGGATTAAATGGAAATTCATCATAGACGCTGCTCCATTGTCGGGCAGTTGGAGGGAAAGACTGGTGAGATCGGTGAAGACAGCCCTGCGGAAAGACCTCGGATGAAATAGCCTTTATGCTGAAGAACTCAGTACGCTACTTACTGAGGTCGAGGCTGTGGTTAATTCCTGAGCACTTACATATGCCTGCCTCGAAGCCAGTGAACCATCCGCAATTACCCCAGCACGTTTCCTTATAGGCCAACAATATACCTCTTTGCCAGACGGTGATCCAACGAAAGACTCAATGAACCACAGCAATCCGAAGGACTATTCACACCATTTACAACACCGCCAAAGTTTGTAGGATCATTTCTGGAGACGTTGGAAGCACGAGCATGTGCTCGCTCTCCCATCTGCACATCGTTCTCCTGGATCTTCTGCTCGCAACTTGGCAGTGAAAGACATAGTGATCGTGGACACACCCAGCAAAACAAAGTTTATGTGGTCTCTGGCAAGAGTTGAAGAAGTTTACCTTGGCAATGACTCAATTGATCGTGATTGCCTGCTATGCCTGTGTAGTGGAAAAGTTTTGAAAAGACCCGTGCAGAAGATATACCACCTGGAGACCGGCACTACCACAACTGAGGCCCCAGAAGATGTGGGAACTTAGGAAAAGAAGATGAAGGGGAAGTGGAGGGGCGACCCACTACGCACCTGTTTTCTTTTTCTTTAGTTTCCTTACGTCACCATTAAAGCAACTGTAGTACAACTCAGTACACTTCGAGTTTTATTGCCGTGTGCTTCAGGATCGGCTATGTCGTGCCCATAATACATGTACTAGTTCTTAACAAGGCCAGATTCCGGGCAGAGACGGAAGACATACAAGACCCACATACATAAGGCTACAATGTTTCACCACAGCGAGCTGGACCTTCTTGCTGGGAACAACTATCACTGCAAGCTTAAAATCGAAATTGCTGATACAACCATTGAAATGACGCCCAACTCTGTGAATAGTAATACATGGCAACATCTTCTGTAAGTTCTCCCTGTTATTCCATTTTGTGTTGACATCAGCAGCTAACCTTGGAGTTACTAAACAAGGTAACTCCAAGGTTGATGTGCTGATGAGGTTGAAGCTGATGTGCGCAAAGTATTCACCTAGCCACCACACAGGATTACAGAAGCACACTATAGTCATGACCAAATTTAATTATTTGTGTGCTATGCAAGAGCAATGCCAGAAGAGGTCCACCATTCTTAAATGAAACTTTTGAGTTATCAGTGAAGAGGTTCCTCTTTGTGTGGTACATCTCCTGACATTGAAAAGTAAGAAAAGAATGCTCCAGAAGCCTGGAACAAAGCCAAAGTTTCTGTTTACCACATGCAATGCTCTGATGACTGAGCAATGCAGATGGCTGTCTGCTCCTGTCTACACCCATCAGATTTTCGTGCATGTAAATGTAGCCTCTGCTCTACATTGTAAACAAGTTGCACAACTGAGAGGCTTGATAAACACCACAAACTGGGAGAGTCGACACTCTTGGTGCACTAAACTAGTCACTTGCTATACTTGCATATGATGGCTTTTGGTGCATCATTTAAAAACACTGTGGTAGCATACAAAATGACTGGTAGCATACAAAATGTGCCATAACTTTGGCACATGTAGCACCTTACAGATGGCATTTCAATACCTCAGGGACCGTTTGTATCACCCCGCTGTCATGGCTCAATAGCTATGGCATTCTGGTGTTGCGCACAAGACTGCAAGTACAATTCCGAGCTGCTTCGGCTGCCCTCCAATGGGTGCGAAACTTACATACAGCTGCACATTAAAGAACTCCCGGTGGTCAAAATTAATCAGCCCTGCTATGGTGCCTAGCCTTTGTGTTGCTCTGGGCAATAAACTCTTAATTTGATTTGCTTTTTACTGCCTGTAACGGTTGGACATTGCAACCTGTAGCTGCCTGGGGACTGTAACCATGTGTGTAAATAACAGCCACACTTGTATTTTTGCGTTAATTCATTCATTCGGTGCAATGCAAGGTGGTTATTCGCTACATCTCTGCCCCAATGGTCGAACTTTGAAGGACCTACGAGTGCTTGTAGTGTGGCTGCATAGCACTGCTGCTGCCAGTGCTCGGGAACAGTAGCAAAGGCCCGATGAGGCCAGACACGAACGTAGTGGCGTCCTGCCCACTGTACAGCTCGTATCTGCAACTCCCGCAGCCCGCTGCAGCATGGTGCCATCTGCAGGCATTCAGCCACACCTGCTATGCACTGACTGCAAGGCTGCAATGGAAAGCAAAAATAAAAGAAGCAAGAGGAATTAAAAGCTTATAAAAGATGGTACGGAAGATCTACAAGCTATGACATTATTGACAGATGAAAATTATTCTGCACATGTGAGCAGGGTTTCAGTAGCAT
Organism: Rhipicephalus sanguineus; assembly: GCF_013339695.2. Classification (NCBI taxonomy): domain Eukaryota; kingdom Metazoa; phylum Arthropoda; class Arachnida; order Ixodida; family Ixodidae; genus Rhipicephalus; species Rhipicephalus sanguineus. The sequence continues at coordinate 56,917,911 of NC_051176.1, forward strand.
TGGATACAAGATCCCAGCAAACAGAGCTAGCTGTAACACAAAACAGGTGGTATTATTCAACACTAAGCAGAAGCTGAAGAGTTTTTCCACTCCTGAAACAGTCACACAAACCATAACCTGTGCCCTTGTCCACAGCAAGCCAAATGACTCAGTAAGAAGTGAGTCATTAACGAAAATGATTTGTTATAGAACCAAAAGCACAAAATATGGAAAAAGTAGATTGCTTCTAATGATAAAACATTTGTCTAATGTTTATTTTGTGCAATGTTTTGTGTAATGTTTTGGCACACAGAGGTGAACATGATGGTCATTAAGACGCAGTTAATTCACACCTACCTATTACCACAGAATGGAAAATTGCCTCCATCAACAATGTATGTTTCTCTCCTTCTTTATCAAATGTCATTCATTCTGTAACACGTCTCCCCCAATAGTTGTTCTGGGCCAGTCCCTCACATATCACTGAATAACAATAACACACTGTGAATAACGTTAACTTGGAGCCTACTGCTGTGCGATATGGCATCCCACAAGGGATGGTACCAGGCCCTTTCCTCTTTTTATTTACATAAATGACTTGCCCTCATGTGTTTCCTCCTACATTAACCTCTGCTGATGATTGTGTTTTTTTGAGAAACAACCAGCACTATGATAATAAAATCCTTCAATCTGACCTTGATGTTATTAACCAATGCTGCAACACATGGATGATGGAACACAAGGAAATGCAAACATATGCGCATATCCCGAACATCATCTGTTTCGCCAATTTACTACTTAGCTAACACTCCTCTGGATAATGTGTTCTCGTACAAATACCTCGGCATTCACATTACATCAAACCTGTCTTGGACATTTCACATTTCATATGTAATTAACAACGCTAATCGAATATTGGGGTATCTCCGTCGCATTCGTAAAAGAACCTTCATCCTGAAAATTAACCATGCACAAAACACTGATTTGCCCAAAATTAGAATATGCTGCCTCAGTCTCGGATCCAAGCCATGCAAACTTCATTCATTCACTACAAACGGTTCAAAATACCTCTATGCGCTCTGTTCACGTGACGTCATGAGGAAATAAGCCCTCAACTGGTCCATAGACGAAGGATACCAGCTGTGAATTGTCTCCAATCTTGCTCCGCCACGCAGTTGCACACCTGTTCTGCCTTGTCTCACATGACTATCATGTGCAATCAACTGATTTCATTTCATTATGTGCATTTTCAACTGTGCAAGCAGAACTAAAAGCATGTAGTGGAAAAGTGTAAAATTCTGATAGGCTCAACGCTTAGTGCTGACATTGTCCACGTGTTTTATAAAGAAATAAGAGACGTGGAGGAGATAGCGCCTGTAAGAAGGGTAGTGAGGGGAGAAAGAAATCACTCTTTCGTCTTTGAACTTTGAGTGGTGTAGGGGCATTGGACGTTTCCGGCCAAAGAGTTGGCGTCTTTCTTGAAAGCTCTCAAGTGGCTTGTCGGCATCACGCTCTTTCACTGGAAGTTTATTTCCAAGCCGCTAGAAACCAGTGGGGAACGTACTGTTGACGTGCTTGTGAACGTTCCCATTTTGATGTCCAAGAACAAACAGCCAGGCCATGGCAAGTGCTCCTTGAACTTTTGTGCCACAAATTCATCAAGCAACTGCTGAATAACCATGCTTTTCATACCACAGACAAGAATTCAGTTGCCAAGATGTATGCAAAGAAGCCGCTGTTGTGAAAGCTGCTAAAATTGTAGTTTGCCAAGTGGATTGCTGAATTCTTGACCTGATGAGGTAAGTACTGCAAATAAAGGCTCCATTGTTAAATGTCCCATGTGGATGTGGTTCACCTGTAACAAAATTTGTGTCATGGGAACAAAATCTCGTAATGGGTGTATTGCTTGCATCACATGAAATAATCGCGATATAAGCACTTGAGCAGTGCTTTGTTAGTATGCTCGTCGAACTAAGTAAAATATAGTGCAATATGCAACTTGACAATCAACGTGAGTAGCGCAACTCGGGCACGGTGAGTACGTTTCAGCAGCCTTCTCAGAGACGGCGTAGTGTCAGCTAGCAGCTCCACGCCATAAGTGGCATGTGAACCGATGCATCCACGGCGGTCCCATCGTGTGGCACCAAAATAGACAGACAGTTTTATAAAGGAGGCATTGGTTTTACTTGACTGCCAGCCACACTTTTTTTGTGTGTGTGAGTGTGTTATCCTGGCATGCAACATGAAGGGTTGACTTACAATTGTGCAAACACTGTAGAAAGTGCTGCCAAAAGTTAGTGTGAGCAGCTCCAGAACAAAAATAAGTTGGCTGTTTGTATCCCACCTTGGAAGGCATAACCAGCTACACTTGCCACTGCTGATAAACACACTGCTCCACTTTGGTGGCTGCTCTCTGTTGCAAGAAGCAACTTGAAAGATGCATTTGCCAACAACCACATGTCAATCAACGAGGCTAGTGCGAATACTCAAATGTCTTGAATATACGAACGCAGATTTCAGTACTCTAGTTCGGTCTGACACAAGTTTAATATTTCCAAAATTTCGAAATTCGAAACAATAGAATTTTTCCTCATGTAACCTACCCGAAATGATAGTTTCACTGCAAACAAATCTTTCCTCATTCAAGGTGGCAGTCACCGGCTAGAAACACAATATGCTAGAGAGACGAAAAATTCGTGAACATGGGGTGTTGCTGGAGCCAACGTTTTGACAAGCGGACTTGTCTTCTTGTCCGCTTGACAAAATGTCGGCTCCAGCGACACCTCATACTGACAAATTTCGCATCTGTTCAAGCTACCATCTTCCCCTGAACTTCTGCCTTTTTTTAATGTGCTAGAGAGGCTATACAGACTGGAATAAAGTGCCTCAGAGAGGCCTGTCTAAGGCCCTTCATTCCTGCTTACATAACCTCTATTAAAAATCTTTTGTCATTTATACACCTGAAAAGGTTGCTTCACTACCATCTTCCCCTGAACTTCTGCCTCTTTTTAATGTGCTAGAGAGGCTATACAGACTGGAATAAAGTGCCTCAGAGAGGCCTGTCTAAGGCCCTTCATTCCTGCTTACATAACCTCTATTAAAAATCTTTTGTCATCTAATCCACCTGAAAAGGTTGCTTCACTACCATCTTCCCCTGAACTTCTGCCTTTTTTTAATGTGCTAGAGAGGCTATACAGACTGGAATAAAGTGCCTCAGAGAGGCCTGTCTAAGGCCCTTCATTCCTGCTTACATAACCTCTATTAAAAATCTTTTGTCATTTAATCCACCTGAAAAGGTTGCTTCACTACCATCTTCCCCTGAACTTCTGCCTTTTTTAATGTGCTAGAGAGGCTATACAGACTGGAATAAAGTGCCTCAGAGAGGCCTGTCTAAGGCCCTTCATTCCTGCTTACATAACCTCTATTAAAAATCTTTTGTCATCTAATCCACCTGAAAAGGTTGCTTCACTACCATCTTCCCCTGAACTTCTGCCTTTTTTTAATGTGCTAGAGAGGCTATACAGACTGGAATAAAGTGCCTCAGAGAGGCCTGTCTAAGGCCCTTCATTCCTGCTTACATAACCTCTATTAAAAATCTTTTGTCATCTAATCCACCTGAAAAGGTTGCTTCACTACCATCTTCCCCTGAACTTCTGCCTTTTTTTAATGTGCTAGAGAGGCTATACAGACTGGAATAAAGTGCCTCAGAGAGGCCTGTCTAAGGCCCTTCATTCCTGCTTACATAACCTCTATTAAAAATCCTTTGTCATTTAATCCACCTGAAAAGGTTGCTTCACTACCATCTTCCCCTGAACTTCTGCCTTTTTTTAATGTGCTAGAGAGGCTATACAGACTGGAATAAAGTGCCTCAGAGAGGCCTGTCTAAGGCCCTTCATTCCTGCTTACATAACCTCTATTAAAAATCTTTTGTCATTTAATCCACCTGAAAAGGTTGCTTCACTACCATCTTCCCCTGAACTTCTGCCTTTTTTTAATGTGCTAGAGAGGCTATACAGACTGGAATAAAGTGCCTCAGAGAGGCCTGTCTAAGGCCCTTCATTCCTGCTTACATAACCTCTATTAAAAATCTTTTGTCATTTAATCCACCTGAAAAGGTTGCTTCACTACCATCTTCCCCTGAACTTCTGCCTTTTTTTAATGTGCTAGAGAGGCTATACAGACTGGAATAAAGTGCCTCAGAGAGGCCTGTCTAAGGCCCTTCATTCCTGCTTACATAACCTCTATTAAAAATCTTTTGTCATTTAATCCACCTGAAAAGGTTGCTTCACTACCATCTTCCCCTGAACTTCTGCCTTTTTTTAATGTGCTAGAGAGGCTATACAGACTGGAATAAAGTGCCTCAAAGAGGCCTGTCTAAGGCCCTTCATTCCTGCTTACATAAACTCTATTAAAAATCTTTTGTCGTTTAATCCACCTGAAAAGGTTGCTTCACTACAGGGCGTGCTCGCTATGCCACAAAACCACCTTTTCAAAGAGAATACACAGTGCCATGAAGCAACGCCTCAAGGTCAAGTGTACATGTTACCTACACCCCGATGAAATATTTTTTCAAGTTTCAGAGCGTGTTGTACATGTGAAGTAAGCTAAATTTTAGTACCTAACATATTTTACTGCATATAACTTGCACCCACAACTACAACAGACCAGGAAGAAATGGGCATGTACAACTAAGAAATAACTGTGTACAGTCATGTTTTGGACACTGTATCTAGCTCTGTTTCTCTGACATATCCGCGCATGGTATCATTAAAAATGGCCGCCATGAAGATAGCATCATTCAGCAAAGCTGTACTCCATAGTGTCATGTCCGCTGGCAAGATGGCCAGTCTTTAGAGTGTTATACAATCACTACGAATAGGTTTGCATTGATGCAGCACTAAATCATAATGTTAGTGGAGAGCATGTTGCAAAGAAGCACTGGTTAAGTTTAGCAGATGGCAGATAATCGCCAGATGAGTGTCGCTCATCGGTGATCAGGCCAGAGATCATGCAGAGGTTAGACTGAGGACCACAGAAGTGGCAAGCAGGCCTGTCAAGTTTGTCAGTGCACTTACACAATAGGACTGGTTTAGTTCAAAACGATGACCTGGCAGTCTGGGTGAATTGGTGCTGCATAATGTTTACACAAATTAACACAACTCCAAAAGAACGACGAAACCGAGAAGATAACAGAGACAGGAGTGGTGGAACAAGTAGAGCTCGCATGTAGATGGAAAGCATAGCGCAGCACAGCCTGTGCTCGAAGTTTAATTTCACAGCACCACGACAACACACTCCAGGTGAATGCAAAGCGCTTTCACAACTTCAAACACCATGAAATTTTAGGTACTGACCTAATCACAAGAGCATGCAAGAGCCCATAAATAAATTTTGGGGGCTGCTGCGGTTGCAAAAAACGATTGTATTTTTGCACAAGAATATCTGAGTAACAGAACTTTGAAAAAAACTAACTCCTGAGATGAACCTTCCTTAGCCTTTGCAAGTAAAGGATGAACTTTTTTTAAGATTTGTCAACAACTCGCACTTGTGTCAAGGTTCTGTGTTGCTCTATTACTTTTCAAATTCGCTTTGAAGTTATTCCATACTGATTACCATTCGTTTCAAAACAAAAAAGTTATATATTCGCACAAACCTAAATTCAACCCTTCGACCACTGGTGCCCGCAGTACAAAAATTTTTATTGCCTCAGTCTTCCTTTGCAACAGCAAAGAAACCTCATTGCATTGAAAAACATGGATAAAGACTTCATAATATTGAGGCTAAAATATGTGTTGTTCGACTCCCATATAAAGTTATCAAAAGTTAAATACTTCACTATACTGATGATGCTGAAGTTCCTTATATAAAGCTTTAACAGTACGTTGGAATGAAAAATGTATTTGCTTCGCCTCTCCTCAATTTTTTTAACATTAGCAAGGTACAGTGTACGGTAGTCGCTGTAATAGTGAGCACCTTTTCTAGCTGTAGTGCACTTAGGGTAAGTAAAGTAACACACTCGCCTAGAGTTTGCAGTCAGATATATCTTGTAGTAAAGACTGAGAATGATTTAAGCTTTGACTAAAAACAGGCAGTAATGCACTGTGAAAAATCTGTTCCAAGTAATTATTGATTCAACACGATAACTTCAGCTAAGAAGCTTGCAATTTAATCACTAGTCTGTGCACTATATTGAATGAAACAATTTGAGAAACTTAGTCCATCAGGAAGCAAAAACTAAGCTAGATCCTGTAGGCACTGTTACAACAGGAGGTCACTTGTAGGAATTCAGTCACACACAGCGGCTACATATGTTACTCTGTGTAAAACATCTTCAAAGTTGATTTTGTGTAGATGTTCGATTATGTGAGAACCCAGTAGCTCGAAGTGTAACCAGCTAGCACAGTCCTGCATATACAAACAGTGTACAGCCCACCTTATGGAAGAAGTGGCAGTAGTAGGTGCGCACGTGGGATACCACAACCCGCCGCAAGCTGTCGACACCGAGCACTTCAGCCAGCAGAGCCAGCTCGGAGACATGCACCTCCCGTGGAGGGGTAGCCGTGCCGCCATACAGGTGGTGAAGGGCAAATACTACTGCACCGTGTGTGAACCTGCAGCATTCAAAACAAACAAGGCACGGTGCTGGATTGAATGCTTTAACTATCTGTAGCACGTCAACTATGATGTTAGGGCCCACCTTATAAATATTGGCACATATGTTTTGTAACTCAATACACTTTCCTGCACATAGGTCCTCCTAAAAGGTGTGCTCGCAAACTTAAAGTGTGAATGACATTAAGAGCTTGAAAGCTCCCATGTGAATTACGTGGTAAAGGAGAAACCATTTTTCTCGGCAACCGGTGTGCCAATTTCAGTTAGGTTTGTTGCATTTAATATAACGAGTCAAGCTTTAGAGACTACCATAAAATCTTGAGCAAGTGCCCTTCCTTCAGCAAGTCGAAATTACCGGCAAAATGGAGGGGGGGGGGCTTTTCCGGAACGGCACCAAAATTCAATATGGTGGCAGCAAAGTTTTCTCGCCAGAAAAAAAAGAACGGAGTGCATGTGGACTTCCCTCAGAAGTCTTCTCGCTCTCATTCATGGCATGGTGCAGTAATTACAACGACGGCTTAAAAACACAACCACAGTTGCAACGGGATCAGACCGCAGGAAGCGGAGGGCATAGACACGTCTCTGATGATAAGCCAATGCGACAGCTCTAAGCAACAAACACTGATCTTGGAGGCTTAACTTTCAGTGACTACATCATCATAGGCACCATCTTGGGATGCTGATCTTTAAGGCCATGCTTTTGCTCGTGGGACCCTGAAAAGCCTCATAGGTGTCTTGTGCTAAGTTTATGGTGCAACCATTGTGTGGAGAAAAAAAAAATCAAATTTTCAAGGTAAATTTCAGGTGCATAGCTGCTTTGAGATTGCACTGTTAAGCAGAACTGGATGGGATTCAAGCAGGCCAGTGTTGCGTGGGCATGGTGCATGACCGGAGTGCAGAGCAGGAGGGCGTGAGGGCGGGGCGGGTACGTGGAAATTTGAAGTTAGCAGAGAAATTGGAGGGGGTGCTTGCTCAGGATTTTACACATAGCAAGCAATATTTTAATTAGGCCACCTATATTTAATTCTTGAAAATTGCAAAAAGAAACTACACTCTATTTGGTAACTCTGCATTGAAAACAGTATCGAAGTGTAAACTGGACCAAATAATACATTTCAAAGGGGCAAACATGATGTATTATACACAACTGTGCAATATACCACTATTTCATGAAGAGGACTCGCGAGTATACCTTGCAACAATGTAACACAAGCAGTAAATTCATATAGCATATTGCTTTGATCATGCGTATATAGAGAATGTGCGGTATAATTGGGATGAATCAGTCAACAAGGTTCTGAAAGCACCCAAGCGCCCGTTAAGTGCTCCCAGTACCACCCACCACAATAGATAAAATTTTCGTCCACCATATAATAACCTACAAGTACTTAATATTAATGCTAGAAGCCTACAGAACGAGCTAACTGACTTCTTAGCACTCATTTTTTGTCACTCTCCTCATATTATTGGTGTAACAGACATGGTTACATGAGGACATACATGACGATGAAATAACACCTCTCGGTTATAACATAAAGGCTGACAAGAAACAGTGTCAAGAAGGTGGCGTAGTGCTTCTTCTAAAATCTGAACTCAATAATAAACTTGTTGACTGGATAGCTAGCTTTCTCACTGACTGCTCTCCGTATTCATTGTATAATATGGCTTTTGCTGGCACTTAACAGCCTTTACCTTTCACAGTGATGCATTCCTTATTTCATTTGTCCTATGAGCGTAGTTTGGGGCGCAAGGGGAGTTCGTCCGCAGTCAAAGCGCCCCCTGGCATCGAGCGGCCGCTGCTGCGGGTTTGTCAAGCGGCTGATCTCAAGACAAAGCTTGCTGAACCATGACACCTGGCTGCGAATTTGTTGTTGTGGAGCTGCTGCTTTGCGATTATGTCGCGTACAATTATTTTCAACAACTTACATCAGATTTTCAATACATAACCAACAGCATGGTCACTAGGCTGATTTGGTCACATGTGACACATTATAACTTGTTAGCAACCAAAATAATGCAACGGTTTTTATGCAGGATGGTGGATGATATTCTTGACTTCAATCAGAGGGATTTAAAAAAAAAATGAAAAACTGGCCTTTCTGAGAAAACTATTTTCAACCTTCGGCGTTTTTGGTAAATCACTTATGTTTAAGCACAATTATGGAGTGAAACGGAGCGTTATTAAACCACCGAAGTTATTTTAAAAGATAATGCTAATATGAAAGTTAATATGTACCGATTTTTATCATCCTCAGTTTCACTTGTTTGCAGGAATAAATCCCTGAAATACCAGTATTTTGTGCGATTTGCAATGTTTGTGATTTTTTTCTTCAAAAGTGCTCCGACAAGTAAGGGAAATAAAAGACTCGTGCAATTGTATTTCACTTGTTCTTTGAGGGGAATAAATATTGTGACCAAGAAGTGCACCGTTTTTCCCTAGGTGCGCTCAAAATTCAGAAATCGCGAAATGGGCAGAAAAGTGTTTCCTGCGGCCAAAATTTACATATATCTTTTTTCAGGTGAACAAAATTTTTTTTTCGTAATACTAACTTCGAAACCATTGTTCTGGGTCTAGTGCCTAGGCCTACAGCAAATTTCATCAAAATCGGGAACAGTGACCGGGACCTCGTGCTCGATCTTATCTGGACACACCCTGTAACATTATCCAAAGAAACTTAAGTATGGTTAAACAAATAGATTTTCAATACATTTAGTGCACACATTTGTTATTTCAGGAGCAATTTCACAACATAGAAAAAAATCATAATCTGATATATTTACCAAGTCATTTTAAACTGTTCCAATCTCTGAAAGATTTAGGAAAGAATGAGTAGTAAAAAAGTTCTACATTTCAAGGTAGAAATCTTTTCGTTGTTATCAGAGTGAGTGGATATGTAGTCTGGTTCAAGAAGGTAGTTGGAATGATTGATAACTGTGTTACAGTTATATATTTGGGGCAATAGTTTAAAAAAAGTGTGCGCTAAATTGCAGGTTAAAGAATTGAAAAATAAAAAAAATTGCAGGTCCCAAGTTAAAACACTGTTTCCTACAGCGAGTAAAATTGAGAGCTACTTCTTGAGTGCAAATAATTTCATTCAAATCAATGCAGCAGTTGTCTGAAAGAAGAAATTACTGTACTTTACATGTATTTTAATAGCAAAATCGGAGCTGGCGTCAAGAAAAAACTTCCTCTGAAGGTTGAGGCCGTCACCTTCAGACAACAACAGGCTAAAATAAAGCTGACATAGTTAACCAATAAAGGCAATGCAAAATCTATGCAGACATTACACCTAAATTCACGAGTACAATTTATGCCAGCTACGATCTCTAAATGTACTGCAAAATTTCTGCAAGCATTTTTGCAACTTACTTCCCTTCAAAGCATGGTAGTTGTGCCCAAAAACAATTGCATTAATCAAGAATGGCACAAGTAGTGAATGCTGCGTACATTGAAAAATAATTATGAATAGCAAAGTCAGTCAATGAAATGACCAAGAATTTTGAAAGCAAACTCTAAAGTGCTTATTGATAAAACTGTGAAAGTCAATATTTTTTTTTTCTATACTGACCGTCTCATGAAATTCGTGCAATAATTTTCTGAGCTGACCCAAAAATTTAAAAGGCAGCAACAACACTGAATGGCATGTGAAATATTTATAACCTGTTTAGCTGTAAACCTGCACCCAAAGGGGGGAGGGAATTTAAAATAGCCATTACACAAAGGCCTGCCTTACCCATCCATGCTAATTGTCTCACTCTCCTCAGTCGCAAATTCCTTCCTGAAGATAAGTGAGAAGTAGTCGGACCGTGATGCCAGAATAAACCTGTAAAAAATTAAACAAATGAGACTCGCTAATTATAGAGTCAACAACAGGCCACAGGCTCCCCTCCTGGTGGCACCCTCCCACAATTCTCACAATATCTCAGCTCTGCAACTGTACTTTCCCGAGAACCCAAAGTAGCACTCGTACCACATTGGTTTACCCAAAGTTTCTTGTCAAGTCATTCAAGTTGCACAGTTTAGTTAGTGGCTGGCACTGTTTAAAGGGACACAAACAAGAAAATAATCTGGTCTATATCCGTAGATTCCACTATAACACCAAGAAACCCCACTTTTACCGTACTCCGCTTGGTAGACCACAAAAGAAGAGATGAAAGATGGGTTGCGACACTGGCTCGCACCAGAACAAGGAGACGTCAGACTTTAAGGCATCTAATATAGTGTAGTTAATTTTTAGCGATAAAGATAGACTACACTGGAAGCCAAAGAATGAACTTGGCAAGTTTAAGAACTCTTACCAAGCCGCAATAGCCCAGACAAAAAAACAGATGGAAACATGGGATGTCACATTCACAGACTGGCACTCAAGTTGTTGTACTAAAAAAATTTTGACCTTCATTTTACCCTCCCATTACCAATCCATTACCACAAAGTTAACGAAAACAGAGTTTTTGAAAAACACTTTGTCAGACTTGAATTAGTGCTTCCCTTTACTGTGTCTAAGGTAAGAAATATGGGGACTGAAACACAAAGGTGTGTCGTGCATTGCGTACAACGGCTAAAGATACTGCTAAAGCTTTCAGTACATTCAATCTTTGCTGCATTCTAGCCGTCATCAATACCTATGAGTACCAGTTCCTTCAAAGCAATGCCAGAGAAATTCATATACTAGTACTCTGCACAGTAAGTAGTGCTACCTATAGTTTTTCCAGGTGTACTGTCATGACTAAGAGCCCCTCGGGAGGCAGAAAGACGACGAAGAAGTGTTCTAATCGGCACGAGCGCGTGCGTGAAAAAATTCTAAAGCTTGCGGCACGGAAACCGAGCTGTGAAAGAACACAAAGAGGAGTGAGCTGGCATGGTCTGGGTGGACTCAGTAGAGGAAGGTTGCATTGCCAGCAAACGCACTGGCAACGAGAGCGAAAGGCGTTCGGGTCTGCCGCCGGTGACATGGGCGTCTCGAGGTGCAGCCGGCAAACACGACGGCATTCGAGCAAGGCTCCTCGGAGATGCAGCTACCGCGCACCGCGAGTACAAGCATTCCTGACCCAAGCTCCCTTCTGCAGCAGACTGCCAAAGGCAATCCCTGAGCGCCACATCAGCGGTGGAATGCCACACTGTGTGAATGACGATGTTAGGCATAAAGTGCCTAGCAGTCAGGGCAGCGGACGGCCTGCTTGTACAGGCAACGATGACGGCGGACTCGTAGGACTACAGACTGGATTCCGAGATCGACGAGGGCATCGTGGGCTACTAGTGATGACCGAGCGGATTGGACTTTGGCAACGAACCAAGTCATCTGTAACAAGTAGGTCGGCCCGAAGCAAAAGCAGGTGTAAGGCGAGCGTTGAGATACTATAGTTAGGACAGTTTAATTATTAGTAGAGCTGTGCGAATAGCAAAATTTTGGGTGCGAAGCGAATTCGAATATTGAAGTGTGTGTGCGAATCGAATCGAATATTTTTCCAATGTTTCTTGAATATTTCTAGAATATTTTTCGAATACTTCGAAGCAAAATTGCAGAAAAAAATAAAATGTTAGAGAGGATTCCTAAGCATATTCTTATGAGATAGCAACATGAAAGTGTTTCTTTTCGCTAGGTTGATGAAGCGCTGGTGGGGTGGTGTTTCATAGTTCTCTTATCAAGAATGAGGCAATGTAGAGGCCAAATTGTATTTATGTACATGATTTGGTGCAACCAAAGTGTTGCCGACAACACTTTACACGTGATAGGCAAAGATGCCATTTCCTCAGCCTCTCCTCCTCTTTCAACTTCTGTGGAAGCCCAACTGATGTGGTGGACAAGGGTGTGCTCCCTTCAAGTTCGGAGTTCCAAATCTGCCTCGAAGAAGTCAATATATAAGAACATCTGAAATTTTGGATGCTAAAAAGCTTCGGCTTCCGATTTTTCGGACTTCCTGCCCAAATTTCACGTGCAAAACAGCATTAATTGAGCCCCCACCTCTGCCACATCTTTCTTCTCCATGTTGGAACCAGCGTTTTCTTGAGTTAATACATTTGCGACCGTAGCGGAGCTTAAAAGGCAGCTTTGCCGCAATACCGGGGTGTGATGAGGTGAAGCATATTGAAAAATCTAGGGACCACTTTTAATCGGACACAGACCGTCTCTTGACAAAGTTCGACCGTAACGGAGCTTGAAAGGCAGCTTTGCCGCAATACCGTAGTGTGATGAGGTGAAGCATATAGAAAACCTAGGGACCAGTTCCACTCGGACGTTGACTGTCTCTTGGCAAAGTTCGACCGTAACGGAGCTTGAAAGGCAGCTTTGCCGCAATACGAGAGTGTAATGAGGCGAAGCATATTGAAAATCTGAAGGGGTTATTTTCAATCGGACGTGAACTCTGTTTTTGGGAAGTTCGAATAGTTCGAATAGTAAAATTCCAGTGCTAATCGAATCGAATAGCAAACACTACTGGAAAAATATTCGAAATTACAAATATTCGCACACCCCTAATTATTAGTGAAGTTTGGATCAACTTTAATTTTGTTTGCAGCTTTTGGTATTTCTGCAGATTTGTATATTTCTTGAGTGCCGTGTATTTTGTTTGATAAATGTGTTTCGACGTACCACGAGTCTTGTCTCGGTCCATCATCGGCAAACACTCGAATCCGTGACATGTACTGGGAGGCCTTTTATATATTTATATATTTTCTGGCCATGGTTATTGTAGTGTCACCGCCAGAGGTACCGTCCGGCGGGCTAAGAAGGCGGCTCAGCGCCGGAGCGCCAACTGCGGGCGCTCCGGCGCTGAGCCGCCTTCTTAGCCTGCCGGACGGTACCTCCGGCGGCGAAACTACAGTTATCACATATGCAACAATTTAAACATGTAACAATTATTCATTAGCATGCAGCCTAGAATTAAGAGGTACATTTCACGGGATCAACACAAGAGGTGCTGTTTTGATTCCTATCGTTTTTTTTGGTGCTTCTGTCTCATAACATCGCATTTCCCCCATCTCTCCTCTGCCAATTACATAAATATATGTGTAATATACCTATGTGCACCGATGTCCTTGCCTTCCACACGAATTGTGACGTCCGTCTCCACCTGCCCGATGAACATCCTGAGCAGGTCGTCTCCCAGCTTGGAGCAAGCACCCAGCCTCTCGGGGCTACAGCCTGACTCTTGCATTCGCTTGTCGATGCTTGACAGGCAACTCACTTCAGACACCTCTGAGTATACAGTCTCTGAATCGTCATCGCCATCTACAGGCGAAAATGGGGGCTGGAAGTGCAAAAAAAAAAGAAGGCATCTTTAAGTTGTATGACCCAATTTCTGGGAACTGCCAGTTGGGCGGGAGTTGCCCCACAGGCAGTCTCTGGTCATCAGTGGCAATTTCACAACTGGCAACCCTGGCAAAAATGAACAAATTTGACATGGCTCACTAGCAGTATGGAAAGATCGCCTGTATTCATAAGATCTACATAGAAATATGGTCTGTTGTCGGTCAGTGTGCAAAAATTATTCCAGAACAGTGACTCAAGCAAATATTTCTTTTAACGAGAACTTATGCCAGGCAGTGCAGCTCAAGGACTACAGAATTACGTTACAGCAGGACACATGAACACAGCCGACATGGTCATGCCATTATCACCGCTTTATTAAGAGGCAAAAGGCCAAAGTGGAACGGCAGCAGCTGAAGTGTCCAGACCGGTGTACAGAACTATAGCAGTCTGCGAGACCCTGCATGTCCATCATATGCAACATTCCGGCGATGAAGCCACTGCAACTGTCAGCAAACAGAACACTAGTCCAGGCTGGATGCCACCACCGCCATTCCGCTTTGGTCTTTTGCTCCAATAAAGTAGCATTGAAGACATGGCCATGCCGGCTGCAGTCACATCACACTACAACTTAATTTGCTACCAAGGTTAAAGCATTCAACATTAATCATAAACCTTGGTATCCTCAAGGATATTCAAAGTTTGTACATACCCTGGTTATAGATTCTTTGGCAGTGACTGCAGGGGGCTCTTGGACTTCACCTGTCTGTGCTTTCATCACAGGAATGTCTGGTTCTGGTTTCTTAACAAGCAACGTTGATGGACCTGATGCACTGTCACTTCCTTCAACCACTGCCGCTGCTGTCTCCTCCTCCTCCGCTTTTGGTAGCAAATCCTTTTTTGGCACATCACCTTCTTTGTCACTCTCGTGCTCAAGGGAATCACTGTCCTCCCCACCACATGGCTCAGGCCTGCGAAAGGTCATGGCATAAACATCTTGCGGCAGTGTGGACGACTTTACCGGTAAAGTCCTAGGAGCTGGCTTCACGGGCTCTGGCTTTGTCTTGCGCCGGAGAATAGGGCTCATTGGTAGCAGGCAGACTTCAGAAGGCTGGACTTTTATATAGTCGGCTGTGGCCCGCCTAGGAGAAGACACATCACCCCCAACAACAGGCCTTGTGGGCTGTGGAGTAGTAGGGATCTCCTCTGATACGACCAGTATCTCCTCACGTTCGAAGTGCTCCCACATGCGGTGTTCAACGATGCTTCGCTGTCTCTCCACAGCATTCTCACCCTCTTTTGCAGGATTTCCCTGGTAGTTACTGTAGGCTTCTTGGGCACAGACAACACTGTCGCTGTGCTCATCATTGATGTCAATGAACATAGAAAGCGACAGGGTTCGTGGCATTGTGCGTGAAGACGACTTTTCATCGGGTTGAGATTCTTCATGGCGAACTGCGTTAAAGTCAACATACATGTAACAGGACTGGGGCCGCTTGGATGAATCGCTATCTGCCTTGGACTTGCTTGACGGTGATCTCTTTTGCACCTGGCCAGCACTGGCGTCTCCATTAGCATCTATGTACATATATAAAGAGGAACCCTGGTTTGAGGGCTCTCGCTGCGGCTGAGATTGCTTTTCTTCTGCTCTTGTTCTATTCATGTCAATGTAAAAGGGAAACAAAGCACCAGATGAATGGCGTCCCTGGCTGGGCCTACTTTCACTTGGTTCTATGGCACTTCTTGAGGGTGCTTCCCCTGTCTCATTGAGGCTGTCATAAGCCACTGTCTCAGTTACTGATGTATTCTGGGAAAGAAAGCCGGAATCATTCATTCCAAAGGCACCAGCAGAGCCCTCCCTTTCCCCCAAATGACTGGCAACCTTGGGTGTCCGGGGAAGGCATTGGTATGAGACTGGCATAGGAGCAGACGATTTTTCATGTAAGAAGAACGCCGGCATCGGAGCCAATGACTTTCCATCTTGCTCTGTACACAATTTTGCATCTGCCTTACGATCATCCACGGCTTTTGGTCCTGCATTTGCTCGTTCCTCCTCACACTCCCGAGCCCCAATCAGAGCTGTAGCCTCATCCCCATTCCATTTTTCAATGGCAACCTCGAGCGGCATCTGGCTCTGCAGATCAAACGTACCACTCCGCACCATGCTGCTGTTCATGCTGACAGAACACTCGTCCCGGCTCTCCGATACGTCATCGCAAGCCTGACTTTCGTCGTACACTTGGCTGCTGTCACATAAGCTATCCAAGGGCTCTTCCATGTTACTGGTTGTTGGGGCATGGCCCTCTGTGCAAAGGCCATCACTGTCACTTACGAAGCATGCACGGAAATTCTCCAGTGAATCTTCAGCACCCATTTGACCTAATGAACCACTTGGAGCATCATCAACGTCCCCGCCTGGCCCACTGGGTGCAGTGTTCTCTGCTGCTCCTTGAGTTCCTTCTTCAGTATTTGTCTCGCCAGTCATGTCCTGAAAGTCTTCGTCCCCACCTTCATCGTCAGTGGACGGAGGGCCATCCTGAGCACATAGGGCCCGAAGGATGTCATGTTCCTTTTTTCTAATGTCATCATCAGAGTAGACACTCCTGCAAGGAACACCAAATGGGACAGTAATTGTTCAGATGTACAAGCTTCTGCACAAAACAAGGCACAACACATTCTTCACTCTCTCTCTCCCTCTCCGACACTTTAGACAAGAATAACTGCCACTTCAGGAGTCAGTACTTGCATTATTGAGATCTCACATTCACTTTTGACACTTTCTTATAGGAGAGGGAATATTATGCAACGCTGAATATCTGCTTATAATTTGCAAAAGGCAGCATGGACAACTTGTTACTTACACAAGAGAAGCAAATAGCTTGAAATAAAGATATGAAATTGATATAACAATTAATCCCGCAGCTATATAACCTATATAAAGCTATATAAAGCAGCTATAATTTGATACTACAAATGAAATCAACACAGGCACCAATTTACTTTAGGCTGGCCAGCTCAATTATGCTAGCAGTTTAAATGAGTCTGGAAGTGGTTACAAAAACATTTCTGCAGTTACAGTAATCCCTCATTATAATGAAATCGCTTTACTCGAAATATCACTTTGTTCAAAATTTCTTCTGGTCCCTACCCAAATGCATACATATTATGCCACATTAGTTGAAGCGCATGAAGAGCTTGACCTGCTTAGAACGAAGTGGAAAGTGGAGGCGCATGCAATGTAAAATTGATGCCACTAACAAAAACTCTTGTTTTGCAAACTTCACGGCTGCACACCTTGGGAAAAATATCACCCAGTTATCATGCAACGCCCCTACTGTGAAACCGATAAGTTTTCACGTTTGCGTTGTGTGCCCACAATGAGCAGTTAATCGTTTTTTGAATGCAACAAACACAACCTCAGACTCGAGCCATGGCATTTGTGGCACTTTTCAGCGTGAAACTCTCGTAGCATTCCCTGATATCCACACGCCCCCTATAAAAGCCAGGATCCTCCTCATTCACTCTCCAGTCTGTGAGCTGTTCAGACACCAGTCACTGCTCTCGCTCGCCTTCATGTCAACTCCTCGCCTCCTTGCTGCCAGTTTCGACATTGCTGTTCCTCCAAAGCTGCCCTCCTGAGCCCAAACTTCCACCAATGGGTTCCCTTCCACAGTTCCTGCTTCTAGCATGGCTCCAATCACCTTTTTTCTGCAACAAGTGAACCCGAAGCCAAGCCTGCCATTTCAACCGTCGCTACAACCAGTGCACACGAGGAAAGTGAGATACCTTGACAACATTTTGGAACTTCTGTGTCGCCCACCGTGTTCAATCACTTTTGCGCCAACGGCGAGTGCCTGTGAATCCGTGCTGCAGGCCATGTGATGGTGTTTTTCAGAGTGCTTCGTTAGGCATACCTTGAGTGTGTTTTTGGTCTACAGTGATAAATGGCTCTGCCAGGCTGCGGGCGAAAGTGTCCGACTTTGGAGCAGAAAGCACTGCTAATAAAAGAAGTGGTAAAAGGCAGCCGGCAGAAACTGACATTGCGAGAGAATTCAGCATATCGCTGTCTACTCTGCCAACTACATTGAGAAACAAGGAAGCTGTGCTGGATGGCTTTGAAAAGAGCTTCTCGGCAAAGAGAAAGAAAAATCACGATTTGAAATACCCTGAAGTGGAAGGTGCACTTCTACAGTGGCTAAAGAACACAGGAGTGCAAATCTCCCCGTGCATGGACCTTCACTCACAGCAAAAGCCAAAGCTCTCGCCCTCCAAATGTGCCATAAAGATTTCAAGTGCAGCATTGGCTGGCTTGAGCAGTTCAAGAAACGACACGGCATGGCCTCGAAGTCGACCATTGGCGAAAGCGCAGCCGTGAACCGTGACACTGTAGACTTATGGCGCCAACATCGGCTCCAAGCTCAACTTTAAAAGTATGAAGATAAAGAAATCTACAACCTAGTTAAGGTTGCATTTTTCTACAAGGTGCGACCGAATCACACGTTCACTACCGCTGGCGGATCCTTATCCGGAGGAAAACAGTGCAATGAGAGTGTCCTGGTGCTGTTTGGTGCCAATGCAACAGGCGAGGACAAGCTTCCCTTGTTCATACTGGGGAAGGCAAAGAAGCCACTGTGCTTCTGAAATGCAACTATTCTCAAGGAATGCATCTACAGAAGTAACAAGTGAGCATGGATGATTGCTGCTATTTTTGAAGACTATGTGCGCCTTATGGATAGACTGTTCGACACAAAGAATCGGCAAATGCTTTTTATAATTCCCAATTGTCTGAGCCACAGAAAGATAGACAACATTAAGGCTATTACTTTGGAATTTTTGCCTGCAAACACAACCGCAGTACTACAACCGATGAATCAGGGCATCATTGAGACACCCAAAAGCTGTACTGCAAGGCTCTTTTGCAGCGCAAGCTCGTAGGCTATGACACCACCAAGAGGTACAACATTGATTTGCTTAGTGCACGCCATTTGCTGAACTTTTCATGGGAAGAACTCGCACCTTCAAATGTCGCCAACTGCTTCGCGCACACCGGCTTTTCCTGCGCCGTCGTCAGCGCCCCTGACAATGACCAGCCTGACGACGACTGGACTTGCAGTGATCTGTACAAGGCTATTCATAAAATTACCGGCCAAGAGGTAGAAGGCAACTTTCGCATTGGCTGACTTTCGCCTTTCGACTTTCGCGTTGGCTGACGCTGCTGCTCCTGTGGTTGCCCCAGCGACGGATGCGGAGATAATTGACATTGTTGGTGGCGCCAATGAGGATGAATAGCCGGTGGACTAAGAGCCACGCGAACTGCCAACTATGGTGGAGACACGGGAGCACCTACGCCTGCTGTGAAATAAAGTTCAATACATGGGTGGCGAGCCCAGACTCGTGCAATGCTTGGTCAAATTGGAGCAGGGGTTGCTCGCACAGGCAAGAACTTGAAACGGCCAAAGCTTACCGCCTTTTTTCTGCACCTGAATAAAATTTTGCTTCACTGAATATATAGGGTTTCGAATTCCTCGCACTTGTGGCACAATTAAAGCGCAACTGCTTTAGCTCTTCTCGAGTGGTCCCATATATCGAAATACTGCTTATAACGAATTTTTTTGCCATCCTGCTGACTTCGTTATAACGAGGGATTACTGTACTTTAGACAGCGTATAGAAGCTGTAAGCAAACTGGGTTGAACTTTAGAAGACGCAAGTGCAATTGCTTATAGTGCACCATTTCCTAACGACAAAAATGGTCAAGCTAAAGGCAAAACCTTTTGACAAGCACAGGAACAAAAAAAATGAATATGCACCTACTCATGCCTTGGTAATTAACAAAAAGAATGTCATGCACAAACCAGATACAAATTTGTCAGCACAGACTACAGCAGAACCTCGGTAATGCGATCACGGCTCGTACGAATTTCGGGGTGATACAAATTTTTTCGTAGTCCCGGCCAAGGCCCATTAGCCTGCAATGTAATGGAGTACGGTTGCTGCGAACCGTTTTCACCCCGCGACATTTAACAATAACGTACGCTGCTGCGCCGGTTCGAACAGGTGCTGCTTGCGCTGTCGCGAAAGACATGGCAATCGCATGCAGCCGCTGGAGTCCAAGAGCCACGCTGCCAGTTTGTCAGAGTCAACCATAAACACACCATAAACCATAAACCATTCACATCACGCTGCCAGTTTGTCAGAGTCAACCATAAACAGCGCATGGTATCCTCAGAGATTGTGCACACAAATCTTGAAGGCCCCAGTGCGCCTTCGCGTGCCTTCGTGTTTAGATTACAGACGGCGTTGGCGCCGTCGTTTTTTCTCCATCCCCAATGCGTGCTGCTGTGCTCGAGGCAGCCATGCTGTACTGTGTTTACATGTGCCTGCCACGTCAATGCAAGCCATGTCCTTGCAATCAGACATCCTATGAAAGGTGGACGAGTACCGAAGTGGAAGTGGATGGTCTTGGTGAAGGAGCTAGGCCTCCCAACGTCAACATGCACAATTGTTGGAGATGCACATACCTGATTTGGACGGGAGACACTCGAATTTTGAGCAAACCTTACGAAAAACAGCCCCCACACCACCGCGATAAGAAAATAACAACAAAGGACGGCAGTTCTAAAATTTTCTGACCTTCATCCATCGTGTGCAAAGTGCTCCTGAGGTCCCTTTCGCCGCAGTACTCTGGTGTCATGCGGAAAAGCGTACTAAGCTTAGGAAGGGGCTATCAGCTGTCACTGGTCATAACGCATCTGGTTCCGGGCAAGCGCCTTATATTTACGACTACAAATACGATCATTGACATCTAGAAAATTTATTAGCAATCATTCTGAGCTGTTCATGATGTTGCTGCAGCCCTGAGAAACAATAAATGAAAACGCATGCAAGCTTTCTTTTGTCACATACTGATTTTCCACATTTTCTGGTGATACGAATTTCGGATGATACGAATATTTTTCGTTATCCCGCAAGATTCATATCACCGAGGTTTTACTGTACATAGCTGTTTCAAGAATATGAAGGTGTTGTTATGCAGAGCATTAATGACGCATTTCTTCATACATTATAAGGTTACACTGCATGACAACACCAGTGCACACTAAACATTTTCAAAACACAAGTATGACCTACACTTTCTTTCTCAGGGTACCAGCACCTCATTTTGACTGCCATTTTGTAATTACAGTAAAACCAACCACACCAGAACAGTAGCAGCTTAGTACATCCAATCTATTATCTCCTCTCATCTCACAATAATGCAAACAGTAACATATGTTAACTTGTTCAACCAATTAGGAAAACTAGCAGCAACAAGGTAAAAATACAGCACGGTACGGCTAGTATCGTACCTGCAAATCTACACGTACCTTATCAGAAAATTTGGCTTCTGGCCGTGAAAGCAGTCCTGCCATGGGCCAAAAATGTGCATTATCCCACAAGCTGATTTATATTTATATGCTCCTGCCCTAGACTTCACGAATGTATTATGACAACCGCGACACTGAAACAACTTCTTCGACATCTTGAGACACACTAACTGAGTTGAGAGATGAGCCCTAGACTTTAAAAATATTTGAACTTCACAAAGTTTCCTTATGAATCATCTTATTCTATGAAAAACAAAATTTCAGATTTTTGAAGACAAACATACTTTCATGCTTTGAACTTTGCAAGCAATCTGTAACAGGCATTTGTCTGCAAAAAGCAATGCTGTTCATTTGTAATGCGTAGCTGAGCTCATATAGACCGCAAATTTACGACTCGCAGGCTGAATGAAACGTTTGCATTTGCAAAAAACCGTGCCCTCCTTTAGAAACTGCAATTAATTTCAACTAAGGGGCCCTATAACACGTCTCAAACCTCTAGTTTTTATTTGCAGATTGCATAGACTGAAGAATCAACAGATAAATACAGCAAGAATGGCACCGATAGGGGCGCACAATCCGAAGTCATTCAGCCTAGAACAATGAAAAATAGAGCTGTGTGAATAGCAAAATTTTGAGTGCAAAGCGAATTTGAATATTAAAATGTGAGTGCGAATCAAATAGAATATTTTTCAAATAGTTGTCGAATATATGTCGGATATTTTTTTTTAATACTTCGCAGCGAAATTACAGGAAAAAAGTTGCAGAGGATCCCTAAGCATATTCTTATGAGATAGCAACATGAAAGCGTTTCTTTTGACTAGGTTGGTGAAGCGCTGGAGGCAGGGCCATACCCAGGAATTTTTTTGGGGGGGTGTTTCTGTGTGCAACGGCTCACTTTGGCAACTGGTGGTCGCTGTGAAGGCGTGCAAGTATTTTAGTGTCACTCGAAAAGTTAAGCCCGAAAAAATTTTGGGGGGTGTCAGAGCCCCCCTCAACCCCCCCCCCCCTTTATTACTTTCCTAGGGCTCCAAGTGCAATTACAATTGCATGCAAAGTACTCACAACACGTCTGTAAGGCAATACACGCACCTATGTAGCTGCACACTTTGTTGATGCTGTGAATGATGCTGAAGAATTATAACTGAGCCCTTTGTAATGGGTTGGCAGATTTCAACATTAACTAGTTATGCAATTCATATGGTGTGATGCCTGGTGCGATTCTACACTTCTGCCATGCAATATTACATCTGCTGACATGACTCCTTGCCCGACGTGACAACTGTATAGGGCAGGGGTATCAAAGATGCGGCCCAGCCCCCACATGACTGTCTTCGCCCCATATATCTTTAATTTTCTTAATAAGTATGTTCGTGAGCTACACAGAAATGACTGGTCTGAAGCATTTGAGACCAGTCACACCCACGCAGTCACCGTGTTAAAACATAACCGTGGAACAAAAACTCTAATAATATTTGTTGGGGTTTAACCTTCCAAAACCATGATATGATTATGAGAGACGCCGTAGCGGAGGGCTTCGGAAATTTAGGCCGCCTGGGGTCCTTTAATGTGCACCTAAATATGAGTACACGTGTTGAACAAAAACTCTATATTTCAGAAGCGGCATCCAGGTTTCAGTTATTATGAAGATCAGCACTGATATGTTTCTTGAAACCTGACGTCAAATCCCTTTCATAAATGATCCATATATGAGTTATGAGATAGGCCTTCTTTCAAATGACAACGTTAGCTGACATTTTGTTCAAACTAAGCCCCCTCTCCCCCCGTCCAACCTTCTTCACTGTCTCAGCCCTTGAGGAAGACAATTTCGTGACTGCGGCCCGCTAATTAAGGCAAGTATAAAACCCCTGGTACAGGGTAGTTTTACTGAAGCAGTTTCAAGCACTGGCATGATTCTCTGATAGAAGAGTCGACTGCCACACAGCATACCTGGGTTCGGTTCCGGCTGAAACCCCATTTTTATTCTTTGCATCGATCAGGATTTTTCACTCATGGACAACGCTGGCTTTTCACTCACAACCAACGCTGCCGACACCGACACCGCATTTTCTGCAACACAGGCTCTTTAATTTTATCATGTTAAAATTCAAGGGAAGAAAAAAGACTGCCCTCCATTCAAATTTAGCGGAGTCATGTGCCCCCCTTCTCTCGTCCACTATGGAACACCACACTGCCTATGGCATAGTTCAAAGCGCCTTCGTAGTGGAAGTTAGTGCCCCTCGGTTGCCTGTTTCATCCATTTATTTCACCAACCACGCTGTTAACACACTAAAAAACAATGCAACGCCGCACCCCAAGGAAAACTGTGAGACAAAAAGAATGTGCCAAGGTGAGAAACATCCACCTCTTGAATAACACTCGCAAGCGTTCAAAACAAAGCTGCCCATTAGGGTACAAAAGTGAGTAGAGAAGCTTCCGCATAGAGACAAACCTCGTGTGCGCATTTTTCTATGCTTGGCAGGCCACAGGATAAAAAGCAGCTAGCGCCCCTACCACGTTTTGTTGTTGTAGAGCATTTTTTTAAGAGCATATCTGTTTGTGTTAACACCAAAAGTACAGCAAACACAACAAAACATCTTAAGGAAGATTTTGTGGCAGTAAAGTGATTATCTACAACTTTTGTTCTTAGCCACAATGGACAAGTGCTTCGTGACATCACTTCCATAAGAAATGCTTCTGGTGAGTGCCACTTCGCACTAACGCAGTCATCAGCATTGTGGTGATTTCTCTGCAAGATTAAAATACTAAATATTTTCAAATCAATATTTTTACCAATACCAAAAGCATTTGTAAAAATTAGTCGTTACCCACCAATAAAAAACAGGGGCCTGAAAAGTGTTAGAGGGCTCCTTTATGGGAAGAGATATTGAGCAATGTAGCAATTTGGGTGAGTTGGTAGAGCTTCATCTTAAAACAGTGCACTCACATGATTTTTCTTTCCGTTTTTTTTTTCTTTTTTTTTTCCTTTTCATCTTCATGTGGGTGCACTGTTTTGTGATGACTATTGATGTCCCAAATTCTTGGACAGTAACATTTTACTGACAATGGAACCACTATGAGCAGCTGTCTTTGCACAATCAGCCAGGTAGCACTACATCTCAAGTGAAAGAAACTGCGGGGAGAACATGCAGCATTTTTTTTATCACTTATGCAGTTCCTCACCTGAGGAAGTCTCGCAACAGGTCCTTGTCAAGAGGCACGGCAAACTCATTGGTGCCTTTGCCAGAGACTGCACACTTCTCAACAAGAAGCTTCCAGAAGGCAGGCACCCTCACCAGGAGAACTGCCTTGTGCGCTTTCAACACTAGCCCCTCGGAAGAGTCGCCTGTCGATGACTCGATGGTCACATCCGAAAAGAGTCCGTCTTCGAACAGACTGCAAAAGGAAGCGTCTTCAGTGAGCTCTAGACATGCAAGACAGCATCTGTGCAATGTTCAAAGCAATGAGCAAGTGTCACTGTACTCAGAGGTTTGAGCGATGAGTATGGGAACCAAAGCAGCTGCTGGTTCCATCGTTTGCAATTTCTTGTAGAGCTTATAAAGCCTTACCTTTTCCACAGCACTGCTTGCACATACCCCCTTCATAAGCAGCTTTGCAGCTACCATATCTCTCATAAGTCATGCTGCACCACAGTACCCGGTTTTCATCATATCTAATATATACTGATGGGCTAGTTGGTGAGCCATGGTATCGATGAAGCAGTGCACAAAAGACAGATTCACACACACATAAAGAAGGCGCGAACACAAGCACTGGACTGCAACTGTCGCTTTATTGTTAAAAGACCTGCTTCATATATGTTAGACACAATATTAAAGGGACACTAAAGGCAAATATTAAGTCGACGTTGATTGTTGAAATAGCGGTCCAGAAACCTCGAAGTGCTGCTTTTGTGCCAAGGAAGTGCTTATTTGGAAATAAAATCACGTTTTTAGTGGTCCGCATCGCGTTAGCGCGCTTCAAATCTCCCGCCTGAAAATACGACTTTCATACGTCACTGCTGCCGTGCCCAACGTTGCCCGCTTTTACTGCGCGGCCGCCGACACTAGTAGCAGCCGAGCGGAAGTAGCGGGACCCACAGTAGCAACAACGGCCATTGAAGCTTGCCGCAGTCCCGCAGCGAGCACACACGCAGAGGTTTTGACTGTTCAGCACACTGGCGCAATGGCATGACACTAAGCCACTTCGAGCGTAAGGGTTCATTCCGCGGCACCCAGTGAAAAGACACACCGGTTTCCTTGCTGCAGCACTGGCGTTGTGCACCATTCGGGCATCCGGCAATATCACACGCATGCGGCATTTTGTCGAACTTTCTGTCAGAGCGACTTTCACGAGCGCGCAAAACACGCACGGCAGTACGCGATCCCGAAACTACCACTGAGACGGGCGAGGCGCAGTTCGGCGAAAACGGAACCTTTGAACCACGCGCCGTTCCCCATGGCAACGCCACGGAGGTTTTGTTTTCCATGAATCAAGCGGAAACGAACAAACAGTATTTTATTACGTCTTTTGATGCTCGGAATGTTCTTTTTTTACTGGTACTAGTTTGATTACTAGTGATTTATTGTAGGCTGACTTCCATACGTCATTGGGATCACTTCGAAATGTCCCACTCGTGACGCTCATCATGTGTACATTTAGCTTAATTTCTCGGTAAGTAGGGCACTGCTGTTGATAATATTGCCGTTTTAGAAGTTGTCATACATTGGGCTTTCACTCTGACATAAATTGTTATTTGCCTTTAGTGTCCCTTTAATGAGAACTAACAGACAATAACGCCAAGGAAAGCACAGGGGGCGTTATCTGTAGTATTTAGAATACAAATGTGAAGAAAGTAAAGTGGACGAAAAGATAACTTGCCGCCGGCAGGGACCGAACCTGCGACCTTTGCATAACGCGTCCGATGCTCTACCACTGAGCTACGGCGGCGGTCATCCTCCCGTCCACTTTATGGGGTATATATGTGCATTTAAACCTAGGAGTGTTAGTGAGCGCCAATCGCAGCCATGGTGGCGAGTGTGGAACACTCTTTTTTCTGCCTGTTTGTGTCATGTTGCACATGATCTTTTTACGAGCTAGCAGCTGACTCCCTCACATACTACCTGAAGGCATCAAGTCTGCCAGGACGAGACCCTCGCTATGAATGAAGGAAAGGAGATGGCTCTTAAGGGCTCGTTTTTCTTTATTAGACACAATATTAATGAGAACTAACAGACAATAACGCCAAGGAAAGCATAGGGGGTGTTATCTGTAGTATTTAGAATATAAGTGTGAAGAAAGTAAAGTGGACGAAAAGATAACTTGCACAATCGGTCCCTGCCGGCGGCAAGTTATTTTTTCGTCCACTTTTCGTCCATGTTTACAAGCTTCAAGTGCGCCATATGGTAGGGAAGGACAGTTTTGTTACTCCTGGGTTCATAAGCCCAATACATTATTATCAAAGGCTACATCTACACCAAGGTCTAAAAACTGATAAAGCCACTGATGGGCAGCTAGCACGTAAGTAACAAAGGTGTAAAGCACAAAGTAAATGCCACCATGTATGTAGGTATGCACCACAATAAGTGTGTGGCATTCGAGTGACACCGCGTTCAAAAGGCTTCCAGGCTGTTCATCAAGTGCAAGGTTCAAAGGGGCATTGGTGGTGAATAAGTGAAATTGTTTCCATTGAAAGTTTCTTTTTTTAGCAATATTCAAAAGTAAATATACTATTTTATAAATAGAATATTTTCATCCACATGTTCAGTGCAAATGACATTGAGAAAATCAACCCCTACGGTGCACTTTGTGATATCGCTTGAGTCAACATTTCTGATGTCAACTCAAGCGTTCTCTATTTAATTCGTACAGGATGTTGGTTAAGATCGTCAAGATTTTTTTTAAACAAAAAGAAAAGCTGACAACACATACACCGAAGAGATGTTCAAGCAGTTCATTAGTTAGCCACGTTGACCCCGCTTTACGGCGCTTAGTCTAAGGATTCCTGCACATACAACATGACTCTCTCTATGTGTTTGTAACCATATCCAAATTCCAGCAAAGAGAAGACAGCCAGTGCATGCAGGTGCTGGAGTCTGGTCTAGAGAAACTTTCATAATCGTATAGATGGGCGTTTTTTTGAAAGCCATACACAATGCTGAAAATGCAGAAAGAAAACTGAAAGTCAGCTTATCTGGACATGCCAGAACACATGTTGGTATGCCAAAGACCATAGGCATGCGCACAAAGGAGCATGGGGGGTGGCAATCCCCCCCCAGTTAACTTAGGGGGGGCGCCAAGTCTGCCCCATTCGTTTACTCAGACGGACCTGTCCCATCATTGTTTAATGCGTGAGGTTATGGCCAAGCATGTTTTTGACAATAATGGCAGCCGAGGACCAATGATGTTGCATTCCAAGAGCTATTTACTTCCAATGTTCGCCCCCGGAAAGCTGGGGACCAAAAGACAGGCTGTTGTGAGAAGCACGTCATCACTTCATTTTCATTTTTGCATCCACTGCGAAGCTTGTTTTCTTTTGAACTGGACAAACAGAGGGGGGGAGGGGGGGGCACTACAGTGAGACTTTACCCCACCTAATGGAGAACCCTGCACGTGCCTATGCTGGAGATTTTTACAAATTAGTACTATTTGAATTTGTTATCTGATGCAGTAAACTCCACAGCTGAAAGGCGAAGAGTAAAGAACTTGCCTGGAACCGTGAAACTGGCTGCAACTATAACACGCTCAGAGGGAAAGGTGCCAGTTTGCAAAGTACTACACAATTATGTACATACTGTCTAAAGAGTTAAGGTTCCGGAAAGTGAGCTCTGTGGTATGCCAAAACAAGCAGCTACATCCCATTCCAAGCCAAATGAAAAGCCCTGTCTTCAAGTAAGAGGGCACTGCATTTAGTACTATTGCCCTACCACTACTCATGCTTGTCCTTTGCCACACTAGTCTATATGAATTGGCAACCATAAAACCGAATCGGCGCTAACACAAGTGCAAAGTACGTGTGGTAAATGGAACTATGCTATGCTACATAGAATACTTTGTACTTTCCTTTTCCATGGACAATACAATGTGCAGATACATGTGGCCCATGTCTCAGTTTGACAGTGTACACGCCAGCTTATGGCCTTCGAGACACGGCAGCACATTTCAGAGGCTATGGGCAGTTAAATTTGCTGCTATCGGAAAAAACTGCTTTATTTTGACAACCACTCTTTAACTCTCTTGTCACCACAAGAAAATATTTTATATAGGTTTCAGAAAACAAATTTTTTACCACTGCAAATACCATACTAGCACATATTATAGCACAACCACCTGTAGACAATGAAATGCTGCTTCCAAAAAATGTAAGCTGCAAAACAATCATTTCATTATGTAACAGTAGAAAATCTTATGCTGCCAGTTGAAAAAAAAAAAAAATGGAAAAGAACAAATGTAGAACAACATTAGCAATAAAGGAAAGAAGACTATTTTTCAGGGCTCATTTCTTGTTGTTACACGTAATATTAATGAGAACTAACAGACAATAATGCCACAGAAAGTATAAAGGATGTTATTTGTAGTAATTAGGATATAAATGTGAAGAAAGTAAAGTGGACGAAAAGATAACTGGCCGCCGGCAGGGACCGAACCTGCGACCTTTGAATAACACGTCCGATGCTCTAGTTATTTTTTCGTCCCCTTTACTTTCTTCACATTTATATCCTAATTACTACAAATAACATCCCCTATACTTTCTGTGGCATTATTGTCTGTTCTCATTAATATTATGTGTAACAACAAAAAACAAGCCCTTAAAAGTAATCTTCTTTCCTTCATTCATAGCGAGAGTCTCGTTCTGGCAGACTTGGTGCCTTCAGGTAGTATGCGAGGGATTATTGGTCAGCTGCCAGCTCGTACAAAAATCACGTGCTACGCGACGCCTACAGGCAGAAAAAAAGAGTGTTCCAGACTCGCCGCCATGGCTGCGATCAGTGCTGACTAACACTCCTATGTTTAAATACATATATATATACCCCATAAAGTGGACGGGAGGATGACCGCCGCTGCAGCTCAGTGGTAGAGCATCGGACGCGTTATTCGAAGGCCGCAGGTTCGGTGCCTGCTGGCGGCCAGTTATCTTTTCGTCCACTTTATTTTCTTCACATTTAAATCCTAAATACTACAAATAACATCCCCTATACTTTCCGTGGCATTAGTGTCTGTTAGTTCTCATTATTATTAGCAATAAAGCAAATTCAGAATACATATATACATTTCAAAGAGGAATGACCCAAGAAAAATCCCTGAAAAAAAAAATACTCAGCACACTACTATCTTTAGGAGATGAAAAAGGAACTAGAGACCAGAAGCTGCTTTGCACACCACATGGCGATGCATTTTCAGTTTTGGTGAGGCATACTCATTCCTCCAAAGAACTTTATTGAAAGATCCTGCGAGTTTGTGGGGCGAGCAAAAGGCCCCGCCTAGGTAGCAGTCAGGAGTTGTTGAGTCCTGGCAGCTTCCTCAGCCCGCTGGACAGTGCAAAGTGAGGCATAGGTGGATAACATTTTTTGTTTGCTTAACTTTGTAGTCCTTATTACACATAATGAAGTTTTGCTTTTCATAATGTTCTGAGTATGGCGCTGTTCTTTTGGCAAATGGTTTACTGGGAGGACATCTGCATCGTCAAGCTCAAGCAACTGAAGGGTGAGCTCCAAACAAAAGGAAACTTAAGCAAAGTGGGCAACCCCGGGAAGTTCTAGGGTAGAATGTTGTTACTGTTAGAAATGTACAAAAGTGTTGACAATGGCACTGCACAACTCTGTCATTGCTGGGGTGAGATCTATTCAGGACAGCCTTCTGTCATGAAAAAGTTACTTTGCTGACTAGCAGCACATACTGACCAAGCGAAGCAGGCATTGTGCACATAATGTGTACCTCTTGGGAAGTGCACACAGATGCTCACAAGCAAACAAGTGTGCACTTGTGTGCTTGTTAGTGCCCTCCAAGCACAGAACCCCATCCCTTTTTCTCCGACTGCAGATGGGTGAATGAACAACATGCGACACAGGAAGGTGCCAGCACGGTGACAAGATCCCTGCAAATCTAGACACGACTGGCAGTTCTCTATAGTACAGCGACAGAGTTTTCCTTGGACGGCATAAAAGCCAACGAAGCATTCTTCACCTTCGCTTTGGTGCAGTTTCTTGAAGCTGAGTCCACTTTATGTGATGATGTAACCGAATACCTTGCGCTTGTTTTAGGTAGCCAAGTCCTTGCTTCAGCCCTCTCCAGTGATACCCCTGGCCAAGCTTCTGGCTACTGCACTAACCCTACGGTGAAGACTGAGAAACCCCGCACAACAGGGCATTGTTTTGCAGGGAATTAAGCTCCACAACAATATTTCTCACACTACGGAGATGAGGTTATTCTCGTTGCCACAATAGCTCACCAAGGCCAACACCAAAATGTGGATTGGAAGCATACAAAAAAGAGAGGCATAGCCAGCAAAAGCAATTGGCTCACACACTGCACATTTGTACACTAGTATTCTCACCACACTGCTCAGGCCTTCCAGATTACAAATATGTGCATTACACATGAGCCATGTTCAAACAGACCACAGATGGGAATAACGCCTAACAAGAGTACACATGTAACAAAAAGAAACACCAGTAAGTAAGCTACTAAGATCTGTGCTCCAGGAGGCAGGCATTCTGCACCCACCACCTAGATCAGGAGCGGGCAAGGGAAAATGTTCAGACACACTATGCATGCACACATGTTAATACCAGTGTGTAAACTGCCGCATAAAATGATAGTACAGTCCATATGTTTCATGCAAAAGTCGCAGGTTTGGCATCATTTGGTGACACAGCAATGTGACTTTTCAATCTTCAGTTTAAGACGGAAAATTTACAATCCCCTTTCGTTAAAAAATTAAGGCAGCTTCGCCACTAGTGGTGCAAGGCCTGAAGGAAGTGCGGAGCTGGGCAGCCTTCTCTGTTTCTGTTCGGTTTTCTCTTTCTTTCCTCCTCTCTTTCTTTGTTTTTCTCTTTGCAGTTTTTCTGTCTTTTTTTCTCTATTTCCATTATTCTTCCTATTTTTTCCTTTTCTTTCTCTCTCTCTCTGTATTTCTTGCTTGCTTTTTCTTTTTTTCTATTTTTATATGTGGTTTTGCCTGCACTACACCAAGTGATGACAGCATACGACAGCATACAACAGCCTGGGTCCCTAAAGTGCTCTGCACTTGATATCATCATCAAGGCGCTTGAAGAACAAGAGGAAGAAGACTTCTCCTTGGCGCAAGCACACACCCAGTATGGTACAGATGGCTATGCTACACATGGTTTTGCCAGCGTTACACCAAGCTACATGAGACGACGACAGCATACAACAGCCCGTGCCCCTAAAGTGCTCTGCACTTAAAGGGGCCATGACAAGCAATTTTCGCTCATTATCTGTGTTATGTGGGTAATCCTTAAGTGTTCCCAAACAAGCTGGCGAAATTTCAGCGCATTTGGTCGAGAACTTAATTTATAATGAGCATTTTTATAAACACGCGAGCGGCCCGAGAGTCTGACAACAGTGGTACACTCAAGAGTCGCGACGTAAAAAGTCGCTTATTTTGCAAGCGTCTGTATTCCAGCCAACGATATTGTTTCGTGGTCAACTGCGCGTGCAATGGAGCTATTAGAGCTTTCTTCAGTTCGGTATTGAAAATTGAACGGTTTACAGTGGCTGAAAACTTAGGTAGAAGACGACAGCTCCACTCCATGAAGCACATGACATCACACACTCCATGGTAAAATGGCGGTTGCCGGCGGTGGGCGGGGTTTACAGCCGGCAACTTGTAGGGCTCATTTTGCAATGAAATATTCTTTTACAGTCCACTTTTTATACATGTGCAGGCACAATAGACACTCTACTTCTATATTTCACTGAAAACCGCAATTTGGTGGGTGACCGTGGCATGGCCCCTTTAAAGGAAATGCCCTGCACTCTTCTCAGTTCAAAGAAATGGTGATAATCACCTCAGCATGTGGCTCTGTAGCTGCGAGCGGATGCGGAGCTTGAGTTTCTCGTGCTCCTTGCCGCACTTGAGCAGAAAGCCCGGGCTCGGGTGCAGCGGACTCCAGGCTGGGCTTCCCCCCGCCATGCGAACATTGCAGCGGGCACCTCACCCACCGCAATGTTTCACAGTGGCCCTCCTGCACAAAGTAGAGAATAAAATAAATCACTCCGCACACACTGAATATCATTCTCAATAAATAAATCACTCTGCACTTTTCTGCACAGAGAAGTGGGCAATGGCCTATTTTAGACAATCAGAAGTTCAAATTGGCCTCACGATTCCTGGTGCTTTAAAGAACAAATGGCTAAATACAAAGATTAGGTAAACTGGAAGCCTCATTTAGGTCGGCTATCTTGTAAATGCCAAACAGTGTACGGAAGCTTTCCATTCAATAATATCTGATGAAAATAATACTAGTGCGCCTTTGAATATGTTTTTCATGACACTGCAGAAAAAGAAATGTTATAGAAACTGTGAAATGTATTATAGTATAAACATGCCACTCTTCGTCATTGTAAGAGTATCAGCCGTGCTTTGCCCTGAATGAACAAGGACTGACATAGCAGCTTCATTTTTCCCTCAAAGGCCACAAGAGGAAAATAAAGTCAAGTTAGAACCAACCATTAAGCTTCTTTATTAATAAATGCATCACCTGTAGCAAGAACAGCACTTAAGAGGGACGACATAGAAAAATTAAAGAGGCCACCTATTTTTGACTATAGCATCTCTCATGTGACATCAGGGGGCACAGCATGATCATGTCCCATTCTAGAAATTAATAAACGCTTTGGCCATACACACTTGGTCGAGGCTCAAGGAATGGCTGACGTAAGCTCGAGCTTCAATCAATCGTGTGCGGCCAAGACATCCGTTTAAATGGGCATAAGATTGTGGTCCAGATTTGATTATTTTCACAGAGAGCATTAGCGAAGAAGGTATTAGGGAGATCATCTCAACATGTCCATTTTGGTGCAGGCTGTTTAAATTGAGGAGGAGTAGTGAGAACTTGCGTGGCAATTTCATACAAAGTCATACAGTATTGCAATCAAATAGAACTATAGATTTGTAGACAAATAATTTACCTCAAACTCAACTAAAATTTCACTTCAGTGTCCCCTAAACAAATGCAGTAGCTTCTCTAAAGATAAATAGCAATGAGCGTAGAAAATGCTTTCAAAAAGACACTTTATAATACATATGTGCCCTTAGGCAATCCACTCGCCATATATCATGGAGAAATGTTGCAGTGTGACTGTCATACACTGGATTACACACGGTTGTCTTGAAACATTTTACCACGATAGATCTGTTAGAACTGCAAAGAAAATTTAACAGAGAATGTGTTGGCGGGGAATTCAGTAACTACATCAGCTTGAGAGGTCTGGAAACGTCGCAGTTAGCCAATGCCCGTATTGAGCAGACACAAAAGAGAGTTTGCGAAGAACAGAAGGCTGCCATGACGTTAACTTGGCTCCCTATAAAACAGGCACACCTGCCAATGCCTATGATTGCGCCCATAGAGAGTATTTAAGAGCGCACCAACTTTTCTGGGGGACAGAACTAAAATAAAGTTGTAACATGATCAATGGTTTTGCTTTATCCGCAGACTTAAAACAAACATTACATAGTGAAGGTGACTACTTTCAGCTGTAAGCACTTCTTAACCTTAACAGCCATGAAGCAAACTAAAGGAAAATGACAACATACTGCTCTGTGAAGGGAGATAAGCCTGGTGAAATGTAGAAGACAAAGTCTAGATGCTTCATAATATGCTGGTTAGCAGGTGAAAATTGTGCTTTGATGCTTCTATCTTATGATCAGTGCTGGCGTAATTTGAGACTGCACATTCTTCGACGCTTTTCAATCCCAAGCTCTCCATTTGCTTTAAGGGTATGCTAAAGCAAACCTGCAAAAAGGAAGAGAAAGAGAAAACCTTTTATGTCAATATTTTTGCGACCTGCGACGGCTTATACTAAATCATGAAGTGCTCTTATTCAGTGCAAAGGAGTCCTGAAGCAATATGGTTTGTAATTATGACCAGGCCTGTAGGCACTAAGGCTGCTGCACTAGACTACTTTCACAAGGGAAGAAATTTGAGATATTTCATGATGTTGCCTTTGCTGAAAGGGAAGATTTTTATCCACCCTTATATGTAGCATGAAGTTAGGTAGAAAATTCCTAGAGGTTTCTTAGAAAGAAAGCGCCCCAGTTAACAAAAAAACTCGTCCTACTCCAGGGTCCTGGACCAGATCAAATTTTTTGTTGACAGGCATGTTTTCTTTCTGAAAATACATGTGAATTTTATTTGAAGTTTGACGCTATGTATGAGAGTGGATGACAATCTTTCCTGCTTCCTTGAAACTTTTTCCTCCTCGCTGGCTTACGCAGATCTGTTTAACATGTTGCTTTTGCTACAATGCATACTCAGACGGCTCTGCAGGGGCTCTAATAAGGAAATTTTACAGGCTCTCTGGATATTAAAAGCTGCTGAAAAACGCATAAACACACTATCTCTGCCACTCGAAAGTAACGAAGTTTGGCATCTTGGCGAGAACCTTCCAAGTCGACACTTGTAATGACTTGTCAAGGCTTTTTTTCTTTCTTTCCATGCATTGCTTGCACATTCATTAGTATACTTGGCACATTTGTTCGAGAATATGGTGACCATCTAGCATGTCTGAATGATTGAAATCGAGTAAAGTCTAGCAATTTGTCCTGTACCGTCTCTTTGCTGACTTTTTCAGTTCTAGAAAGTGCCACCGAAAAAAACAAGATGACAAAATAGTTCAAGTAAATGCAAACTATGGTTCAAAGATTTCAAGGTGCACTTATTCACACAAGCAAACACTGCAGATATGCAGTATTTCACGACCGACAGCATTCCAGAGTTCCATCCAGAAGAAAACATAATGTGCATCATGCAGAAGTGTCCTGTTACAAAGAAGGCTGCCAAAAATGTCGAATAACAGTGGGAAATCATAAAATAATGCTATTCTAGCATACGTGATCAATCAGCATTTCAACGACAGAAATTTGAGCTAACTGGTAGGAATTTATCATCTTTGCACGACATACTTTCTTCCGCGATTAAATCAGTATTCCTACCGCTAGTACATAGAAGATGCAATTCCTAGGGCTTACACCTAGAGTATGTCAGAGTCAATGGTACATCCCATGAAACACATAACCTCTATAAAACGTCTTTAAAACGTTTAAAACCTCTATAAAACGTTTTATAGAGGCTTTGTGTTTCGTGGGATGCCTTGACAACACGACACATTTCCTTTTACTTTTTTAAAAGAGCAGAAAAAAATGATAAAGCCTTCAGTGTTTGCCACTGGTGACTTTGGCAGCCTTTCACTCCCTTCCACCTTTACCAAGAGCCTGTGTATACATTTAAAAGGCATCTGCAATTCCACATAAAATGCCTTGTATCATTCGGGCAACAGGAGTAGAAACCATGCAAAGAAAATGTAACTGCTAAGTCTATGAACATATTGTAAGATAATTCTTTTGGTTTAAAAGCCTTCACGAGGAAGGCCACAGCATTTTCATAAAAATGAAAAAAATAAGTAAAAGAAACATTGAGCGACCTGCACGTAGGCCAATTTTTATTTTTGCCTGGCTGCAGTAGTTTAAAGTCACATAGGTGGGCATTAAAAAAAAACTTCTCTTTGCCTTACATCATCACCGTTGCCCACAGTCTGTATTCAATGCCCCTTTGCTACAACTCATGCCTACTCTCTTCACATCAAGCTTATGCATCCCGTATTGACAATTAAATTTGCATGCTATACAATGCTACAAGATTAATTTCAACGCTATAAAGAACTCACTGCTTCCAGGAATCAAACATTTCAATGACATTGAGAATATTCATGCCATCCAACATTCAGTCCAACATGGCTCACAACAAGACTATCTCTTAGTGACCATGCAAGTAACGCGCGAGTTGTTAATCATATACATGATCAAAGACACTATCTTTTATGCATTTAACGTTCATATGTTTCCCAGCATATATAATGTATTTTTTATGTTTACTTTGCAGAAAGATTTATACTTGGGTCGACATGCATGGCCATTAGCTTTCTACATTCTAGCACATCTAATAGTACTAACTCACTTATATATATATATATATATATATATATATATATATATATATATATATATATATATATATATATATATTACCTGAGCACAATCTGCGAGTTCTTCCTTTTGCTCAGCACACGTACACACACACACAGAGTCGTAGAAAGGGTATGAGGGCTCCATGTAGAATCGGTTCACATTATTTTTTATCACAATGCTAAGTTTAAAATATGTGTCACAGGTTAGGCTTTTAATTAGTTCAATAATTTCTGAGCTTAAGACTTGGAAGTGAAGTCACAAAATAAAGACAAAAACACACAGCCGAAGAAGCTGATAATGCATAATAATTCTATGATAACCCAACAAAGCCAAGGCGCACATTTTTTTTTTTTTCCTTTTAGATGGGCGTGTTATATAGAAGTCAAGCCTGCTAGCAGCTTCCAAAGCAATGAGTGTCCGCACCTAGTTGGTAGCTATACTACTAGCGCACAACACAACTCAACTGCTGCTGAAAAGCGAGTTCCATATCTAACCAATTCACGGCGCTCCTTTCAACTTCACAATATTAATACAAATACAATACCAAAAATGGCTGTATAGAAAAATTAAGCGCCACATTCTCCAAAACATGAGCACCGTCTTTCCGATTTTATGCCCATTGCAGCCAAAATTAAGCAACGAATACAAACAGAAGCCTTGAAGCCGTTCCGGGATTCAAGTTTGCAGAAAGACAAGCAGTTTGTCAGGACAAAGTTAAGATAGTCTATCAACGCGCGCGATAGCAACGGAACCGAAAGATACAAGGAACTCTCAAAACATCCCTCATATGTGATGGATGATATGACGCCGCTAATGCACACTTTCCATTCGGCTAAATAAAGTTTTTTGTTCATTTACTGAGCAGGGCCCTCACCTTCGGAAAATAAGTATGTGCGACATTCCGCAAGCATTTCAAAACAGATCGCGCGCACCGAGGGTCGTACGACACAGCAAACCCGACGAAACAGCTGCAGTATACGTCGCGCGCCTTGCCTTGAGAATTTTTTTTTCGTCACGGGGAGAGGACGAAGCGGCACCGCACTTCCAAATCTGGCACTCTCTGCGGCATGGCCTTGTTTGGGAATAGCTGCGAAAAAGGATGCGGAGGAGATGGCCAAACGCGAGAGGGGCGAGGCATCCGCCAAAGCACTGCAGCGAAGCCTACCCAACACCTCGGACATGTATGCAACGGAACGAACACGCCGCTTTCGCTTCCACGCAAGCGGACGTGTTTGTTCGCGCAAAAAAAGCTCGCACACTCTTGAGACTGGCATGTCAAACGCTCGCCTAACACGAGCTTGCAACTGAATGCAAACCAGTCAACGAAAGAGAGCGCTCGGCTTCAAATATGATGTCTCAGAGGCCCGTCAAAAAGCTTGACAGCAGGCAGCGCAACAGCAGCATCAAACACGACACAAAAACGGCGCGGCATTTTGAGCGGGGCCCCTACTCGCGCGTGCGACTACGCGCTTTCCCGTACATCCGGTCCCGTCCATCGGCGAACAGCTGAAGTAACGCTACGTTACCTTTCCGACGTTGATGATGTGCGGCTCGTCGAGGAGCTAGCATCCGAAAAATTTACCCATTGTGAGACCCGCGGCCTTCCACACCACACTTATCGAGGGAAAGCTGTGAAGAGAAAAAAGTGAGGAGGAGACGCGCTTCTATTGTAGCGCCATCTTCCAGCTCCGAGAGAAGGTAATACTTTGCGCGCAATTTTCGTAACGCTTCTAAACGCCGAGCAAGCGCCTGGCAGGAAAAGACAACGCACATGCGAGAAGTAAGGCAATGGTGTAGTACTTCGTTATGGTTTGCTGGTTAGCTAGTCTGTTCTGGATTACAACGAGTCATGAACAGGTCTTATGCTAAGGAGACGAACACCTTCGAAGGTAGCTTTCCTGCACTACAAATATTATGCAGGTAATAGAATAGCGTACGCAGCAGAGGCATAGCCAAAAATTTTTTCGGGGAGAGGGGCAAGCTAACACAAAAAAAGGGTGGGTTCAAGCATTCTTTATGCCTGTTCGTGCGTGCGTTTGCACGTGTGCGTGTACACACATGCAAAACTGAAAAAATTCGGGAGGGGAGGGGGCGGGGAGGCTTTCCTGCCTTGCTACGCCAGTGGTACGCAGAGAGCGTTCGTTGGGTGGGTAACCAAAAGGATAGCGCATGAGGCAGGGGCGTAGCCAGAAATTTTTTTCGGGGGGGGGGGGGGGGGGGGGGTTCAACCATACTTTATGTATGTTCGTGCGTGCGTTTGTATGTGTGCGTGCATGTGTATATATGCAAGCAAAACTGAAAGATTTCGGGGGGGTTTCAACCCCCCCAATCCCCCCCCCCCCCTGGCTACGCCCCTGGCATGAAGCATACGCAGTGGCGACAAACGCTAACGCAAAGATTTGCGTACCGCATTCTAAAACTGTCGATAACATAAAGACAAAAAGAGAAATCTCCAACCAGAAGGTTTATTTTGAGAAACCCGACGTTTCAAAGCCTGACCGGCTTCTTCTTCTTTAGGGGTGAGATGGCCCGAGGTGCACGGCGCTTATATGC
This sequence comes from Rhipicephalus sanguineus, assembly GCF_013339695.2. Classification (NCBI taxonomy): domain Eukaryota; kingdom Metazoa; phylum Arthropoda; class Arachnida; order Ixodida; family Ixodidae; genus Rhipicephalus; species Rhipicephalus sanguineus. Next base: position 56,956,873 of record NC_051176.1, read on the forward strand.
GCTTTCTTGCCGCCAGTTGCCGCAAGCCTTGACAATAGAGGGGGGGCAAGGTCCCCGTGGTGCGGTTCGAACGCACCGCCATTCGTCCCCATGGCGGTGCGTTCCGCCCTTGCTACAATCGCTGCGTGCAGTGTAGCGTTTCACGTGCGTGGCCAATGCGGAGGCGCTGGTTTGGCCATATCCGAGGTGGAAGGGAGACGCGATGCGTGCATCTCATTCGCATAGGCGTGCGCACAGGGGGCAGGGGGGGGGGGCGGCCGCCCCCCCCTAATCACCTAAGAGGGGGGGGCGCAAAATCTGCCCCATACATTGACTTAGTAGGGTGGGGGGGCGCTGCGATGAGCCTTCGCCCCCCCTGATGGGGAACCCTGCGCACGCCTATGCTCATTCGTGTGCGTCGCGTTTGCCCTCTAGTCCGTATAGTATGTCCAAACATGGGAAACGTGACTGCGCGTACTGGTGTAGCCAGGGGGATGGGGTTCAATACCCCTCCCCCCCCCCCAAATTTTTTCAGTTTTGCATATATACACGCTCACCTAAAAACTGACGCACGAACACACATAAATGATGTTTAAACCCCCCCCCCCTTCCCCGAAAAACGTTTCTGGCGACGGAACGCACCGCCATTGTGCGTGATTTTTTTGCTGTGCAGGAAAGCTGACTGGTAGTATCGGGGGGGGGGGGGGGGGTTCAAAGATCATTTATGTATGTTAGTGCGTCAGTTTTTTGGTGAGCGTGTGCCTACGCCATAGGTAGGCAAAAATATTGGAACTCACTCAGACTCACTCAAGATATATTTTGCTCTGAGAGCTCACTCAAACTCCCTCACCGAAACTTTCCTCAACCGGACGCACTCGGACTCAGACTCAATAAACTTTTTCTCAACCGGCCTCACTCGGACTCAAACTCACCAACATATTGCTCAGCCGGACTCACTCAGACTCAGACTCACGGCTTGACCTGAGTCTGAGTCTGAGACGCGATGGATCATTTTCACGTCATCTGCTACATCGCGTTACGAGCGACTTCTTTGTGCATGAACCAGAAAATCTCGAGCAATCATAGCTGTAAATGCGAAGCATTTCTTAGCGAACTTCTGCGACTTTGAGCGTATCTATCTATCTATCTATCTAGCCGCCTACGACTTTGGGCTCTCCTGGTCGCTTGGTTAATCGAATGTACACCAAAATTGGTATGGCGTAACATGACTGTATGACGAACATAAATGACAAGTCATAACATGAAAATCATGACACGCATGTCATGTACAGCATGATTTACATGCCACGCTCATGGTCACGGTGTTAGAAGTACAGGTGGGACGACGCAGCACCGGCGCCATGCGCTCGCTGCGTCGAACTTCGGTTCCTCCGCGACGTCACGCCGCGAGATGGCAGGAGCAGTCAAGAGGAGGAAATCAATTGGAAGGGTACGAAGCGCTAGGTTACATTCGAAAGGTAACAGCCGATTCGTTTAAAAAGAGCGTCCAGGGGATTTCCCCGGTGAGTAAAAGTGTGGCGGAGAGAGCAACCGAGGAAGAGCTAGTGCTGGAGAATTTCAAATGGAAAAAGGCTGAAGGAAAAATTCCAAAGCGCACTGCCGCGGGTTTAGATGGTATTCCCGTTAGCCTCATTAACGAACTAGGAAATAGCACTAAAGAAGCACTGCTGAAAGCTGTACAAAAATGCTTAAAGGACAGGCAAATACCAGATAGTTGGCGAAAAGGTAGAATGAACTTAATCTATAAAGGCAAGGGAGAAAAGGATAACATTCGCTCGTATAGACCACTAACCATTACATCGGTACTATACAGGTTGGCGATGCAAGCAGTAAAAATGAAAATAGAAAAGTGGGCAGAACACAACGATATTTTGGGACAACTCCAGAATGGATTTCGAGTCGACAGGCGGTTAGACGATAACCTGTTTGTTCTCACTCAGTGTATAGAAATATCTAAAATAGAAAATAGGCCCTTGTACATGGCTTTTCTAGACATCACTGGGGCGTACGACAACGTTCATCAGGAAATTTTGTGGGATATATTGAAAGGAATTGGCATAGGCGACGACTGTATACAGCTTTTGAGGGAGATATACCGAGAAAATACAGTTTGCATAGAATGGGAAGGAATGAGTAGCAAAGAGAACGTTGAGATTAGCAAGGGGCTGAGACAGGGATGTCCTTTGTCCCCGCTGTTATTCATGCTGTACATGGTGAATATGGAAAAAGCGCTAGAAGGTAGCAACTTTGGTTTTAATCTGTCACACAAACAGGGCGGCGTGATGATTGAGCAGAAGCTTCCAGGATTATTTTATGCTGACGATATTGTCTTATTTGCTGACAGTCGAGAGGATATACAGCAGCTGGCGGATATATGCGGAAGGGAAGGGGAAGCTCTAGGACTAGGATTTAGTGTAACAAAATGTGGATTGATGGTATTCAATGACCCTTGTGATCAGGCGGTGTCAATACAGGGCCAAGAAATACCGAGAGTGAGCGAATACAAGTACCTCGGAGTATGGATAAATGAGGGTGACAGGTACATGGAGGTACAGGAAAAAGCCTCAGCAGCAAAAGGAAAGAGGAATGCTGCAATAATGAAGCACAGAGCATTGTGGGGATACAATAGGTACGAGGTGCTTCGAGGTCTGTGGAAGGGTGTAATGGTTCCGGGGCTTACTTTTGGGAACTCAGTGGTGTGCATGAGAGCAGAGGTGCAATCGGGAATGGATATAAATCAAAGGACTGTGGGACGCCTCGCGTTGGGTGCTCACGGGAAGACGACAAATGAGGCTGTAAAGGGCGATATGGGATGGGCAGGTTTTGAGGCGAGGGAGGCTCAGAGCAAAATAAGGTTCGAAGAAAGGCTAAGGAATATGAAGGAGAGTAGATGGGCAGAGAAGGTGTTCCGTTACTTGTATAGGAAGAGCGTGGACACACAGTGGAGAAAAAGAACTAGGAGGCTCACTAGTAAATATACGGCTGGTAGTGTAAGCAGTATGTCAACAAAGAGCGTTAAGCGAAAAGTCAGAGAGGCGGAGAGGATTTACTGGATGACAGCTATGGAGAAAAAACCGGCTTTGAGTAACTACCGGAAGGGCAAAAATGAAATAAGGAGGGAGGCATTTTACGACAATTCAATGGGAAGCGCTTTACTGTTTGAAGCGAGATCGGGTTGCCTTAGAACGGGTAGTTATAAAGCGAGATTCAGTAAAGAAGAAGAACAATGCACGTGCTGCGGGGAAGATCAGGAAACGGCGGAGCATGTTCTGATTGAATGTGGAGACATCCACCCAGGTGTACGTTTGGGCACGAGCCTACATGACGCCTTGGGTTTTAGAGACAATGGAAAGCTGAACACACCCGCGATTGAAATAAGTAAGAGACGGTTAGAGTATTGGTGGCAGAAAACTAGAGAGAAAGGACAAAAATAAATAATGGGGAAAAAAAAATAAGGACATTCTGCCGTAAAGGGCACAGAACGAAGCTGAAAACTTAAGGTTTTTTTTTTTTGTCTTCTGGAGTAAAATAGTTTTAATTGAAGTAAAGACACTAGGCCAACGCTAAAAAAAAAGAAAAAGAGAGTAAAGGTTTTCTTTTTTTTTTTTTTTCCGAGCCTGGTGGCACACTTGTCACCGCCCCGTTATAAAGGGGACGCTCATAGCATCCATCCATCCATCCTCACAGCGGCGCGCGCCGGCCTCTCTTCCGACAACGCCACGGTGACGAAGCAGTTGTCGCCACATTGCTTCCTCGTTTTATTCTTTTTGTGCGATGGCAGGTCATGCTATTCGAGTGAGACAGCCGTGAAATGGGCCGAAAGTGTTTTGTGCCGCGGTGCAACTCTGTGTACAAGACCTGCACTGAAAAGTCGATTTTTCTGCACCCCGAGATGAGGAACGCCTGAATGTTTGGCGCCATGCGACTCCGCGCAAGGACCGCGTGCTGCAGTCGACTGATTACGTGTGCGAGAAGCACTTCGAGCCGAGGTACATAACGAAGACGTGGGAAGCAGTGTACAAAGGGCACGTTCTTGTGAGCACATCACGAAAGGCGGCTCTGGCTAATGACGCCGTGCCGACGAAGTATTGAGTTCGTTTTGAGTTCATCGTCTTGAGTTCGTCCACGCCGTGAGTTGGCCCGTTTTTTCTAACACCTACGTGCGTGTGCAGTATTTCTCTCTCCGTGCGAAAGCTACGCTTGTTAACAATGAATATATCTGGGGTTTTACGTGCTGAAACCACGTTATGATTATGAGGCACGCTGTAGCAGAGCTCCACAAATTTCGGCGATGTGGTGTTATTTAACATGCACTGACATCGTAGAGTACACGGGTCTCTAGCATGCCGCCTCCATCAAAATGCGACCGCCGCGGCTGGGATCGAACCAGGGAACTTCGGTCAGCAGCCGAGTACCGTAACCGGTGTACCATCGCCGTTGACTGGCTACGCTCGTAAAGACTCCGCACACCGCGATCGACGTGTTCCTTGAAAGACGAAGTAGTAACGCTGTCTTCGGGTGACTATGCGAGGCATAAACAGTGAAATATATTCCTCAGTTGGCAACAGAGAAGAATCGGAAACATATATCCACCATTCATAATGTCTCCCCTTCTCGCAGTGCCAAACCAGGATGCTTTTTCATATCCTTCGTCGGTGCCTCAAACTTAGCTGCTGGCATTCGCTAAAATTCAGTATTTTATGCACGACCAGCTAAAAAGTCGTATTCGTGACACATTTTTTTATCCGCGATCAACGACCGCAAATTACTTCGAATGTTCGCGACAGCAAAGACAGTATTTTCTGTTGTAATACTACGGCTAATGCGGTACTATCTAAACTATACTTCTGGTGCGCTGGCGGCCGTTTCGCTAGCTTGATCTACCCCGAAATTGGTATTGCGTGGCGTGACTGTGTGACGAACATAAATAACACACGAGCTAACATGAAAATCATGACACGCATGTCATGTACAGCATGACTTACGTGCCACGCTCATGGTGCGCTGGCGGCCGTTTCGTTAGCATTATATTCACCAAAATTGGTATCTTGCGTCGTGACTCTGTAACGAACATAAATAACACGAGTTAACATGAAAATCATGACACGCATGTCATGTCCAGCATGACTTACGTGCCACGCTCATTGGGCGCTGGCGGCCGTTTCGCTAGCTCGATCTACCCCGAAATTGGTATTGCGCGACGTGACTGTGTGACGAACATAAAAACACGAGTTAACATGAAAATCATGACACGCATGTCATGTACAGCATGACTTACGTGCCACGCTCATGGTGCGCTGGCGGCCACTTCGTTAGCATTATATACACCAAAATTGGTATCTTGCGACGTGACTGTGTAACGAACATAAACAACACGAGTCAATATGAAAATCATGACACGCATGTCATGTTCAGCATGACTTACGTGCCACGCTCATGGGGCGCTGGCGGCCGTTTCGCTAGCTCGATCTACCCCGAAATTGGTATTGCGCGACGTGACTGTGTGACGAACATAAAAACAAGAGTTAACATGAAAATCATGACACGCATGTCATGTACAGCATGACTTACGTGCCACGCTCATGGGACGCTGGCGGCCGTTTCGCTAGCTTGATCTATCCTGAAATTGGTATTGCGCGGCGTGACTGTGTGACGAACATAAAAACACGAGTTAATATGAAAATCATGACACGCATGTCATGTACAGCATGACTTACGTGTCACGCTCATGGTGCGCTGGCGGCCGTTTCGCTAGCTTGATCTACCCCGAAGTTAGTATTGCGCGACGTTACTGTGTGACGAACATAAATAATAGGAGTTAACATGAAAACCATGACACGCATTTTCCTCAATGACATACAAGACGATGTATGCAGCGCTTTGCTGGCTGCTTCGCATTACATCGATTCCCACAATGCGTGGGATCTGCCGGCTTTTTTATTGCCTCCGTGATCGGCCCACTTTTGGCCAAGCTACAATGTCATGTGATGACGTCATCATGTAATGGTACGTCACAATGACGTCACAAATTTTGGCGATCTGTGACGTCATCGTGTCGTCATCGCGCGATGACTTTTGCTTCACTCGTCCCCGACGCCGTCGACGCGGGACGCCGACGCCGGCAGTCAAATTTCGCGTTTGATGAGGCATTTAAGGCTTTCGCCTTAAAAGATCACGGGTAGAGCCGGAGTGTCCTTCTCGTGTGCGGCCGTCAGAAATACTGACGCACTGCGAAGCCGATGCCTAGAGCAGCGGCCGCTAATTTCGCCACGGTCCACGCGCAGGATGTTTCGCTCGAAGCACGTGTGAGAGCGTTGCAGTACGGTAGCGCACGAGGGCAGACACGTGGTCATGTTTCGAGGGCTTTCTTTGAACGCCGGAAAAATCACTGCGCATCATGTATAGTCGCGCTCAATATGACTGGCAACACGGGAGCGCGTGGCCTCATGAGTTCAAAGATTCCGCATGGCTTCAACTTGTATTCATTTCAACAAAGTTATGGAAATAAGGGCAAGTAGAAACCACGCGCAGTCTTTGAACTCGTGAGACCACGCGCTCCCGTGCTGCAAGTCATAATTGAGCGCGACTGTACGTTCCCACAAAAAAAAAAAGTTGGATCGGTCGCTTTGGAATGCCCTCTACAACGTAACGAAACGCACTTGGCCCTAAAGTGAATATTAAAAATGTTACACAACTGATCTTAGTTAATTAAGAAATCAAGCTTAAAAAATACCCTAACGAGTGCCACAGGACGGAAGAAAACCATGTCGTTGATTTCATTGAGTTGAGGTTAACCACTCTTTGTGGATATTTGTTTCTACTTACGTGGAACGCCCAACGTTACTAGACTAGGTCTTAGTAACGTTGGAACGCCTTGTATAAAGATGATACAGGCGAAACCCATAAAGGCAATGACAATAGATCATGATACATCGTCAACTTAGATGTTAAGGTCAGACAATAGAAAATTCTGTGCCTATGGAAAATAGTATGAAACGGCTCGTGGGGAAGCTCATGAGAAAAACGGACTACTTGGTATTATGTTTCTCGAATCCCCTCCCAAACATATTTAAGATCGATGTCTTCGTGTAATTTCCATGTAAACTCAATGCTATTTTACTAAGTCGTAAGCAAAGTTTTTGTTGCTGTATACTCTAGCACGCCCAGATTATTTTACCTTTGTCCTCAACGTCGCCTTGACATAACAGCATACTAAAATGGAATGTAGATATGTAAATAGTAGGAATGAAGCAGACAGTTAAAAAATTAGAATAAATCAGAAACGTATTTTAGCAGCACGTGACAAAAGACATAGTGCAGTAAACAGACGGGCAAAAACTACACCGAGACCAGTGCTGGGCAGTATCGAAGATACATGTATCTTAGATACTATCTTAGATACTCTATGGGTATCTTGTATCTCTATCGCGATACTTTTCGAAATACGAGTATCTGTATCTGTATTTCCGATACATTCAATAATGTATCGTGTATCTTAAGATACAAGATACTTCTATCGCAACACAACCGTGCGAAACAATAATCGCTGGCCAAGCTCCGCTTCTCAAGCTGGTACCGGTGCCACTAAGGCATTTGAATAAGTCTTAGGGCAGTGACGCAATTTTATTTTTCCGCCAGAGTGCTCCAGTGAGGGCAGAAGATTAGAAAGACAAGCGCGCGGACGTCTACGCTCATCCCACGTACCTTTTGTTTGCTCGATTTTCTTTTCTTTTTAGTTGCGCCAATGCCGCGACACTTGCTCTTAGCCACTGTCCTGCGCCGCGTCTATCGCGTAAATTCTGATGTTGCTACAGTGTCGTTACTGAAGATTCTCTTGCGTCTTGCTCCGTAACGAAATGTGATGCGTGCAAGAATGGGGTTCCTTTGCGTCGTGTGGATTTAACATATCAGCGATTTGAAGGATCTCGTGGATGCAAGTTTGACTTGCATGCCATGAATTAACTTAAATACAAATAAGAATCTAACAACGTTAGCACCACTCATACTGATGCTAGATCTAAAAGAGCAAGCGTTTACCTAACAGAAAATATCTTGGCGTACCGTATTTTTCACTTCTTGCTACATTTATTCAAAGAATTTATGAAATCATCATTTCATTATTAGCACAAGTGCTTTCTTAGCTGTCATTTTGCATCCTCTTACAATACCTATGCCTCTGCACTGTTTTTCCGGTCTGGTCACTGCAGTATGTCTTTTGTAACGCGCTCCCAAAATAAGATCTCTGTTTTATTCTTCTAACTGTCTACTTTATTTCCACTACTGTTTACACAGTTACACGTTGCCAAGGCGATGTTGAAAACAAGGATATAAATATTATGTGGGCGTACCTAGAGTAAACAGTACAAAACATTCTGCTTACCGCTTAGGAAAATAGCGAAATTGAGTTTGCATTATAATATTGGAAATCATTAGGAGCCATATTAAAGATGTTAGGATGGGGATTCGAGAAACGTTGTTTTACAGAATGCTCTGTTTTGCGCATGAGCGTCCCAACGAGCGTTTCAGGCAATTTTCCATAGGTACTGAATTTTATATTGTCTCAACAGGTAAGTTGACAACACTTCATGTTCATAGCTATTCAGGGCGCCGTCTGTATTGTGTGTCTGTACTCATTCAATGTGAGTGTTAGATACACAACCACCTCTCTATTTTACTTATATATGTTTTCCTGTTTTAGGCTTTCTTAAATATTTTTCGCATTACTAATCGCCACGTAATTGGAGCTATAAATGGCAATAGCGCGAATAGCGGCGGTGTCCTGCGACGTTTTGTGGAACTATACAATACGTCTGAGACGTTTCTGTGTTGCACATGTTCTTTCGTTGAAGAAAAATTGCTAAAAAGATTGCACGTTAGTAAGTATATCAACAAAGAATTCTTTACGCCGGCAGATAAGTAGAATATGAAAATTCATTGCAGTTTTACGTCATCTACGTATACACCAGGGGTCTCAAACTGAGCTTATAGCCAGCGGGCCGCAGTCGCGAAATTTAGTTGCAAGGGCCGGGACAATGAAAATGGTGGGAGAGAGTTTGAACAAATGATGTTTGAAAGGAAGCCTTTCCCATACCTCGTATATAGGTCATTTCTGAAGGGGACTTGGAGTCAGAATTCGAGAAACATCGATACCGATGTACAGGATGACTGATATCTGGACGCGGATTCTGAAATAGAGTTTTTGTTCCACGGTTATGTTTCAGCACATGGTGACCACATGTTCCTCACGAAAGGAATGCTTTAGACCAGTCATGTCTGTGCAGCTCATGAACATACTTATTTAGAAAATAAAAACGAATGAGACGAAGACGGTCATGTGTGCGGGCCGTGCCGCTAGCGAAAGGTCTCAAACCCCTAGTATACACCATGCGTCCTCCCCCCCCCCCCCCCCCAAAAAAAAAAAGAATAATGTCGCTACCAGCGTTGTTGCTGCTGTACACCTGTCGGGATATACGGTATTGTGCAAACTGTCTTTTACGGACAAGGTAAAAGTCCACACCGGTATTTGCTCCGTCGTGCGAAGGCTTCTTATTGAAGTTATTGTGATTATATGGCAACCTGCTAGGTGGTCGGCAAGCTGTGCAAAGCAAGTACCGCTGTCAGCGAAGTGTACAACGAGTTGTTCTGTGAAGAAGCTAAAACAAACCCCAAGAAGTTATTTTGGAAGCACACAGCCGTCAAAAATCACGCCAGCACGAACTTAGCTATACATTGTAGAACGTGCCATTGTGAGCCAATGCTTTATGAAACACGGGTAATATACAGAAATTTTAACCAAACCTTTCGCGAAATTGTGGAAGCATACCACATACATATAAATCAGAGCGCATGCGTCAGCCAAACTTCGGTTGCTCTGCATAATAAAGAAGTGCAGTTTTTGAAACATGTAATCAAATGAATCCCTATCACGACAGACACGCGCCACGTGATCATTTTTTTTGTGTGTACTTATTTACTGCATGTGTGATGAAATAAATCAGTTGTCAGTCAGCGCTTGTTTGTGTACGTGTCTATCAGTCCTCAGTCCGGGTCGCGCTGCCCTCAGCAAACGAAAGTAATGTACTTTGAGCAAGAAGGGCAAAAATTTTGAGATACTAACAGACATTTCGTTCATGTGGAACAAAAGAGGTCACAGTTCAATTTTGAAGCAGACATTTTCGTGCATAGGCGTTTGCTGCTACATTATATGGATCTATAATAACAAATTTGAGAATGTATCGAAGTATCTTAAGATACAATTGCCAAGTATCGTATCGGATACAATTTTTGCGGCAGTATCTTGTACCTGTATCTCAAATACTTCTTGCCTGAGTATCTTGTATCGTATCGCGATACAATTTCAAAGTATCTTTGCCCAGCCCTGACCGAGACCTATGTGATGTATGGGATGCAAACGGAGGACAGCAAAAAGAGCACTTGTGCTAACCATGAAATTTTGATGAAAAGAACTCCTTGAATAATTTAGCAGGTAGAACGAAAATACAGTACGCCAAGATGTCTTCTGTTGCGTAAGTGCTCGTTTTATTGCATCTATATCATCGGCACCCGTGGTGCGACCGTTGTTAAAATCTCATTTGCATATAAGTCCATCTCATCGTATGTAAGTCAAACTTACACCCACGAGATCTTTCAGATCGCTGTTGTGTAAAAGCCGCGAGACGCAAAGCAACCCCATTCTTGCATTCTTCAAGCTTCGTAACGAAGTACTACGTAAGAGAAACTTTGGTAACGACACAGCGGCATAAGAATTTGCGCGAAAGACTCTGCACGCATTGGAGTACGTTGAACTGTCCAGTCTTTACGAGGAAGTGTGATGGCACCAACGCAAGTAAAAAGAAAAAAAATATCGAGAAAACAATAGGTCCGCTGCGCGAGACGTTCGCGCTCTTGTTTTTGTCAAGATCGCGCGAGCGCCACCACCTGACTGCTCCACCAACAGCGACGCGCAGGCAAAGGCCACAGGGGCCCTGGACTGAGGTCTCCACCTTCGCCGGGAGAATTTCTTTGCACCAATAAAGTTTTTCATTCATTCAGACATCGCCTGCCCTCGCTGGAGGACTCTGGCTGAAAGTTAAAAGAATGCCAATGTCGTTAGTTTTATTCAGGTGGCTTAGGCTTAGTGGCCGCTGTATCCATGACAGTATCAGCTTGATAAGCGAAGGTCAGCCACCGTTTATAGTTTCGCGCGGTGTTTTTTTTTTTTCTGTAGCAGTATCTTGTACCTTAAGATACACAAAACATTATTGAATGTATTGAAAACACAGATACAGATACTCGTCTTGCGAGACGGATATCTTGTATACAGATACAAGATATCTAAAGAGTATTTAAGACAGTACACATGTATCTTCGATACTGCCCAGCATTGAGACATACAAACGCACACACGGACATGCATACACTTTATTCAATACATACAAGTATAGTTGAACCCCCCCCCCCACCCTCCCCGAAAAAAATGTCTGGCTACGCTAGTGATTGCTAATGCTTGCCGCTGTTCGCGTTTCATTTGACGCCGATAGTAAAGAACTGAGACGGCTGTCGCCGTTTCAAGAAACACTGTCGTTGATGCGGTGACAGTTGAACGAATCAATGGCTCATCTTCATACCTGTGGCCAACGCTTACACACAATTTTAACGCCAAACGCACCCAAGGAAATCGAAGCGACGAAGGTGACGAGCCTGGCCTTTATCGTCGGCTGCGCTGTAGTCAGCTGCCCCCTCCTACAGCAACGATAAAATATAAAGAGATCAGAGAGATTTAATGCGAAAACAACCGCAAGTATACTGGCCGACTTGCGCGTGCAGTCCTCTCACTGAGTGTGTTATCTCGTTCCGTAAGCATGTCAAGCCGCGAACTTCAAATGAAACCCCTCAAACTCGTGCTTATTAGTTCACAAAATCATCGCTAGTTACGTTTCGCGTTCAAGTCTCTCCTTCCCCTCTTGTACGTCATTTTTGTGTAAATGTGGTGTGGTATATTCCATAATCATCACTCGAAACCTGCAGTAGCAAGGCAGGCGGTAAACCACGCTAACATCTTCTGGGTGATCATCCAGAAATTGCCACGTACCGAAGCGTAGCGAGAATTTAAAATCGAGCCTAGGGGCTAACGAAGGAATAACCGTTGCCAAAAGTAGATAAAAATTCCCTAGATTAACGCTTGCTTCCATGAGACAAAAGTGCGACGAATGCAATCAGTCTAGGGAAATTGGCCGTTACGCCTGCCGCGTCTGGGCACCCGGGGGCATCAGTTGGCCGGAGTGAAGCGGGCGAGGTGGACGGGTGTTATTTCGCTTAGTTTTTTTCGTTATCAGGACCCCTAATACCGTGCTTTAGCGTGTCAAACGGAGATTGCCGTGTTTCAAAGGTCAAACGCGAATCATGCAGTGTCATGATGAGGCTGTGCGCTTGCTTGTGTGACCGAGATAAGTTCGATGACCGTAGTATGTGGCGGTAAACGTGGCGCTTCCCGCCTTTTTCCAGTGTACGGGTGTCATTGCAAGCATGATATATTTCTTTCATCTTCGAGAGTGTTATTTGACGTCACGGTGTTTACATTTTGCGTTCCGCTTGACGATGATGAGTGGACAACTTAGTTGTGCTGCGCGGCAAGGACAAGGTGACTGAACCGTGGTGTGTTTTGTTCCTGCGGTCGAAGCGACAAGTCGACATTCATCCACCTGCTTATGCCGCCATCCTTGGAAGGGTGAGTGATGCTTCGTGCTTTGTATACTCTAATCATATGCTATACTCGGGGACAACTTTCTGTGACAATAATGAAGGGAAAGCTACGGGGGCGGAGCGTCTGCACATGTACTGCTACGCTAAGTAGTCCGGTTTGGCGCGCGTCTCGTAACGCCGTGGAAAGTGATGGCTAGCGTTGCATTTCGACGCAAACGCTGCTTAGCGTCTAAGGTACGGGTAAAAGGCGCGACTTTTTCAAGCACGCAAAAACGCAAAGTGACAACGTATAAAGTAAAAGAAATACAAATATCTCGCTTGTGTGTGCTGCGTTTCGTCTCAAAAAGCTGCATGTAGAAAATGAAGGAGTATTTTATATGTTTCACGCAGAAAATACGTGCGCGATTGTGGGACTACATTCATTAGCGGTAGGATACGTCCATTGTGGCTCTGTAGCTTTCCCTTCATTGCCACAGAAAGTCAGTGGCGGATCCAGGGGGGGGGGGGGGGCGATTGGGCGATCGCCCCCCCCCCCCCAAAGCTATAAGCCAACCAACCCCCCCCCCCCCCCCGCTTTTCACCTCACCGAAGGCCATTTTTCAGAACGTAGAATTTTTTCAGGTGGTCGCTGTGTCCATCCCAATCCGAGACAAGGGAAGCACCCCTCACACAGCCCAGCGCTTTTGTTAAGAGCGAAACAGGCTTTCTAGAAAAGATTTCTTCTGCGTCCTGCATCTTTCAAATAGGCACCGACGAGCACAAGCCTCAACTATTTTGCTAAAGCAACTGCTGCCTTTATGGAAGCGAGCTAAAGTTTCCTCCCCACTCCCAGGGCCATCAGCTCTTCAGCAAGCGAGGGGTCTTCAAATTCTCCCATCTTTTTCTCAGAGACAGGAGTCTGTTCTGTGTCATTCAACTGGCATCTTTCGTCCCACCACGGCCGGGCTAGACTGCACGTGCGCGCTTGAGCGCGCACGTGCAGTCTAGCCCGGCCGTGGTCCCACAAAGCGTGCAGAACAAGTTACCTTTTAGTCAACCTTCAGCGGCTGGTCCAAAAAAAAAAGAAAGAAGGAAGGCAGGCAGTGGTGCTGTGAATTATATTCGCCGAAGTACCGAGCAAGCCTCCGAGAGCACGTGCGCGGGGTATAATCGAGCGCGACTCCGAAAGCTCCGTTTGACCGTCCTTAGGCTGCGGAGATAGAAAGGGCATTTTCTGGCAACACGACCGGCCAGAAAAAAAGGCAATGGGGAGGAGGGGGCGGGGTAACAAAGGGAGGCTTACTCCGAAACTACGTTCAAGGAATACTAGAGCTCGCCGTTGTGGGAATACTCATTTATCGAGCAGGTGGCCTGCCCTTCCCTCTTTCACCCTCCTCTTACCAACAACACTGATACGTGTTCCCCAATGTTTAGCGGAAATATGCGAAATTTTAGATAATGAAATGGCACTGAGCAATGCAACTGAGAACAAAAATAATGAGCATTTGGTTACTAACGTGAAGTTTTAAAGTTGGGCAACGCCCCCCTCCCCCCTCTCCCCCCCCCAACAACCAACCGCCCCCCCCAAAGCAAGCGCCTGGATCCGCCCCTGCAGAAAGTTGTCCCCGAGTATACAATCCTCGGCTTTGCAATTCGTGTTTCTATGCGATTACACTTTGCACGCCACGCGGAATGTTTTCGCGCCCATAATTCTTGCGTGCTTCGTTACATTATGCCTTTAAAAGCGGTTTTTATGAATGTTGTATAAGACGTGGTTTGGGGAGGGGGAGTCTCGGCGATAAAACGAAGGATTATTATAGGTTTCTCACTTGTTTTTGCTTTCCGGACTCTCCCACAACCATAGTTTTCTTCAGTGCGCTCCCGCGCACAGTTCGCTTGCGCCATGGAAGTGCGCGCTGGTTGCTCTGCTGCAAGTGGGTAGACGCGGTGATTCCATCGAATAGACGCTCGACTGCTGAATCGGAATCTGATTTATTGAATGGCAGTCCGTCATACGAGGAGTTACGAGTGAAGACTCAGCTGTTGATGAACGACTCACATCTCAATAGCATGCGGGGCGAGACGATGCTGATTAGATCAAAAATGACTTTTTCCCACCGTGTTTCCACTTGACGCCACTTCGTGCACTTATTTCTGTACGTCTGCGAACTATGTTTATTGCAATGCATCAGTTTTGAAGAGTGGCGTAAGCTTTTTTTTAAAAGTTATCTTGCTGTTACTCATGCATAAAACCATGTGTATGTAACTACACAAGCGATTTTTTTGTCACTTTATGGTCAACCTAAAAAATTACAACTTTTTCCTGAACCAGATTCGTCTGACGAATTTAAATCTGCAATAAAAAAAGATCGACCCTGGGGTGTCACACTTGGCGAAAAAATCGGACCCTCAAAGAGCTAAAGTGCAAGGTTATTATGATTAGATTGGATTGGGAAAACTTTATTTACGTCCTGCAGGACGCGCTTAGCGCGTAGCGGGCGTCTCCCAAGTAGGGACCGACAGAGAATACCTGGCGGCCGCTTCATGGGCCTGCTGGACAGCCCATTGCTGGTCGGTGAGAAGCGAGCTTCTGAGGGACGTCTCCCACTTGTCTAAGGTAGAGTCGGGATGAGCGTTTCTACTCTCCCAGAGCATGTGTGTAGTGTCGCCGTGTGTCTGCACGAGGGGCACGTGTCGCTGGGGTACGCGTCGGGATAGAAAACGTGAAGCTTGGCGAGGTTTGGATATGTCTGCGTTTGCAGTAAGGGTTAGCGCCTGCGGCCTGTTAAGTTTCGGATGCGGGGCGGAAAAATGCGGCGTCCAAGGTAAAAGTGTTTTGTGATGTCGTTATACGTAATGGGTGCATCCCGGTTGGCTTCTAACTCGGCGAGATGAGGTTTCCCTGTGACGGCGCAGTCGGTAAGCGCGCGCGCCGCGTCGTGGGCGATCTCGTTGAGGTTGGACGGGGCGCCCGGCACCCGGCCGAGATGGGCGGGGAACCAGACGACGGTGTGATGCTTGAGAGTACTCGGATCCATGCTGCGGAGGATGCGTAACGCCTCATCGGAGACGACGCCCCGTTCGAAGGCTTTCATGGCCGCTCTGGAGTCATGTAGATGACTTCCCGTTTGCTGTCGAGCATTTAAGGCTATGGCTACTTGCTCAGCTACTTCGGGGTCTCGGGTGAGGATGGTGGCGGAGTTTAGGATCCGCTGCGGGGATGAAACCGCGACTGCGGCGAAGGCTCGGTTGTTGCGATAGGGGAGACCCACGCCGTGGGAGGCGCTGCGGTGCCTGGCGCTGTATGGCGCTGTCAGTCAATGTGGGGAGAAAACTGGTTACTCGAGTGTTGACCCTGCGCTGTCCCCTTCAAGCTGCCTTGAAAACGCGTTGCTTTGCTCGCCCGCTGCACGCGTTCTGCACGTGTTACTGAGAATTTCGCGTCGCGCGCGGTTAGGATGTGCACGCTTCTGTCCGCGTGGCAGCAATTTGGTGAAAGGTCAGCGTCTGCTCAGCCATGTAGCAGATGCGGAGCAAGTGATAGCAGACGACGCCGTCCTCGTCAGAGCGAAGTGCATTTCGCAAGTGAAGGACGACGCTGTTTACGAGGTGAAGTTTGCACAATGTTCTGTACGTTCCTAATTATATACCTGTTTTATTTGGTTTGCTGTGTGTACTACGCACTCTCTATGTTTGTTACTCGATGCATGGGTAAGGCCGCTTCTCGTGCTTTAGGTTAACTGGCCCTGGCGCTGTGACTGCTATTATTTGGGATACCTTAATTTACTAGCAACCATTCGAGTTATCGTGCGGTACACAACACTACAAAAATAAATGGTCTATTTTGGGCTTCTTTCTTTCCCGCAACAAAAATTGACATCTATCTCGCGTATCCTTCCTTGCATTATCGCCGTTTTCATAGCCGGTACTCCGAGTTCACGAACAGCGTGCGTACTATCAACGTGACATAGCATTATTAATAGGGAAATGACGAGCGCCCAGCTTTCAGAAAAACATTTTTGTGTGCAATATGCGGGGGAAGAGCCAATTGCTGTCAAGGCATTTTATAATAACAGAGAGCTGAGCTAGTTGGTAAGTATTCATTCTAAAAAGACAGGGCGTGCAAACACGGACACAAGAAAGAAGTCAGCACACCACAAACGGCGTTTGTGGTGTCCTGACTTCTTTCTTGTGTCCGTGTTTGCACGCCCTGTCTTTTTAGAAGGAATTTTATCTTGCTCACTATCGAAAGTGCACCGTGTTGTACGGGCTGTACCTGCACACTCAATAACAACTAGTTCACTGTAACTGCCGAAAAAAAAACCAATGGACGTGCAACAACGGCTAATGCTTTTTTTTCTTTTTTCGTAGTTGTCGTGGTCGTGCCCACGCAAGCGTGAGCTTCGCATCCATGCCTGTCGTCTGCTTTATTCATGCCATCTGTTTGGGAATCGGTAGAATTTCACTGCTGGAGCCGACCCCTTCCTGTTTGCATGACCATTGTGACAATTGACGACGCAGCAGTAGTTCCCCCCTTTCTACCGGGGTGACATCGCGGAACGAGGGGCGTTTCACGCGAAGCGCGCGCTTCGCAAATGCGTGGGAGCCAAAGGGAGCGGAAGGGTCGTAGCACGCTACTAGTGTACGCTTTTTCCGGCAGGGGAATGGCAAGCGCTGGCGTCGGCGGGCAAACTTGAGCGGGTCTTCCCTATAGGCAGCGCGGCGTCCACGAACGAGACGTCGTCCGCTTTCATGTCTATACGCTTGAGAAGGGCGGTCGCCCGTGCAAGGCGCCTGCCGCTGTTATAGTCGGGGTGTGCATTTCGCGGAATGGGATTGATCGTGATGAGATCTGGGATTTCGCGGGGAACCGGCGTCCACTCTGGGGGGTCCCGGGCCGTCGAGGAGAAGCCAAGCTCGTGCAGAATATGGCGGCCCGCCTTGGTGGTCCTGAGTCCGATCAACAGCGCCCGTTCCTGAGCCTCGGCGATATCATCAAGCGTGTTGTGCACGCCGAGCTCGAGGAGTTTCTGCGTGGAAGTGCTGATAGGGAGGCCGAGGGCTCTTTTAAGGACCTTTCGAATAAGGGTGGTCAGTTTATCGCGCTCAGTACGTAGCCATTTGTGCATGGCAGCGACGTACGTGAAATGGCACAGAACAAACGCGTGTACGAGATGCATCAAGTTGTCTTCTTTCAGGCCGTGGTGCCGGTTGGCCACTGTACGTAAAAGCCGTATGGCGTTATCAGTCCTAGTCTTGAGCTTCTGCACCGTTTGGGTGTTGGTTCCGCGGCACTCGATGATCATGCCCAGGACCCTAATGGAGTCTACCCTGAGGACTGCACGACCATCTCTGGTGTGGAGGGTGATATTGCGTTCGGCCGGGGTTTGCCATCCTTTGGGCTTTGCGCCACGGCGTTTGGGCAGGTATATCAACAGCTCCGACTTCGTGGGGGAACACTTGAGACCGGTGTGTTCGAGATAGGATTCGGTGGTCTTGATCGCCTCCTGTAGGGCGGACTCGATGAAGCCATCCGACCCTCTGGAGCACCATATGGTTACATCGTCCGCGTAGATTGTGTGGTTCAACCCCTCGATTTTTGAGAGTCCTTCGGAGAGTCCGATCATCACGAGGTTGAAGAGCGTCGGTGAGAGGACGGATCCCTGGGGAGTGCCTCGCTGTCCGAGCTCGACTTCTTCTGACACCAGGTCTCCTGCGCGGAGGACGGCTCTGCGCCCAGTGAGGAAGGAGCGGAAAAGTCGTAAAACCGACGCCCCAGCCCGAGGTTTGCGATCGCCTTCAAAATGGACGAGTGCGCGATGTTATCGAAGGCCTTTTCTAAATCGAGGCAGGGTGTCTACCGACCGGGAAAACCGGGAAAACCGGGAATTCTCAGGGATTTTGGGTAGTCTGGAAATTCTCAGGGAAAACTCAGGGAAATTGTGCTCCCATCAGGGAAAATCCACAGTAACTTTATTGAAAGGCAACGAAAATCGCGGTAGCGCTGGCTCGATATTTTGTGAACGCATTTTTCAAATCAAACGGCCGCTGCGGCTGCGGGGAAGTGGCGCACCTCGATGCTGTCATCGCCTTCGGAGCGGTGGAGTGGGAGAGAATCAGGCTAATGCGCGGCATGCGGGAACCATGAACCACGACACATCGTATCGCGCAATGTTGTCGGGGTGTTCTGTGACTACGCGGTGTAGTTCTGTATTCTTTCTCGCGCGTGCTGTGCGTTAGCGCCCAATATGGTGTTTTTGTTATTGCCGCGTGTCAAGTAACAAGCATGATTAGTTGTAGAAGCGGTAGCAGTAGATGTAACGGGCTTGAGTTATCTTGCAAGCGATCGCGATCGTTCAGGAAGCGGATGTCTTCGACAAGGCTGGTATCTGGCAAGCCATCCCGATCGGCGAGAAAAAAGAAGACGCTTGTTGGCTGTTATCGGAGAGCTCACTCGCTCGGATCCCGAGCTTCAAAGATGCTATTTAGGACTCCGTGAAGAATAGAATAAATTTCCAGGCAAGAGCTAGCGTAACTCACTGCAAGTGAAAGCTTTTTTTTTCTTTTTTTCCCAATGAGGGCACATGCTGAAGCAAGTTTTAGGCAGTCGACCGATATTTTGGGGGGCTGCAGCTCGCAATTACCAGCCACACCACGTGGATGTTTGCTACAAAGCCGAATTACAAAACTTTTCAGAGCCAAGGCATAGCGGCGACCGAAATTCGTGACACCAGCACGGGTCCCATTGGCTCGATTCGGCGCGCGATGTCGGAAAACAGTAACGTTTCCACCATAATCGGATGTGCCGTAATTCAGGCTGTTGCCGTGCTTTCATGAGATCTTAGCCCGCAGCTATATTGCTTTTTTTTTTTTGCGAAAGCAATTGTACAGACACTCCGACGCGAATTTTATGCCTTCGCCATGATCTTCCTTATCAAGTCCAAATCGCGATTACATCACCCACGCGTCGTATGCTCCATGTGCGAGTGAAAGCGCGCGAGCGCTGCCGACGAACGGGGACCGTCTCGTTCGCGCGATGGGCACATGGAGATAGGAGCCAGCGGGTTGGGGGGGGGGGGGCTGCGTGAATCCGACAGGAAGTGCGTACTTTATACCAGCGGGCGTGGTCGCGTGTGCCGCGGTATCTTTAGTGGGGATCAGCAGACGGCTCATACCTTTGCAGGTGTTGTGCTCTAATTGCAAAACTTCCGTTGAAGCCATAGCAGTGGCGGATTCAAGGGGGGGGGGGGGCGTAGCGGCGATCGCCTCCCCCCTTAAGCCAGCCCCCGCCCCCTCCCTTCAGTGCCTGTCGTCCACCTCCTTTGTCAGGCTGCCTGTTAAGTTTGCCCCCCTTTTCAGGTTGCTTTGCCTGCCACTGCCTAATAGGGGTAAAAAAATCTTGTCCCTGCTCTCTACCTCTCTCATCGCTCTACCTTTTCCTGCTTCCCTATGCACATTTACAACGAAGGCTTCTTACGCACTTACGCACTTCTTACGCATTTTCCCCTCTGGGCTGTTGTAAATATGCGTGACCCACCAAAATGCACTGCTGAGCGGGGGCTTCATCCTTTGTACTCCTCCCCCCCCCCATTAGGTACCTGAATCCGCCCCTGAGCCATAGATAGGGCACTTCTCTCAGTGCAGCGGCTGCGTTTTCTGAAGGAGCGAGCTGCCAGCCTATATTCATATAAAATTCCTCTTTGTTGCTATCGGATTTATTGTTTTGCTCTCGCGGTGAAACTTTGACTCTTTTTTTTCTAACGTGGGATGGTTTTCGATGTTTTGCGTTCGTAGAGAGCAAATGGTTCGGCTGGGCAACATGGTAGCAAAGGCGTTGCATTGCTCTGGGCAACGCGCGAGGATTTGACAACAACCCGCAGCAGCAGAACAAGCGCAATTCCACAGTGCATTAAACCCGCATTTTTTTCGTATATACACGTGCCACTCGGCAAGGCATTTAACTGTGACTGCTGCACTTCACGCTCAACAAAATTGATTTTTTTTTTCACGCAAAAAATAAAAAAAAGTTTTTTCATGTTGCCATATTAGTTGAGCATTCTTGTGGCATTTTCAGTTTAAGATTAATCCTTCAGTTACTGTGCCTTGCATGGAAGGTCGAATTTCAGTTTAACGAAGTTTCGATATAACGAAGCGAGTTGCCGCTTTTACCAACTTCGCTATATTGAGGTTTAACTGTTCTATGTACTATTCAAATGGGATCAAGTCGTTTTTATTTTCTAACGTGCGTATTAGAGAGTGACATCACCGAGCGATATGGTCTCTACCCATCTTGACATAAAAGAAAGTTCTGCTTCACTCAGGGAATTTTAGCAAAAACACTCAGGGAAAACCTGGAAAACTCAGGGAATTTAGAAAAGTCAACTCGGTAGACACCCTGCGAGGCCGAGTAAGGCACGGGTGTCCTGAGTGTTTCCTCCGTCGAGAATCTGATGCTTGAAAAGTAGCATAGCGTCTTGAGTAGATAGTCCTGGCCGGAAGCCATTCATGTGGTGTGGGAGGCAATCGTGATCTTCGAGGTATCGACCAACCCTGTTGAGGACGACGTGTTCAGCCACCTTGGCCAAGCATGACGTGAGCGAGATGGGACGCAGGTGATCTAGGCTCGGCGCCTTGCCCGGTTTGGGAATGAGGATCGTGTGGGCGAGTTTCCAGGCATCGGGTAGCTCGCCCTTCCATATTTCGTTGATGGTGTCTGTGAGGTAAGTGACGGATGGGTCGTCCAGGTTGCGTAGAAGCTTGTTGGTGATGCCGTCGGGCCCAGTGGCGGAGCGGCCATTGAGTTCGTGGAGAGCTCGCCGCACCTCTTCGACGGAAAAGTCGGCGTCTAACTGAGTGTTGTCGGTACCAGAGTATTCTGGGTGAGGAGTCGAAGGGCCCGTGGGAAGCGGGAGATATCTCTGCACGAGGGTCTTGGCGACGGCTTCCGGTGGCACGGTCCGTTTAGCCTGATGGAGTATCTTCGCGAGCGAATGACGCTGATTCGTGCGGGTGTTGATGTCGTCGAGCAGGTGTTTGAGGAGGTTCCAGGATTTGCCATTTCGGACCTGACCGTCAATCGAGTTACAAACCTCGTCCCACTTTTGCTTTGAAAGGGCGCGGCACTGATCCGCCATGTTCTTGTTCAGCTCAGATATGCGTTTACGTAACTTCCGATCAAGGCGCTGTCCTTTCCAGCGGGCCAGTAGAGACTGTTTGGCCTCGAGCAGGTGGGCGAGGCGACTGTCCATCTTGTCGGTTGGTAAGTCCGTAGTGATGGTTTTAGTCGCCTTGTCGATGTCGACCTTGAGCTGGGCCGTCCACGTCTCGAGGCTTGGGGCGGCGTCGGGAGGATGTCGTTCTGCGCGGGTCTTACGGAAAAAGTCCAAGTCAACCCACGTATACGGCTTGGTCTTCTTGCCGACTGTGGGGAGGTGTACGGCAAGTAAGAAATAGTCGCTACCAAGATCTACCGCGAGGCTGGACCAACGGGCGTCGGCGATGTTCTTGACGAATCAGAAATCCGGGGTGGTGTCTCCTTGTGTTGATGTGCCGGTGCGTGTAGGGAAAGCCTTTTCCGTGATGAGAACAAGGTCCATGTCGTTAGCATTTTGCCAAATCTCGTTACCCTTGGGGGTGTCGTACGCGCACCCCCAGGCACGATGTGCGGCGTGAAAGTCACCCGCGATCACTAGCGGGTTGGACTCTGCGAGACGGATGGCTTTCTGGAACAGGCGTGTGAACCGTTGTCTGTGGTGGCTGGGTCTGCTGTATACATTGAGGATGTACACGCTTTGTCGGGATGTGATACCAGGGACATGTTCGATTTCGGGCTCATCGAGGCTCTGTGCTATGCAGGTAATCTTATTAGCAACCAGCGTGGCGGGTATTCACTGGTATCCCGAAAACATGGTGGTTGGTACTACGGTTTCTTGTAACAGGATGACGTGGGGTTTGGCCTCGTGACTACGGATGTATTGCTGCAGGGAGGCTTTCTTATGGGCGAAGCTCCTGCAGTTCCACTGCTAGATTCGCACCTCGTCATTTGGCGTGGCCATCTTGAAGCATGTTGGTGTTGGCCTGAGCACCCGACGGGTGCAAAAGGGCCGCGTGAGGGGGTGAACTTGGTGTAGTTGTGCGCTGTGAGTACGGTTGACCCGCGGCGACGGCAGGGGCGACGACGTGGTCTAGGTAGTGTTCCACCTGGCCCAACCGATTACCGTGGGCCGCAAGGGTCGACTGCACAAGGGCCATACTCTCGCCAAGGAAGCGGCTCTCCTTAATCGCTGACAGCGTGCTCTTAATATCGTCCAACTTCTCGGGCCTTAAAGCTGGCTGGTCGCGGACGATCGCGCGTTTCTTAGGTGCGCTCTCGCCGTCGTCGTTATCGGCGCCTTCGGGCTGCAGCTGTGACGAGGCGACTGCATTGGCGGCGTGATCGGTGGTGGGTGTAGCGGTGGACGCTCTTCTGTCGTTTTTTAGTTCGGCGATGGCGACCGTGAATTTGCGTATTGTTTCTTTCATCATCGTGTTTTCGCGCTTTAGAAATGATATCTCAGATGGGGCGTGTGTGTCGTGCTCTGGGAGTAAACCCGACCCTACCTGTGCTGTAGCTTGTCCTTTGCTCCTGACGGTGTCCGCCCAAGTAAGAGCTCCTTGCTTATTGTTGGCGTTGCTTGCCGGTGATGGTGCCGGCGGCCTCTACGATCGTTGACCATGGACACAGCTATGGCCGGGGTGGGGTCCGGAACGCGAACCGGAGAGGCGACCTGGGACGGGAGCCGGAACGGGATCTGGATGC
Source organism: Rhipicephalus sanguineus (assembly GCF_013339695.2). Taxonomy (NCBI): domain Eukaryota; kingdom Metazoa; phylum Arthropoda; class Arachnida; order Ixodida; family Ixodidae; genus Rhipicephalus; species Rhipicephalus sanguineus. The sequence continues at coordinate 56,980,352 of NC_051176.1, forward strand.
AGACCCTTTGGGCGCCCCACGTCGTGTACGGGAACGGGCCCGAGGACTGCTCCGGGACCTCGATGCACGTCTGGAGCGGCTTTTGGAACGACCCCTAGATCTGGATCGGTTGCCACCGGACCGATCATCTGTCGCATGTTCCGAAGGTTAGTCGTCGTGAGCGGCTACGTTGGGCTTGGACCTTGCATCACGATCGTCATTGTCGTCTCGCGTCGAGCGTGCTCGCTCCCATCGTCGTCGTCGCGCCACGTAGGGAATGTGGTAGCGTTCTTTGCATGCCTTGTCGGCAGTGAGGTCATCTCCACCACAAAGCTTGCATTTGGGTGTACAACGATGCTGCCGATCAGGGTTCGGCGCACCGCAGCCTCGGCAGATAACGTCTCCGGGGTTAGCACAAACGTCCGCACGATGGCCGAGCCGGCCGCACGCATAGCAAATATCTATCTGCCTGCGGCACAGCGTACATTGCAATAGCACCGACCCATATCGCACGAAGTTGGGCACGCGATGTCCATCAAAGGCCACGTTTACTGCGGTGGTACTGCCGATGCGCTTGGCGGCCAGGGCCAGTGGATTCCTGTCGTTAACGATCTTTGCATCGATGTCCGCTGAACTGTCTTGCACGGGGATCCCCCGGATGACGCCTTTGCATGTATAATACGGTGCCGCTTCGTAGGCACTCACCTCGTAGGTCTTCTCAGCGATGCGGATTACTTTGACGCGCACGTAGCGGTTGGCATTATCTCTTCTCGGCGTGCTCGCCACTAAGATATTCTGCTTACTGCTTGGGCAGAGCGTGTCCGCGTGCTGTTCCATAGGGCTGATACCTGCCGAGATGGCAATGACGTCGGCGACGATCGTTGGGCCAAGCTTAGCGATATTAAGACCCCCTCTGGGTCTTATGATGATGCGTATGTCGTTCTTCGGTAGTTGCGGCATTCGGCTCGCTCGGATGATTTTGTTCTTGACGTTTTCACTATCGCAGGGCTTGTTCCCTCCACGTCTCAAAGCGCCATTAGGCGGTGTAGGTTTGCAGCCCAGCTTTTGGATTAGTGCACGGCGAGACGAGACGGTCTGCCAGCCTTGGTCTGGTGTGATTTCTTCCGGGTCAATGTCCTCACCCGATACGTGGCATTCCGTCGCGCCGTGACAGAATGCAGCCGAAGTACCAGCAACGACGTGGTAGAGCTCAGCGAGCCAGCCGCGGCGCCGCATTAGCGAGCGCGCGCCACGTCGAAGCAAAGAGGGCACTCGTTAGGGCTAGCTGGGCGGCGGGCGGGCTACGATAGAAACGGCGTTGAAAAACGTAGAAATAAGCACTCACTGCACTTAAAAAGTGTCGATAGGGTCCTTGTGTCTTCAGGATGTTGTTGTGTACTGATATACCGTTGAAATCACAAAAAAGCGTTACGGAAACGTTGAGTCGGGTTATTATGGCCATGCTGGTTTTTGACAATAACGGCGGCTGAGGACTGATGCTGCATTCCAAGAGCTGTTTACTACCCATTTTTACCACCAGAAAGTTAGGGACCTGGCCGTTGTGGGAAACACGTCGTCACTTGATTTTCATTTCTGCTTCAACTGCGAAGCTTGTGTGTGTGTGTGTTTTTTCGAAATCGACCAACAATCGACAAATAGGAGGGGGAGGCGCTGGGGTGAGAATTCACACCCCCACCCCCCTATGGGGAAGCCAGCGCACGCCTACAGTTTGAATCCACCATTCTGGGGAAACCTGCGCACGCCTATGATGGTGCTCGAGGTCCCCTATAGCGAGTGTTTCACTTCTCTTCGGCGCAAATTAAGCGCCGAGCCCGGCGCAGACGGGCCGCCGCAGCAGAGGTAGCGGACTTCATCACGTGGTGCGCCGTATTTTGTATGTCGCACAGATTGAGCTCATGATAGCCCACACATTGTAAACTTTGGATATTGCTTGCGTATTCTGAAGCAAAACAGGAAAATAAACGTAACGTGATCTAGAAGCCAACGTCTCGGCAGCTTCTTCTACTTCAAATAAATGTTCAGACTCTGTGAACAGGTTGGTTATCATTTCAACTGAGACGATACAAGTTTAGTTATCGCTTCTTGTATTTCGAGGCACAGCAGTATTGCTTAGAGGCACAGCAGCATCGCTTGTGTCTGTCGTTCTTCTCCGTCCCGTGTTTAGCGCTGTTTGCTCTCCTGTGAATCATGTACCTACCAGCCCAGTTAAGCGCACTTCCGGAGAGCATGCCAGTACTACTTAGAATGATGAATCAAGTGTTCTAAACCTATTATTAGCCTTCAGCTGTGTCCATCTAGTTGCTCCAAAGTGCTCCAAAATGCATATGTATGTGCTGCAAACTTCTCAAAAATTAACATATTGCTGCTGCCAAAATTGCTCCAAATCTGAATTAGTCAGTGGCACCACTGTTTACGTGTCTGTGTGCCCGTATGTCCGCATGTGTGTGTGTCTGCCTGTGGCTGTTTGTAAGTCTGTCTGTGTGTCTCCGTCTGTCTGTGAGTGCGTGTCTCTGTGTGTCTGTCTGTGTCCGTCTGTCTCTCCGTGTCTGTTTGTGTGTGCGTGTCAGTGTAAGTCTGTGTGTGTGCCTGTGTCTGTGTATTTTTTCGTATGTCTGTTTGTGTGTCGGTCTGTCTCTCTTTGTGTGCATGTGTTTGTCTCTGCGTCTGTCTGTATGTGCTTGTTTGTCTGTCTACGTGTGTGTTTGTGTATGTTTTCCGTCGGTGTCTGTCTGTGTGTGTCTTTCGGTCTCTCTGTGTGTACTTGTTTGTCCATTTCTGTGTGTTTGTCTCCCCTCTTTGTACGTGTGTGCGTGTTTGTATGTGTGTGTCCGTATGTCTGTGTTTTTCACTCCGTCTATCTGTGTGCGTGTGTCTGTCCGTCTGCGTGTGTGTGTCCGTGTATGTTTTCCGTCTGTGTCTGTCTGTGTGTCTTTCTCTCTCTCTCTCTGTGCTTGTTTGTCCATCTCTGTGTGTCTGTCTGTCTCTATCTGTGTGTATGTGTCTGTGTAATGTCTGTGTCTGTATTTCTCTGTGTTGTATATATAGGCAGGTTGGTGCAGTGTACCAAAAGATTCTAGTACACGCATACAGATAACGCTCGTTTCCAAGGTTCTCGTTTGTAGGACTCGTTCCTCTACTCATGCAATCTAAATGCGGCGACCATAGGCGTGCACAGGGTCCTCCATTGGAGAGAGGTGTACGGGCAAGTTTCACCGCTCCCTCCCCCCTCTATATTGGTCGAGTCCCAAAGAAAATATCTCCGCAGTTGTCCCAAAAGTGAAAATAAAGTGATGTCGTTCCCCTCATAACGGCCTGCCTTTGGTTCCCGACTTTCCTGGGGCTAATGTGGTAAGTAAACAGTTCTTAGGATTGAACATCAGGTGTCGCCGACCGCATTATCTTCAAAAGCAAGCGTGGCTATAACCATGCATACTAAACAATGCCCGACAGGTCCGACTCAGTAAACGTATGGGACAGACTTGGCGCCGCCCTTTGATAAATTAAAGGGGGGGGGGGAGGGCTGCTCTTCCTGTGCGCACGCCTATGGCTGCGACGTCAAGAGCCACTGACATCGTTCAAGGAAAACGCCGTCTTGTGCGAAGCCATCTTGTCTTGTTTCTTCTCACAACCCGCGAAAAGAACATACCTACTGTCGGCATCACAGGAAACGCGAACAGCGGCATGCATTAGCGATGGAATAGTGCGCTCCGTCCAGTCACCACTACTGACAGGCGCGCACAGAAGGCTATGTAGAACTGCGCCATTCCATTACAATGCGATATTTGAGCTTCAGTTCTACTTATGATATTTCAAAGGAAGGAAATAAAGGAATTTGGAGAACCGTGCACAAGTCTCAGACGACTTCAAACAGTGAAACTGACGATTCTAAAGTCTAATCTCGTTGGTTGTTGCTAGGCTTTTGCTAGGTTAGTCATGACACGGATGTCCAAACTCCAGAACCAAGCGTTCGCACCTCTCATAGATTGATCTACGGGCAGGTCGTCGTCATAGTAGGGCTTCCATCGCTTCGGGCTCTTCTCGCCGCCTTTGCCTTTCTGTAGTACGGCAGCTTCGCACTGGTCGTGCCAAGTCCATCTTTTTATGTCTTTATTCCCACTATTTCTCTCTTTTTTTTCTCACTCTCTTTCCTTCTATATCTTGCTCTCTCTCTCAATATCTTCACTGACATGATATAAGATGTTCGCCAGTCGATACATAACATAACAGTAATAAAAACATATTCAACAATCACATATATGTGTATACAGGCTGATGTTTATAAAAACTTGACGAGTGACCGTTGCATAGCATAACCAAGACAAAAATAGTCAACAGCTCACATAAATGTACACTGTGACGTAAAAACAAAACAAAGCTTAAATAGTGAACCGGTGGGGGGTAGTGGCAGTTCCTCCTCCTCACCATCACATCTCTTCTCCTCACGCTCAATTTTCCCTTTACTGCAATCTTGCTACACTGTACTTACCTAGGGCTCCGTGTTTTCGGTGTTTATTTTTCTTCAATATCAGCGGGTGTTTATCGGAGTTTATATTTTGGTGTTTATTGGGCGTTTATCGGAGTTTATTTCTCGTAAATCCCCACTTCTCCGAAATTCGGAGTTTTGCATTATTCTCGAAACCCCAAAATCTTAGGTCAATGCATATCTGAATACTAGAACATCAAAACACACGAAGCTCATTTTTTTCTAGAAGGTTTGAATGCACAAAAACATACGCACAAGCGAAATACTTGAACACTTAACACCTGTATTTGTGCGTATAACAACCATATGCTTAAAGCTTATTGTAAAACGCGCAAGCATACTTTGCGAGGTTCCTGTCAGTGATCGAAGCGCGCTCCTTTCGATTGAGGACTCTCAGCTTTGAAAATGCCCTTTCAACGTCAGCGCTAGAAACAGGAAGCGCCAGAAGACGCAGCGTGCAGCGAGAAAGCACTGGCCACTGGACATTGTGAAGTCTCCAAAACGACAGGGGTTCAACAACTTTACTGTTGAATAAAGGTGTCTTCGCCGGTAGAATGGAAACGAACAAAGGTTTAATGACTCAGATAACAAAACACGTCCATGCTAGGCAAACGTTCGTTTTTGCACACCCTGCGCGAGCTCTCCTCTCGTGCCCACATTTCTTTCTCTTCTTTCTTCCAATGCACATTCAACAATATTCAATACACTCCGGGGCCTGAGGTGAAGAGTTCGAGGGGATACAATTTTTGAACTGGTCGTACAACTTCGGATCCCCGTGGTAACCTTATTTTACATGCGCGGACCACTCCATATTTACCCTTGATACATTCACTGATTATAGCAGTTTTCCAAAACATTCTAGGAACGTTGTCCTCGTGAACAATCACTACCTCTCCCTGTTCAATGCCGTGGTTACTAATTACCTTTCTCGAATGCGCACTGCGAAGTAGAAGTAAATATTCGCGCAGCCACCGCTTCCATAGGTGTTGCAGTACACGCTGCCTGTGAACCCACAAATTCAGAAATGTCTCTGCCTGCGCTCTTCTAGGCGTAGACAGGAACCGACATCCCAACAAAAAATGAGATGGCGTTAGAACGTTGGACTCGGTTGGAATCGAGTAAGTGAAAGTTATAGGCCTGGAATTTACCACTGCTTCCGTTTCTGCTAGTAACGTTATCAGTTCCTGTAGGTTTAACATGCGTTTACCAATTGATCTCCGAAGACAGTCTTTTACAATTATAATGAGTCTCTCCCAAAAGCCACCCCACCAAGGAGCGTTTTCTGCTGAGAACTTCCAAGTTACCTTATTGTTCACACAAAAGTTGGTAACTTCTTTTCTTAGCAAATGGTGCACATAATCTAATTCTCTTGCAGCCTTCTTAAAAGTTGTGGCATTGTCGGAGTAAACAATTCGCGAGGTTCCTCGTCTAGCGCAAAACCTCTTAAACGCCATAAGGAAAGAATTTGCAGTGAGATCTAGAACATGCTGTATATGAATGGCTCTCACCTCTGCACAAGAAAAAAAGAAGAAAGATGTTAAGGAGAAAATGCTCTCCAAAGAAAAGTTCGCACGCATATGAACAATTGGAGTGCCGCGCACTTATTTTTCGCTCCGACCCACGCTCGAATATTCGAACCCTCTATATCTCGGCTATAAGCTTGTCAAAAAAAGAAACAAGTACTCGCGAATTAACCACCCACTTACCGTGCTTATTTTTTTTCTTTTTGAAGTTTCATATGTAATTGTCAGTGTGGCCAATCCCCCTCGTGGGTATGAGCCAGTCTCCTTAGGGCAAACAAACAAACAAACAAATACCGGCCTGAACTACGTTTGTAGTGGATGAGAGCCACTGTCGGCGAAAAAAGAACGAAATTAAATCACAATTAAAAAAAAGATAAAAAGAAGACGAGAAGGGGAGCAGAATGGCGCCGGCGCAGTTTTCTTAGCTGTGAGTATACAGCTAGAAGTACGCGAACAGGAGAATATAAGGTGCAGAACGAGTTGGATCAAAACACTCAACCCGAAAACTAAAGCCAAATACGTAGAAAATGCGCCAGGACGGATCCCTACTGGTATACTATACACTGCCCGAGTTGACATTAATTATTCCAGACTACGGTCTGTTGTAAGTTTACAACTACACGCGTATTGGTACACGGAATATATATAGAAGTGAAGATAGGCGACACACTTCACATGAGCACAAGCTTCGTACGAGTGCCGTTCAGACTTGTACGCACGCGCTGCCGGCATAGCTCAAAAAAAAAAAAAAACTGCTGAACACACGAACAGCTGCGGCATATATGTAATAAATACACTATACACAATGCATCGGGATAAGTGTCTCGGGTCACAGTCCAGTTAATACAAGTGCATGCGGTGTCCGGTTGCACTCGTGGTATCAAGTACACCCCCCTCACCCCCTTACGCTTCCCCCTTGCTCTCATTCCCGCTTTCCGAAAAAAAGAAAAAGAAAAATCCGGCAGATCCCACGCACTGTGGGAATCGATGTAACGCGAAGCAGCCAGCAAAGAGCTGCATACATCGCTTTGTTTCATTTTGAGCCAAATGAAATCATTCATGCCATGGCATCTAGTTCACCATATATCGCATGTTTGCCATGCACGCATGCATGCACAATATGGTATATACCATGCCAATGAAACGTATATTCTGGTATATACACTGCATGACTGGTCAATTATGTTCATCACGCACTACTGTCATGCCATACCAATTTTGGTACATATCCAGTTATCTAAACGGCCGGAAGCGCACCATAACAGTGTCATGCAAATCAAACCGTACATGACATGCATAACATAATTCGCATGTTAGGACCTGTCATTTATGTTCGCCATACAGTCACATCGCACAATACCAATTTTGGTGTATATCGAACGAGCGAGATGGCCGCGAGACAGCCATGAGCGTGGCATGTAAATCATGCCACACATGACATGCATGTCATGCTTATCATGCTACCACCTGTCATTTATGTTCGTCATACATTCGCGTCACGCAATGCCAATTTTGGTTTATATCAAGCTAGCGAAACGGCCGCGATCGGACAATGAGCGTGGCATGTAAATCATGCCGTAAATGATATGCATATCATGATTTTCAAGTTACCACCTGTCATATATGTTTGTCATACAGTCACGTTGAGCAATACCAATTTTGGTGTATATCAAGCGAGCGAAACGGCCGCGAACGCATCATGAGCGTGGCATGTAAATCATGTCGCACATGACTTGCCTGTCACGATTTTCATGTTACCACCTCTCATTTACGTTCGTCATACAGGCGCGTCACGCAACACCAATTTTGGCGTTTATCAAGCTAGTGAAACGTTCGCGAATGCACCATGAGCGTGGCATGTAAATCATTACATGCATGTCATGGTTTTCATGTTACTACCTGTTATTCATGTTCTTCAAACAGTCACATCGCGCAATATCAATTTTGGTGCATATCAATCTAGCAACACGGCCGCGAGCGCACCATGAGTGTGCCATGTAAATCATGTCGCACATGACACCCATGTCATGATTTTCATGTTACCACCTCTAACTTACGTTCGTCATACAGTCGGGTCGCGCAATACCAATTTTGTTGTATATCAAGCCAGCGAAACGGCCGCAAATGCACCATGAGCGTGGCATGTAAATCATGACATACATGACATGCATGTCATGGTTTTCATGTTACCACCTGTTATTTATGTTCTTCATACAGTCACATCGCGCAATACCATTTTTGGTGTATATCAACCTAGCTAAACGGCCTCGAGTTCGTCATGAGCGTGGCATGTAAATAATGTCGTGCATGACACGCGTGTCATGATTTCCATGTTACCACCTCTAATTTACGTTCGTCATTTACGTTCGTCATTTACGTTCGTCATTTACGTTCGTCATTTACGCTCGTCAGGAGTAATTAATATCAATCACTATTGGGCAGTGATCACTATTAGTTGCAGTATTCGCTACAGACCAAGAAGAGATAAGAAGGGTTGAGCTAGCGAATGATAAGTCTAAAACAGATCTTGAAGTACCTCTTACAAAAGTAGGAACTTTGGAATTGAGACATGTATAGTTCTTTTTACAGATCCAGTTCCACAAAATTTTTCCTGATGCGTCTGTGCGATATCCCCAAGATACGTGGTGCGAATTAAAGTCGCCCGCTAATAACGTATTCGGTCTACAGAGACTCTGAGCGGAGTCAAGAATACGTTCATCTTTTACGCCAATCGGAAAGTAGCTCTTCACAAGAGTGATTGGACCCGATCCTGGAGTTTCAATTTCTAATACTAAAACTTCGTGATCACTTGACATTGTCTGGAAAACAACTTTCGCTCTATGACAAAATTTTGATGCGATGAAAAACGCTATTTCTCCACCTCGTGAATTCCTGTCTAGCCGAAAACATTTATAATTTGGTAGATGAAACGTTTGACCTGAAGACAACCAAGTTTCTTGTAATAAAATAACGCCCGGAGAATTCTGAGAAATATGGTATAATAAATCGGTGAGAGCAGAGAGTATAGAACGGCAATTCCACTGAAGGACTCGAAGACACCCTATTGTGATGACAGACAAGCAGTCGCAACTGCTTGATCCAAAATACTATCTTTTAAAAAATCATTTCTGGACAAAGACTCCTTCACACTTTTCTTGGATTTAGAAGAAGAACTGTGCTTCTTGTGAGTTGGAGATATGGTGCGTTTCAGCATTCGGGCATCCATGTCTACATCCTGAATACTCTGAGAGCCGGAATCGGACAGACATTCTTGATCAGACATTCGTGAGTTAGAAGCTTGCTTGACATTAATACTAGAAGTACCTGATAGAGACCCAAGTGAAGACTTAATTAGTACCAAAGGATTCTGAACGCTCTTGGATAACTGCTCCGAAATGCCAGATAACTGCGCCGAAATCACTTGAGCCAATGTCTCTGATATGTTCAGCAGAAGTTTTTCTAGGGACTTTTCCACTACTTTCTCTACAATAGAAGAAATTGACTGAGTAAGTGATGCATCCATATTGAAAGACTGACGGGCTGTAACGCCTGCATATCCTTGTGTTCTACTCTGAACCTCAGCAAGAGCTTCTCTGCGCGAGCATCGCCTTCTCTCAATGATGTCAAGGACCTGCATTTCTTTAGCCTTCGCAGGACAATCGGAGTGGTCAGCTGTGCGAGTGGCTTGGCATAAGCAGCAGGATTCATTAGTTGAGGTACAATCCTCAGCATTGTGTTCAGCCCCACATTTACGACATCGTACATTTGATCGACAACCGTTCGCACTATGACCATAGCGCCAGCATTTACCACATTGGAGAGGTCGAGGAGCAAGGGGTTCAACTCTGTAGATTAATTGCCATGCTTTGATTTCTGATGGACGCGATGTCCCTGCAAATGTGGCGATAACTGACTCGGTTGGAATCCTAACATTGTTCACTTGCCTGTTACACCGATAAACGGAAACTGCACCTGCCTCTGAAAAAACATCCAAGATTTCCGCCGGGCTAAGGCTGGCGTCGACTCCACGGATTAGGCCTTTGCAGCAAGCAAAATGAGCTGGAATGAAACAGCTCACCGGTTGTGAAGCAAAAGACGAGCACTTTAGAAGGTCCTGAAGACAGGCCTGGTCTGGGGAGCAGCAGAGAATGCCGCCACGTCCGAACTGTCGGACTTCAGTTATCTGCAGGTAATGTGGGGTCACCTTGTGAAGCTCACACTGGATGGCCTTGGGGTTCTTCATGCGAATAACTCCACCATTCGTAGGAACCAGAGAAACAGGAACGGCACTGATGCCTCCACGCAAGAAGATGTCCAATGGTACATCCTGAGAGGGGATTGAAGCAGACCAGAGGGAAGCCCTCTGGCACGGAGATGAGACAGACATCAAAAAAGGAAAGAAATCACACTTAAAAGCGTTATCAAATTATACTGGAAATTAAACAGATAAAAAGAACAGTAACCGCCGGTATCAAGACCACAGAAAATTCCCGCAAGTGGCTTCACCACAAGAAGAGGACAGCAGCAGCAGTCGAACGCTGCTGTGGTGGGCTGGGGCCTCGTCGCGGTTCTCTGCGCGAGCTCTCCTCTCGTGCCCACATTTCTTTCTCTTCTTTCTTCCAATGCACATTCAACAATATTAAATAGTTACATTTTTCGTAGCACTGATAGTTCGCAAATTCACTCAGGAGCTGGCTCATGTCGTCAGTTTCAAGAAGCATTAAATGAAAAATAGGCGCATAGGTTTCGAACGAGCAGGGCAGCTCATCCTTCACATTTGGATTCACAATTTGAACACAGTACCAAAACGATTCTTTCGTGTACTGGAGTTGATCGCAGAGTTTCCTCTCAGATGTCTGTCTCCACTTTTCGGGAACAGCAGCGTAGTATCCGTGAAAGTCTGCGACAGTCGTTAAGCGGCCAGTCTCGTCAAGGAGGTCCAACAGACTTGTGACATCTGATGCGAAGACCTCGGATGGATCACGCCCTTGAGTGCGTGCAAACGAATCCCCAGTTTGGGATAAACTTTGTGTACCAGGGTACTTTCTGCCTCAGGTTTCTGAATGATTAAGAGCACGGCACACGAATTGGTCTTTAGAAACCTCACCTTAACGAACAAGTCGAGCACAGCTTCAGACGATGAAATAAGACTCTTGAGCTTCTCACACTTCGTTCCCTTGGCTTCATCGCTTCTCAAGAAAGACAAAATGGCGCGCCAGTAGCCCAAAATATCTTTAGAGCTTCCTAAAAAGAGAACCACCTCGACGGACATACGGTTTTCAGCGACTTGATGGACATGCCCATGTCCAAGCACAGAAGACCAAACTTACGGCGCAGCTCCCGCGACGACTTCAACAGGGCAGGAAAGTTCACAGCAAAATTGTGAACTACGCTAAACGAGCTTGTCCCGATTCCATCCTCCAGAGCGTTGTTGTGTAGGTGGCACGGTGCTTTGAGTTAAAGCGCCTTGAATTCGGGGTTGGAGAGTTGCAAGTCCTTTTGAAGCTTCTGCATGTAAGAAGCTGAGTCAAGGCACAATACAGCTACGTCGCCTGGCCTAATACAGCTACGCGCTGTAAACTTTAAATCGGTCAAACTAGAAGTTGTGTCAGTGAGCGCTTAGAACTTGCCCTGTCGATAAAGAAAGGAACCAGGTCACATTGGCCCTTGAAATCGGAGTTTATCGGATAAATCCGAATTGTCAAAAATTTTACCGGCGAATATTTATCGGATTTTTTGGGATAAAACCGAAAACACGGATCCCTAAATGTACTGTACCACGACCTACTGTACTCCTGACACGGCCAGCTAACGGCGTTCTACGAAGCTGCGTGCGCCGGCTTTCTTTCTAGACTTCGCCGCTAAGGGGGCGCTCGTGTTACCCCACTCGATCTTTGGCTGGTTCATGGGCGCACAACAGCGTACTCTGTACGAGTGCTTTGTTTCAAATCTTTTGTTCGTTGTGCTTATAAGTATAAACGTATTTTTGAATTGCTGCAACACCTTTGATGGTGAGAATGTTTATCTGGCAGGTTAGTCACCATTTCAGAGTCTGTTTACAAAAGAATCAACTGCCGCAACACTGGTGAACTCTTTGGAGCCACGCTAATCATTTTTTTCCTGTTTTGTCGATAACGGAAATGAGAAATAACAAAACTGCGAGTGAACAAAGGGAAGAAACGTTACCCAGCGAAAGTAAATGTACGAGTTCATCTCGTTAATTGTACAGCACGTGCGTTTAATTTTATAATGTACCTATCAAAGTATTTGCATGTGCATGGTCAGCAACAGATTAGGAAAAGCCTCACGCTTTACAAAAACCGCCTTCATTCTTTTATCACGCACGCGCGCCACCGGAAACCACTGTTGAGTGTTATCGGTGATTTTACGCTATCAATGCCCTTCGGCTAATTTTCCCTTCCTTTTTAGGAGTGCACGCCTGCGCCAACATCTCGAATGAGCGGGAGCAGGCGACCCCAGAGGAGCTGCGTGGTTGGGGTGACAGCGCCAAAGCCGCGGCGGAAAGGCCCCTGGTGGCAGAAAGAAGAGCCAACATCCGCGCGCTGGCGTTCTGCTCGCTGGGCAGGTGAGGAGTACAGTAGGTCGTGACTATACAAGGCTATGCTATGCTCTGCTAGCGTGCCTGGACAGCCGAGTAGTTAGGACGGCCGCCTTCGGATGGAGGGTACGCGGGTTCGAATCCCACCTCGTGAAGAATTGTCTTTTCGGCCAGGAATTTTCTCGCTTAATATATTTCTTTCCGTCTCTTGTTCTTCCTTTCTTTCTCCCTCTGTTTTTTGTTCTAAGGGTTATTACAGGCCACGCCATAGCGGTGAGTATTGGGATGTCCCCAAAATTTCGGCACATACTAGTCAATGATCATGACAGTTTTTTGATAGGCCGCACGTTACGGCTAGCTTAACCAGGTTCGCTATTAAAATAAAGGAAATTAAGATTGTATCGACAAAAGGCGCTATGCGCGCCCACGCCTGCCACGATTATCACGACACCGCAACTGGAACAGAAGCGAAAATGTCGGAAGCTTACAGTGGGATGGCGCAGTGTTGCCAATGCCGATCTGCGTGCCTGTGAGTAGTGATGACTGGACGGTGAGTAGTGATGCAGAACTATCGATGGTACTATCGATACTATCGATAGCTGAGTCACTATCGAACTATCGATGGTGAAAAATACTATCGATAGCGCTATCGATAGTAAAAAATTCAATGGTACTATCGACAGTATAAAATCAACAGCGCGGACTCACTGCAGAATAAACTTGGTTCCCCGCGCACGTTGTACATAGGGGAGCCGGAGGAGCAGGCTGAAGGGCAAGGAAGTTAACATGGTTGTGTTCTTCACCAGAGTGCTTTGCTGTCACATGATCATAAAGTCAAACTGTTCAGCTGTAGCGGAAAGGAAGCCTTTACATGTGGCGGGACTGCGCGGCTTCAAATTGATATTGCATTTTATGATTTCAAAATAAAAAAAAAGTTAATTGTAAGGTGTAACTGGTTGCTTTTGGATACGAATTTATTCATGGATATATTCCGCCATTTACACTGCGGAAATGGTTAATTTCTCTGCCGAAAATTGCTCATAAATTAAGTGAAGCTGGTAGTAAGCTATCGCAAATATTTTGCCAATATGGCCGGCCAGCAACCGCATCATTATTCAGACCACTCTCGATAGTATTGTCACGTGGTTGTGACGGTCAAGATTGCTGCAGCAAGACTGGGAAATACGGAGCTCTTTATTTGGGCGAACTTGTGCCCAGAAAATCAAAACTCCAAATACAAGCTATACATGCTGTGGGAGCAGTCGTCAGCCGTTGAGTTCTCTCATCATCGGTGGAACCGCGTCGTCCTTTATACATCAGTCATCAAACCTTCCAGCGTTATCGCTGGTGCTCGCGTAAGCTCTCGAACAAACTTGACTATTCGCGTCCGGTGCGTAATCTTAACAGAATGATCTCAAACAATTCTGAAGCTTTTCAAACATTACGGCGCGGTCTGCGTCAAACGTTGCTAACAGTTTTTGTGGGTGAAACCCTAATACGTCAAAACAAAAGCAGTAAACACGCGTGGAAGATAGCGCTCTAGTAATATTAACGATGGTACTAGCGATTGCACTATCGATAGTTTGTCGATAGTAGCACTATCGATAGTTTGTTTACACTATCGATAGTGTCAAAGAAACTATCGATACCATCGATAGTCAATTTACCGATAGTTCTGCATCACTAACGGTGAGACCTATACCATTGCTAATGCTTGCCGCTGTTCGCGTTTCATTTGACGCCGATAGTACAGAAATGAGACGCCTGTCGCCGACTCAGAAAGCACAGATACTGATACAGTGAGAGTTGAACGAATCCATGGCTCACCTTCATACCTGTGACCAACGCTTACATAAAATTTTAACGCCAAACGCACCCAAGGAAACCGACGCGACGAAGGTGACGAGTCTGGCTTGTAACGTCGGCTGTGCTGTAGTCCGCGGCCCCCTCCCAGAGCAACGATAAAATGTAAAGAGATCAGAGAGACTTCATGCGAAAACAACCGTAAGAATACTGGCCGACTTGCGCATGCAGCCCTCTCACTGATTGTCGGTCCAGAGTTCCCTGCTGCACCTTGCGGAGAAGTGGCGGCAACTCGAGAGTTCTCGTGCAACGCGCGGCACATTGGCGATGCGGCGCCGTTTGGCCACCTCTCATATTCTGAGCACGGCCGCCTGGATCATCGGCGCGTGCCTCGATCCAGGCGGCCGTGTTCTGAGTGTAGTAGAACTCTGTACCTATTCAACAACCATGCCCTCGTGCCGATAGGCGTGCGCACGAGGGGGGCCAACACCACCTAGACTTCTTCAGGCCTCCGCACTCCGTCGGCCCATTCGCTGACGTCATCGAACCTAGCCCGACCCGAGCAAACCAAACGTTTTCATGCGTGCGCTGTAGATGGCGCTAGTCGTCGCTTGCCACTCCGTGCACGGTCAAACGGCGCGCGCTGCATGACTGAACATGCTAGTGCTTCACGTGGATTATCTCTTGTGCACAGCGCTGCTCTCGCCGTCGTTTGTGTCATTGTGCTCCTCGCAAGCCTTTATGTGTATATATGCCGTGACTTTTGTGTTTCGCGTGTGTGTGGAACCATGGGCCGGTGCTGTGTTCCGATGTGCAGAGGAAACTACGACGGAGGTCCAAAAGTTCGGTTGTTTTCTTTTCTAAGTGACCCGAAGCGAAGAGCCGAATGGCAACGTGCGGTACGGCGCGACGATGTGGATGTCGCACAGTTGAAAGACCCCAAGGTAAGCGAAATCGTACATATTTATTAGTTTTCATGTGTGCAGAGTGTACACTATACTAGCTGCGATTAAAAGGAGAATCGCCCCTCATGCGTTTGTAGCTACAAACAGGTGGGTGCAGAAAGCTGAAACCATAGGTTTTCATACGTTTCCTCCATTATCGCGGGTCCGCTTATTTGCTGCGTGCGAGTATCTTATGTATCGGCTTCAGAATAGTTCAGTTATTTGCGTGCACCATTTTCGTCGTATGCATGTATGCGAACGCCACTTCAAGCCATAGTATTTGAGGACAACTTCTTCATACACAGACGTTGATGGGAGGACCATCGAAGCACCCATGAAACTCACGAGGCTGACGCCAGACGCATTGCCAACCATTTTTCCTGACTGTCCAGCATACGTGTCTCACAAGCGGAAAACACGCGAAGGTCCTGACGAAAAGAAAAGACGGGCTGAACACGAATTGCTTCAGCATGCCGTTCAGCAGTCTAAGGTCACATATGAAACCGAGTCACTGGAAAACAACGTTCAGAACCTTGTTGACATTACGTCTCACCTGGAACGTATACGGCATAAAGTGTTTTGGTTCCCGACCATATGTGATTCATGCGTGATATTCGCTAGATGACATCGCAAGCACCGGAGCTAGTCGTTTCTGTGGTGGTGACCGCATATTTATGTGCTCGTGTTTTTTTAAGAAATATTCAGTTGTCTTCTTGCGAACAGCTGTGCATTCCTTCTGAGATTTGTGATTTTCGTGTGCTCGTTGACCTCCTTGATACCGTGGAAAACTACAGTACCAAAAAAACAACCCAGAGACAGGACAAAGTGCAAGAAACATTAAGCCTGGTCATTTCGCTTCTTGATGACCTTACGAATGAGGATTTACACGAAGGTGAAAGGGCTATTACGCTACTGTTTCTTAAAGAGCAGTGTCACCTCTTTACCAGAAAGGCCAACGGTATGAGGTACTCATCAGAGCTTCTTTTTTTGCTAATATACTGCACACAATTTAACCGCATGCTTACAAATTTTTCCGCCACAGTGGAAACTCGTACTGCCACACCCTGAGACAGTCAAAAGAGTTTTCGCAACATGTGATGTCAGCCCTGTTAAAGAACACAGTGAGGAGGGTTTTTTAAGGTTCACAAAACATAGAGCGAGCATTCTGAAAGAACATGAAAGAAACGTGTCGCTTATGCTATAGATGAAATACACCTGCAGCAGTTTTTCGAGTTCAAAGGTGGCTGTTAATCAGGCTCTGCTGCTCATTGCGCCGAGCAAGCTAAAACAGTCCATGTGTTCATGGTGCAGTCGCTTTTATCGTCATATGCGGATGTTCTTCACATTCTTCCTGTGACCAGAATAACGGCAAATGAACTACACGATGTTTTTAAAAGGGTGATTATAAGCCTAGAGAGTGCTGGCCTTCATGTTGTCACGGTAGTACTCCTCATGTATGTTAGCATATCTTTTTATGTGCATTTGTTTTGCCATGAAGCGTCTGCGCGATTTTTCGATTAAAAAGTGACGTGCAAACCAAACCTGTCATATGCTCTGGCAGAGCTTTTGTGCGTGCAGATGAAGTTGTGAGTGTATACTATACGTGCGATGAACAAGTGCATAAGCTCTGTATTTAAAAATAAATATTTTATTTTTGTTGCCAGCCACCTCATTTTTCAAACTTTTTTCAGTGTAACACCGCGTCACAACATGCGTATGTGGAAACATGCGAGAAAAACGCCGATCTGCGCCGACCGAGGCTAGCTGTGTCGGGCCAGGTCCGTGACGTCACGCGGGTAGTGCGGAGGCCTGAAGAAGTCTAGGTGGTGTTGGGGGGGCAGAGCGGTCGATAAAGCCACAGTCCCAGGTCTGAACGCGAGGAAGTCTGCTACATATCTTTTCTCACTTCTATCTGTCCGGTCATTCTTTATAGTGGAAGGTTATGTACATGCAGGTTTTTGACAATAATGGCGGCTGAGGACTGATGTTGCATTGGAAGAGCTGTTTACTACCCACTTTGACCCCCGGAAAGTTAGGAACCAAACGCAGGCCGTTGCGGGAAGCACGTCGTGGCTATAATTATATTTTTGCATCCGCTGCGAAGCTTCTTGCATTAGAAATCGACCAACGGGTGGAGGGGGGGGGGGCGGCGGTGCGCTGTGATTTCGCCCCTGCCCCCTCGTCCCCCAATGTTGGATTCAGACGAAGGACCGATCGGCGGATGACTGAGTCAAGTGACAGCAAGAACTCGAGTGACCCGTGCGCTTGCGTCAAACACGTACGGCAAGGAGAAAGCCCGAGTCGAGGTCACATGTTCAAAGAGGCGCCGTCATACTCGGCTGCTGAAAAAAGAAAAGAAAAAGCGGTCTTACGCCCCACCCCTCCGAGCGCGCGGTTTGAAGCCGAGTATGGGGACAGCGGTCCGTGAAAATGTTTTCAGCATTGTTGGTCCTCACGATCCTCGGAGCAGCTACGGACTGCCCCAACCCGAAGTGAGGGTCACGTGACGGCACGCCCGCGAGTCAAAAGAGCGGTTTGGTCCGTCGTCTGAATCCACCATAATGATGGGGAAACCTGCGCACGCATGTGCTCGTGCTCTAGGTCCCCTAGCGAGTGTCTCACTTCTTTTCGGCGCCAATGAAGCGGCGAGCCCGGCGCAGACGGGCCGCCGCGGCTGAGATTGCGGACTGTATCACGTGGTGCGTGGTCTTTTATCTGTCGCGCAGATTGAGCTCACGATAGCCCACTCGTTTTAAAATTTGGATATCGCTTGTGTATTCTGAAGCAAAACAGGAAAGCAAATTTAAGGTCATCTAGAAGCCCAGGTCTCGGCCGCTTCTAGTTCAAATAAATGTTGAGGCTCTCTGACCAGGTTGGCTATGATTTGAACTGAGAAGACAGAAATTTAGTTATCGTTTTTTGTATTTAGAGGCTTAGCAGTATTGCTTGAGAACATGCCAGTACTACTAGAATGATCAATCAAGTGTTCGAAATTTATTAGAGGTCTTCAGCTGTTGCTCCAATATGCATATTCAGGTGCTGCAGAATTTAAAAAAATTAACATTTTGCTGCTGCCAAAATTGCTGCAAACCTGAAATAGTCAGTAGCACCGCTGTTTTTGTATGTATCTGTATGCCTGTATGTCCATCTGTGTATGTGTGTGTGTGTGTGTGTGTGTGTGCCTGTCTCTGTGTGTGGCTGTGATTGCCTGTCTGTGTCTTCGTCTGTCTCTGTGTGTCTGTCTGTCTGTCGGTGTCTGTTTGTGTGTGCGTGTCTGTGTATGCCTCCTTGTGTCCATCTGTCTGTCGGTGTCTGTGTGTGCGTGTCAGTGTAAGTCTGTGTATGTGCGTGCGTCCGTGTATTTTTCTGTATGTCTTTCTTTGTGTGTCGGTCTGTCTCTCTTTGTGTGTGGCTGTGTTTGTCTCTATGTGCGTCTGTCTGTGTGCGTTTGTCTCCTCTTTGTACGTATGTGTGCGTGTTATGTGTCGGTCCGTATGTCTGTTTGTCACTCTGTCTATCTATGTGTGTGCGTGCGTGTCTGTCCGTCTGCGTGTGTGTGTCTGTCCGTGTATGTTTTCCGTCTGTCTGTGTGTGTCTTTCTGTCTCTCTGTGTGTGTTAGTTGGTCCATGTGTGTGTGTTTCCCCCCTCTTTATACGTGTGTGTGCGTGTTTGTATGTGTCTGTCCGTATGTCTGTGTTTGTCACTCTATCTATGTGTCTGTGTCTGTCCGTCTGCGTGTCTGTGTCTGTCCGTGTATGTCTTACGTCTGTGTCTCTCTGTGTGTGTGCTTGTTTGTCCATCTCTGTACGTGTGTGCGTGTTTCTATGTGTCTGTCCGTATGTCTGTGTTTGTCACTCTATATGTGCGTGTCTGTCAGTGTGTTTGTCCATCTGTGTGTGTTTCTCCCCTCTTTGTGCGTGTGTGTGCGTGTTTGTATGTGTCTGTCCGTATGTCTGTGTTTGTCACTCTATCTATGGGTGTGTGTCTGTCCGTCTGCGTGTGTGTGTCTGTCCGTGTATGTTCTCCGTCTGTCTGTCTGTGTGTCTTCTGTCTCTCTGTGTGTGCTGGTTTGTCCATCTCTGTACGTGTGTGTGCGTGTTTGTATGTGTCTGTCCGTATGTCTGTGTTTGTCGCTCTATCTATGTGTGTGTGCGCGTCTACGTCTGCGTGTGTCTGTCCGTGTATGTTCTGCGTCCGCCTCTCGGTGTTTCTTGTTTGTCCATCTGTGTGTGTGTGTGTGTGTTTGTATGTGTCTGTCAGTGTGTCTGTGTTTCTCACTCTGTGTATCTGTGTGTGTGTGTCCGTCTGCGTGTGTGTGTCTGTCTATGTATGTTTTCCGTCTGTCTGTGTGTGTCTTTCTGTATCTCTGTGTGCGCTTGTTTGTCCATCTCTGTGTGTGTGTATGTCTGTGTGTATGTGTCTGTGTGTGTGTGTCTGTCTGTATTTCTCTTTGTGGTATATATAAGCACGTTGGTGCAGTGTACCAAAAGATTCTAGTACACGTATACACATAACGCTGATTTTCAAGGGTCTCGCTTTGTAGCACTAGTTCCTCTACAGATGCAATCTAACTGCGGCGACCATAGGCGTGCACAGGGTAGTCCATTGGAGAGGGGTGTATGGGCAAGGTTCACCGCTCCCTCTCCCCCCTCTGTATTGGTCGAGTCCCAAAGAAAAGACCTCGTCACTTGTCCCGAAAGTGAAAATAAAGTGATGACGTTCCCTTCATAACGGCCTGCCTTTGGTTCCCGACTTTCCTGGGGCGAATGTGGGAAGTAAACAGTTCTTAGAATTTAACATCTGTGGTCTCCGGCCGCATTATCGTCAAAAGCAAGCGTGACTATAACCCTGCACACTAAACAATGCCCGGACATGTCCGACTCAGTAAGGGTATGGGACAGGCTTGGCGCCGCCCTATGATAACTAAAAGGGGGCACTGCTCTTCCTCTGCGCACGCCTATGGCTGCGACGTCAAGAGCCACTGACATCGTTCTAGGAAAACGCCGTCTTGTGCGAAGCCATCTTGTCTTGTTTCTTCTCACAACCCGCGAAAATAACAAAAGTTACACCATTTCTCGCTGAAGGGGACCATGAGGCAATGCGAAGCCGGAGCACTTGCACGATCGCGTTCCGTTGGCGTTCGTTGGGCATGCTACCGACCTCGCGTCTTGGAGCGCGAAGAGGAACGCTGCGCGCGTCTCGTCTTCCTTTTAGCCTGGCTGTTAATTCTCAGGGCGAGCGGGGAACGCGGTCGACAGGCGTGCGAGAGGGGCGCAGTGTAGGAGAGGAGAGAGAGGGGGAGGAGACGCGCATGCGCTGGCACTCATCACGGCGTTGCGCAGGAGAGAATTTCGGCACGTCTAGCCCGCGTTTCAGAGGAAGGGGAGAGGTAAGGGGGAGCGGAGAGAAGATGTGGAGAGGGGGTGTGTGGAGAGGGTATGCGCATGCGCAGTAAGGGTGGTCACGCCGCACACCACAACCACGGGTTTGAACTCCACTATAAGATGCTTCGCATCTAATACCTACTGTCGGCGTCAGAGGAAACGCGAATAGCGGCATGTATTCGCGATGGAATAGTGCGCTCCGTCCAGTCACCACTACTGACTCGCGCGCACAGAACGTTATGCAGAACTGCGCCATTCCATTACAATGCGATATTTGAGCTTCAGTTCTAGTTATGATATTCCAAATAAGTAAATTTGGGGAACCGTGCACTAAGTCTCAGAAGTCTTCAAACAGTGAAACGGACGATTCTAAAGTCTAATATTGTTGGTTGTTGCTAGGCTATTGCTAGGTTAGTCACGACACGGATGTCCAAACTCCAGAACCAAGCGTTCGCATGTCTCATAGATAGATCTACGGGCAGGTCGTCGTTATAGTAGGGCTTCCATTGCTTCGGGCTCTTCTCGCCGCCTTTGTCTTTCTGTGGTACGCCAGCTTCGCACTAGTCGTGCCAAGTCCATCTTTTCATGTCTTTATTCCCACTATTTCTCTGTTTTTTTTTGTCATTCTCTTGCCTTCTATATCTTGCTGTCTCTCTCGATATATTTATTGACATGATATCAGATGTTCGCCAGTCAAGATATAAGAGTAATAAAAACATATTCAACTGTCACATATATGTGTATACAGGGTGATGTTTAAAAAAAATGACGAGCGACCGTTGCATAGCATTACCAAGACAAAAATATTCAACATTCACATAAATGTACACTGTGATGTAAAAACAAAACAAAGCTTAAATAGTAAACCAGTGGGAAGTAGTGGGAGTTCCACCTCCTCACCATCACATCTCTTCTCCTCACGCTCAATTCCCTTTAACGCCATCTTCCTACACTGTACTCTACCACGACCTACTGTACTCCTGACACGGCCAGCTAGCTGCGTTCTACGAAGATTCGTGCGCCAGCTCTCATACCAGACTAAGGAGGCGCTCGAGTTACCCCATCCGATCGTTGGCTGGTTCATGGGCGCACAACAGCGTACGCTGTGCGAGTGTTTTGTTTGAAATCGCTTGTTCGTGGTGCTTATAAGTGTGAATGTATTTTTGAATTGCTGCAACACCTTTGATGATGAGAATGTTTATTTGGCAGGTTAGTCAACATTTCAGTCTGTTTACAAAAGAATCAACTGCCGCAACACTGATGAAATATTTGGAGCCACGGTAATCTCTTTTTTCTTTTTTTTTCCTGATTTGTCGACTACGGAAATGAGAAATAACAAAACTGCGAGCGAACAAAGTGAAAAAAATTTACACGGCGAAAGTAAATGTACGAGTTCATGTCGTTAATTGTACAACACGTGCGTTTAATTTTGTAATGTACGTATCGAAGTTTTTGCATATGCATGGTAAACAAAAAATTTGGACAAGCCTCCCGCTTTCCGAAAACCGACTTCATCCTTTTACCACGCACGCGCGTCACCGGGAAGCACTGTTGAGTGTTATCGCTGATTTTACACTATCAATGCCCTTCGGCTAATTTTCCCTTCCTTTTTATGAGTGCACTCCTGCGCCAACATCTCGAATGAGCGGGAGCAGGCGACCCCAGAGGAGCTGCGTGGTGTGGGGTGACAGCGCCAAGGCCCCGGCGGAAAGGCCCCTGGCGGCAGAAAGAAGAGCCAACGTACGCCCGCTGGCGTTCTGCTCGCTGGGCAGGTGAGGAGTACAGTAGGTCGTGAGTATACAAGGCTATTCTATGCTCTGCTAGCGTACCAGGGTAGCCGAGTGGTTAGGACGGCCGCCATCGGATGGAGGGTACGCGGGTTCGAATCCCACCTCGTGAAGAATTGTCTTTTCGGCCAGGAATTTTCTCGCTTTATATCTTTCTTTCCGTCTCTTGTTCTTCCTTTCTTTCTCCCTCTGTTTTTTGTTTTCAGGGCTATTACAGGCCACGCCATAGCGGTGAGTATTGGGATGTCCCCAAAATTTCGGCACATACTAGTCCATGATCATGACAGTTTTTTGATAGGGCGCACGTTACGGCTAGCTTAACGAGGTTCGCTATTAAAATAAAGGAAAATAAAATCAAATTGACCAAAGGCGCTATGCGCGCCCCCGCCTGCCACGATTATCACGACACCGCAACTGGAACAGAAGCGAAAATGTCGGAAGCTTACAGTGGGATGGCGCAGTGTTGCCAATGCCGATCTGCGTGCCTGTGAGTAGTGATGACTGGACGGTGAGACGTATACCATTGCTAATGCTTGCCGCTGTTCTCGTTTCATTTGACGCCGATAGTACAGAAATGAGACGGCTGTCGCCGGCTCAGAAAGCACAGATCCTGATACGGTGGGAGTTGAACGAATCCATGGCTCACCTTCATACCTGTGACCAACGCTTACACAAAATTTTAACGACAAACGCACCCAAGGAAACCGACGCGACGAAGGTGACGAGTCTGGCTTGTATCGTCGGCTGGGCTGTAATCCGCGGCCCCCTCCCACAGCAACGATAAAATATAAAGAGATCAGAGAGACCTCATGCGAAAACAACCGTAAGACATGCGCATGCAGCCCTCTCACTGATTGTCGGTCCAGAGTTCCCTGCTGCACCTTGCGGAGAAGTGGCGGCAACTCGCGAGTTCTCGTGCAACGCGCGGCACATTGGCGATGCAGCGCCGTTTGGCCACCTCTCATATTCTAGAGTATACTAGAATCCTGTACCTATTCAACCACCATGCCCTCGTGCCGATAGGCGTGCGCACGAGGGGGTGCAGAGCGGTTGACGAAGCAACAGTCCCACGTCTGAACGCGAGGAAGTCTGTTACATATCTTTACTCACTTGCATCTGTCCGGACATTCTTAATAGTGGAAGGTTATGTACGTACATGCAGGTTTTTGACAATAATGGCGGCTGAGGACTGATGTTGCATTGCAAGAGCTGTTTACTACCCACTTTCACCCCCTGAAAGTTAGGAACCAAGCGCAGGCCGTTGTGGGAAGCACGTAGTCGCTTTAATTACATCTTTTGCATCCGCTGCGAAGCTTCTTGCATTAGAAATCGACCAACGGGTGGAGGGGGGGGGGGGCGGCGGTGCGCTGTGATTTCGCCCCTGCCCCCTCGGCCCCCAATGGTGGATTCAGACGAAGGACCGATCGGCGGACGACTGAGTCAAGTGACAGCAAGAACTCGAGTGACCCGTGCTTTTGCGTCATACACACGTACGGCAAGGAGAAAGCCCGAGTCGAGGTCACATGTTCAAAGAGGCGCCGTCATTCTCGGCTGCTGAAAAAAGAAAAGAAAAAGCGGTCTTACGCCCCACCCCTCCGAGCGCGCGCCCTGACGCCGAGTATGGGGACAGCGGACCGTGAAAATGTTTTCAGCATTGTTGGTCCTCACGCACGAGACTAAAAAGCCACCAAAACATCGCCCAATGTTAGCGGTGTAAGCATGTTTCATGGTGGCTACCCTGTGCCACCGAGCAAAACTAGCGCCTTCGTGTACCCAGAAATTCCCTAGGGAAGTCGCCAAGTGAGGTGAAACTTGAGTCACTCGAGAGCGTGCGTTGCGTTGAAATTTCTGTGTATGTCCTGCTTTGTGTTACATCGCGAGTGTTCGCTTGAATTGATACAGATTGTTAAGACTATCAGCAGCGCTGTTGTGTAATGAAGAGGGTTGCAGCTAATTCGTTTGCGTGGCAGGTAGAAGAATTGAAGAAACCTTTGCTGTGCACTTGCGCATTTATTAGATGTTTGGGTGCTCGTACGGTGACTGGAGACTGCGTGGGCTCCTATTTTGTAATTAAAGAAGACAAAGCATCAGGTAACGTATGTGACAATTACGATTTCCCCTGCTGGTGGGCTTCGCTGCACAGCGAATCGTAATGCACAGTACATGCTTTGTGGCATAACACAGCTGCAATGCCATAAAGCTGACTGCAGTGAATCTGTCATCTTGTAGCACGTATATATAATGTAAATATATAGTGCGTTGAATCCAAGGGGCAGTGCAAGCATTGCGTAAACAAGCAGGGTACGAGTCAAAATATGGGCGGCGTGCGCAGCACAGATTTCTTTGCGCACCGCAATGAACGAATTGCTTAGTAAGTTTTACCGCTACACAGGGGTGCAATGCGACGAAAACTAAATGCCACGCTGTGAAGCTTGCTACCTGTGGCTGCAATTAGTTGCCGGAAAGAGTATCGCCAAGTTGCTTCAGTGGCGCAAAGTGTTCTCTGGTCCGATACGTACACATTTCACACGACCAGGTTGATGAAAAATAAGTAATAGGAAAACTTTAACGGCTTCACAGCAGCTTTAGAACAAACAATTGTCTCGAGGGACAGTCCGAGACGCCCATCAACGGAGCCTTCAAGAATGAATATTTAAACTTCAGACAGGCATTTTATGTATTTTTAATTACGGGTATATCGAACTATTTAGCGATGCCCTTTGATTCCGATGTATGCGAGTTTTACTGTATATACACTTAGCCGACAGTGTGCATTCGTAACATATTGGTCGGTTCGGCGAAGCATTATGTAGTGAGGAGTAGAGTGAGGAGCATTGATTTTCCGGGCGTAAACAAATACTTTTTTTCATTATATAATATTTATTAGGAGATGTTGGTGCTTCTGTGTAGTACCGGCTACTCCTTTTTACTGATGATAGGATATGTCAAAAACACAGCAATGAAAAAAAATATTTCATAAAGAACAGCTAGGCAGAGTTCATATAAGTCCGTATACAACAGAAAAAGTTATTCACAATGGTGTTTCATAAATCTGCTTGATACCGCACGCATATGCGATGGGAGCCATATGTATGCATATGTGATACCGGTTGAGGATGGCCTATATCCATCACCACGATGTGTTCGGTAGGTACCGGGAACACCACTGATCTGATGATAAAATAAGCAATCTTCATCGCTGCGCCTCCTTGTACACACATGCTGTGTTCGGCGTGACGCTCGTTCGCGTGGTGGCTCGATCGCCACAAGCATTTGTTTAAAACAAGCAATAATATTGATTATTCGGTGACTATCACGGAATATTGGAGCTAAACGTTTTTTCAAGGTACCTTTTGGGAAAAGCTGGCTTTTCTGGAACTACAAAAAGGCCCAAACAGCAGCTCATACGAATATATAGCATGCTAGCTCAAACTTCGACGTCCAAAAAGAATCAGCTTCGTAATACTAATGCGCTTTTCTAGAACTACAATAAGGCCCAAACAGCAGCACATACGAATATATATCATGCTAGCTCAAACTTTGTCGTCCAAAAAGAATCAGCTTCGTAAACTAATGCGCTTGATACGCCAGCAACGTTAACACAAAAATGAAACCTAATGCACTGTGCGGCTATGCCTGCACTCGCAGAGATCTCATTGAGCTGAAACAAAATTGATTCCCCCTCCTTGCGAACTGCTTGCCCCTTAGTCAAAAAATGGCCCTTCGCAAAGAAAGCCGCAAGTATGCACCTTTATTCGTGCGTCCATTAAGTCAAGCCATCTCCATTTCTATGGTTAAATCGCATGGTGAACGTCTCGCACGCACGTAGAGCCACGGGATTAGGCTAGGTACATCTCGCTTGGAATTTCCTAGGGACAGCACCAAAAAGTGGTCTGGCAACGCGGGCATGTTTTGGTGGCTTTTTAGTCGCTCCCGGTCCTCACGATCCTCGGAGCAGCTACGAACTGCCCCAACCCGAAGTGAGGGTCACGTGACCGCACGCCCGCGAGTCAAAAGAGCGGTTTGGTCCGTCGTCTGAATCCACCATAATGATGGGGAAACCTGCGCACGCCTGTGCACGTGCTCTAGGTCCCCTAGCGAGTGTCTCACTTCTTTTCCGCGCCAATGAAGCGCCGAGCCCGGCGCAGACGGGCCGCCGCGGCTGAGATTGCGGACTGTATCACGTGGTGCGTGGTCTTTTGTCTGTCGCGCAGAGTGAGCTCATGATAGCCCACTCGTTTTAAAATTTGGATATCGCTTGTGTATTCTGAAGCAAAACAGGAAAGCAAATTTAAGGTCATCTAGAAGCCCAGGTCTCGGCCGCTTCTAGTTCAAATAAATGTTGAGGCTCTCTGACCAGGTTGGCTATGATTTGAACTGAGAAGACAGAAATTTAGTTATCGTTTTTTGTATTTAGAGGCTTAGCAGTATTGCTTGAGAACATGCCAGTACTACTAGAATGATCAATCAAGTGTTCGAAATTTATTAGAGCTCTTCAGCTGTTGCTCCAAAATGCATATTCAGGTGCTGCAAACTTTAAAAAAATTAACATTTTGCTGCTGCCAAAATTGCTCCAAACCTGAATTAGTCAGTAGCACCACTGTTTGTGTATGTATCGGTATGCCTGTATGTCCATGTGTGTATGTCTGCGTGTGTGTGTGTGTGTGTGTGTGTCTGCCTGTCTCTGTGTGTGGCTGTGATTGTCTGTCTATCTCCGTCTGTCTCTGTGTGTCCGTCTGTCTGTAGGTGTCTGTTTGTGTGTGCGTGTCTGTGTATGCCTCCTTGTGTCCATCTGTCTGTCCCTGTCTGTTTGTGTGTGCGTGTCAGTGTAAGTCTGTGTGTGTCCGTGTATTTTTCTGTATGTCTTTCTTTGTGTGTAGGTCTGTCTCTCTTTGTGTGTGGCTGTGTTTGTCTCTATGTGCGTCTGTCTGTGTGTGTTTGTCTCCTCTCTTTGTACGTGTGTTTGCGTGTTGGTATGTGTCGGTCCGTATGTCTGTGTTTGTCACTCTGTCTATCTATGTGTGTGCGTGCGTGTCTGTCCGTGTATGTTTTCCGTCTGTCTTTGTGTGTCTTTCTGTCTTTCTGTGTGTGTTAGTTGGTCCAGTGTGTGTGTTTCTCCCCTCTTTATACGTGTGTGTGTGTGCGTGTTTGTATGTGTCTGTCCGTATGTCTGTGTTTGTCACTCTATCTATGTGTGTGTGTCTGTCCGTCTTCGTGTCTGTATCTGTCCGTCTATGTTTTCCGTCTGTCTGTCTCTCTGTGTGTGCTTGTTTGTCCATCTCTGTACGTGTGTGCGTGTTTGTATCTGTCTGTCCGTATGTCTGTGTTTGTCTCTATCTATGGGTGTGTGTCTGTCCGTCTGCGTGTGTGTCTGTGCGTGTATGTTTTCCGTCTGTCTGTCTGTGTGTCTTCTGTCTCTCTGTGTGTGCTTGTATGTCCATCTCTGTACGTGTGTGTGCGTGTTTGTATGTGTCTGTCCGTATGTCTGTGTTTGTCACACTATCTTTGTGTGTGTGCGTGTCTGTCCGTCTGCGTGTGTGTGTCTGCCGTGTATGTTCTGCGTCCACCTCTCTGTCTTTCTTGTTTGTCCATCTCTCTGTGTGTGTGCGTGTTTGTATGTGTCTGTCAGTGTGTCTGTGTTTCTCACTCTGTCTGTCTGTGTGTGTCTGTCCGTCTGCGTGTGTGTGTCTGTCTATGTATGTTTTCCGTCTGTCTGTGTGTGTCTTTCTGTGTCTCTGTGTGCGCTTGTTTGTCCATCTCTGTTTGTGTGTATGTCTCTCTCTGTGTGTGGTTGTGTGTGTGTGTGTCTGTATTTCTCTGTGTGGTATATATAAGCACGTTGGTGCAGTGTACCAAAAGATTCTAGTACACGTATACACATAACGCTGATTTTCAAGGGTCTCGCTTTGTAGCACTAGTTCCTCTACAGATGCAATCTAACTGCGGCGACCATAGGCGTGCACAGGGTAGTCCATTGGAGAGGGGTGTATGGGCAAGTTTCGCCGCTCCATCTCCCCCCTCTGTATTGGTCGAGTCCCAAAGAAAAGACCTCGTCAGTTGTCCCGAAAGTGAAAATAAAGTGATGACGTTCCCCTCATAACGGCCTGCCTTTGGTTCCCGACTTTCCTGGGGCTAATGTGGGAAGTAAACAGTTCTTAGAATTTAACATCTGTGGTCTCTGGCCGCATTATCGTCAAAAGCAAGCGTGACTATAACCCTGCACACTAAACAATACCCGGACATGTCCGACTCAGTAAGGGTATGGGACAGACTTGGCGCCGCCCTATGATAACTAAAAGGGGGCACTGCTCTTCCTCTGCGCACGACTATGGCTGCGACGTCAAGAGCCACTGACATCGTTCTAGGAAAACGCCGTCTTGTGCGAAGCCATCTTGTCTTGTTTCTTCTCTCAACCCACAAAAATAACTAAAGTTACACCATTTCCCGCTGAAGGGGACCATGAGACAATGCGAACCCAGAGCACTTGCACGATCGCGTTCCGTTGGCGTTCGTTGGGCATGCTACCTCCCTCGAGTCTTGGAACGCGAAGAGGAACGCTACGCGCGTCTCGTCTCCCTTTTTAGCCTGGCTGTTAATTCTCACAGGGCGAGCGGGGAACGCGGTCGACAGGCGTGCGAGAGGGGAGCAGCGTAGGAGAGGAGAGAGAGGGGTAGGGGACGCCAATGCGCTGGCGCTCATCGCGGCGTTGCGCAGGAGAGAATTTCGGCACGTCTAGCCCGCGTTTCAGAGGAAGAGTCGAGAGGGGGAGAGGTAAGGGGGAGGGGAGAGAAGATGTGGAGAGGGGGTGTGTGGAGAGGGTATGCGCATGCCCAGTAAGAGTGGTCACGCCGCACACCACAACCACGGGTTTGAACTCCACTATAAGATGCTTCGCATCTAATACCTACTGTCGGCGTCAGAGGAAACGCGAATAGCGGCATGTATTCGCGATGGAATAGTGCGCGCCGTGCAGTCACCACTACTGAGTGGCGCGCTCAGAACGTTATGCAGAACTGCGCCATTCCATTACAATGCGATATTTGAGCTTCAGTTCTAGTTATGATATTCCAATAAGTAAATTTGGGGAACCGTGCACTAAGTCTCAGAAGTCTTCAAACAGTGAAACGGACGATTCTAAAGTCTAACATCGTTGGTTGTTGCTAGGCTGTTGCTAGGCTAGTCACGACACGGATGTCCAAACTCCAGAACCAAGCGTTCGCACGTCTCATAGATAGATCTACGGGCAGGTCGTCGTTATAGTAGGGCTTGCATCGCTTCGGGCTCTTCTCGCCGCCTTTGCCTTTCTGTACTACGCCAGCTTCGCACTAGTCGTGCCAACTCCATCTTTTCATGTCTTTATTCCCACTATTTCTCTGTTTTTTTTGTCATTCTCTTGCCTTCTATATCTTGCTGTCTCTCTCGATATATTTATTGACATGATATCAGGTGTTCGCCAGTCAAGATATAACATATAAGAGTAATAAAAACATATTCAACTGTCACATATATGTGTATACAGCGTGATGTTTAAAAAAAATGACGAGCGACCGTTGCATAGCATTACCAAGACAAAAATATTCAACATTCACATAAATGTACACTGTGACGTAAAAACAAAACAAAGCCTAAATAGTAAATCTGTGGGAAGTAGTGGGAGTTCCACGTTTTCACCATCCCATCTCTTCTCCTCACGCTCCATTCCCTTTAACGCCATCTTCCTACACTGTACTGTACCACGACCTACTGTACTCCTGACACGGCCAGCTAGCTGCATTCTACGAAGCTTCGTGCCCCGGCTCTCGTACCAGACTAAGGGGGCGCTCGAGTTACCCCACCCGATCGTTGGCTGGTTCATGGGCGCACAACAGCGTACGCTGTGCGAGTGTTTTGTTTGAAATCGCTTGTTCGTGGTGCTTATAAGTGTGAATGTATTTTTGAATTGCTGCAACACCTTTGATGATGAGAATGTTTATTTGGCAGGTTAGTCAACATTTCAGTCTGTTTACAAAAGAATCAACTGCCGCAACACTGGTGAAATATTTGGAGCCACGGTAATCTCTTTTTCTTTTTTTTCCTGTTTTGTCGACTACGGAAATGAGAAATAACAAAACTGCGAGTGAACAAAGTGAAGAAACGTTACACGGCGAAAGTAAATGTACGAGTTCATGTCGTTAATTGTACAACACGTGCGTTTAATTTTGTAATGTACGTATCGAAGATTTTGCATATGCATGGTAAACAAAGAATTTGGACAAGCCTCCCGCTTTCCAAAAACCGCCTTCATCCTTTTACCACGCACGCGCGTCACCGGGAACCACTGTTGAGTGTTATCGCTGATTTTACACTATCAATGCCCTTCGGCTAATTTTCCCTTCCTTTTTAAGAGTGCACTCCTGCGCCAACATCTCGAATGAGCGGGAGCAGGCGACCCCAGAGGAGCTGCGTGGTGTGGGGTGACAGCGCCAAGGCCCCGGCGGAAAGGCCCCTGGCGGCAGAAAGAAGAGCCAACGTACGCCCGCTGGCGTTCTGCTCGCTGGGCAGGTGAGGAGTACAGTAGGTCGTGAGTATACACGGCTATGCTATGCTCTGCTAGCGTACCAGGATAGCCGAGTGGTTAGGACGGCCGCCATCGGATGGAGGGTACGCGGGTTCGAATCCCACCTCGTGAAGAATTGTCTTTTCGGCCAGGAATTTTCTCGCTTTATAGCTTTCTCTCCGTCTCTTGTTCTTCCTTTCTTTCTCCCTCTGTTTTTTGTTTTCAGGGCTATTACAGGCCACGCCATAGCGGTGAGTATTGGGATGTCCCCAAAATTTCGGCACATACTAGTCCATGATCATGACAGTTCTTTGATAGGCCGCACGTTACGGCTAGCTTAACGAGGTTCGCTATTAAAATAAAGGAAAATAAAATCAAATTGACCAAAGGCGCTATGCGCGCCCCCGCCTGCCACGATTATCACGACACCGCAACTGGATCACAAGCGAAAATGTCGGAAGCTTACAGTGGGATGGCGCAGTGTTGCCAATGCCGATCTGCGTGCCTGTGAGTAGTGATGACTGGACGGTGAGACGTATACCATTGCTAATGCTTGCCGCTGTTCGCGTTTCATTTGACGCTGATAGTACAGAAATGAGACGGCTCTCGCCGGCTCAGAAAGCACAGATCCTGTACTGTGAGAGTTGAACGAATCCATGGCTCACCTTCATACCTGTGACCAACGCTTACACAGAATTTTAACGCCAAACGCACCCAAGGAAACTGACGCGACGAAGGTGACGAGTCTGGCTTGTATCGTCGGCTGGGCTGTAGTCCGCGGCCCCCTCCCATAGCTACGATAAAATGTAAAGAGATCAGAGAGACTTCATGCGAAAACAACCGTAAGAATACTGGCCGACTTGCGCATGCAGCCCTCTCACTGATTGTCGGCCCAGAGTTCCCTGCTGCACCTTGCGGAGAAGTGGCGGCAACTCGAGAGTTCTCGTGCAACGCGCGGCACATTGGCGATGCGGCGCCGTTTGGCCACCTCTCATATTCTAGAGTGTACTAGAACTCTGTACCTATTCAACCACCATGCCCTCGTGCCGATAGGCGTGCGCACGAGGGGTGCAGAGCGGTCGACGAAGCAACAGTCCCAGGTCTGAACGCGAGGAATTCTGCCAAATATCTTTACTCACTTGTATCTGTCCGGTCATTATTTATAGTGGAAGGTTATGTACATGCAGGTTTTTGACAATAATGGCGGCTGAGGACTGATGTTGCATTGCAAGAGCTGTTTACTACCCACTTTGACCCCCGGAAAGTTAGGAACCAAATGCAGGCCGTTGTGGGAAGCACGTCGTCGCTTTAATTACATATTTGCATCCGCTGCGAAGCTTCTTGCATTAGAAATCGACCAACGGGTCGAGGGGGGGGGCGGTGCGCTGTGATTTCGCCCCGGCCCCCTCGGCCCCCAATGGTGGATTCAGACGAAGGACCGATCGGCGGACGACTGAGCCAAGTGACAGCAAGAACTCGAGTGACCCGTGCGCTTGCGTCATACACACGTACGGCAAGGAGAAAGCCCGAGTCGAGGTCACATGTTCAAAGAGGCGCCGTCATACTCGGCTGCTGAGAAAAGAAAAGAAAAAGCGGTCTTACGCCCCACCCCTCCGAGCGCGCGGCCTGAAGCCGAGTATGGGGACAGCGGTCCGTGAAAATGTTTTCAGCATTGTTGGTCCTCACGATCCTCGGAGCAGCTACGGACTGCCCAAACCCGAAGTGAGGGTCACGTGACGGCACGCCCGCGAGTAAAAAGAACGGTTTGGTCCGTCGTCTGAATCCACCATAATGATGGGGAAACCTACGCACGCCTGTGCTCGTGCTCTAGGTCCCCTAGCGAGTGTCTCACTTCTTTTCGGCGCCAATGAAGCGCCGAGCCAGGCGCAGACGGGCCGCCGCGGCTGAGATTGCGGACTGTATCACGTGGTGCGTGGTCTTTTCTCTGTCGCGCAGATTGAGCTCATAATAGCCCACTCGTTTTAAAATTTGGATATCGCTTCTGTATTCTGAAGCAAAACAGGAAAGCAAACTTAAGGTCATATAGAAGCCAAGGTCTCGGCCGCTTCTAGTTCAAATAAATGTTGAGGCTCTCTCACCAGGTTGGCTATGATTTTAACTGAGAAGACAGAAGTTTAGTTATCGTTTTTGGTATTTAGAGGCTTAGCAGTATTGCTTTAGAACATGCCAGTACTACAAGAATGATCAATCAAGTGTTCGAAATTTATTAGAGGTCTTCAGCTGTTGCTCCAAAATGCATATTCAGGTGCTGCATACTTTAAAAAAATTAACATCTTGCTGCTGCCAAAATTGCTCCAAACCTGAATTAGTCAGCAGCACTACTGTTTGTATCTCTATGCCTGTATGTCCATATGTGTATGTCTGTGTGTGTGTGTGTGTCTGTCTGTCTCTGCGTGTGGCTGTGATTGTCTGTCTCTGTGTGTCCATCTGTCTGTCCGTGTCTGTTTGTGTGTGCGTGTCAGTGTAAGTCTGTGTAGGTGCGTGTGTCCGTGTATTTTTCTGTATGTCTTTGTGTGTCGGTCTGCCTCTGTATGTGGCTGTGATTGTCTCTATGTGCGTCTGTCTGTGTGTGTTTGTCTCCTCTCTTTGTACGTGTGTGTGCGTGTTGGTATGTGTCGGTCCGTATGTCTGTGTTTGTCACTCTATCTATGTGTGTGCGTGCGTGTGTGTCTGTCCGTGTATGTTTTCCGTCTGTCTGTGTGTGTCTTTCTGTCTCTCTCTGTGTGTTAGTTGGTCCATGTGTGTGTTTCTCCCCTCTTTATACGTGTGTGTGCGTGTTTGTATGTCTGTCCGTATGTCTGTGTTTGTCACTCTATATGTGTGTGTCTGTCCGTGTGTTTGTCCATCTGTGTGTGTTTCTCCCCTCTTTGTCCGTGTGTGCGTGTTCGTATGTGTCTGTCCTTATGTCTGTGTTTGTCACTCAATCTATGGGTGTGTGTCCGTCTGCGTGTGTGTGTCTGTCCGTGTATGTTTTCCGTCTGTCTGTCTGTGTGTCTTTCTGTCTCTCTGTGTGTGCTTGTTTCTCCATCTCTGTACGTGTGCGTGCGTGTTTGTATGTGTCTGTCCGTATGTCTGTGGTTGTCACTCTATGTGTGTGTGCGTGTCTGTCCGTCTGCGTGTGTGCGTCTGTCCGTGTATGTTCTGCGTCCGCCTCTCTGTGTTTCTTGTTTGTCCATCTCTGTGTGTGTGTGCGTGTTTGTATGTGTCTCTCAGTGTGTCTGTGTTTCTCACTCTGTCTATCTGTGTGTGTCTGTCCGTCTGCGCGTGTGTCTGTCTGTGTATGTTTTGCGTCTGTCTGTGTGTGTCTTTCTGTGTCTCTGTGTGCGCTTGTTTGTCCATCTCTGTGTGTGTGTCTGTATCTGTGTGTATGTGTCTGTGTGTTTGTGTCTTTCTGTATTTCTCTGTGTGGTATATATAAGCACGTATACACATAACGCTGATTTTCAAGGGTCTCGCTTTGTACCACTAGTTCCTCTACAGATGCAGTCTAACTGCGGCGACCATAGGCGTGCACAGTGTAGTCCATTGGA
The DNA here is from genome assembly GCF_013339695.2 of Rhipicephalus sanguineus. Taxonomy (NCBI): domain Eukaryota; kingdom Metazoa; phylum Arthropoda; class Arachnida; order Ixodida; family Ixodidae; genus Rhipicephalus; species Rhipicephalus sanguineus. Next base: position 57,014,923 of record NC_051176.1, read on the forward strand.
GAGGGGTGTATGGGGAAGTTGCACCACTCCCTCTCCCCCCTCTATATTGGTCGAGTCCCAAAGAAAAGACCTCCTCAGTTGTCCCGAAAGTGAAAATAAAGTGATGACGTTCCCCTCATAACGGCCTGTCTTTGGTTCCCGTCTTTCCTTGGGCTAATGTGGGAAGTAAACAGTTCTTAGAATTGAATATTTTTTGTCTCCGGCCGCATTATCGTCAAAAGCAAGCGTGACTATAACCCTGCACACTAAACAATGCCCGGACATGTCCGACTCAGTAAAGGTATGGGACAGACTTGGCGCCGCCCTGTGATAACTAAAAGGGGGCACTGCTCCTCCTCTGCGCACGCCTATGGCTGCGACGTCAAGAGCCACAGACATCGTTCTAGGAAAACGCCGTCTTGTGCGAAGCCATCTTGTCTTGTTTCTTCTCACAAGCCGCGAAAATAACAAAAGTTACACCATTTCCCGCTGAAGGGGACCATGAGGCAATGCGAAACCGGAGCACATGCACGATCGCGTTCCGTTGGCGTTCGTTGGGCATGCTACCACCCTCGCGTCTTGGAACGCGAAGAGGAACGCTACGCGCGTCTCGTCTTCCTTTTAGCCTGGCTGTTAATTCTCACAGAGCGAGCGGGAACGCGGTCGACAGGCGTGCGAGAGGGTGGCAGCGTAGGAGAGGAGAGAGAGAGGAAAGGGGACGCGCATGCGCTGGCGCTCATCGCGGCGTTGCGCAGGAGAGAATTTCGGCACGTCAAGCCCGCGTTTCAGAGGAAGAGTGGAGAGGGGGAGAGGTAAGGGGGAGGGGAGAGAAGATGTGGAGAGGGGTGTGTGGAGAGGGTATGCGCATGCGCAGTAAGGGTGGTCACGCCGCACACCACAACCACCGGTTTGAACTCCACTATAAGATGCTTCTCATCTAATACCTACTGTCGGCGTCAAAGGAAACGCGAATAGCGGCATGCATTCGCGATGGAATAGTGCGCTCCGTCCAGTCACCCCTACTGACAGGCGCGCTCAGAACGTTATGCAGAACTGCGCCATTCCATTACAATGCGATATTCGAGCTTCAGGTCCAGTTATGATATTCCAAATAAGCAAATAGAGAAATTTGGGAACCGTGCACTAAGTCTCAGAAGTCTTCAAACAGTGAAACGGACAATTCGAAAGTCTGATGTCGTTGGTTGTTGCTAGGCTTTTGCTAGGTTAGTCACGACACGGATGTCCAAACTCCAGAACCAAGCGTTCCACGTCTCATAGATAGATCTACGGGCAGGTCGTCGTTATCGTAGGGCTTCCATCGCTTCGGGCTCTTCTCGCCGCCTTTGCCTTTCTGTAGTACGGCAGCTTCGCACTAGTCGTGCCAAGTACATCTTTTTATGTCTTTATTCCCGCTATTTATTTGTTTTTTTGTCATTCTCTTTCCTTCTATATCTTGCTGTCTCTCACGATATATTTATTGACATGATATCAGATGTTCGCCAGTCAAGATATAACATATAAGTGTAATAAAAACATATTCAACTGTCACATATAGGTGTATACAGGGTGATGTTTCGAAAAAAAGGTGACGAGCGACCGTTGCATAGCATTACAAAGACAAAAATAGTCAACATTCACATAAATGTACACTGTGACGTAAAAACAAAACAAAGCTCAAATAGTAAACCAGTGCGAAGTAGTGGGAGTTCCTCCTCCTCACCATCACATCTCTTTTACTCACGCTCAATTCCCTTTAACGCAATCTTCCTACACTGTACTGTACACCGACCTACTGTACTCCTGACACGGCCAGCTAGCTGCGTTCTACGAAGCTGCGTGCGCCGGCTCTCGTACCAGACTAACGGGGCGCTCGAGTTACCCCACCCGATCGTTGCCTGGTTCATGGGCGCACAACAGCGTACGCTGTGCGAGTGTTTTGTTTGAAATCGCTTGTTCGTGGTGCTTATAAGTGTGAACGTATTTTTGAATTGCTGTAACACCTTTGATGATGAGAATGTTTATTTGGCAGGTTAGTCAACATTTCAGTCTGCTTACAAAAGAATCAACTGCCGCAACACTGGTGAAATATTTGGAGCCACGGTAATCTCTTTTTCTTTTTGTTCCTCTTTCGTCGACTACGGAAATGAGAAATAACAAAACTGCGAGCGAACAAAGGGAAGAAACGTTACCCAGCGAAAGTAAATGTACGAGTTCATCTCGTTAATTGTACAGCACGTGCGTTTAATTTTATAATGTACCTATCAAAGTATTTGCATGTGCATGGTCAGCAACAGATTAGGAAAAGCCTCACGCTTTCCAAAAACCGCCTTCATCCTTTTACCACGCACGCGCGTCACCGGGAACCACTGTTGAGTGTTATCGCTGATTTTACACTATCAATGCCTTTCGGCTAATTTTCCCTTCCTTTTTAAGAGTGCACTCCTGCGCCAACATCTCGAATGAGCGGGAGCAGGCGACCCCAGAGGAGCTGCGTGGTTGGGGTGACAGCGCCAAAGCCGCGGCGGAAAGGCCCCTGGTGGCAGAAAGAAGAGCCAACGTACGCCCACTGGCGTTCTGCTCGCTGGGCAGGTGAGGAGTACAGTAGGTCGTGAGTATACAAGACTATGCTATGCTCTGCTAGCGTACCAGGATAGCCGACTGGTTAGGACGGCCGCCATCGGATGCAGGGTACGCGGGTTCGAATCCCACCTCGTGAAGAATTGTGTTTTCGGCCAGGAATTTTCTCGCTTTATATCTTACTTTCCGTCTCTTGTTCTTCCTTTCTTTCTCCATCTGTTTTTTGTTCTCAGTGTTTTTACAGGCCACGTCATAGCGGTGAGTACTGGGATGTCCCCAAAATTTCGGCACATACTACAGGTTTTCCCACTCACTTTAATCCAAGTGCCAGCTAAAACAATCCCTGCGCCACTGAAATAATCAGAGCGCCATAATATTTCATCCATGTGCCAAACATTTAATCCTAGCGCCAACATATTTAATCCAGGCGCCACCACGATTAGGCCGCGTTGCAGTGAGTTTAATCCAAGTGCCACCTTGTTTAATCCAAGCGCCAATTTTAATTCAAGTGCCAGTCACTTTAATCTATACACAATAAACAGTTATACGGGGCATGAAAACGGCAGTGCAATTGAAATAGAGTTGCTACAATATGACATAAGATAGCCGGAAAGCAGACTGCACTAATAATTGTATTCGCTGCTATTATTCATGGAAAAAAAAACTTACTGCCATAGTTTGCTTGAGCCATGTTTGGAGGTCTTATACTTTGATATGTATTAGTTTGTGGAGCAATGTTTGGAACGGGTGCGATTATATTAATGGGAACGAAAGAAAGGCATCTGCGTGCTGCTCATTAAAAACATGTTAACGAATATTTTGTAGATCAACAAAGAGAGAGAGAGAAGGAATGTAGGAAAGGCAGGGAGGTTAACTAGACAATGCGTCCAGTTTTCTACCCTACACATGGGGAGGGGGAATAGGGGAGTAAAAGAGAGAGAGAGAAGGATAGACACATGTCACATCACACACACAAAATTAAGTGTTACTCACTAGAGCTCATAATTGGATTTTGGTTTTGGCACAAAATAGAGCAACAGCTCCAGGACAGGCCGTGTAATGCGAAGGAAAGACAGTCTATGTTCAGTTAAAGTGACGCAATGGCTACCAAGATGTCGAAAACCTAGCCGAGGGTGGCAATGGGTCAAATGGAGTACGGAATTAAGAAATTATCAAGCTCGTGCAGGGCAGGGCGAACTGGAGATAATTCGAAGAGCTTTTCGTTCTGCAGTGTACTAAAACATAAACTGCTGATTACGATATATGGACAACGGAAGTTATATTCAGGGTGTCTACCGACCGGGAAAACCGGGAATTCTCAGGGATTTTGGGTAGTCTGGAAATTCTCAGGGAAAACTCAGGGAAATTGTGCTCCCATCAGGGAAAATCCACAGTAACTTTATTAAAAGGCAACGAAAGTCGTGGTAGCGCTGGCTCGATATTTTGTGAACGCATTTTTCAAATCGAACGGCTGCTGCGGCTGCGGGGAAGTGGCGCACCTCGATGCTGTCATCGCCTTCGGACCGGTGAAGTGGGAGAGAATCCGGCTAATGCGTGGCATGCGGGAACCATGAACCACGACACATCGTATCGCGCAATGTTGTCAGGGTGTTCTGTGACTGCGCGGTGTAGTTCTGTATTCTTTCTCGCGTGTGCTGTGCGTTAGCGCCCGATATGGTGTTTTTGTTATCGCCGCGTGTCAAGTAACAAGCATGATTAGCTGTAGAAGCTGTAGCAGTAGCGAGCTTGAGTTATCTTGCAAGCGATCGCGATCGTTCAGGAAGCGGATGTCTTCGACAAGGCTGGTATCTGGCAAGCCATCCCGATCGGAAAGAAAAAAGACGACGCTTGTTGGCTGTTATCGGAGAGCTCACTCGCTCTGATCCCGAGCTTCAAAGATGCTATATTTAGGACTCCGTGAAGAATATAATAAATTTCCAGGCGAGAGCTAGCTTAACTAACGGGCCCATTCACAGCAAGTGAAAGCTTTTTTTCTTTCTTTTTTTCCCGATGAGGGCACTGCTGAAGCAAGTTTTAGGCAGTCGACCGATATTTTGGGGGGCTGCAGCTCGCAATTACCAGCCACACCACGTGGATGTTTGCTACAAAGCCGAATTACAAAACTTTTCAGAGCCAAGGCATAGCGGCGACCGAAATTCGCGACACCAGCACGGGTCCCATTTGCTCGATTCGGCGCGCGATGTCGGAAAACAGTAACGTTTCCACCATAATCGGATGTGCCGTAATTCAGGCTGTTGCCGTGCTTTCATGCGATCTTAGCCCGCAGCTATATTGCTTTTTTTTGCGATAGCAATTATATAGACACTCCGACGCGAACATTTTGCCTTCGCCATGATCTTCCTTATCACGTCCAAATCGCGATTACATCACCCCGCGCGTCGTATGCTCCATGCGCGAGTGAAAGCGCGCCAGCACTGCCGACGAACGGGGCTTAAGCAGAGATGAAACAAGCCGACCGTCTCGTTCGCGCGATGGGCACATGGAGATAGGAGCCGGCGGGCTGGGGAGGGGGGGGGCTGCGTGAGTTCGACAGGAAGTGCGTACTTTGTACCAGCGGGCGTGGTCGCGTGCGCCGCGGTATCTTTAGTGGGGATCAGCAGACGGCTCATACCTTTGTGGGTGTGTTGTGCTCTAATTGCAAAACTTCCGTTGAAGCCATAGCAGTGGCGGCTCCATGGCGGGGGGGGGGGGGGGGCGTGGCGGAGATCCCCCCCCCCACCTTAAGCCAGCCGCCGCCCCATCCCTTTAGTGCCTGTCGTCCACCTCCTTTGTCAGGCTGCCTGTTGAGTTTGCCCCCTTTTTCAGGTTGCTTTGCCTGCCACTGCCAAAAGGGGTAAAGAGAATCTTGTCCCTGCTCTCTACCTCTCTCATCGCTCTACCTTTTCCTGCTTCCCTATGCACATTTAGAACGAAGGCTTCTTAGGCACCGCCATAATCCCCTCTGGGCTGTTGTAAGTATGCGTGACCCACCAAAATGCACTGCTGAGCAGTGCCTTCAGCCTTTGTACCCCCCCCCCCCCCCCATTATGTACCTGAATTCGCCCCTGAGCCATAGATAGGGCACTCCTCTCAGTGCAGCGGCTGCGTTTTCTGAAGGAGCGAGCTGCTAGCTTATATTCATATAAAATTCCTCTGTGTTGCTATCGGATTTACTATTTTGCTCTCGCGGTGAAACTGCGACTTTTTTTCTAACTTGGGATGGTTTTCGATGTTTTGCGTTCGTGGAGAACAAATGGTTCGGCTGGGAAACATGGTAGCAAAGCAGAACAAGGGCAATTCCACAGTTCATTAAACCTGCATTTGTTTCGTATTTACATGTGACTCTGGAAAGGCATCTAACTGATTGCTGCAGATCAGGCTCAACAAAATTGATTTTTTTTCATGTTGCCATATTAGTAAAGCATTCTTGTGGCATTTTCAGTTTAAGATTAATCCTTCAGTAACTATGCCTTGCATGAAAGGTCGAATTTCAGTTTAACGAAGTTTCGATATAACGAAGTGAGTTGCCGCTTTTACCAACTTCGCTATATTGAGGTTTAACTGTTCTATGTACTATTCAAATGGGATTACGTCGTTTTTATTTTCTAACATGCGTATTAGAGAGTGACATCACCGAGCGATATGGTCTCTACCTATCTTGACATAAAACAAAGTTCTGTTTCACTCAGGAAATTTTAGCAAAAACACTCAGGGAAAGCCTAGAAAACTCAGGGAATTTAGAAAAGTCAACTCGGTAGACACCCTGTATATTTTATATTCGTGTTAGTTTTTATCTTTTTATTAAAACAAAATTATGTGTCCGGTGATTTGAACAGTATTAACTGTTGACCTAGTTCGCACGTTGACATATTTAACGCAGTGCGCGAAAACATACGCAGATAAAACATAAGGCACAAGGACGAGCGGTGGCCCTTGTTCCTTCTCTTTACTTTATACTCGTTATTCCGCGCTGCATTATGCATCTCACCGAACATTTGAATCTTACGGATGTCAGCGAAATGATAAACTTCTTGAATCAATTTTGTATATCTAACGTGCACACACACAAACACACATATATATAGTTTAGTCAATGAGAGGGGGCAGAATGGGATTATAGGTAAAGCGAAAGAGAACATTATTTTAGCACACTCCAGATCACTCCAGAAATGCAACATAAGCACAGGTTATAATAAGTATTTATTAGAATAGCGCTGTCTCCTAGGGCTTGGAAACGGACGTTCACAAGTCATCTTCACGCAATGCTGCAGGCACAAAAGAAAAATTGTGCCGGTCAAAGGCCGAGCAGTCCACTCGCTGTATCTGCTGCATGGAGTGCCGATCTGCGTCCAGCAGCAAAGAACGCCTGTGCTCCTTTTTCGTCATACCTTGCGGTGTCGCCAGCAATAAATCAGGGCGTTCGCTTAGGTAGGCCTTCACGTGCAACTTGAATTTCGAGAACACTTTTTCTATTGGGTTGAAGAAGGGACTGTAACGCTGGCAGGCGCTTGAGAGAATGCATTGAGTTAGCCAAAGCTGCCTGCTCTGCCCGAGCATAAGCAGGTGCGCCATCAAAAATGAACACAGCTTCTGTGTTTGGCTCCTCGCTTTCCACACGGGCCGAAACATCGCTGAGGAAATCGTTGAAAACAGCCCAATGAACTCTGTCCACTACAGTCCAGTGAATAACGCCATTTGCGGACATACATGCCATGATGTTCAAGTTCGCTCCTTTTGTCGTCGTGGTCGTGTGGACAGCTGGTTGCCCTTTAGCTGCCCTGCCAAAATTCCTGGAACACCAGATATTGTAGGTTGTCTCGTCCAAGTAGAACCGGCACACCCGTGATCCATCGGACTGCAGCCACTGGGCGTACAGCTTACGGCTGTGCTTGACGTCGTCACGGTTGCGGTGTGCGGGCCTCTGCGTCACCAGCTTCACCGAGTAGCTGTGGGCGTCCAGCAAGCGATCAACTGTGCTTGTGCTGATCGTCACTCCAATAATTTCTTCCTCCAAGGCCGCCTTTATCTGTCTTAGAGTAAATGTACAGCTTTTGTCGACAATTCGCCTCAAAGTACTCACGACGTCATCTCCAAACTTTTTTTAGAACTGCCACCCCGCATTAATGTTTGTCTGTCGGTAGCTGCAATCGATCTTACTGTTTTTATGTTGATGCCCAGGGCCTCCACCAGTTGCTTTAGGTCGCCACCACGCCTGTAGACGTCCACAATCCACGCTCTGTCGAGTACCGACACCCTGCTGTTTTTTCGACGAGGTTCATGTGGATCTTTGAAACGTGGCCCTCGCTTGCGTCCAGCCATGACTTCAAGCAAAGCTCTCTTCTCGTCTGGAAATAATTCCCTCTAAAAACACGCGTGTTACAAGCGACGACGCTTCAGGAACGCATCGTCGTCTGTTACATGAACATGGGCATCTATCTCCTTTGACGCTTTTGCATAAAACTTAATTGCATATAAACGCAAATAAATGCACGGTTACTTGTTTTAAATGACTGTTCCTTGATTTCAGGAATGGGTGAATATCGTCTGTAAGTCACCATTGCTGTCATAGAGCCGAGCAGACGACTGCGAACGCTTTTGCGGAAACGTAGCCTTAGTGCCGTCTGCTAGCAGACGACGTGAATCTCTCCCAGATACCATCAACGGAGTACGTGATTACCCAAAATTCTGCAGTAGCGGTGAAGCACTGTCTCGATGCTTAAATTTTTACCACGTGCTTATAATGAGCGTATACATTTAGTAACCGAACATATATAATTAAACCGCACTGCTTTTTGAATTCTAAGATAAATGACACGAAAACGTTCGGGCAAAATATCGTAGTACCTTATTTCCTAAGCGCGACCATGCATTGGCAAAAAATAAATATTCCTCTCGCTTCATGTTTACCTTGTTCCGACATTTAGACTATATAAATTGCCAAACCGTCTGTTTCTTGTGTATGGATTAAACTGACTGGCACTTGAATTAAAGTTGTTGGCGATTGGATTAAACATGGTGACATTGGATTAAACTCACTGGCACGCGACCTATTTGTGCTGGCGCTTGGATTAAATATGTTGGCGCTGGGATTAAATGTTTGGCACATGGATTAAATGATTTGGCACTCAGATTATTTCTGTGGCGTGCGGATTATTTTAGCTGGCACTTGGATTAAAGTGAGCGGGAAAACCTGTAGTCCATGATCATGACAGCTTTTTGACAGGCCGCACGTTACGGCTGGCTTAACCAGGTTCGCTATTAAAATAAAGAAAAATAAAATCGAATTGACCAAAGGTGCCATGCGCGCCCACGCCTGCCACGATTATCAGGTCACCGCAACTGGAACAGAAGCGAAAATGTCGCAAGCTTACAGTGGGATGGCGCAGTGTTGCCAATGCCGATCTGCGTGCCTGTGAGTAGTGATGACTGGATGGTGAGACCTATACCATTGCTAATGCTTGCCGCTGTTCGCGTTTCATTTGACGCCGATAGTACAGAAATGAGACGGCTGTCGCTGGCTCAGAAAGCACAGATCCTGATACGGTGAGAGTTGAACGAATCCATGGCTCACCTTCATACCTGTGACCAACGCTTACACAAAATTTTAACGCCAAACGCACCCAAGGAAACTGACGCGACGAAGGTGACGAGTCTGGCTTGTATCGTCGGCTGGGCTGTAGTCCGCGGCCCCCTCCCATAGCAACGATAAAATGTAAAGAGATCAGAGAGACTTCATGCGAAAACAACCGTAAGAATACTGGCCGACTTGCGCATGCAGCCCTCTCACTGATTGTCGGTCCAGAGTTTCCTGCTGCACCTTGCGGAGAAGTGGCGGCAACTCGAGAGTTCTCGTGCAACGCGCGGCACATTGGCGATGCGGCGCCGTTTGGCCACCTCTCATATTCTAGAGTGTACTAGAACTCTGTACCTATTCAACCACCATGCCCTCGTGCCGATAGGCGTGCGCACGAGGGGTGCAGAGCGGTCGACGAAGCAACAGTCCCAGGTCTGAACGCGAGGAATTCTGCCAAATATCTTTACTCACTTGTATCTGTCCGGTCATTATTTATAGTGGAAGGTTATGTACATGCAGGTTTTTGACAATAATGGCGGCTGAGGACTGATGTTGCATTGCAAGAGCTGTTTACTACCCACTTTGACCCCCGGAAAGTTAGGAACCAAATGCAGGCCGTTGTGGGAAGCACGTCGTCGCTTTAATTACATATTTGCATCCGCTGCGAAGCTTCTTGCATTAGAAATCGACCAACGGGTCGAGGGGGGGGGGCGGTGCGCTGTGATTTCGCCCCGGCCCCCTCGGCCCCCAATGGTGGATTCAGACGAAGGACCGATCGGCGGACGACTGAGCCAAGTGACAGCAAGAACTCGAGTGACCCGTGCGCTTGCGTCATACACACGTACGGCAAGGAGAAAGCCCGAGTCGAGGTCACATGTTCAAAGAGGCGCCGTCATACTCGGCTGCTGAGAAAAGAAAAGAAAAAGCGGTCTTACGCCCCACCCCTCCGAGCGCGCGGCCTGAAGCCGAGTATGGGGACAGCGGTCCGTGAAAATGTTTTCAGCATTGTTGGTCCTCACGATCCTCGGAGCAGCTACGGACTGCCCCAACCCGAAGTGAGGGTCACGTGACGGCACGCCCGCGAGTAAAAAGAACGGTTTGGTCCGTCGTCTGCATCCACCATAATGATGGGGAAACCTACGCACGCCTGTGCTCGTGCTCTAGGTCCCCTAGCGAGTGTCTCACTTCTTTTCGGCGCCAATGAAGCGCCGAGCCAGGCGCAGACGGGCCGCCGCGGCTGAGATTGCGGACTGTATCACGTGGTGCGTGGTCTTTTGTCTGTCGCGCAGATTGAGCTCATAATAGCCCACTCGTTTTAAAATTTGGATATCGCTTCTGTATTCTGAAGCAAAACAGGAAAGCAAACTTAAGGTCATATAGAAGCCAAGGTCTCGGCCGCTTCTAGTTCAAATAAATGTTGAGGCTCTCTCACCAGGTTGGCTATGATTTGAACTGAGAAGACAGAAGTTTAGTTATCGTTTTTGGTATTTAGAGGCTTAGCAGTATTGCTTGAGAACATGCCAGTGCTACTAGAATGATCAATCAAGTGTTCGAAATTTATTAGAGGTCTTCAGCTGTTGCTCCAAAATGCATATTCAGGTGCTGCATACTTTAACCCTTTCGGCCCTGGCGGTGTCAATTGACACCACCACGCAACATTTCCCCTAGCACCTCGGAAATGAAACCGAAACTGTCCATTCTTGGGGGAATACTTCTTCAATCATCCCCACTGCGACTGACACCAAATTGATCACGTGCTTGTGGAGCTGGGAGCCGCAAAGAAGAAGACGCTTGAGCGAAGTCATGGGTGACGCCGAGGCGGGTCAGCTGAGGCGACTAAGCGCAATTTTCTGGTCGACGTACTGAAGCTGTTTCAATGAGTATCACGCTGAAAAATGAGACGTGGTTCACATTTTGTGCACTCTAGTGAATAGCAGAAACAAATATGTCATTTTTCTCATTTCACAACCGCTAAGCCCTGATGACCTAATTTGATGTCATGCCTGTAAATTCATTAATATTTGCACCACTGGCTCAATTCTTCATGTGTGGTCTTCTGAGGTCATAACTATTAGGAAAACAAGCACAAAAAAAGTCCCCGACCAAAATAAAAAATCCAGGGCTGAAAGGGTTAAAAAAATTAACATCTTGCTGCTGCCAAAATTGCTCCAAACCTGAATTAGTCAGTAGCACTACTGTTTGTATCTCTATGCCTGTATGTCCATATGTGTATGTCTGTCTGTGTGTGTGTATGTCTGTCTGTCTCTGCGTGTGGCTGTGATTGTCTGTCTCTGTGTGTCCATCTGTCTGTCCGTGTCTGTTTGTGTGTGCGTGTCAGTGTAAGTCTGTGTAGGTGCGTGTGTCCGTGTATTTTTCTGTGTCTTTGTGTGTCGGTCTGTCTCTGTGTGTGGCTGTGATTGTCTCTATGTGCGTCTGTCTGTGTGTGTTTGTCTCCTCTCTTTGTACGTGTGTGTGCGTGTTGGTATGTGTCGGTCCGTATGTCTGTGTTTGTCACTCTATGTGTGTGCGTGCGTGTGTGTCTGTCCGTGTATGTTTTCCGTCTGTCTGTGTGTGTCTTTCTGTCTCTCTCTGTGTGTTAGTTGGTCCATGTGTGTGTTTCTCCCCTCTTTATACGTGTGTGTGCGTGTTTGTATGTCTGTCCGTATGTCTGTGTTTGTCACTCTATATGTGTGTGTCTGTCCGTGTGTTTGTCCATCTGTGTGTGTTTCTCCCCTCTTTGTCCGTGTGTGCGTGTTCGTATGTGTCTGTCCTTATGTCTGTGTTTGTCACTCAATCTATGGGTGTGTCCGTCTGCGTGTGTGTGTCTGTTCGTGTATGTTTTCCGTCTGTCTGTCTGTGTGTCTTTCTGTCTCTCTGTGTGTGCTTGTTTCTCCATCTCTGTACGTGTGCGTGCGTGTTTGTATGTGTCTGTCCGTATGTCTGTGGTTGTCACTCTATGTGTGTGTGCGTGTCTGTCCGTCTGCGTCTGTCCGTGTATGTTCTGCGTCCGCCTCTCTGTGTTTCTTGTTTGTCCATCTCTGTGTGTGTGTGCGTGTTTGTATGTGTCTATCTGTGTGTGTCTGTCCGTCTGCGCGTGTGTCTGTCTGTGTATGTTTTGCGTCTGTCTGTGTGTGTCTTTCTGTGTCTCTGTGTGCGCTTGTTTGTCCATCTCTGTGTGTGTGTCTGTATCTGTGTGTATGTGTCTGTGTGTTTGTGTCTTTCTGTATTTCTCTGTGTGGTATATATCAGCACGTATACACATAACGCTGATTTTCAAGGGTCTCGCCTTGTACCACTAGTTCCTCTACAGATGCAGTATAACTGCGGCGACCATAGGCGTGCACAGTGTAGTCCATTGGAGAGGGGTGTATGGGGAAGTTGCACCACTCCCTCTCCCCCCTCTATATTGGTCGAGTCCCAAAGAAAAGACCTCCTCAGTTGTCCCGAAAGTAAAAATAAAGTGATGACGTTCCCCTCATAACGGCCTGCCTTTGGTTCCCGTCTTTCCTTGGGCTAATGTGGGAAGTAAACAGTTCTTAGAATTGAATATTTTTTGTCTCCGGCCGCATTATCGTCAAAAGCAAGCGTGACTATAACATTATGAAACCGTTAAGCGCACAAAGACGGGAACAAGAAGACGACACACAGAGCGCTGTGTCGTCTTCATAATGTCAGTGTACCAACTAGCTCGGACCCAGCCTCTTATTCAGTGACTATAACCCTGCACACTAAACAATGCCCGGACATGTCCGACTCAGTAAAGGTATGGGACAGACTTGGCGCCGCCCTGTGATAACTAAAAGGGGGCACTGCTCCTCCTCTGCGCACGCCTATGGCTGCGACGTCAAGAGCCACAGACATCGTTCTAGGAAAACGCCGTCTTGTGCGAAGCCATCTTGTCTTGTTTCTTCTCACAAGCCGCGAAAATAACAAAAGTTACACCATTTCCCGCTGAAGGGGACCATGAGGCAATGCGAAACCGGAGCACATGCACGATCGCGTTCCGTTGGCGTTCGTTGGGCATGCTACCACCCTCGCGTCTTGGAACGCGAAGAGGAACGCTACGCGCGTCTCGTCTTCCTTTTAGCCTGGCTGTTAATTCTCACAGAGCGAGCGGGGAACGCGGTCGACAGGCGTGCGAGAGGGTGGCAGCGTAGGAGAGGAGAGAGAGAGAAAGGGGACGCGCATGCGCTGGCGCTCATCGCGGCGTTGCGCAGGAGAGAATTTCGGCACGTCAAGCCCGCGTTTCAGAGGAAGAGTGGAGAGGGGGAGAGGTAAGGGGGAGGGGAGAGAAGATGTGGAGAGGGGTGTGTGGAGAGGGTATGCGCATGCGCAGTAAGGGTGGTCACGCCGCACACCACAACCACCGGTTTGAACTCCACTATAAGATGCTTCTCATCTAATACCTACTGTCGGCGTCAAAGGAAACGCGAATAGCGGCATGCATTCGCGATGGAATAGTGCGCTCCGTCCAGTCACCCCTACTGACAGGCGCGCTCAGAACGTTATGCAGAACTGCGCCATTCCATTACAATGCGATATTTGAGCTTCAGGTCCAGTTATGATATTCCAAATAAGCAAATAGAGAAATTTGGGGAACCGTGCACTAAGTCTCAGAAGTCTTCAAACAGTGAAACGGACAATTCGAAAGTCTGATGTCGTTGGTTGTTGCTAGGCTTTTGCTAGGTTAGTCACGACACGGATGTCCAAACTCCAGAACCAAGCGTTCCACGTCTCATAGATAGATCTACGGGCAGGTCGTCGTTATCGTAGGGCTTCCATCGCTTCGGGCTCTTCTCGCCGCCTTTGCCTTTCTGTAGTACGGCAGCTTCGCACTAGTCGTGCCAAGTACATCTTTTTATGTCTTTATTCCCACTATTTATTTGTTTTTTTTGTCATTCTCTTTCCTTCTATATCTTGCTGTCTCTCACGATATATTTATTGACATGATATCAGATATTCGCCAGTCAAGATATAACATATAAGAGTAATAAAAACATATTCAACTGTCACATATAGGTGTATACAGGGTGATGTTTCGAAAAAAAGGTGACGAGCGACCGTTGCATAGCATTACAAAGACAAAAATAGTCAACATTCACATAAATGTACACTGTGACGTAAAAACAAAACAAAGCTCAAATAGTAAACCAGTGCTAAGTAGTGGGAGTTCCTCCTCCTCACCATCACATCTCTTTTACTCACGCTCAATTCCCTTTAACGCAATCTTCCTACACCGTACTGTACCACGACCTACTGTACTCCTGACACGGCCAGCTAGCTGCGTTCTACGAAGCTGCGTGCGCCGGCTCTCGTACCAGACTAACGGGGCGCTCGAGTTACCCCACCCGATCGTTGCCTGGTTCATGGGCGCACAACAGCGTACGCTGTGCGAGTGTTTTGTTTGAAATCGCTTGTTCGTGGTGCTTATAAGTGTGAACGTATTTTTGAATTGCTGTAACACCTTTGATGATGAGAATGTGTATTTGGCAGGTTAGTCAACATTTCAGTCTGCTTACAAAAGAATCAACTGCCGCAACACTGGTGAAATATTTGGAGCCACGGTAATCTCTTTTTCTTTTTGTTCCTGTTTCGTCGACTACGGAAATGAGAAATAACAAAACTGCGAGCGAACAAAGGGAAGAAACGTTACCCAGCGAAAGTAAATGTACGAGTTCATCTCGTTAATTGTACAGCACGTGCGTTTAATTTTATAATGTACCTATCAAAGTATTTGCATGTGCATGGTCAGCAACAGATTAGGAAAAGCCTCACGCTTTCCAAAAACCGCCTTCATCCTTTTACCACGCACGCGCGTCACCGGGAACCACTGTTGAGTGTTATCGCTGATTTTACACTATCAATGCCTTTCGGCTAATTTTCCCTTCCTTTTTAAGAGTGCACTCCTGCGCCAACATCTCGAATGAGCGGGAGCAGGCGACCCCAGAGGAGCTGCGTGGTTGGGGTGACAGCGCCAAAGCCGCGGCGGAAAGGCCCCTGGTGGCAGAAAGAAGAGCCAACGTACGCCCACTGGCGTTCTGCTCGCTGGGCAGGTGAGGAGTACAGTAGGTCGTGAGTATACAAGACTATGCTATGCTCTGCTAGCGTACCAGGATAGCCGAGTGGTTAGGACGGCCGCCATCGGATGCAGGGTACGCGGGTTCGAATCCCACCTCGTGAAGAATTGTGTTTTCGGCCAGGAATTTTCTCGCTTTATATCTTACTTTCCGTCTCTTGTTCTTCCTTTCTTTCTCCATCTGTTTTTTGTTCTCAGGGTTTTTACAGGCCACGTCATAGCGGTGAGTACTGGGATGTCCCCAAAATTTCGGCACATACTAGTCCATGATCATGACAGCTTTTTGACAGGCCGCACGTTACGGCTGGCTTAACCAGGTTCGCTATTAAAATAAAGAAAAATAAAATCGAATTGACCAAAGGTGCCATGCGCGCCCACGCCTGCCACGATTATCAGGTCACCGCAACTGGAACAGAAGCGAAAATGTCGCAAGCTTACAGTGGGATGGCGCAGTGTTGCCAATGCCGATCTGCGTGCCTGTGAGTAGTGATGACTGGATGGTGAGACCTATACCATTGCTAATGCTTGCCGCTGTTCGCGTTTCATTTGACGCCGATAGTACAGAAATGAGACGGCTGTCGCTGGCTCAGAAAGCACAGATCCTGATACGGTGAGAGTTGAACGAATCCATGGCTCACCTTCATACCTGTGACCAACGCTTACACAAAATTTTAACGCCAAACGCACCCAAGGAAACTGACGCGACGAAGGTGACGAGTCTGGCTTGTATCGTCGGCTGGGCTGTAGTCCGCGGCCCCCTCCCATAGCAACGATAAAATGTAAAGAGATCAGAGAGACTTCATGCGAAAACAACCGTAAGAATACTGGCCGACTTGCGCATGCAGCCCTCTCACTGATTGTCGGTCCAGAGTTTCCTGCTGCACCTTGCGGAGAAGTGGCGGCAACTCGAGAGTTCTCGTGCAACGCGCGGCACATTGGCGATGCGGCGCCGTTTGGCCACCTCTCATATTCTAGAGTGTACTAGAACTCTGTACCTATTCAACCACCATGCCCTCGTGCCGATAGGCGTGCGCACGAGGGGTGCAGAGCGGTCGACGAAGCAACAGTCCCAGGTCTGAACGCGAGGAATTCTGCCAAATATCTTTACTCACTTGTATCTGTCCGGTCATTATTTATAGTGGAAGGTTATGTACATGCAGGTTTTTGACAATAATGGCGGCTGAGGACTGATGTTGCATTGCAAGAGCTGTTTACTACCCACTTTGACCCCCGGAAAGTTAGGAACCAAATGCAGGCCGTTGTGGGAAGCACGTCGTCGCTTTAATTACATATTTGCATCCGCTGCGAAGCTTCTTGCATTAGAAATCGACCAACGGGTCGAGGGGGGGGGGGCGGTGCGCTGTGATTTCGCCCCGGCCCCCTCGGCCCCCAATGGTGGATTCAGACGAAGGACCGATCGGCGGACGACTGAGCCAAGTGACAGCAAGAACTCGAGTGACCCGTGCGCTTGCGTCATACACACGTACGGCAAGGAGAAAGCCCGAGTCGAGGTCACATGTTCAAAGAGGCGCCGTCATACTCGGCTGCTGAGAAAAGAAAAGAAAAAGCGGTCTTACGCCCCACCCCTCCGAGCGCGCGGCCTGAAGCCGAGTATGGGGACAGCGGTCCGTGAAAATGTTTTCAGCATTGTTGGTCCTCACGATCCTCGGAGCAGCTACGGACTGCCCCAACCCGAAGTGAGGGTCACGTGACGGCACGCCCGCGAGTAAAAAGAACGGTTTGGTCCGTTGTCTGCATCCACCATAATGATGGGGAAACCTACGCACGCCTGTGCTCGTGCTCTAGGTCCCCTAGCGAGTGTCTCACTTCTTTTCGGCGCCAATGAAGCGCCGAGCCAGGCGCAGACGGGCCGCCGCGGCTGAGATTGCGGACTGTATCACGTGGTGCGTGGTCTTTTGTCTGTCGCGCAGATTGAGCTCATAATAGCCCACTCGTTTTAAAATTTGGATATCGCTTCTGTATTCTGAAGCAAAACAGGAAAGCAAACTTAAGGTCATATAGAAGCCAAGGTCTCGGCCGCTTCTAGTTCAAATAAATGTTGAGGCTCTCTCACCAGGTTGGCTATGATTTGAACTGAGAAGACAGAAGTTTAGTTATCGTTTTTGGTATTTAGAGGCTTAGCAGTATTGCTTGAGAACATGCCAGTACTACTAGAATGATCAATCAAGTGTTCGAAATTTATTAGAGGTCTTCAGCTGTTGCTCCAAAATGCATATTCAGGTGCTGCATACTTTAAAAAAATTAACATCTTGCTGCTGCCAAAATTGCTCCAAACCTGAATTAGTCAGTAGCACTACTGTTTGTATCTCTATGCCTGTATGTCCATATGTGTATGTCTGTCTGTGTGTGTGTATGTCTGTCTGTCTCTGCGTGTGGCTGTGATTGTCTGTCTCTGTGTGTCCATCTGTCTGTCCGTGTCTGTTTGTGTGTGCGTGTCAGTGTAAGTCTGTGTAGGTGCGTGTGTCCGTGTATTTTTCTGTGTCTGTGTGTCGGTCTGTCTCTGTGTGTGGCTGTGATTGTCTCTATGTGCGTCTGTCTGTGTGTGTTTGTCTCCTCTCTTTGTACGTGTGTGTGCGTGTTGGTATGTGTCGGTCCGTATGTCTGTGTTTGTCACTCTATCTATGTGTGTGCGTGCGTGTGTGTCTGTCCGTGTATGTTTTCCGTCTGTCTGTGTGTGTCTTTCTGTCTCTCTCTGTGTGTTAGTTGGTTCATGTGTGTGTTTCTCCCCTCTTTATACGTGTGTGTGCGTGTTTGTATGTCTGTCCGTATGTCTGTGTTTGTCACTCTATATGTGTGTGTCTGTCCGTGTGTTTGTCCATCTGTGTGTGTTTCTCCCCTCTTTGTCCGTGTGTGCGTGTTCGTATGTGTCTGTCCTTATGTCTGTGTTTGTCACTCAATCTATGGGTGTGTGTCCGTCTGCGTGTGTGTGTCTGTCCGTGTATGTTTTCCGTCTGTCTGTCTGTGTGTCTTTCTGTCTCTCTGTGTGTGCTTGTTTCTCCATCTCTGTACGTGTGCGTGCGTGTTTGTATGTGTCTGTCCGTATGTCTGTGGTTGTCACTCTATGTGTGTGTGCGTGTCTGTCCGTCTGCGTCTGTCCGTGTATGTTCTGCGTCCGCCTCTCTGTGTTTCTTGTTTGTCCATCTCTGTGTGTGTGTGCGTGTTTGTATGTGTCTATCTGTGTGTGTCTGTCCGTCTGCGCGTGTGTCTGTCTGTGTATGTTTTGCGTCTGTCTGTGTGTGTCTTTCTGTGTCTCTGTGTGCGCTTGTTTGTCCATCTCTGTGTGTGTGTCTGTATCTGTGTGTATGTGTCTGTGTGTTTGTGTCTTTCTGTATTTCTCTGTGTGGTATATATCAGCACGTATACACATAACGCTGATTTTCAAGGGTCTCGCTTTGTACCACTAGTTCCTCTACAGATGCAGTATAACTGCGGCGACCATAGGCGTGCACAGTGTAGTCCATTGGAGAGGGGTGTATGGGGAAGTTGCACCACTCCCTCTCCCCCCTCTATATTGGTCGAGTCCCAAAGAAAAGACCTCCTCAGTTGTCCCGAAAGTGAAAATAAAGTGATGACGTTCCCCTCATAACGGCCTGCCTTTGGTTCCCGTCTTTCCTTGGGCTAATGTGGGAAGTAAACAGTTCTTAGAATTGAATATTTTTTGTCTCCGGCCGCATTATCGTCAAAAGCAAGCGTGACTATAACATTATGAAACCGTTAAGCGCACAAAGACGGGAACAAGAAGACGACACACAGAGCGCTGTGTCGTCTTCATAATGTCAGTGTACCAACTAGCTCGGACCCAGCCTCTTATTCAGTGACTATAACCCTGCACACTAAACAATGCCCGGACATGTCCGACTCAGTAAAGGTATGGGACAGACTTGGCGCCGCCCTGTGATAACTAAAAGGGGGCACTGCTCCTCCTCTGCGCACGCCTATGGCTGCGACGTCAAGAGCCACAGACATCGTTCTAGGAAAACGCCGTCTTGTGCGAAGCCATCTTGTCTTGTTTCTTCTCACAAGCCGCGAAAATAACAAAAGTTACACCATTTCCCGCTGAAGGGGACCATGAGGCAATGCGAAACCGGAGCACATGCACGATCGCGTTCCGTTGGCGTTCGTTGGGCATGCTACCACCCTCGCGTCTTGGAACGCGAAGAGGAACGCTACGCGCGTCTCGTCTTCCTTTTAGCCTGGCTGTTAATTCTCACAGAGCGAGCGGGGAACGCGGTCGACAGGCGTGCGAGAGGGTGGCAGCGTAGGAGAGGAGAGAGAGAGAAAGGGGACGCGCATGCGCTGGCGCTCATCGCGGCGTTGCGCAGGAGAGAATTTCGGCACGTCAAGCCCGCGTTTCAGAGGAAGAGTGGAGAGGGGGAGAGGTAAGGGGGAGGGGAGAGAAGATGTGGAGAGGGGTGTGTGGAGAGGGTATGCGCATGCGCAGTAAGGGTGGTCACGCCGCACACCACAACCACCGGTTTGAACTCCACTATAAGATGCTTCTCATCTAATACCTACTGTCGGCGTCAAAGGAAACGCGAATAGCGGCATGCATTCGCGATGGAATAGTGCGCTCCGTCCAGTCACCCCTACTGACAGGCGCGCTCAGAACGTTATGCAGAACTGCGCCATTCCATTACAATGCGATATTTGAGCTTCAGGTCCAGTTATGATATTCCAAATAAGCAAATAGAGAAATTTGGGGAACCGTGCACTAAGTCTCAGAAGTCTTCAAACAGTGAAACGGACAATTCGAAAGTCTGATGTCGTGGGTTGTTGCTAGGCTTTTGCTAGGTTAGTCACGACACGGATGTCCAAACTCCAGAACCAAGCGTTCCACGTCTCATAGATAGATCTACGGGCAGGTCGTCGTTATCGTAGGGCTTCCATCGCTTCGGGCTCTTCTCGCCGCCTTTGCCTTTCTGTAGTACGGCAGCTTCGCACTAGTCGTGCCAAGTACATCTTTTTATGTCTTTATTCCCACTATTTATTTGTTTTTTTTGTCATTCTCTTTCCTTCTATATCTTGCTGTCTCTCACGATATATTTATTGACATGATATCAGATGTTCGCCAGTCAAGATATAACATATAAGAGTAATAAAAACATATTCAACTGTCACATATAGGTGTATACAGGGTGATGTTTCGAAAAAAAGGTGACGAGCGACCGTTGCATAGCATTACAAAGACAAAAATAGTCAACATTCACATAAATGTACACTGTGACGTAAAAACAAAACAAAGCCCAAATAGTAAACCAGTGCTAAGTAGTGGGAGTTCCTCCTCCTCACCATCACATCTCTTTTACTCACGCTCAATTCCCTTTAACGCAATCTTCCTACACCGTACTGTACCACGACCTACTGTACTCCTGACACGGCCAGCTAGCTGCGTTCTACGAAGCTGCGTGCGCCGGCTCTCGTACCAGACTAACGGGGCGCTCGAGTTACCCCACCCGATCGTTGCCTGGTTCATGGGCGCACAACAGCGTACGCTGTGCGAGTGTTTTGTTTGAAATCGCTTGTTCGTGGTGCTTATAAGTGTGAACGTATTTTTGAATTGCTGTAACACCTTTGATGATGAGAATGTTTATTTGGCAGGTTAGTCAACATTTCAGTCTGCTTACAAAAGAATCAACTGCCGCAACACTGGTGAAATATTTGGAGCCACGGTAATCTCTTTTTCTTTTGTTCCTGTTTCGTCGACTACGGAAATGAGAAATAACAAAACTGCGAGCGAACAAAGGGAAGAAACGTTACCCAGCGAAAGTAAATGTACGAGTTCATCTCGTTAATTGTACAGCACGTGCGTTTAATTTTATAATGTACCTATCAAAGTATTTGCATGTGCATGGTCAGCAACAGATTAGGAAAAGCCTCACGCTTTCCAAAAACCGCCTTCATCCTTTTACCACGCACGCGCGTCACCGGGAACCACTGTTGAGTGTTATCGCTGATTTTACACTATCAATGCCTTTCGGCTAATTTTCCCTTCCTTTTTAAGAGTGCACTCCTGCGCCAACATCTCGAATGAGCGGGAGCAGGCGACCCCAGAGGAGCTGCGTGGTTGGGGTGACAGCGCCAAAGCCGCGGCGGAAAGGCCCCTGGTGGCAGAAAGAAGAGCCAACGTACGCCCACTGGCGTTCTGCTCGTTGGGCAGGTGAGGAGTACAGTAGGTCGTGAGTATACAAGACTATGCTATGCTCTGCTAGCGTACCAGGATAGCCGAGTGGTTAGGACGGCCGCCATCGGATGCAGGGTACGCGGGTTCGAATCCCACCTCGTGAAGAATTGTGTTTTCGGCCAGGAATTTTCTCGCTTTATATCTTACTTTCCGTCTCTTGTTCTTCCTTTCTTTCTCCATCTGTTTTTTGTTCTCAGGGTTTTTACAGGCCACGTCATAGCGGTGAGTACTGGGATGTCCCCAAAATTTCGGCACATACTAGTCCATGATCATGACAGCTTTTTGACAGGCCGCACGTTACGGCTGGCTTAACCAGGTTCGCTATTAAAATAAAGAAAAATAAAATCGAATTGACCAAAGGTGCTATGCGCGCCCACGCCTGCCACGATTATCAGGTCACCGCAACTGGAACAGAAGCGAAAATGTCGCAAGCTTACAGTGGGATGGCGCAGTGTTGCCAATGCCGATCTGCGTGCCTGTGAGTAGTGATGACTGGATGGTGAGACCTATACCATTGCTAATGCTTGCGGCTGTTCGCGTTTCATTTGACGCCGATAGTACAGAAATGAGACGGCTGTCGCTGGCTCAGAAAGCACAGATCCTGATACGGTGAGAGTTGAACGAATCCATGGCTCACCTTCATACCTGTGACCAACGCTTACACAAAATTTTAACGCCAAACGCACCCAAGGAAACCGACGCGACGAAGGCGACGAGTCTGGCTTGTATCGTCAGCTCGGGCTGGAGTCCGCGGCCCCCTCCCAGAGCAACGATAAAATGTAAAGAGATCAGAGAGACTTCATGCGAAAACAACCGTAAGAATACTGGCCGACTTGCGCATGCAGCCCTCTCACTGATTGTCGGTCCAGAGTTCCCTGCTGCACCTTGCGGAGAAGTGGCGGCAACTCGAGAGTTCTCGTGCAACGCGCGGCACATTGGCGATGCGGCGCCGTTTGGCCACCTCTCATATTCTAGAGTGTACTAGAACTCTGTACCTATTCAACCACCATGCCCTCGTGCCGATAGGCGTGCGCACGAGGGGTGAAGAGCGGTCGACGAAGCAACAGTCCCAGGTCTGAACGCAAGGAATTCTGCCAAATATCTTTACTCACTTGTATCTGTCCGGTCATTATTTATAGTGGAAGGTTATGTACATGCAGGTTTTTGACAATAATGGCGGCTGAGGACTGATGTTGCATTGCAAGAGCTGTTTACTACCCACTTTGACCCCCGGAAAGTTAGGAACCAAATGCAGGCCGTTGTGGGAAGCACGTCGTCGCTTTAATTACATATTTGCATCCGCTGCGAAGCTTCTTGCATTAGAAATCGACCAACGGGTGGAGGGGGGGGGGCCGCGGTGCGCTGTGATTTCGCCCCGGCCCCCTCGGCCCCCAATGGTGGATTCAGAAGAAGGACCGATCGGCGGACGACTGAGCCAAGTGACAGCAAGTACTCGAGTGACCCGTGCGCTTGCGTCATACACACGTACGGCAAGGAGAAAGCCCGATTCGAGGTCACATGTTCAAAGAGGCGCCATCATACTCGGCTGCTGAAAAAAGAAAAGAAAAAGCGGTCTTACGCCCTACCCCTCCGAGCGCGCGGCCTGAAGCCGAGTATGGGGACAGCGGTCCGTGAAAATGTTTTCAGCATTGTTGGTCCTCACGATCCTCGGAGTAGCTACGGACTGCCCCAACCCGAAGTGAGGGTCACGTGACGGCACGCCCGCGAGTCAAAAGAACGGTTTGGTCCGTCGTCTGAATCCACCATAATGATGGGGAAACCTACGCACGCCTGTGCTCGTGCTCTAGGTCCCCTAGCGAGTGTCTCACTTTTCGGCGCCAATGAAGCGCCGAGCCCGGCGCAGACGGGCCGCCGCGGCTGAGATTGCGGACTGTATCACGTGGTGCGTGGTCTTTTGTCTGTCGCGCAGATTGAGCTCACAATAGCCCACTCGTTTTAAAATTTGGATATCGCTTCTGTATTCTGAAGCAAAACAGGAAAGCAAACTTAAGGTCATATAGAAGCCAAGGTCTCGGCCGCTTCTAGTTCAAATAAATGTTGAGGCTCTCTCACCAGGTTGGCTATGATTTGAACTGAGAAGACAGAAGTTTAGTTATCGTTTTTGGTATTTAGAGGCTTAGCAGTATTGCTTGAGAACATGCCAGTACTACTAGAATGATCAATCAAGTGTTCGAAATTTATTAGAGGTCTTCAGCTGTTGCTCCAAAATGCATATTCAGGTGCTGCAAACTTTAAAAAAATTAACATCTCGCTGCTGCCAAAATTGCTCCAAACCTGAATTAGTCAGTAGCACCAATGTTTGTATCTCTAGCCTGTATGTCCATATGTGTATGTCTGTGTGTGTGTGTGTGTGTCTGCCTGTCTCTGCGTGTGGCTGTGATTGTCTGTCTCGGTGTGTCCGTCTGTCTGTCGGTGTCTGTTTGTGTGTGCGTGTCTGTGGATGCCTCCATGTGTCCATCTGTCTGTCCGTGTCTGTGTGTGCGTGTCAGTGTAAGTCTGTGTATGTGCGTGTGTCCGTGTATTTTTCTGTATGTCTTTCTTTGTGTGTCGGTCTGTCTCTGTGTGTGGCTGTGTTTGTCTCTATGTGCGTCTGTCTGTGTGTGTTTTTCTGCTCTCTTTGTACGTGTGTGTGCGTGTTGGTATGTGTCGGTCCGTATGTCTGTGTTTGTCAATCTATCTATGTGTGTGCGTGCGTGTGTCTGTCCGTCTGCGTGTGTGTGTCTGTCCGTGTATGTTTTCCGTCTGTCTGTGTGTGTCTTTCTGTCTCTCTCTGTGTGTTAGTTGGTCCATGTGTGTGTGTTTCTCCCCTCTTTATACGTGTGTGTGCGTGTTTGTATGTCTGTCCGTATGTCTGTGTTTGTCACTCTAAATGTGTGTGTCTGTCCGTGTGTTTGTCCATCTGTGTGTGTTTCTCCCCTCTTTGTCCGTGTGTGCGTGTTCGTATGTGTCTGTCCGTATGTCTGTGTTTGTCACTCAATCTATGGGTGTGTGTCCGTCTGCGTGTGTGTGTCTGTCCGTGTATGTTTTCCGTCTGTCTGTCTGTGTGTCTTTCTGTCTCTCTGTGTGTGCTTGTTTCTCCATCTCTGTACGTGTGCGTGCGTGTTTGTATGTGTCTGTCCGTATGTCTGTGGTTGTCACTCTATGTGTGTGTGCGTGTCTGTCCGTCTGCGTCTGTCCGTGTATGTTCTGCGTCCGCCTCTCTGTGTTTCTTGTTTGTCCATCTCTGTGTGTGTGTGCGTGTTTGTATGTGTCTCTCAGTGTGTCTGTGTTTCTCACTCTGTCTATCTGTGTGTGTCTGTCCGTCTGCGCGTGTGTCTGTCTGTGTATGTTTTGCGTCTGTCTGTGTGTGTCTTTCTGTGTCTCTGTGTGCGCTTGTTTGT
Organism: Rhipicephalus sanguineus; assembly: GCF_013339695.2. Lineage (NCBI taxonomy): Eukaryota > Metazoa > Arthropoda > Arachnida > Ixodida > Ixodidae > Rhipicephalus > Rhipicephalus sanguineus. The sequence continues at coordinate 57,039,732 of NC_051176.1, forward strand.
CCATCTCTGTGTGTGTGTCTGTATCTGTGTGTATGTGTCTGTGTGTTTGTGTCTGTCTGTATTTCTCTGTGTGGTATATATAAGCACGTTGGTGCAGCGTACCAAAAGATTCTAGTGCACGTATACACATCACGCTGATTTTCAAGGGTCTCGCTTTGTAGCACTAGTTCCTCTACAGATGCAGTATAACTGCGGCGACCATAGGCGTGCATAGGGTAGTCCATTCGAGATGGGTGTATGGGCAAGTTTCACCGCTCCCTCTCCCCCCTCTATATTGGTCGAGTCCCAAAGAAAAGACCTCCTCAGTTGTCCCGAAAGTGAAAATAATGTGATGACGTTCCCCTCATAACGGCCTGCCTTTGGTTCCCGACTTTCCTGGGGCTAATCTGGGAAGGAAACAGTTCTTAGAATTGAATATTTTTTGTCTCCGGCCGCATTATCGTCAAAAGCAAGCGTGACTATAACCCTGCACACTAAACAATGCCCGGACATGTCCGACTCAGTAAAGGTATGGGACAGACTTGGCGCCGCCCTGTGATAACTAAAAAGGGGCACTGCTCGTCCTCTGAGCACGCCTATGGCGCCGACGTCAAGAGCCACTGACATCGTTCTAGCAAAACGCCGTCTTGTGCGAAGCCATCTTGTCTTGTTTCTTCTCACAAGCCGCGAAAATAACAAAAGTTACACCATTTCCCGCTGAAGGGGACCATGAGGCAATGCGAAACCGGAGCACATGCACGATCGCGTTCCGTTGGCGTTCGTTGGGCATGCTACCGGCCTCGTCGTGGAACGCGAAGAGGAACGCTACGCGCGTCTCGTATTCCTTTTAGCCTGGCTGTTAATTCCCACAGGGCGAGCGGGGAACGCGGTCGACAGGCTTGCGAGAGGGGGCAGCGTAGGAGAGGAGAGAGAGGGGGAGGGGACGCTCATGCGCTGGCGCTCATCGCGGCGTTGCGCAGGAGAGAATTTCGGCACGTCTAGCCCGCGTTTTGGAGGAAGAGTGGAGAGGGGGAGATGTAAGAGGGAGGGCTGAGAAGATGTGGGGAGGGTGTGCGCATGCGCAGTAAGGGTGGTCACGCCGCACACCACAACCACCGGTTTGAACTCCACTATAAGATTCTTCGCATCTAATACCTACTGTCGGCGTCAAAGGAAACGCGAATAGCGGCATGCATTCGCGAAGGAATAGTGCGCTCCGTCCAGTCACCACTACTGACAGGCGCGCACAGAACGTTATGCAGAACTGCGCTATTCTATTACAATGCGATATTTGACCTTGAGCTCTAGTTATGATATTCCAAATAAGCAAATAAAGAAATTTGGGGAACCCTGCACTAAGTCTCAGAAGTCTTCAAACAGTGAAACGGACAATTCGAAAGTCTGATATCGTTGGTTGTTGCTAGGCTTTTGCTAGGTTAGTCACGACACGGATGTCCAAACTCCAGAACCAAGCGTTCGCACGTCTCATAGATAGATATACCGGCAGGTCGTCGTTATCGTAGGCCTTCCATCGCTTCGGGCTCTTCTCGCCGCCTTTGCCTTTCTGTAGTACGGCAGCTTCGTACTAGTCGTGCGAAGTCCATCTTTTTATGTCTTTATTTCCACTATTTCTCTGTTTTTTTGTCATTCTCTTTCCCTCTATATCTTGCTGTCTTTCTCGATATATTTATTGACATGATATAAGATGTTCGCCAGTCAAGATATAACATATAAGAGTAATAAAAACATATTCAACTGTCACATATACGTCTATACAGGGTGATGTTCCAAAAAAAGTTGACGAGCGACCGTTGCATAGCATTACAAAGACAAAAATAGTCAACATTCACATAAATGTACACTGTGACGTAAAAACAAAACAAAGCTCAAATAGTAAACCAGTGTGAAGTAGTGGGAGTTCCTCCTCCTCACCATCACATCTCTCCTCCTCACGCTCAATTCCCTTTAACGCAATCTTCCTACACCGTACTGTACCACGACCTACTGTACTCCTGACACAGCCAGCTAGCTGCGTTCTACGAAGCTGCGTGCGCCGGCTCTCGTACCAGACTAACGGGGCGCTCGAGTTACCCCACCCGATCGTTGGCTGGTTCATGGGTGCAAAACAGCGTACGCTGTGCGAGTGTTTTGTTTGAAATCGCTTGTTCGTGGTGCTTATAAGTGTGAATGTATTTTTGAATTGCTGCAACACCTTTGATGATGAGAATGTTTATTTGGCAGGTTAGTCAACATTTCAGTCTGCTTACAAAAGAATCAACTGCCGCAACACTGGTGAAATAGTTGGAGCCACGGTAATCTCTTTTTCTTTTTGTTCCTGTTTTGTCGACTACGGAAATGAGAAATAAGAAAACTGCGAGCGAACAATGTGAAGAAACGTTACCCGGCGAAAGTAAATGTACGAGTTCATGTCGTTAATTGTACAACACGTGCGCTTAGTTTTGTAATGTACGTATCGAAGTTTTTGCATATGCATGCTAAACAACAAATTTGGACATGCCTCACGCTTTCCCAAAACCGCCATCATCCTTTTACCACGCACGCGCGTCACCGGGAACCATTGTTGAGTGTTATCGGTGATTTTACACTATCAATGCCCTTCGGCTAATTTTCCCTTCCTTTTTAAGAGTGCACTCCTGCGCCACCATCTCGAATGAGCGGGAGCAGGCGACCCCAGAGGAGCTGCGTGGTTGGGGACGCAGTGCCAAAGCCCCGGCGAAAAGGCCCCTGGCGGCAGAAAGAAGAGCCAACGTACGCCCGCTGGCGTTCTGCTCGCTGGGCAGGTGAGGAGTACAGTAGGTCCTGAGTATACAAGGCTATGCTATGCTCTGCTTGCGTACCAGGATAGCCGAGTGGTTAGGACGGCCGCCATCGGATGGAGGGTACGCGGGTTCGAATCCCACCTCGTGAAGAATTGTGTTTTCGGCCAGGAATTTTCTCGCTTTATATCTTACTTTCCGTCTCTTGTTCTTCCTTTCTTTCTCCTTCTGTTTTTTGTTCTCAGGGTTTTTACCGGCCACGCCATAGCGGTGAGTATTGGGATGACCCCGAAATTTCTGCACATACTAGTCCATGATCGTGACAGCTTTTGGACAGGCTGCACGTTACGGCTAGCTTAACCAGGTTCGCTATTAAAATAAAGAAAAATAAAATCGAATTGACCAAAGGCGCTATGCGCGCCCACGCCTGCCACGATTATCACGTCACCGCAACTGGAACAGAAGCGAAAATGTCGCAAGCTTACAGTGGGATGGCGCAGTGTTGCCAATGCCGATCTGCGTGCCTGTGAGTAGTGATGACTGGATGGTGAGACCTATACCATTGCTAATGCTTGCCGCTGTTCGCGTTTCATTTGACGCCGATAGTACAGAAATGAGACGGCTGTCGCTGGCTCAGAAAGCACAGATCCTGATACGGTGAGAGTTGAACGAATCCATGGCTCACCTTCATACCTGTGACCAACGCTTACACAAAATTTTAACGCCAAACGCACCCAAGGAAACCGACGCGACGAAGGCGACGAGTCTGGCTTGTATCGTCAGCTGGGCTGGAGTCCGCGGCCCCCTCCCAGAGCAACGATAAAATGTAAAGAGATCAGAGAGACTTCATGCGAAAACAACCGTAAGAATACTGGCCGACTTGCGCATGCAGCCCTCTCACTGATTGTCGGTCCAGAGTTCCCTGCTGCACCTTGCGGAGAAGTGGCGGCAACTCGAGAGAGTTCTCGTGCAACGCGCGGCACATTGGCGATGCGGCGCCGTTTGGCCACCTCTCATATTCTAGAGTGTACTAGAACCCTTTACCTATTCAACCACCATGCCCTCGTGCCGATACGCGTGCGCACGAGGGGGGCAGAGCGGTCGACGAAGCGACAGTCCGAGGTCTGTATGCGCGGAAGTCTCCTACATATCTTTACTTACTTCTGTCTATCCGGTCATTCTTTAATGTGGAAGGTTATGTACATGCAGTATTTTGACAATAATGGCGGCTGAGGACTGATGTTGCATTGCAACAGCTGTTTACTACCCACTTTGACCCCCGGAAAGTTAGGAACCAAACGCAGGCCGTTCTGGAAGCACGTAGTCGCTTTAATTACATTTTTGCATCCGCTGCAAAGCTTCTTGCATTAGAAATCGACCAACGGGTGGAGGGGGGGGCGGCGGCGGTGCGCTGTGATTTCGCCCCGGCCCCCTCGGCCCCCAATGGTGGATACAGACGAAGGACCGATCGGTGGACGACTGAGCCAAGTGACAGCAAGAAGTCGAGTGACCCGTGCGCTTGCGTCATACACACGTACGGCAAGGAGAAAGCCCGAATCGAGGTCACATGTTCAAAGAGGCGCCGTCATACTCGGCTGCTGAAAAAAGCAAAGAAAAAGCGGTCTTACGCCCCACCCCTCCGAGCGCGCGGCCTGAAGCCGAGTATGGGGACAGCGGTCCGTGAAAATGTTTTCAGCATTGTTGGTCCTCACGATCCTCGGAGCAGCTACGGACTGCCCCAACCCGAAGTGAGGGTCACGTGACGGCACGCCCGCGAGTCAAAAGAGCGGTTTGGTCCGTCGTCTGAATCCACCATAATGATGGGGAAACGTGCGCACGCCTGTGTTCGTGCTCTAGGTCCCCTAGCGAGTGTCTCACTTCTTTTCGGCGCCAATGAAGCGCCGAGCGCGGCGCAGACGGGCCGCCGCGGCTGTGATTGTGGACTGTATCACGTGGTGCGCGGTCTTTTGTCTGTCGCGCAGATTGAGCTCATGATAGCCCACTCGTTTTAAAATTTGGATATCGCTTGTGTATTCTGAAGTAAAACAGGAAAGCAAACTTAAGGTCATCTAGAAGCCAAGGTCTCGGCCGCTTCTAGTTCAAATAAATGTTGAGGCTCTCTGACCGGGTTGGCTATGATTTGAACTGAGAAGACAGAAGTTTTGTTATCGTTTTTTGTATTTAGAGGCTTAGCAGTATTGCTCGAGAACATGCCAGTACCACTAGAATGATCAATCAAGTGTTCGAAATTTATTAGAGGTCTTCAGCTGTTGCTCCAAAATGCATATTCAGGTGCTGCAAACTTTAAAAAAATTAACATTTTGCTGCTGCCAAAATTGCTCCAAACCTGAATTAGTCAGTGGCACCACTGTTTGTGTATGTATCTGTATGCCTGTATGTCCATCTGTGTGTGTGTGTGTGTGTGTGTGTGTGTGCGTGTCTGCCTGTCTATGTGTGTGGCTGTGATTGTCTGTCGGTGTGTCTCCGTCTTTCTCTGTGTGTTCGTCTGTCTGTCGGTGTCTCTTTGTGTGTGCGTGTCTGTGTATGCTTCCTTGTGTCCATCTGTCGGTCCGTGTCTGTTTGTGTGTGCGTGTCAGTGTAAGTCTGTGTATGTGCGTGTGTCCGTGTATTTTTCTGTGTGTCTTTCTTTGTGTGTCGGTCTGTCTCTCTTTGTGTGTGGCTGTGTTTGTCTGTATGTGCGTCTGTCTGTGTGTGTTTTTCTCCTCTCTTTGTACGTGTGTGTGCGTGTTCGTATGTGTCGGTCCGTATGTCGATGTTTGTCACTCTGTCTATCTATGTGTGTGCGTGCGTCTGTCCGTCTGCGTGTGTGTGTCTGTCCGCGTATGTTTTCCGTCTGTCTGTGTGTGTTTTTCTGTCTCTGTGTGTGTGTGTTTCTCCCCTCTTTATTCGTGTGTGCGTGTTTGTGTCTGTCCGTATGTCTGTGTTTGTCACTCTTTCTATGTGAGTGTGTCTGTCTGTCTGCGTGTCTGTATCTGTCCGTGTATGTTTTCCGTCTGTCTGTCTCTCTGTGTGTGCTTGTTTGTCCATCTCTGTACGTGTGTGCGTGTTTGTGTCTGTCCGTATGTCTGTGTTTGTCACTCTATATGTGTATGTCTGTCCGTGTGTTTGTCCATCTGTGTGTGTTTCTCCCCTCTATGTGCGTGTGTGTGCGTGTTTGTATGTGTTTGTCCGTATGTCTGTGTTTGTCACTCTATCTGTGGGTGTGTGTCTGTCCGTCTGCGTGTGTGGTGTGTGTCCGTGTATGTTTTCCGTCTGTCTGTCTGTGTGTCTTTCTGTCTCTCTGTGTGTGCTTGTTTGTCTATCTCTGTACGTGCGTGTGCGTGTTTGTTTGTATGTGTCTGTCCGTATGTCTGTGTTTGTCACTCTATCTATGTGTGTGTGCGTGTCTACGTCTGCGTGTGTCTGTCTGTCCGTGTATGTTCTGCGTCCGCCTCTCGGTGTTTCTTGTTTGTCCATCTGTGTGTGTGTGTGTGTGTTTGTATGTGTCTGTCAGTGTGTCTGTGTTTCTCACTCTGTGTATCTGTGTGTGTGTGTCCGTCTGCGTGTGTGTGTGTCTGTGTATGTTTTCCGTCTGTCTATGTGTGTGTATGTCTATCTGTGTGTATGTGTCTGTGTGTGTATCTGTCTGTATTTCTCTGTGTGGTATATATAAGCACGTTGGTGCAGTGTACCAAAAGATTCTAGTACACGTATACACATAACGCTGATTTTCAAGGGTCTCGCTTTGTAGCACTAGTTCCTCTACAGATGCAATCTAAGTGCGGCGACCATAGGCGTGCACAGGGTAGTCCATTGAAGAGGGGTGTATGGGCAAGTTTCACCGCTCCCTCTCCCCCCTCTGTATTGGTCGAGTCCCAAAGAAAAGACCTCCTCAGTTGTCCCGAAAGTGAAAATAAAGTGATGACGTTCCCCTCATAACGGCCTGCCTTTGGTTCCCGACTTTCCTGGGGCTAATGTGGGAAGTAAACAGTTTTTAGAATTCAACATCTGTGGTCTCTGGCCGCATTATCGTCAAAAGCAAGCGTGACTTTAACCCTGCACACTAAACAATGCCCGGACATGTCCGACTCAGTAAAGGTATGGGACAGACTTGGCGCCGCCCTGTGATAACTAAAAAGGGGCACTGCTCGTCCTCTGAGCACGCCTATGGCGGCGACGTCAAGAGCCGCTGACATCGTTCTAGGAAAACGCCGTCTTGTGCGAAGCCATCTTGTCTTGTTTCTTCTCACAACCCGCGAAAATAAAAGTTACACGACTTCCCGCTAAAGGGTACCATGAGGCAATGCGAAGCCGGAGCACTTGCACGATCGCGTTGCGTTGGCGTTCGTTGGGCATGCTACCGCCCTCGCGTCTTGGAACGCGAAGAGGAACGCTACGCGCGTCTCGTCTTCCTTTTAGCCTGGCTGTTAATTCTCACAGGGCGAGCGGGGAATGCGGTTGACAGGCGTGCGAGAGGGGGGCAGCGTAGGAGAGGAGAGAGAGGGGAAGGGGACGCGCATGCGCTGGCGCTCATCGCGGCGTTGCGCAGGAGAGAATTTCGGCACGTCTAGCCCGCGTTTCAGAGGAAGAGTGGAGAGGGGGAGAGGTAAGGGGGAGGGGAGAGATGTGGAGAGGGGTGTGTGGAGAGGGTATGCGCATGCGCAGTAAGGGTGGTCACGCCGCACACCACAACCACGGGTTTGAACTCCACTATAAGATGCTTCGCATCTAATACCTACTGTCGGCGTCAGAGGAAACGCGAATAGCGGCATGTATTCGCGATGGAATAGTGCGCTCCGTCCAGTCACCACTACTGACTGGCGCGCACAGAACGTTATGCAGAACTTCGCCATTCCATTACAATGCGATATTTGAGCTTCAGTTCTAGTTATGATATTACAAATAAGCAAATAAGGAAATTGGGGGAACCGTGCACTAAGTCTCACAAGTCTTCAAACAGTGAAACGGACGATTTTAAAGTCTAATATCGTTGGTTGTTGCTAGGCTTTTGCTAGGTTAGTCACGACACGGACGTCCAAACTCCAGAACCAAGCGTTCGCACGTCTCATCGATAGATCTTCGGGCAGGTCGTCGTTATAGTAGGGCTTCCAGCGCTTCGGGCTGTTCTCGCCTCCTTTGCATTTCTGTAGTACGGCAGCTTCGCACTAGTCGTGCGAAGTCCATCTTTTCATGTCTTTATTCCCACTATTTCTCTGTTTTTTTTGTCATTCTCTTTCCTTCTATATCTTGCTGTCTCTCTCGATATATTGATTGACATGATATCAGATGTTCGCCAGTCAAGATATAACATATAAGAGTAATAAAAACATATTCAACTGTCACATATATGTGTATACAGGGTGATGTTTGAAAAAAAGTTGAGCGACCGTCGCATAGCATTACCAAGACAAAAATAGTCAACATTCACATAAATGTACACTGTGACGTAAAAACAAAACAAAGCTTAAATAGTAAACCAGTGGGAAGTAGTGGGAGTTCCTCCTCCTCACCATGACATCTCTTCTCCTCACGCTCAATTCCCTTTAACGCAATCTTCCTACACTGTACTGTACCACGACCTACTGTACACCTGACACGGGCAGCTAGCTGCGTTCTACTAAGCTGCGTGCGGCGGCTCTCGTACCAGACTAAGGGGGCGCTCGAGTTACCCCAACCGATCGTTGGCTGGTTCATGGGCGCCCAACAGCGTACGCTGTGCGAGTGTTTTGTTTGAAATCGCTTGTTCGTGGTGCTTATAAATGTGAACGTATTTTTGAATTGCTGCAACACCTTTGACGATGAGAATGTTTATTTGGCAGGTTAGTCAACATTTCAGTCTCTTTACAGAAGAATCAAATGCCGCAACACTGGTGAAATATTTGGAGCCACGGTAATCTATTTTCTTTTTTTTTTCCTGTTTTGTCGACTACGGAAATGAGAAATAACAAAACTGCGAGCGAACAAAGTGAAGAAACGTTACCCGGTGAAAGTAAATGTACGAGTTCATGTCTTTAATTGTACAACACGTGCGTTTAATTTTGTAATGTACGTATCGAAGTTTCTGCATATGCATGGTAAACAACAAATTTGGACAAGCCTCACGCTTTCCAAAAGCCGCCTTCATCCTTTTACCACGCACGCGCGTCACCGGGAACCACTGTTGAGTTTTATCGCGGATTTTACACTATCAATGCCCTTCGGCTAATTTTCCCTTCCTTTTTAAGAGTGCACTCCTGCGCCAACATCTCGAATGAGCGGGCGCAGGCGACCCCAGAGGAGCTGCGTGGTTGGGGTGACAGCGCCAAGGCCCCGGCGGAAAGGCCCCTGGCGGCAGAAAGAAGAGCCAACGTACGCCCGCTGGCGTTCTGCTCGCTGGGCAGGTGAGGAGTACAGTAGGTCGTGAGTATACAAGGCTATGCTATATGCTCTGCTAGCGTACCAGGATAGCCGAGTGGTTAGGACGGCCGCCATCGGATGGAGGGTACGCGGATTCGAATCCCACCTTGTGAAGAATTTTTTTTTTCGGCCAGGAATTTTCTCGCTGTATATCTTTCTACCCTGTCTCTGTTTCTCTCTTCCTTTCTCCCTCTGTACTTGTTCTCAGGGTTAGTACAGGCGACGCCATAGTGGTGAGCAGTGGGATGTCTCCAAAATTTTCGCACATACCCGTTCATGATCACGATAGTTTTGTGATTGGCCGCATATTACCGCTAGCTTAACCTGCTTTACTGTTAAAATAAAAGAAAATAAAACTGGATCCACCAAAAGTGCTCTGCACGCCCACGCCGGCGACGACAGGGGCGTAGCCAGGGGGGGGGGGTTGGGGGGTTTCAACCCCCCCTCCCGAAATTTTTCAGTTTTGCTTGCGTATATAGGCACGCACACATACAAACGCACCCACGAACATGCATATGTTATGGTTGACCCCCCCCCCCCCCCCCAAAAAAAAAAAAAATTTCTGGCTACGCCCCTGGGCGACGATTATGACGACACCGCGACTGGAACCGAAGCGAAAATGTCGCAAGCTTATTGTGGGATGGCGCAGTGCTGGCAATGCGGATCTGCGTGCCTGTGAGTATTGATGCCTGGACGGTGAGAACTATACCATTGGTAATGCTTGCCGCTGTTCGCGTTTCGTTTGACGCCGATAATACAGAAATGAGACGGCTGTCGCCGGCTCGAAAAGGACTGTCGCTGATATGGTGAGAGTTGAACGAATCCATGGCTCATATTCCTTCCTGTGACCAATGCTTACACACAATTTTAACGCCAAACGATCGCAAGGAAATCGACGTAATGAAGGTGACGAGTCCGGCTTGTATCGTTGGCTGTGCTGTACAAAGGACGCTCGAAAAGAACGCGCAGGTATACACATGTATACACAGGACGAGCGCGAACTCCCATTTACTTATTTTTGTTTGAGCGGCGCGCTACAATACAACGCTCTTGGATGTTTTTGTTTTCTTAAAAACTGCTTGCATGGAGTGACCCCTCCACTTCTCCTGCCGCGCGGTGGCGTGTGACGCATTGTTCACCTAGAATCACTGGAAAATTTCAGAGTACAGCAAAGGTAGGCTGCACGCGGGCGACATTGGGCGGCGGCGGCCATTTCCCTTCCAGATCGTCCGGCGCGTTGCTAGCGTGTGTTGAGAAGTGACCGATGTTTTCGCCTCGATGACGTGTTACGCTCGGCGGAACTGCAATATGTGTGTGTGTTTCTTCAAGAGGATATTAGAAGTGATTTCGAGTCATTGACGGCTATGAATCGACTGCGCGGTAAGCGGTGTAACTAACGAAACGTGCGGCGAATGTTGCCACGTGCTCGCGAACTATTCATGGCTTTATTGGTCTCTTTTCGTGTCACGGCCGGGTGTGTTCGCTAGGTCCGGAGCTGTAAACATAGTTGCATTAGCGCAGTGACTTCGTGCGCGATGTCATTTACTTCTACACTTGGCGAATCTTGAATGTTTGAGCTAGGTTTGCATTCGGTGTTCAGGTTCACTTCATAGCGCACTCTAGAACATTTTGGAACATCGAGAACATTCAACATTACGTCCTTCGACTGATCGCTGACGCATACCTTGCTTACGCACCATGCTTGCTGTTCAACTGGGTGTTATGTGTAATAGACGTGGTGTGTGTGCGGTAATTGGAAGTTGTGCGTGACGTATTTATGTCTCGGTTCGGAATGCCAGCAGCCGAACGTACGGGCGAATCGGTGTGCCTTAGGTAAGGTTTTGAGAATTGTCATGAGTAAAGGGGCACGGGGCGCGCGCCGGACAGCGCAAGGCGTCGATGGTGTGCGGGGAATGGAAAAATACCCGATGGTGTGCACCCCCGCCACGTCGACGCAAGCCATTGGCCGGAGGAAGGCGCGTGCCACGCGACCCGAACTGAGGTGCGGAACCCCAGAGGATCAAGCAGTCATTGTTCGGTGGGGGCGTCGAGGAGCAAGGTGTGGCAAGCCAGCGTCGCACCCCGCGACGAGAGAAGTAGGGCCTCGTTCTGGGGGCAGCGGCACGAGAGGCTCGGGAGGGTAGCCGTCGACCTTGGCGTCACCCAAGTGAGGCTCCCCGAGCTTGCAGCAGCCTCACTCAGCAGTTCGCAGGGCACCTACGGCACTACCACAGCTCGACGAGACGGCAACCCGCCGACAATCACCGGACAGCCACGTCAGCAGTTTGACCCAGTGGCACCAAGAGGATAGGCCGAGGGTTAGGCCTAACCGGACGAGACGACGTTCTAGAACGAAGACCGACGGGTCAGCGACGAGGACGACTAGCGAGGCGGCAGCTTCGACGACGGCGACTCCCAGACGTCGAGGAGTAGCATCGACGGGACTCAGCGTCGACTTTGGCGCGGAAGCGAGGCGACGGACTCACGCGAAGTAAGACCGTTCCATTTGCATCGCTAAACCAAGACGCCATAGTTGCCAGACTTTCGGGCCACTCAGGCCGAGTTTAGTTAGAAGTGTTTGTTGTATTCATTTGTACCGCGGGGCATTTTTGAAGATGTTACTTCTAGTTAATCTCTGGTGTTAACTTCTTGTTTGCCGTGTTGTGTGATAAAGATTTGTTTGCAGTGACGCCACGGTCTCCGGCCTCGCTCTCTCTCCCAACTCCATCACACATTGCAAGCGCTCCCGAGATACGTGACATAATAAGTGGCGAGCCTGTGCCAGGATTTTTCCAGCGTTTGGCCCAGTTACGTATCGTCGGGGGTTGCAAGGATGGATTGGGAGAAGTTGGCGGCCGTGGCCAAAGACTTAGGGATGGATAAGGAGGAGACGACGAGGTTTTTTGAGGTCGCTCAGAAGGAGCATGACAAGCAGCTCGCACTGCAAGAACGGGCACGCGAAAGGGAGTACGAGCGTGAGAAGGAGCGCGCGCGCGAGCACCATGAGCGCGAGAAGGAGATCCTAGAACTGAAGTTGAAGTTAGCGGAGATGAACGCTTGTCCGCGCAGCGACCCTAGTAGCGCGAGTACCCCCGCGACGGCGTTGGACAACTCGACTACTCCCAGGCCTAGACAAATTTGCCCGCGTAAGCTGATGGCGCCCTTCGATGAGCGAAGGGATGACCTCGATGCATACTTGCATCGATTCGAGAGAATCGCAGTAGGGCAGGGTTGGGAGAGAAGTGAGTGGGCAAACGCCTTGAGTCTGTGTCTAGTGGGGGAGGCGTTGAGTGTGTTTGGCCGTATGCCAGCACACGAGTCTCTGGATTACGACATAGTAAAAAAGACTTTATTAGAGAGGTTCCGGCTAACTGCCGAGGGTTTCCGGGACAAGTTCCGAACATGTAAGCCCGAGAATTCAGAAACGGGCAAGCAGTTTGCATGTCGCCTATCCAACTACTTCGATCGTTGGATAGAATTGTCCGTGACGGAAAAAACGTACGAAGGGGTGCGCGACCGGATGGTTGGCGAACAGTTCCTAAACCGGTGCAGCAGTCAATTGGCGGTATTTTTGAAAGAAAGGAACTTGCACACGGTGGAGGAGATGGCCAAGCAGGCTGATCAGTTCATGGAGGCACAAGGGTTAAGGAATTTGGAAAAAGACAAAGACAACAGTAAGGAAGAAGGGAGCAACAGTGAGGCCCCAATGGGTAAACAAAGGGCACAGCAGCGGTGTTTCTTGTGCGACAGAATAGGGCACATAGCCATGAACTGCCGCACAAGCACTAGTCGACAAGAATCCCACGTGATATGCCAATTGTGCCAGAAAAGGGGGCACAAAGCAAACGAGTGCAGGAATAGACCGTTAGAGCATACTGCATGTGCAGTAAGGTCAGAAGAGAAGGAAGAGGTAGTCGGTGCTGTGATAGATAGGTCGGAAGGGGTTAATATGCCAGTGGTGGAAGGTAAAGTAAACGGCAAACAGGTAACGATATTGAGGGACTCAGGAGCAGATACGGTGTTAGTGAGGAGAAGCCTGGTCGATGGACGAGATTTCACGGGGAGAGTAGGAACAGTGGTTTTTGCAGATGGGTCCAAGGTGAGACTACCAGAGGCCAAGATACGGCTGGATACCCCTTACTTCGTAGGAGAAATTACGGCAAAGTGTATGGAGGATCCAATTTATGACGTTATCTTAGGAAATAGGCCAGGGGTACGAAGGGTGGACGACCCAGCGCAGCAAGGTGGCTATGTCAGGCCAAGAAAGCAGTACAGGAGAAAAGAGAAGGCAAACAAAAGCCCTGAAAGCTCAGAAGCTAGAGAGAAAAATGTGGGTGGCGAAGGACAACGCGAGAGTAGATCGAGAATTTTGGAGCAGGTAGGGGTAACCTCAGAGGAGTTCTCGAAAGAACAAAGGTGTGACAGAACCCTGAGGCACGCGAGAGATAGGGTTGGCCGTAAACGTACAAGAGAAGGGTTTAGAGACGGAGTGTTTTACGAATCGATCAATGATTTGATTTTCCGGAGGTTCTGGAAAAGCGGAACACTCGTCACACAATTGATGGTGCCAACATGTTATAGGCAGGCAATCTTAGAATATTGCTACGCGAGTGGGTTCAGAGATGCAAAGAACCTGCGAAGAGAAGTGACGAGAGAGGCATTTTGGCCAGGGATATATAGAGATGTCAAGCAATTTGTGAAAAGTCGCCAATGAAGCTATTGGTTGTGTCATTGTGAAGTGTGGTACCTTGATATGGATTATAGTGTTTTGGACAATGAACATGTGGTGGGTAGAACCAAGGATAGTGGTGTTGTGAAGTGCAGACAAATTGTGAGTGAAAGCGTGCGACGATGTGGTGAAGGGAAGGTGAGCCTAAGCCAAGCAAGGAAAAAGCACGCATCACAAGCTACGGGACACCATCAGAAGAGCAGAGGGCCGTAACCCCAAGGAGGAGGATGAAAGCAGTTTTTTGCGAAAAAAAAACTCTTCAAAAGGGGGCCCAATGTCATGAGTAAAGGGGCACGGGGCGCGCGCCGGACAGCGCAAGGCGTCGATGGTGTGCGGGGAATGGAAAAATACCCGATGGTGTGCACCCCCGCCACGTCGACGCAAGCCATTGGCCGGAGGAAGGCGCGTGCCACGCGACCCGAACTGAGGTGCGGAACCCCAGAGGATCAAGCAGTCATTGTTCGGTGGGGGCGTCGAGGAGCAAGGTGTGGCAAGCCAGCGTCGCACCCGCGACGAGAGAAGTAGGGCCTCGTTCTGGGGGCAGCGGCACGAGAGGCTCGGGAGGGTAGCCGTCGACCTTGGCGTCACCCAAGTGAGGCTCCCCGAGCTTGCAGCAGCCTCACTCAGCAGTTCGCAGGGCACCTACGGCACTACCACAGCTCGACGAGACGGCAACCCGCCGACAATCACCGGACAGCCACGTCAGCAGTTTGACCCAGTGGCACCAAGAGGATAGGCCGAGGGTTAGGCCTAACCGGACGAGACGACGTTCTAGAACGAAGACCGACGGGTCAGCGACGAGGACGACTAGCGAGGCGGCAGCTTCGACGACGGCGACTCCCAGACGTCGAGGAGTAGCATCGACGGGACTCAGCGTCGACTTTGGCGCGGAAGCGAGGCGACGGACTCACGCGAAGTAAGACCGTTCCATTTGCATCGCTAAACCAAGACGCCATAGTTGCCAGACTTTCGGGCCACTCAGGCCGAGTTTAGTTAGAAGTGTTTGTTGTATTCATTTGTACCGCGGGGCATTTTTGAAGATGTTACTTCTAGTTAATCTCTGGTGTTAACTTCTTGTTTGCCGTGTTGTGTGATAAAGATTTGTTTGCAGTGACGCCACGGTCTCCGGCCTCGCTCTCTCTCCCAACTCCATCACACATTGCAAGCGCTCCCGAGATACGTGACAAGAATACGTTGTCTTTTCCTAACAGATACGTAGAAAATAGGCCATCAGAAATGATGGTTGACATCACTAATTAATTGTTTAATTTCCTTTTTTTTTGGCTCCTTAATATTCCCGACGTTGCAGTGCATTTGCAAATATTTTGCTGTGTTCCGGCAAACATTTTTTTTTGACGTTGCCAGCGCGTAAACAGCTGGGTTTCGGTTTCTGCACTGCTTTTAATTTCAACTTTTTTTTTATCATATTGCACTCTTATAAATCTTCCTCGGCACAGTGCTTTATATTCTTTTGGTCAGAAATAGCACATCCCGAAAATTTTTAAAGCGCATGCTACTGCAACACAGTATGTATATAGACCTAGGGTTCGCATGAAATCGATTCCATCATTGAGTGGGAACTGCCGGTTTCTTTTTTTTTTCCTGTGACCATTTCTGACCCACTAAACAGTATTGTAAGGGTACGCTTGGTGCAATGCAGCACTGGCACCATTTCTTTTGCAAAAAATTAAAAACAATACGCTTAATAACATTGCCTTACACCAAGTTATCAACAGAGTTCCACGCTTCTGTTTTGCGTAATGGCAAATGATCATGCCACGATTGCCTTCAAGGTATACCAGTAAACAGTCATTATTTTAATAAATCTTCCATTGCGCTCTCGTGCGTGACATGCTTATTACTCGAAATGAATGCACAATCTGTTCAACAGATCGAGATATAAACAGCCGTGCAAATAGAAAGGTATCTGGTATGTAGTTTTCAGTATCGCTGAACATAGCGAACCGAAACGGTGAAGTATCCTGTCGCATGAGAGCTTTTCCAGCAAAGTTTATGTAGTTCACTGCAGAAAGGAGTGTTGTTCTAGGTGGGCGAATTCATTCCGGCCAACTGTTCAGCCACCACGTAGAACGACGCTCTTTGACGTTAATTCTTCCCGCACGGAGTGCAAAAATAAACGAGAATCTGAGATTACGTTCGGTTGCTGTTGAGCTATTCTCTGGCATCTGCATGATGCTTTTAAAAAAGCGACGAAATATTTCTAGGTACCGTGATACTGCTAAATGTCCGGCCACGCTTTGCGTTCAACGCCTCTGCACCCAAAGCGCTTGGAAAGGATATGGCGGTGAGAGGTCACGTGATGCAAGGAAGCCAATCACGTCGTTGGCGGCGCGCGAAAAACATGCGATACTCCATAGAGTTAATATACTGACTCTAGAGGAAAAGCTGGGCCGCGAGACCTATAACCACAAGAACGCTGACATCTTGGAACGTTGTCATTCTTGCCAGCACATATCAATCCTAAAGAAGCATCTGCACAATTAAAAACTTGCGGATATTGTTTTGTGTTTATTTTGAATACTTCTACGAAATAAGAGGACGGCTATTTATGCAATTTACTGCACGCGGAAAGGAGCGTTTACAGGCTGGTTAACTAGATGGCACCACCATATCAACACTCGCGAGTACGCGAGTGTGTGCTTGCGGCCGATTGCGCCGGTTTGCGCGTCGTGTTAAAGCCCCTGAAACTTCGCTCGCGACGTGTATCTCGTAGGTGTCATGGCGTCCATTTGTGTACGTTTTCTGTCGCCGCATACCACTCGACTTCATGTGACAGCCCTTTTTTTATTTCGAGCTAGAAACTTCATTGCATCAGTGCAAACCAGGACGGACGGCAAAGAGATGAGACAAGTCCTGAAAGTTATGTACGAACTAGTCGCAACCGATTTTTTAAATACTTTTTAACGGCGATAAAGCTTCGTGGGCCGTGTAACTTTAGTTTCGATTGAAGCTTTCGGGAGATGTCTCACTCACATTCGCCGCTGCATGCTGCAATCGACATTTTTCGGCTTTACGGCTCTCTGCGCTGAAGTACGGCAGCAATGAGCTGAAAAAGAACGTGGATACAGGTGTCTCGCCATTACAAGTCGAATCAGCGCGCGACCACGGCCTACGGACTTTGCTTCGAGCTGCGAATCTGAGTGACCTTTGTGCCAGCGAACGGAGAAACTTTGGTAGGGAGTGCCTAGTAAAAACCATGCACAAACAGGTGGAAATTTTAACTGTTATCATCCGGACCACCTGCACATACAACCGCACACTAACACACGGTTTCACGCATCAAAACACAGCTGATGTTCTCTGAACAGCGCGTAGCTGCCTTAGGTTGGTAGATTAAAACTGATTACTACCGTCAAATGTAGCGAGCGTCTCAGGGTCTGGCAACGCTGGCAACAATCGTTTTGTTCCATCATGGCGGAACCCATGCGGTTATAGGTTTCAATGCATGGGCCCTATGGGGAGCTTTTCCTCTAGAGTCAGTATATTAACTCTATGCGATACTCAGAAAAATTTCCAGCGAATCTATGTTTACCTGAAATCACTGGAATCGGTAAAGTACCGCTACCGTCCTGCCCGCCGCCATATTTGATCCAGCGCGGCCGAAGCTTCGGCGGCGCGTTGTTGATTTCACGCGGAGTAACGCATGCTTTACGCATTGCGTGCACTTTTCCAGCCCCCAATGAAGCATGCCGTTCTCTAACTGATTAGGAAAGAAATAGCGACACTTTTTACTTGCCTACACGCCCACGCACGCGCACTAACGCGATAAAGAAATGCGAACTGCGCGGCATTTACGCCCTCGGCTGTCCGCATTTATTAAATGCAAAGCATTTCTTAGCAAACTTCTGCGACATTGAACGTATCTATCTATCTATCTATCTATCTATCTATCTATCTATCTATCTATCTATCTATCTATCTATCTATCTATCTATCTATCTATCTATAGATAGATAGATAGATAGATAGATAGATAGATAGATAGATAGATAGATAGATAGATAGATAGCTGCCCACGACTATGTGCTCTCCAGGAGGTTTCGTTAATGGGATGTATACGAAATTTGGTATGGCACAACAGGACTGTATGACGAATACAAATTGCAGGTGGTAACATGAAAATAATGACATCCACGCCATGTACGGCATGATTTACATGGCACGCTCATGGTGTGCTTGCGGCCGCTTCGCTAGCTTGATACGCACCAAAATTGGTATGGCGTGACAAGAGTATGACGAACATAAGTTACTGGTCATAACGTGCAAATCATGGCAGGCATGCTATGTAAAAATGATTTACATGGCATGGTCTCGGGGCGTTCGCGGTCGTTTACTGTAATGCATATATACCGAAATTTAAATGAGATATTTCTGTATGACGAACGTTAGTGACAGGTGGTAACATGAAAATTATGACTTCCATGTTATGTAGAGCATCACTTACTTGCCACGCTCATGGTGCGCTCGCGGCCGGTTCGCTAGCCTGGCATGCACCGAAATTGATATAGCGTGAGGCGACTGTATGAGGAGCATGAATGACAGGTAGTAACGTGAAAATCATCACATGCATGTCATGTACGACATGATTTACATGCAACCTCATGGTGCGCTCGCGGCTTGGTCGCTAGCTTGATATACACCAAAATTTGTATATTGCGAGGTGACTGTATGGCGAACATGAATGACAGGTGGCAACGTGAAAATCATTACATGCATGACATATACGGCATGATTTACATTACACTGTCTTGGTGCGCTTCCACCCGTTTTGTTAACTGGATGTATACCAAAATTGGTAAGGCATGACCTGGGTGCGTGACGAACATAAATTACAGGTCATGCGTTGATACCGGATTCTACATGCATGACTAGATGTCATGAAATGAATGACTTCATCTGCCTCAAAGACGAACAAGGCGATATATGGAGCTCTTTGCTGGCTGCTTCGCATTAGATTTATTCCCACAATGCGTGGCATCTGCCGGATTGACACAAAGGGCACAATTATACAGTCACGTCACGCGCTACCAATCTTGGTGTATATCATTCCAGCGTACCCACCGCGAGTGCACTATGAGGATGGCATGTTAATCATGCCTTACATGACATGAATGCCATTGTTTTCATGTTACCACCTGGTGTTTATGTTTGTCATACAGTCACATCACGCAATACCGATTTTGGTGCATATCAAGCCAGCGAACCGGCCGCGAGTGCACCATGAGCATGGCATGTAAATTATGCCTTACATGACATGCGTGCCATTATTTTCATGGTGCCACCTGGTATTTATGTTCGTCATACAGTCACGTCAGGCAATACCAATCTGTAGTCGTCAGTTTTCATGTCCATTGATCGTTATATGTGAGCCCAAAGGCGCCAATATTACGCCAAACATGATTAAGAACTGCTTGGCAATGTTATTGTACATGAACCTTCTGCGGCAACCACGCCAAACAAGCTGCACTAGTGCAGGGGAGACACAAACATTCCCCGAAACATCATCTGCGACTTCTCAATGGAATGCTTGCCTCACAAATGCGCGTATCAATTGTGGGAACAAGTTTTTCCTGCCGTATTCTGTGCAGCCACACAGCCTGTCGCTTGGCATCCTTTTCCCACTGGAAATAGCAAAGAGGGCTTTGCCCGTTTCCCGCCGGTTGTTGCACCCAAAAGCGCAGCACCTAGGCATTACTCGATGCCTCGACAGGCTTGCGATAAAGTGTCAAAACGATACGGGATGTCGTAATGTTCCTGCACACTTTTCTCAGGCTATA
Source organism: Rhipicephalus sanguineus (assembly GCF_013339695.2). NCBI lineage: Eukaryota > Metazoa > Arthropoda > Arachnida > Ixodida > Ixodidae > Rhipicephalus > Rhipicephalus sanguineus. The sequence continues at coordinate 57,059,411 of NC_051176.1, forward strand.
AAAACAATCGCCCTCAAAAGCGCCGTGTGTCGGCGGCCGGGAGACACTAGCGAGGCGAACGAGTTTACCAGGCGTTCCACATCACGCGTAGGTACAGAAATGGGCCACTTTTTAGTGCGCGTCTCGAGGGCAGTTTTCAAACAGAAGCAAAATCCAGGATCATTGCTTTAAAGCGCACCCTGCGGAGCAATATCGCGGGTGATACTGCACACGCGGAAGCACCTCCGAGATCTGCATACCGCCAGCATTAAATGGTGCATATAAATAGCTCTCAGTATTATACACAGCCGGTGCCTCGTGGCCAGAAAAAAAAAAGTAATCTTGACACATTCTTGTAGTATTGTGCATTACTGTAAATGGTGTCTATTATTATTGTACATGCGAAGTTAATAAACCCTTAATAAAGAAAAAAAAAGTGGCGCGAGGCCGAGTTGTTTGCAGCGGCGCTGTGGAGCGAGGGGCCGCAGGTTCGAATCCCGGTGGCGCACTTTGCAATTTTTTGTTCAGATTTTTTTTCTTTTTTGGTTTTATTTATATAAATATACATATCCAGGACATGACGGCAACGGCGACGGCAAAAACCAGCCGAGAGTGTCCATATAATTGCTACCGCAATGAAAAGGAAAAGCTTGCGCCAGCAGGATGATGTGCCGACACTTGTTCCCGCCTATTTTTCCCGTCTGTTTTTTCCCTGTATATTTCCCCTTATAATTTCGCGCCAATTTTTTTCAAGCAGTGCTTCCGTGGCATTTATTTTGTAATTATAAATAATGCCTTTATTTTATATATTTATTTTACGACAGTACGCATTATTAGACCAACTCACTCGGTCAAGCTAGATATATGCTGTGCCATCAGAGCTTTACGGTGAGAAATAGGTCTGCATTCTTGATGTCGTTCATTCTATACTCTGTGTCCACGTTTGAAAGAGCCCTGCGACGGTCGTCGCGTAGCGCATATTTACGAAGGGTCCTGACCATTGAAATGCACTTAGTTCATTTTTCGTGATTGACGTCGTCTCTTTTACAGCGAAAGGTGTTATGAGATCATTTCAGCGGCCGGTTTTGGCGCCGTAGTTGTTCGCCGCCGCCGGTGTCCGTAACCACTATCGCTCGAAATAAGAAAAAAAAAACGAAATAAGAAAAAAAAATTCCAGGATGGAACGAGGTTCGAACCTGAGCCATCTGCGTGGGAGCCCAGTATTCAACCTCTGAGCCATGCCGGAGCATGAAGCAGCTTTGCAAAAAGGTCCTATACAGGCTTCATGTCGGGAAGGAACCACATTAACATATGCAATGTAGCGTGCTACAAGAGTAAAATAAGCACCAAGCGTCGCACAACGCGAATTCTGTAACCAGGCATTACACAATGCGAATTGCGAAACGAGTAGGTTGTTGAATGCTTCCAACCCATTACAAAGGGCTCCGCCATAATTCTTCATCGTCATCAGGCATGGCATCAACAAAGCGCGCATAATGCCTTACTTGCGTTTGGCAGGTACCACGGTTCTCCGTAGAATGACGAAAAATGGCATAGTGCGTGCTTCCCTACTTCTAAAAAATTACAATGATTTATAGCGCAGTGGGTTCCTCGCAAGTGCACTTGTATTGGTTGCCAAGGAAGCCCGTAAGCGCATGATCCATTTCCCCGGGGTCTCAGTAAAGTTCTTCGCCCCCCCCCCCTCTCTCCCACGTCAACGTATGTTATACAGCGTGGCGGGAGAAAGAAATAGCGACCGGGCGTCACCCAATGCAAATTGCATAACTGGTGGGCAGTTTAAAGCTTCCAACCCATTACAAAGGGCTGAGCCATAATTCATCGTCATCAGCCGTCGCGTCAACAAAGTGCACATAATGCCTTACAGACGTGTAGCTGGTGCCTCGCCTCTGCGCAGAATGACGAATATTGGCTTAGTAGGTGCTTCCCAACTTCGCTAAAATTGTGATTTATGGCGTAGTGGGTACCTTGCTAGTGTACTTGTATTAGTAGCCCCAAGAGAGCTTACAACGGACTCAGTAGGTGCTTCCCAACTTCGCTAAAATTGTGATTTATGGCGTAGTGGGTACCTTGCTAGTGTACTTGTATTAGTAGCCCCAAGAGAGCTTACAACGGACTCTAGAAACGCCGCTCTTCCAGCTTTCGCTGTGACTGTGCTGCGGTTTCAGTGAAGGCCTAGCGATTTTTTACTTCGGTCCTCGAGCTTGTTCGCTTTGTTTAAAGATTTACGAATTTTTGGACTATCTGATGTGCAATGAACGTACTATTTATCTACATTTTCTTTTTTTGTGCTTCTTCGTGTGCTAAACTTTCTAACATGCCATTTACTGCTATTTTTCTCATGTTTATAGCGTCTGTATAATCGATGTCAATGAATCGGCGCGTCTGCTTGGACTGCGTTTTTTTTGGATATGTTTCCTGTCTCATTTTCTGCAACGGCCTCTAATGTGAGGCTAGCAGTAAGTTCATATAAAAAGATCAGTAAAGTAACATACCTTTTGCTGCAGCTAATTACGATAGTTCGGGAGGTATTTTAGGATAAATGATTGGCAGCATTGTTTTTGTAACTTCAGTTGCTGTTATCAACGTGATCATAGCAGGTTGCGTAAACAGCACTGGGCTAAAGAGTTGGGAAAGGGGGCGGGGGAGTCGGATACCCCTTTACGTGCGTGCTACATGCTTGTGCTTCGATGTGTGAGTGCAGAGGCGTTAGTTAAGAGGGAGGGTCGGGGGAGAGGTTGAAAGGCTGCGCTTTCCCTATCACTGAGGTTGTGGGGGGAGGGGGGGCTCTGCTGTGGGGCGTGTGTTCAAACGGCCTGACTACCGGCTAATATTGTCCTAGACATGTAGCATATTACTCGGATGAAGCTTATGTCAACAAAGTTTTGAATTTTTTTCCACAGCCAAGGCAGATCCAATTTGTGCTATACCCCTCCCCCCCACCCCCCCCCCCATGCCGCCAATCGGCTGTGGTTATAATATTTGACTCAACTATGAATTAAATCGTTTTTTTATGTTCATCGCTTGAATATTGTTTTATGTTCTAACCTTTTATAGCTTTTTGTATTCTATTTTGTATTTCGTGCCCTTGACGACAGGACCGTACGGCAGTTGTTGGCTAGTATGCGACCATCCATCCATCCATCCATCCATCCATCCATCCATCCAGTGTCTTAAATCCAGGAATATCACAAGGGGGGACACACATCTTGCCATGGTGGCCATTTTGTTTTTACAAATATGGGTTTTATTTTTAGTTATATAAAAATTAAAACTATGCTTTGAAATAAAAGTTAGAAAGGGAGCATGGGCCTCGGCGCCGTGTCAGGGACCTTTACCTAACAACACTAAGCAGCTAATAGTAGAAACGTACGTTGGTGAAGTTAGTTTCTAATTGTAGCTCGTAGGTGGGCTCTAGCGTATGTATAATTAGCATGTGATTCGAATTAAACTATCAAATTAGTATTCAAGCATATTTTGTTATAACGCGCATAGGTACAGCATTTATATAACGTGACCTCCGTTCCCCATCGTGCATACCTGTTGCAACTATAGCCTTCCAGGATAACTTGCTTGCAAAACATGTTTATGTTCCCCGGTGTTATTTTTTTTTAATTATAGCAACCATAGTCGAGCAATCGGAAACCATCGACGTAAATAATGACATATGATCGGTGATTCTTTCTTTACTTTGCCTTTTAAAGTCAAGCATATTACATAATAAACATTTGCAGCACGTCGAAAGTAACCCCTAACTTCTTGGAAAGTTCGTTCTCTGCATTGAAACGGAAAGCAGCTTTCACTTTTGTACTTCGCTTCTGCTCTTAGGAAGGGCTTCAGATTGAGAGTTGGCTTTACGTTGAGTACGTTGTATTTAGCTGTCAACCAATTGAAATGCAATATTCGAAAGCTAAACCTCGAGGGGCGGCGGGAACCTGCAAGGGTTGCCCCCCAGCGTGCACACAAGGGGGGTCCGGACACCCCCACAAAGCACCTCTGAATCCCGCGGGATTTACTCCACTAATGCAGCGTTTCGCGTGCTTGGTCATGGCCAGGGTTGCTATTCTGAACATTGTCAAATTCCGCCATTGGTCAACCCTGATTGGCTAAGAGGACCGCCACGGCCTCTCTTATTGGCTTAAAATGCAACCATTACCAAATACTACAATATGCCGGAATTTGACAATTATGTCTAGAATAGACCCCCGAGGGCGGGGAGACACGACCAGCGTTCTCATTCGTGCCTTCGCGTGAATGAGAACTGTATATATGTTAAGTAAATGGTAACTCTAACATGACTCACGCGTTTTGACCTGACAATGCGAAGGGCAAAGAGAAGTTAAGGGCTGATACTATAAACAAAGTAAAAAGAAGTTCAAAAAAGCTGTTAATGGAACATCTACCATTGTCACCGAGCCAGGCAATAGGGAGTTTTCAAATAGGGGCCCCAAAAATTTGGGGCCGCAACGCCCTTTGCGTGTGCTCGCTTTGGGTCAAGCAGAAGCTAAGAGTTTTCGGATAGGGTCTGCGGCGCTTTTGACACTCCCCCTATTCTACGTCACTCTAGTCTGGGCCAAGAGCTGTCGCTTCAGTGGGTGCCGTAACGTTTGCTTGACTCAAAGCTTTTGGGGCAGGCGTTAGGGCTCCCGCTAAATTCGAGAAATAGCGTCCCCAACGCAAAACCCAAACGCTGATTGGGTCACGCGCATGCGCAGTGGCCTCGACGCTATTTCTTTGGGGCCCCTATTCGAAAACTCCCTATTGTTGTTGTTGGGGCAGACGTATCATACTTTCTTCAACCAATCTGCGACACCGACAGGACGGATGGAAGATTGTTTCAAAATTGGCAACACGAGTCAGTGAACACACAAATGGTCCTTACTACTCGCAAAGAAATGTTCAAAGAAAGTAGCGCCACAGGCTAGAAGCGGAATATCGCGGGTGGGGACAATGTACGCACTAGGACGTGCCCGTTAGCTGCCTTGATTAGCGCAAAGTGAAAAGGCCATTGTGTCTTACATTGGCTGCTCGTAAAAGCAAGCAGCCCACATAAGACAATATGGCCTTGTCACTTCGACGTGGGTAGAGGGAGGGTTTCGGAGGGCAGGCGCCCCCCCTGAAATGTTCGCCAGCTCCTCCCCCCCCCCCCCCAAGTGCATAGCCAAACAACGAATGCAAAGTACCCCGTCTCCCTCACTTCCCCGATGCAATTCACTTGATGTGGAAAAGCTCCCCCTCACCCAGTACAAGAATCTTGGCGCCGCACCTGTTCGCGTCAATTAAGGCAGCCAAGCGAGCACTGGTGGTTTCTTGCAAAAGCTATAGAGCATGCTGCTAAGCACGCCCCCCCCCGCCCCTTGAAACGCGGAAACGGTAGTTCTGGGAATAATTCATTCGGCCAAACATTTCCGAGCACGACGTTTTCGAATACGACACGGAATTAGATGGTCGAGTTTTCGCAGTTATTCAACTCCTTCATTATTTAGGCTATTTCTGAAGGACAGCGGTTGCTCTACGCCTAATTAACGTTCCATCATACAAGCTTGAAGAGCTGTCTATAATTTTCATTAGTCGTTAAATAATAACGGGATGCATTAACAAGCAGCCGGGCAACAAAGTGAGGTTCGGTGTTGTCGTGGTGCAAGGTGATACAAACGCCGAAGTTCCGTGCGTATAACAAGATACGTTTATTGCGCAGGTAATCGAATAATGCACAAGAAAATAGATGTACTGACAAGGCCACATATACTGGCACTATATCCTACACACTTCGAGTTGTAGGTCACAGGCTTACGCAACGCGTTGCATTGATTTGACACATTATTATTAGGTGAGGGGACTGTAACATGTGACTTGGTTTCACACAGTATTGCTTGTACAGTAAAAAAGATAAATAAATAATGAAAGCATGCACTTAAATATCACCATAGAGCGTAGCATAAGATTTATAACTTTTAAGTAAAAAGTCAATAAACAAACTACCACTTAAGCACATTAAAATGTTTTGCTTTGCCTGCGCTTGCAGACATGTTACAAAAGCACCTAACCATTTGTCGCAGAAAATTGCCGTACAGAAGCAGCTGAATTTACTAAACATTCGAAACGATGGTGTATAAATAAGATTTACACGTTGCCACGTTAGGCAAAATGTCACAGACGATTACCGATAGACGAACATTGCAGAATGTTGTCTACACCTTGAAAAATCTCATGGGGATCGCATGCGAAGCGGAGCATAGCATCTAGCAGACTTTGAAAACAAACTGTCATCATTAAGCACATTTAAGTGTTTCGAATTTATTTCGCACGTACACTTATTGCGACAATGCCTATCTATCACCAGAAATAGTCGTGCGGCTGGAGCAGAATTTTTTAAGGGTTTGAGAAGTTGGCGTACAATTAGGAATTGCAGTGAAATTGCATCGTTGCGGCTTTCGGAAAAATATCACAGATGATTATTGACAGTCGAACGTCGCACGTTAGCGTCTACACTTTGAAAGATATCGCAGACAAAATGAAGTCTCTCTCACGGGGTTGGATGGACGACGCCTCAGTAACGGTTTCTGGGCCGGACTACTCCGATAAACGCAGACACGCAGCAGAGGCGGCCAAGGCATGGGCTCTCATGTGGAAAGGCGCCTTCCGACGACCTCCATTTCGCCAAGGTCGGCGCCGTGTAGTAGGGCCTCTACTGACGCAACCAAGTCCGTACCTGGACCATCCCGCGGACGTCCAAGTAGTGCGCATGAAGCGACCGCAGGTGTGGCAAGCAGCCCTCCAGGATCATAAAGAAGTCCTCGGCCTCCCTCTCGAGGGTCCGGGTCGCGGTCAGAACGCACAAGTGCTGCAGGCTACGAACAGCGCCGTACAGAAGGTTCTTAAGTAGAGAAAACCATTGATGCGCCGTCGGCGAAAGTGATTGGGTGCTGCTCGTTTCCGGTTAAAAACGGCTTCCGGTAGCTGTGTTCTTCCTAACGCTGGTTCGCCCGTTTGTCTCGTGCAGTAGAGTCTCGCTGTCTTCGGCCTGGGCGAAGCGCACTCCCAGGGTCTCCCTGCCGGCCACGAGCGTCAACCAAGTCAGCAGCTCGTTGAAGCGGAGGAGCTCGCCCAGTCCATGTGCAGTCTCGCACTTTCACGGGGTCCTCGCAGTCCACGCTGAGGCGTAGATCCACGACCCGGCACAGGTGAAGGAAGGTCAAGTCGTCGACCGCAGCCGTCTCGCCGATGCTGAGCCGGCGCAGCCTGGTGGTCTCGTGCAACTTCCAGAAACGGCGTGCCGTGAAGAGCAGCGGACGATGGCACGCCTCGCACGAGAGCGCACCGTCGCTTCCGACGTCGAGATGCTCCAGGAAGAGGAAGCCGCGAGCGAGAGATTCCAGGGAGTATACATGGTTCACGCCGCACGGCGCGACCGCCAGGGAACGAAGGTTGGGCAGCGTCGAGGTGACCACCAGGCAGCAGTCCGCTTCTTCGGTGAAATGGAAGGCGGTTATGTTAAGTTCCACTAAACGGGAGACGCACGCGTCGAAGAACTGCATCATTGGGTTCATGTATCCTCGGTGCGCTGTCGGCGAGGTCCGAACTTCGAATCCCCTGGGCGGCATCAGGGCCAGGGACAGGCGTGAGACGTCCTTCCTCGAATCGGCTTGCCCGGCGGCGTGTTCGAACAGGCAGGTGGACCTCGCGTCGCCCTCGACGATGACCACGGCTTGCTTGATGCCGCGCAGGATTACTTTCCTTTCGATCACGTCCGCAAAGGTGAACAGGTTAGTGGCTTCTTCGGGTTTGAACCGGCAGTCGACGTTGCCCCAGACCGCGTCTTCGGCGCTGAAAGTACGACGTCACACGGCCCGCTCCATCATCCGAGTTCCCAGGTTTATAGGCGTCAGCAGCTCTTCGTGGCTGTACTTGAACGTCTCGAAATGCGGCTTGCGTTTCGTCAGCTCTCGGCGGCAGGCTTCGGAGACCGGCACGTAGGAGTCCTCCTTGCGGATGGCGTGCACGTGCAGGTGACGCAGTCGGCGACACCGGGCCACGAAGTTGTCCAAGAAGTAAACAATCTCGTCCGTGACGGCCAGATCTACGTACTACATGGTGTTCAACCTCGGGCCCTGCAACCTGAGAAAGGTGCGAAGGTGAGTCACGGTGCGCTTGTCCAGCCACGTCTTGTGGTGGCTGTCTTCGTACAGCGACCACTCGAGCTTTATGACGCCGGTCAGCTTGAGGGCCAGGAGGTTGAAGAGAGCGATCGGCTCGACGACGCAGTTGACACAACACAACTCTTGAAGGTTGTGGCAATAGCGGGCGATGTCCAGAATCGACGCCGAAGGGAATGCGAGGCAGTTCAAGCGAAGCCGTCGAACGTGCGGAGCGAGAGGCACGTCTTGTACTCGGTCGCCGTCGACGAGTTGCTCGCGCGTTGCCAACACGAACTTCTTGACGATTCGGTCGTCCGTCTCCGGATCGAAGGTCATTGTTCTCAGGGTCTTCGAGCAGAACGCGAACCGCTTCAGTTTGGGTGATGCCTCGGCCACAGCCAAGAGGGACGCGGCGTCCAGGTAACTGAATATCCTCCTCCATAGGTCGAGCGGGAAAAGTCCGAGGAAGTTCAAGGCTTGTCGGGGAAGTGCCGGGACCGTCCTCGCCGCGGAAGTTGATGCCATGGCTCACCGTACGTGAATTCAGGTGGTTAGACTCTATAATTACTATCGGAAAGCCGCAGCTGCAACCGACGATAAGTTTACGAAGAATGGAAGGGTGTCGTCATCGAGCACGTCGAGATGGAGAACCTAGTACACGCGAATGGTCTGATGTAAGGTCCCTAGATTTTCCCTGTTCTTAAGTAGAGAAAACCATTGATGCGCCGTCAGCGAAAGTGATTGGGTGCTGCTCGTTTCCGGTTAAAAACGGCTTCCGGTAGCTATGTTCTTCCTAACGCTGGTTCGCCCGTTTTTCTCGTGCAGTAGAGTCTCGCTGTCTTCGGCCTGTGCAAAGGATTTGCTGCGGTCGACACGAGAATTTTCGTGAATGCCTGCTTGTTGTACCTACGGGTGCTCCACCCAGTCGAAAAAAGGGTTGGCGCTCTTTTCTGTGTCTCTTGGAAAGCACGACAAGACAAGGCGTAAAGCGTGGCTGCACAGAATAGGGCACACCTTGCTGGACTTCAAGCCTACGAAGTCCAGCAAGGTGTGCGAGGTAATTTACCTGTTTTCCGGTCCACAGAACCGTTGAAAGACAAACGTATCACTGTCCTTTTAAACCAGGTGAGAAAGCGTTCGGTTTCGGCCGTTCGCACTCCCGTGTAAGCGCCTGTTTTGACACATTTAAGATCGTTGATTTTGCATATCTATTGCGACCGCCTTTTAGAAAGTATGAGCGCGAAGCATATTTTCCACCTTCAGCACATAGATGCATATGTTCCGCTAAGGCTCGTGCTAGATTCAGGCCACTGAGAATGCTGGTAGAAGCTCAGTGGGATTAATAAAAAAAAAAAAAACTTTGTGCTGTACTTTATCCGCGCACGTCAAAGGATACCATGTGGCCGAAATTAATACAGTGTTCACCTCTATCCATTACGGCATAATTAATAGCGCGACTGTCGCTTCGGGCGATGTGCATTTCATAGCACTCGCGGTGCCTTCACAGCTCGCCTTGAAGGAAAAAAAGATCTAGTGGCATTAGGCTTTGTCTCACACACTATAGTGGTATTAAAGAATTGACCCGAGTATTGGAATCATTTGCGTTTCTGAAACGATACGGCGCGTACCTTCCATCGCAGAATGACAAGGATCTGCTTTCATGACATGCGAAATCGATGTGAAAGCTATTCTGCACTAACTTACAGCGAAAGTAGCCCTACGAACTTCATGTGTAAGTGTATCTGCAGTTTCGAAATGTACATAATATTTTTTATATATTGCTAACCACAAGCAGACAAAAATAACTGACTCTCTGAAAGATGGAAGCTGCTGCTACCCCGACCTCACTTAAACGAATGCGCGGTGTTTTATATCGATGTACTGCAGAGTTAGTAAACTTCCATGGCTACCGTAAACATAAGTCCCCGCGAACAATCAACAATGCGACTTTTACCTGCTCCTGATTATAACCTCAGAGTTTTAACAGTAAATACATAAGACTCGCTACTTAAGTAGGTGTTAAACTTAGTAATGTGTTGTTTGTGTGCCTGCTTTCAAAGCTTTGGACTAAATATGAACTCCGAGGAACTCGGAGGATGGGTTTCGCGGACCCCCAAAATGGCTTCGCGGTCCCCAATTTGAGAACCACTGATCTATACTATTTAGGAAGCTTCCAGATTCGTGTGATGGCTGAAAGCATCCTAAATACGCAGATAGCTGATCACGTTGTTTTACGACGATCTTTTGAGCCGCTGTGAGCCGTAGGGTAAGAAAAGTAAGTAAATGGTGTTCACGTCTTCGCTGTTAAGAGCATGCATTTAAAAGTGCTAATATTTTTGCGCGTAAATTTCATGCGAAGACTCGGGTCTTCTAAAACGTGCTAGCGCAATACATGCATTGTTCTGATATTCGAAGCGGCGGAACACACGTTTCTGCCATATGTGAAACACAGGGTGGCACATGGCCAATATATTGTAAATACATTGCTCAGTAATCGCCACCTTTTACACCCCGGTGCGATACAACGTAGCAGGTGTCGCCAAAAAAAAAAGTTGCGGACGGACTCGGTTAACGCCGACAAGTTGCGCGTTGAGCCCCAACAGTGCGGTATTAAAGGGGCCCTGCAACACCTTTCTTAGTTATATTGGAATAGTCTCATTATTGACGTATGACTCTTCACGAGTCATATGCCGCAAAAATTTTTCGAATCCGTCAAGTCTAAGTGGTGTTACCAAATTATAGAGATCACGTTCCGCAGCTTTCTCCCTCAACTCAACGCCGCGAGCCCGCGGAAAGCTAGGCAGCGAGTCGAGGGAGGGAGCGCAGAGGAGCGAGGCTCCGCCCAAGAGCGCCGGCGGAGCTTTTTCTTCATTTTTTTCTCTCTGACGTCTGGGCGCAACCACGTGGTCTGTGCCGCCACTTCCGGTCGGCTTGCGTCGTTCTCGTCGAGCGGAGCCGATATTGCGCGTGCTTGAAAACTGCGCGTCGGTTTGGTAATGTTGGGTGTGCACCTCGAACGCCGTAGTGTTTTCATCGCTCTGCCAACCATGGAAGCAAACCTGCGCGCTCGTTTGGAACGAATGACAGCTGAGATCGGTTTCGGCCCATACTCCGATACACCGCCTCGTAAGACGGCACTGGCAGACGACCCCGAAGCGCCGCCATTACCGGACGCCAGCATTGTTATCGGAGACACGCTGCGCCCGTGCCTCGGTCGGTCGTGAGAACGTGCCGACGATGCAGTTCTCAGCTGACGAGGCAACACTCGAACGGCTGCCACTCTCAACGGCAACCGGCGATGGTCAAAAGCACAGAAATATTCACGTTTTCGGCACTGCGCATGGCGAAGAAAACGGAGCCACGCAACTACGAGCAGACGAGCTGTCGGTGAGACCGGAAGTGCTAATATTAATGTTTGTTCGGTGTTTTTAACGCGATAACAGAATATAAACATACATATTATCTACTTATTGAACTCAAAATTAACAACGAAAGTAATAATGAGGGTGTTATCGTGATTATAACATCAGCCAATGGTGGAACTGCCGACAATCGCGTCATATTTTGCGGACTAATACATCATTTGTCGAGAGAAGAGGGAGCGATTTTCAGCTGATTTTGAGAATTTATTGTAAATTCCAGGCCGTGCGCATCGCTATAATATTTGGCTCGCGTGTTCTCGGGAGCCTCGACTACCGATCGGCAGCGCTTTTTAGCATGCTCGAAAAGTGTTGCAGGGCCCCTTTAAGCCCCTTAAGGATCGTTTTTGATTGTCTGCACTTATGCGGTCGTTAAAAGTCGTGAACGGCTAACGCTGTCGGCACTCAGCGGCCGTTGGCGGTCCGGCACTCTTTACGCGGTTTCTCCGTCCTCGGAGTTTAGGAAAAACATGGCGGCTGACTCCGACTGCGTGTGAGAGAGGGTTGAGAGAGGATGTAGAGAGGAGGCAGTTGTCGCTTCTTAAGAAGAGAAGGGAAAAATCTAGGGACTTTAGTCTAGTGGACTGCATGCGAACGAGTTTCGTAGCGAAATGTGCATCCAAGCCCCTTTTTCTTCTCTCTCCCTTTTTCTTTATTTTGGAAAGTTATTTGCAAAAAGTACGCGAGAGTCCGCATGTCGCTTTGAGAAAAGGAGAGATGAAAGAAAAGCTATGCGAAAAGGGAAACCATTGTATGGTGCTGAGCCGTGTGTTCGCGCAGGGGGGGAGAGGTTCTTTGCAGTACGTTCCACATGGGTCTCCTTTGCGCATGCGTGTCCACACGGCTAGGTACCTGGGGACAGAATCTCTAGGGGTTTTCGATCGTGGCGCCGTCACTTTAAAGAGCCATTTTCCTGTTGCTCAGTGAAGGCCCTCTGCGCCCTTCGGGCGCGGAAAACTAATCGTGGCTTCGCCCTCGCTACGCGAGTGCGGCCATTTCGCTAACGCTCAATGGCCGGTTGCCAGGGTCTCTGTCACGCGCTACTGGCCGCTGTCGCGGCCACGCGCAGTGACACGGGCACACCACGGCAGGCGCCCGTCCGTGCCAGCGTCCGTGGTGTGCCCGTGTCACTGGGGCGCACGTAACCCACGAGCCGCTTTACGCTTCTCAGTCTGGTAACAGACTAATGCAACACCAAACAATACCCTGCCGGACAAAAAAAAAGAAAAAAAGATTCGGGACAGCAGCGAGGTTCGAACCAACGTCCTCACAATTCCGAGCACGACACGTTAACCGCTGCGCCACTAGAGCCAATCGGTTCGGTAAGTTTAACGGGCTGCATTTGTATTGTCACGACTCGCGGTCATCGTCGTCGGTACAGACACACACCATGGTGCAAGAAAAATACTTCCTTACGCCGTGAAATAAACGCTCGGACTCGTTTGAGCGCAGCAGCTCTGTCAACACCAGTCGGCCAGAGAACACCCATGAGTCGGCGAAGCGGCGTTCCAAGGAGCTCCGCTACGAAGTGACGGCGCCACGATCGAAATCATGTGGAACGTACTGCAAAGAACCTCTCCCGGCGCAGGGGGTTACAGTAAATAGCGGCACACGCTTTTTCAGCAACCGCTTGACACCAAAGCGTGACGAATTTTAGTTCCATACTGAGGAGAGACGGTCACCTCCCCACTCTCCCCTTAGCACACTCTGTTTGAAAGCATTGCTTTGTTACCAAAGGCAGGGTTGGAAAGTGGCATTCCTAAGCCTTTCTGTTCCTGATTTTCCACTTTACCAAACACGTGGTGACCCTCCCCACCCCTTTTCAACACTTCCAGTCCAGTGCAGTCAGATGCGTAGGCAGAACTTTGCTTTGGGATTGAGGGGGCCACCTATATGAAGTGGGGGTCGGGCAGACATGTGTGGTCGAGTATCATTTTGGGCTGCGTATCCCATGGCAGAGAAAAATTTCCGGGGGGGGGGGGGAGGCACGAGCCTGGTGGGCCACCCCCTGGCTACGCCACTGAGTGCACTCATTATGCCCCACGCATCATCTACATATGTAAATAGTCCCTTTCTATCCTCTCTCTAACCATTATTCCTCCCTCCTCCTCTGATGCCCGCCATTCAGGTGTGAGCTGCTCGATTTAGACAGTTGCAGCTTACAGACTTACAGCTGTCGTCATTACCCTCTTCTTTTTCTCCCCCCCCCCCCTTTTCCCCTTTTTTTTAATGTGGAATATTTCCTGCAATAAGCGACCACTTCCTACTACGCATCGCGCTTTCTCCTTGTTCACACCACGGCCGGTCTAGAGGCGCGCGCTCGCTCCTTCAAGGAGCGAGCGCGCGCCTCCAGACCGGCCGTGTTCACACTAACATCGTCACGGAAGAATCACCGTTGGACAATGGGATTCCTTGGCTCTCTGGAGAGACCTGTGAAAGCTAGGGACTGTGTGTATGCGTGTTTTCTCCTCCCATGTGCAAAAATAACTAAAAAGAAAATGGTGGTAGCCTGCACCACCGATAGGTCGGCAAACTAGCTCATGAGCCGACTCACTCAGACTCAGATCGAGTCTGAGTGAGTCGGGTGAGCCTGGGTGAGTGACATCTTGGTGAGCTTGAGTCCGAGCGAGTCCGGTTGAGAAACATTTTAATGAGAATCAGTCCGAGTGATTCCGGTTGATGAAATTTTTGGTGAGTCTGAGTGAGCCCTAAGCGCAAAATATATTTCTTGAGTGAGTCTAAGTGAGCTCCACATTTTTTGCCGACCTATGGTCCTATCTACTCAGCTTCAGCATTACTATTAGCCTTATGTCGGCTCAAGTTTATACTCACGTCTACTCATAGTTTTACGCACTAGTGTCCATACGCCAGCTTAATATTTATTGATTAGAGGCAAGAGTTACGAAGGGAAGGGGAAGGTGGGAGGGGGGTCCTTGACCTCCGCACGCAAACTCTTTCGCGGGAAGTTCTTCATAAAAATATCTCGTGTGAGTCATCTCTTTCAATAAAAATGTCCTCACTGAATTGTAACCACTGATAAATCTTATTTAAAATCACGATATGAAAAGGTGCCAAGTAGAGCACTGATTACGCGAGATATTGGTGTTAAAAAGCATCGACACCGTGGCCGAAAAAGCTAATTATACGCTAACGGACTCATGGGTCGACTCACTCAGACTCGGATCGAGCTGTGAGTAATCAATCTTGTAAAGCATGTTTGTGCTCGCCGGCGATTTTTTTATTAATACAATCATGGTGGAGCAATCGGATTCCTGCTTCCTTGTTAATGGATTCCAACAAATTGTCTACACAAATGAATAACGGTAGATGATCGGGAATTCTTTTTTTATTTTGCATTTTGAAGTGCAGCGTAATGAACATTTGCGGCACGTCAGCAGTAAACTATTTCAGGAAGCTCGTGCTCTTAGTAACTTTTGAAACGAAAAGCAGATCTCACTTTCGTACTTCGTCTCGGCTCTTTGGAAGGGCTTCAGATTGCTTCACAAGGGCTTCACATGTAATAGCCCGTAGCTGCGTTGATACAAGGTACGTCGCTTATTAAATTATGGTGTGAATGGTCTAATGATGCTGAAGCCTCAACGCTGATAAAATTTCAAAAAACCCGCCTCAGGGTCCATTTAACTGTCAAGTAATTCAAATATGATGTTTGAAAAATTTATCTCAAGGGAAGGGGGGGATATTTGTAAAGGGTATCCCCCTTAGCCTGAACACAAGGGGAGTCAGGACCCCCCTGACCCCCCCCCCCCCCATGATTTACGCCACTGCATCCATCCGTCCAGTCTGCCTACCTTTCTGTGTGTCTGTCTGTGTCTGCTGTGTCTGTCTCTCTACTTGCTGTAGGCAGGGACCGTTGTGTGGATCGGCTACAGCTCCGTGCGCAACGACTTTGGTTGTTCTGCTAAAGAGTAGTCCCCTTGTCTGGGTAAGACAACTATCTTCTCGTTGGCGTGGGGCCGCGAGATTTGCCGCGTCTGTTTGGCGCTGAGCGGCGGCACCCGTGTCCGGGTAAGACCGTTTGCCCAGAACAAGAGCCTTCCGCCCTGTGGCCCGGGGCGGGAGGCCTGCCGGGGTAGACGTCTTGGGTGATGATGGGTCGATGAGTATGTGAGTTCTGGGACAAAGTGCCTTCGGCTCCCCTTCTGACAACGGGAGACATTTTCTCCGTGGCCGGCCTGTGGGCGGAGTTGATATTCTTACGTTGTAGCGGAGTACACTGATGTGCAGGGAGCTTCAGGAAAGGGGGGAGGGGACGAAAAAAATTGACATGCCCTTTGGGTAACGGTAAAGAGAGAACAGGCTAAAGCGATGCTCTTGCTAGGTGCTTATAACTTTACTTTGACGTCCTCAGTCGACTGGATTGTCCCTGCCTCCTCCCTTTTCCCCCCTCCAGACCCCCTGAGGCTGTCTGCACCTCACCCAAATGTTGCACTACGTCCGGGTGCGGCCTACCTTTGACCAAAAGACTGTGTGATCTGATGGCGCCATCATTCGCTCACATGACTTTTGGTCCAATTCGCGTTCACGCCAGCTATGGACGCGATGCATATTACTCATGGGTCAAACAAGGCTTTCGTCTCACAACAGAATGGAGAGGAAATTTGAAACAACGTACGGAGCGGCAGCCCGCACGCCTGCGAACACCATCATCCAAACGACGAAGTTCAATGTGTTAATGTTTTCACTGGACAGAGAGACAGCTTTATGAAAGAAAGAAAGTCATATAATTGTTGGGATTTTACGTCCCAAAATCACGATACGATTCTGAGGAACGCCGTAGTGGAGGGCTCCGGAAATTTCGGCCACCTGGCGTTCTTTAACGTGCACCTAAACGTAAGTACACGGGCCTCCGGCATTTTCGCCTCCATCGAAAGTGCGACCGCTGCAGCCGGGATTCAATCCCGCGACCTTCGGGTCAGCAGTCGAGCACCATACCACTAGACCACCACGGCAGGTGAAAAAAAAGAAAGGGTGCTGGTATTAACCAGAATAAAAAAAAAGTTAACGCTGCTTGCACTAAGCCGCGCAAGACTGGGTCACAGCATAGCTGGTGGGCACTAAGGCGGTCCTGCTTTGGCTAGGCTTTTACCCTCTCACCTCCCTCTTTCCCACGCCTTGCTATTCCATATTATACATGGCTATGCTTGCTCCCTTTTTACTATCTTTTTTTTACATCTGTGTCTTTGTATCTATTTCTCTCTAGGTCTATTTATTTCTCTATCTTTTAACAGCGAATCTATTTCAGCTAGCCGTAATGTGCGGCCCACGAGAAAACTATCATCATCATGAACTGGTATGTGCCACAATTTGGGCAGATCCCACTACTCACCGCTACGGCGTGGCCTGTAATAACCCTGAGAACGAGTACAGACAGAAGGAAAGAAAGAAAGAAAGGAAGAGAGAGAGAAACAAACAGAGAGACGGAAAGAAAGATAAAGAAAGAGAAAGAAAAATTCTTGCCGAAAAACAATTCTTCACGGTGCGGGATTTGAACCCGCGTACCCTCGATCCGAAGGCGAGCATCCGAACCACTCGGCTATCCAGGTACGCTAGCAGAGCATAGCATAGGCTTGTATAGTAGAGTGTATCAAGAGTGCGGTAAAGGGAAATGAGCGGGATGAGGAGAAATGTGACAGTGAGGAGGAGGAAACACTACTCACCACTGGTTCACTAAGAGAGAGAGAGAAAGTTATAGAAAGAAAGAGAGAGAAAAATGAAGAGAAATAAAGACATAAGAAATAGACTTGGCACGACTAGTGCGAAGCTGCCGTACTATAGGCAGTGCTGGGCAGTATCGAAGATACATGTATCATAGATACTATCTAAGATACTCTTCGGGTATCTTGTATCTGTATCGCGATACGTCTCACAAGTTGAGTATCTGTATCTGTATTTCCGATACATTCAGTAATGTATCGTGTATCTTAAGATGCAAGATACTCCTATAGGAACACAACCCTACGAAACAATAATTGCTGGCTCAACTTCGCTTCTCAAGCTGGTACTGGCGGCACTAAAACGCCTCACATAATTTGATCTTTCTGGCAGAGTCCACCAGTGAGGGCAGGCGATGAGGTGTGCGCGTCCGTTTTGGTTGAGCAGAGTAACATGACAGCGCTGGCGCAGTCTCGACAGAACAAGCGCGCGAACATCTATGCTTCAGTATGGAGAGCTGGGCGAGTTGGTTTGAGGACATTCTTGGAAACATTTCGGCGCGCACACAAAAGACGAAATGTTTTCGTCTTTTGTGTGCGCGCCGAAATGCTTCACGTGCCTTTCGTTTTCTCGATTTTTTTTACTTGTGCCACTGCCATGACACTTACCCTTATCCACTGTCCAGCGCCGCGTACCACAACGCGTGCGGCGATTATCGCGCAAATTCTGATGCCGCTCTCCTGCGTGGTGCTTCGTTACGAAATCTGAAGCATAGGGGTGCTTTGCGTCTCGTGGCTTTCACACATCAGCGATTTGAAGGATTTTGTGGATGTAAGTTCGACTTACACGCGATTGACTTACGTGCAAATTAGATGCTACCTATAGCACCTCTAGTACCGATGCTAGATCTAATAGAGTAAGCGTTTACCTAACAGAAGATATTTTCGTGTACCCTATCTTTTTCTTCCTGCTGTCGATCGAGTACCAGGCGCGGCGGTCGCATTTTCGATTTAGGCGAAAATACTTGAGGTCCCTGTGTTTAGATTTAGGTGTACGTTAAAGAAACCTTGATGGTCGAAATTTCCGGAGCCCTCCACTATGGCGTCCCTCATAATCGTATCGTGGTTTCGGGACGTTAAACCTTAACAATTATTGTTATTATCTTCCTGCTATCTTTATTCAAAGAGTTTTTGAAATCATAATTTTATTGTTAGCACAAGTGCTTTCTTATATAGTTGTCCTTCTCTTGCATCCCGTACATCACCTAGCGCTCTGAACTGTTTTTTTCCGGTCTGGTCACAGCAATATGTCTCTTGTAACGTGCTGTAAAAATAAGCGTTCTGCTTTATTCTACAAAACGGTATTTGCCGGAGCTAATTGGTTCATAGCTAACACTGGTTTGAGCAGCGGAGCTTAAAACGAGGGACAAAAAAGGAAGACAGACAAGGATGTCGCTGTCCTTTTTTGTCCTTCGTTTCAAGTTCCGCTGCTGAAACCAGTGTTAGCTTTATCCTTATGTTGAACTGTCTTCTTTATTTCTGCTACTGTTTACACATTTATATTTAACTTGAGATTATGGTTCTGCCAAGGCAGTGGCGTAGCCAGGGGTGGCACACCGGGCCCGTGCCCCCCCCCTCCGAAATGTTTTTTTTTTGCCATGGCATACAGAGCGCAAACTGACCCTTCACCACATCTGCTGCCCGACCACCACTTCAGATGAAGGAGGTCCCCCTCCCCCCCCCCCCCCCTAAAAAAATTTCTGGCTACGCCCCTGTGCCAAAGCAATTTTGAAAACAAATATGTAATTATGTGGGCGCGCACTGACTATACAGTACCAGACATCCTGCTTACTGCTTAGCAAAACAGCGAAATTGAGTTTGCACTAAAATAGCGGAAATATTTAGGAGCCATCCTAAAGTCGTTAGGAAGGGGATTCGAGAAACGTTGCTATACTAAATTATCCGCTTTTCTCATGAGCGTCCCAACGAGCCGTTTCAGTCAATTTTTCATAGGCACTGAATCTTTTTATTGTCTTACATTAACAGGTAAATTGGCGATACTTCATGCTTAATTGTCATAGCTATTAGGGGTGCCGCCTGTATCGTGTTTCAATACTTATTCGCGATGAATGTTTGATACAGAACGGCTTTTCTATTTTATTTACGTATATTTGTTTTTCTTTTTGAGGCCTCCCTAATTTTTTTTACTATTACTAATCGCCAGGCATGAATAGTAGCGGTGTCCTGCGACAATTTGTGCAACTATACTCCCGCGCGATCTTATTTCTTTATTTTGGTGTGGTCGGGTTTAAACCGCGAAAGAAATATTAGCAGCCATCTAATCAAGCCGCGCCGCGATGTTCCGAAATCTTCGCGATTGTTTCAGATTGTTCCGTTAAGATTACGCGCGAATCCCAGCCGCAGCGGCCATATTTTGATGGAGGCGAAATGCTAGAAGCCGGTGTACTTAGTGTACTTAGATGTGAGAAACGTATTATGCAGAATCGTATCAACGAGCTCCCACTGCAAATCTGCACCGCGCACAGGCACGCTTGTATTC
The DNA here is from genome assembly GCF_013339695.2 of Rhipicephalus sanguineus. Classification (NCBI taxonomy): domain Eukaryota; kingdom Metazoa; phylum Arthropoda; class Arachnida; order Ixodida; family Ixodidae; genus Rhipicephalus; species Rhipicephalus sanguineus. The sequence goes on from NC_051176.1 coordinate 57,079,197, forward strand.
AGTCGTATACGCGCCATGGTGATCTTGTGCTTATCGGTGACTCGACTGCTAACCCGCAGGTCGCGGGATCAAATCCCGGCCTCGGCGGCCGCATTTTCAGTCGCGGCGAAAACGCTAGAGACCCGTGTACTTAGGTTCAGGTGCACGTTAAAGAACCACAGGTGGTCGATATTTCCGGAGCCCTCCACTACGGCGTCCATCATAATCATATCGTGGTTTTGTGACGCAATACCGGAACAATTATTATTGAAATTATGTGCAGTACGCGAGCACGCTAGCCGAAACGTCTTTTTCCGCATTTTATTTCATGGTCGGTGTCCTGCTTTTATTCTTTCATGTCACTTCCCGACCAGACGGGTTTCCGTCAAAACCTCGACTTCTTCAGCACTCTAGTTAATTCGGAAGCTTACGCGAGCACCAGCGGTAACTCTGGAAGGTTCGATCGCTCATGTATTATAGACCACGCGTTAATTCCGCAAATGATCAGAATACCGAAGGCCGACAGGGAATCCAAGCTCAACTTTGGGCGCGACGATCGGGCGGCTGAGCTATGCGTTTCTGGGGGCAGACACTGCCCGCGAAGGCGGTTTGTCGCCGGATTTTCCAGCGGCGGCGGCAAGGACACGTGAGCGCATGCGCTCCTCAACCGGCCCAGAGCACTGCTAGTCAGCAATAGCTACATTGTGACGCACCACAGATGCAATCCGAGAGCTCTGCGCGTGCGCGGAAGCGGGGGCGGCAGTGTTGTGGCCGTTGATGCCCGCAGTTGCGATAAGAGCAGTGGCGGCGCTCGACGTTGCTTTCGAAGCCTACCAGTGTACAGCATGCTTTGCTTGTCCTTTGAGTTACTTAGTTTTCTGGGCACAAGCTTGCCCAGGGAGCAGTTTCGTCTCTACCAGAGTGACTGCCGCCGCCTTCATCGTCACCACCACCTGGCAATACAATATATGTATTAGGCATTTCTGGGGTGCACATGTTCTCTCGTTGAAGAAAAATTGTTAAAAAAATTGCACGTTAGTGAGTATATTGATAACGAACGCTTTACGCCAGCAGATAAGTAGAATACGAAAAGTCACTGCAGTTTTATGAGCTCTACGTATACACAATGAATCACGAAAAATGTCGCTAGCAGCGTTGTTGCTGCTGTACACCGGTCATACGGTATTGCGTAAACGGCCTTTAACATACAAGGTAAAACACCACACAGGTATTTGCGCCATCGCGCGAAGGCTTCTTATTGATGTTCTTGTGAATAAATGGCGACCGTCTAGCTGGTCGGCAAGCTGAGTAGCGACTACCATCAATTACAAAAATGACAAGCAAGAGCCGTTGTCAGTGAAGAGCTGTCGTCTTAAGCAGCCAAAACAAACCCCAGTAAGTTCTGTCGGAAATAAACTAATGCACTTTGAGCAAGAAGGAGAAAACTTTTGAGATACTAACAGACATTTTATTAAAATGAAACAAAATGGGTCACATTAAAGAAATTTTCAAGCAAACCTTTTCTTGCATAGGCGGTCGCTACTACGTTATGGGGGTCTATAATAACAAATTTGCGAATGTATCGAAGTATCTTAAGATACAATTGGCAAGTATCGTATCGGATACAATTATTGCGGTAGTATCTTGTATCTGTATCTTCGATACTTCTTGCCTAAGTATTTTGTATCGTATCGCGATACAATTTCAATGTATCTTTGCCCAGCCCTGAAGTCTATAGGGAACGGGAAAGGCAACGGCGGCTGCGAGAAGAGCCCGAAACGATGGAAGCCCTATGCCAGCGACGACGTGCCCGTAGATCTATGAGAGGTCCGAACGCTCGGTTCTAGCGTTTGGACATCCGTGTCGTGACTAACCTAGCTAAAGCCTAGCAACAACCTAGAAGCAATCAGATTAGCCTTCACAATCGTCTAGTTTCGCTGTTTCAAGCCTTCCGCGACTTATACCCTTGCTACACAGACAGCATAAACCTCGGTTAGTGTAACCGCGGTTGGCTTATGTTACACGGTATGCGAAACTACGGTTATGCCACTAACCGCGGTTGTACCAAACCGAGCTTGGCGCGACCTCGGTTTAGCAGTTAACCGAGAAGATGGCGGCCTCCATGGAGGACGTGCGCACGCCGGCGAGCGTTCGTTAAAAACGAACGAATTGGACTGCACGAACCACGGAAAGCCTGATTAGGCTTTGGGAAAACAATTTGCGTCATCTACGGAGCACCTCAAGGAATGCGAAAGTGGAAGCGGCAATAACAGCCGAGTTGAACGCCGGACTGCCGCCAGATGCAGAGCCATTCGCGCCAAAGCAAGTCCGCTTTAACCGAGGACGCTTGTTTGCCGTGTAACATCGGCGAACCGTGGCTGGCGCTAACCGTGGTTCAACGCGGTTAACCGTGGTTGGTCGTAACTGCGGTTAACTTGCCCGTGTAACAAGGGTATGAGTGCAAGCTTCGCCGAAATTCTTTTTCTCTTTCTTCCCTTTCTCTCGTTTATCTTTCGCATTCTTTCTGTGTCTTTCTTTCCCTCTCGCTCTCTCTGTAGTTCTCTCGCCGTCTATCTTTTTCACTCTTTTTCACCTTTCTACCTATTTCGTTCTTTCTCTCTCTCTCTCTTCGTGCTTGTTTTCCCTCCTCCTCAGCCTCACTTCCTTTTACAACCCCCTTGTCATTATATACTATACAACGCTATGCTATGCCCTGCTAGCGCGCATGGATAACCGAGTGGTTACGATGACCGCCTGCTGATCGTGGGTACTCTTTCTCTCGCCCATCAGAGTTATTGCACCCACGCCGTACAAATCGACGTGTGTGGTCTGTGAGCGGAGCAGAAGAGGAAGAAGACGAAGGCGATGAAGAAGAGGACGAAGAGAGCGCGAAGAGACAGACAGACAGACACAGACCTTTATTGGGTCCTGAGAAACGCTACTCTTAGAGCAACGCCGCGGGCCGCTCCCACATGGGGACGGGGAGGCCTAGCCTCACCGCCGCATCATGGGCTCTCTGGACAGCCCGTAGTTGTGGTAAAAACTCTGAACTTCGTAAGGCAGAATCCCAATCCTGTTCTGTGAGCCGACTTGGGCCCCGTAACGAGGGGCACCGCCAGAGCATATGTTCAACGTTGCTGATCTCCCCGCAGTCAGGGCAGCTAGACTCGAAAGCCTCTGAAGAGACCATGCTGAGGAAAGATAGACTAGGATAAGACCTAGTCTGTAGCATTCTAAACGTGATGGCCTGAGATCTAGACGACTTGCGGTGCGGAGGAGGAAAAGACCGCCTACTCAACTGGTAGTGTTTAGTGACTTCATTAAAAGTAAATAAAGCGTCCCTAAACACCCCACAGCCAACCTGCGGACCTACGTCCACCCCAGCGCGGAGGGTTAGTGCGCGCGCCCGGGAGTGAGCAGTGTCGTTGAGGTTTGCGAGGGAGTCCAGTCGGGGTTCGAGATGTGCAGGAAACCAGGTAATGGTATGTGGGGAAAGTGTCCTATTTTCAAGTATTTTGAATGCTTCGGCAGAGATTGAACCAGAGGCAAAAGCCCTGACCGCCGACCTGGAGTCGGTGAAGATTCGCGACCTACTGTCGTCCAAAAGGGCAAGGGCTATTGCCACCTGCTCGGCTCTCGAGGGAGTAGAGTCCCTAAGCGATGCAGCATTTATAGTAGAACCCATGTGATTGACGGAGACAACAGAAAACCTAGCCGAGTGACCGTACTGAGCGGCGTCGACAAAACACACTGAACTAGAATCGTTCCTGATGTTCTTAAGAAGCGTGATGGCTCTCGCCCTGCGCCTGCCTACGTTGTGCTGGGGATGGACGTTCCGTGGGAAGGGAGAGACATGAATGGCCGTACGCTGTTCATCCGGAAGCTGAAGACGGCGCTCCTCTACGAGCGCAGGACTGATACCTAGGACGGACAGAATCTGCCTACCAGCCGGCGTAGATGACAGACGCACCAGCTGTGCAGTTTCTTGGGCTTCAATGATCTCCTCTAGGGTGTTGTGGACACCCAGCTGCATGAGCCGTTCAGTGCTGGTCCGCTCGGGGATGCCTAGCACCCTCTTTATGCTCTTCCTGATCAACGTTTCCAGCTTCTTCTTTTCGAATCCGTACCATGTGTGCATGGCAGCAACATACGTAATATGACTCATCAGGAATGCGCGAAAGAGCCTCAGGAGATTATCCTCTCTGAGTCTCCCCCTTCTGTTCGAAAGCCTATTAATCAACCTGATCATGTTCTCGGTCTTGGTGGAAATCTTGGCAATGGTCTGCCCATTGTACCCGTTGAACTCAATTACCATGCCCAGCACTCTAATAGCATCCACCCTGGGAATGGGGGCGCCACTGCCAGTGTGAAGTACTATGTCCACCTCTGATAAAGGCTTCCAGTCCTTTGGCTTAGCTCTCTTTCTGTTGGGCCTGTATAAAAGCAGTTCCGATTTATTCGAAGAGCATCTCAGCCCTGTGCCGGCGAGAAAGAGCTCCGTCTGATCGATTGCTTCTTGGAGGGCAGTCTCGACCTCTTCTTCGCTGCCTCCCGGACACCAGATGGTAATGTCATCAGCGTAAAGCGTGTGGCTGATGCCCTTGACTTGACATAGCAGTTTGGACAACTTGCACATGGCAATGTTAAAGAGAAGCGGGGATATCACCGCCCCTTGCGGCGTGCCTTTGGGGCCCAGTGCGAAGGGAGCGGACTTGAGGTCCCCGATATTGAGCGTGGCCTTCCTGGATTTGAGAAAGGAGCTGACGTATCTGTGAAAAGTTTCTCCCAGCCCAAGCTCTGAAATGGAGTTTAGGATGTGCGCGTGAGAGATGTTATCAAATACCTTTTCCAAATCAAGACCTAGGATGCCCCTAACATTTTTGTCGGAGAAGAAGCCGTGCGACCTATGAGAAGCGCAGTCATTTAATAGCATGGTGCACTTCGCATGCCTCGGCTGCCAGTGTTTTCCGCTTCCGATAGCTGTTGTCGCAGCCAAACACAGCGCAGTGGTTGCGTGTCGAGCAGATCCCGCCCGACACTTCGATTTTCGGCAGCACAATTGCTTTAGCGCATCGAAAAATGGAAACACCTTGAGCTCTCACGCGCCATGCACTGCAAAACGAGGGAATCCCCACACACCAGCGGCAGTGGCCGGACGGCCCGGTACGCGCTGGGGCGAGAAAGAGTGAAGAAAATGCGCCGGTTTGAGGCTACGCTCGTCCTCTCCGTTCCTTGCCTTTCGCTTCCTGTTAGCGTGTGACGGCACGTTGTCGGAGTAGTGCAGCTTCCACATGCACCAACGGCGTTTCGGCGCCGACTGCTTCGAGTCCGATAGCAGCGACTAATAAAACTGCTGCAGTAAGTGCTGCAGAAAGGCAATGATGTCGGCGGAGAATGTCGTGCCGTGATGGAGCGAGGCTGATACCCCGGTCCCACTGGCAAATTTAGTCATTTTGAGCGAGTGCACTTACGCCCCTAGAATGTCACTTTCGTGGCGCGCTGTACACGAGAAAGGGAAGTGTACTTTAGAAATGATAGTAACGGCGATGGGTACTTAAGTAACACAACAGATATTTGTTATTCCAGGTAATGTTACTTAAGTATTAATGTGTTATAGCTATTAACAGTCCTTAAAATAAACTTTACGTACAAAGACGGCACTGCGGCAATTGCACAGTGTGTTCTGGGTATGCCCCTGGCGGCCAGGGCCGTTAACTGCCTGAGAGTGAGAATAGCAAAGTAGTATTTGTGGTATATAGTAGGTTTTAATGTGTAAGGATATTCCTAATAACTCATCTTCGGATAATGACCTATTTATTCTTGAGCCACTGCTACCGAGGCTAGAAGCTCCGTCGCCGCGAAGTGAGTTTGGCGAACGCACTAGCGGGCAAGTGCACTTTGCAGCGAGTGGCACTAAGCGTTCCCGTGTGACAGCGTGCGAATGACACTAGCGGCGAAGTGCCCTCCCTGAGAGTGCACGCTGCCCCGTGTGACAGGGGTATGAGGCCCGCGGGACGTGGAACGCCTACGCGCGTTCGTGGCTCGAGCTACGAACCTCTGCCTCCCGTGTTGCTGAAGCACAGTGTGGCAGTGTATGCATGAGCACAGGCATAGTTTACCCTATTACTCGGGAGCGCACACCGTGCCGTTTATCTCTTCAATTGACGACGCTTTCGCGTCGTCAATTGCATATCGTTGCAATTGCAAGTGCATATCGATGCCAGTGTTTGTTATGTGCTTGTTGATGTCCTATTTGCGCGGGATTCACGATACACTGTCTCCAGGTATATGCTAAAAACTTCAGCTACCACAACGGTTAAATCGCGATCATGGGCGTTGGCCGTCACGATGGAGATGTGCCACTTGGCGTCAACGTGGGTGCATCCACGTCAAACGGTGCTATAGCTGGCAAACACCAACAGACATTCTACAGGCTTTCGTATATCACTACGCAATAAGCACAACTTCTGTGAAGACACGTTTCACTTTCTTGTTATACTGATCCCTATGACGGAGGGATTAGCCATGATTTTCTTTCTTTCTTTCTTTCTTTCTTTCTTTCTTTCTTTCTTTCTTTCTTTCTTTCTTTCTTTCTTTCTTTCTTTCTTTCTTTCTTTCTTTCTTTCTCTTTCTTTCTTTCTTTCTTTCTTTCTTCTTTCTTACTTTCTTTCTTTCTTTCTTTGTTGTCAAGCCGCACGCGTGAACGGTGTCAAAGTTGTCGTTGCCGCCGTCAACCGTCACGCGGGAGGCGGTGGCTCCCGGATGGACTGAGGGGTTTGTGCTTCGCTACAGCGAGCCTTGCGCTATATCGAGGTAACGCCACCCGCGGATGGTGATCTTTAACCTAGTACGCCTTCTTCGCGCGTTCCCGACTTTTGCTGAGGTCCTGCCAGTTTGCCGGTCGATCTCATCTCTCGCTAGCGTTATTTTCTTCTCTTTTTGTTCGTTTTCGATTTGCACGGCGCGGCGCTCTTGCGGTGGCTTACAGTGCAGCGGTCGGCGCAGTCGTCTTGATTTCGACTAAGATGTCCTTAGCACCCGTTTGTTCCCTGACCTACTCTTCTCTCTCCTTGTCCCTTAAGGTTACACCCATCATTTTCCTTTCCATTGTTCGCTGCGTCGTCCTCAGTTTAAGTTGAACCCTCTTTGTAAGCCTCCAGGTTAGTACAGGTAAGATGCAGCTGTTATATACACCTTCCTCTTGAGTGATAGGGGTAAACTACCATTCGTGTTTTCAGAATACTTGCCGAACGTGCTACAGCCCATCCTTATTATAGTTACTTCAGTATCATGGTTCGGCTCCGTGGTTACTACCTGTCCCAAGTAGTCGTATTCCTTTACAAATTCTAGTGTCTCGCTATCATCGCAAAGCGCTGTTCTTTTCCGAGACTGTTGCACATTACTTTAGTTTTCTGCATATCAATTTTCAGACCTACCGTTCTGCTTTCCTTGTCCAATTCAGTAATCATATATGAATTGCAATTCGTCCCCTGAGCTACTCAGGAATGTCATCAGCGGATCGCAGGTTACTAAGGTACTCTCCATTAACTCATATCCTTAACCCTTCTCTATCTAGGGCCCAGAAAACCTCCTGTAGCACGCGGTGAATAGCATTGGGTAATCGTGTCTCCCTGCCTTACACCCTCCTTTATTGGGACTTTGTCGCTTTCTTTATGGAGGACTATGGTGGCTGTGGAGCCGCTGTAGATTTCTTCCAGTATGCTTATTTATGGTTCGTTGACGCCCTGATTCCGCAGTGCCTGCATTTCTGCTGATATGTCGACCTAATCAAATGCCTTCTCGTAATCTATGAAGGCTATATATAGGGGTTGGTTATATTCCGCCCATTTCTCTATCACCTGATCGATAGTGTGAATGTGATCTATTGTCGAGTAGCCTGCACGAAATCCTGCTTGGTGCTTTGTTGGTTGAATTCTAATGTTGTCCCAATTCTGTTAGCTATCTTTGTAAACAGCTTGTCGACAACGGACAGTAAGCTGATCGGCCTGTAATTTTTCAAGTCTTTGACGTCCCCTTTCTTATGGATTAAGGTAATATTAGCATTCTTCCAAGATTCTGGTACCCTCACCGTTGAGAGACATTTCGTATATAGTGCGGCCAGTTTGTCTAGCGCAGTCTGTCCATCGTCTTTCCGCAGATCTGATGCTAACTGATCCTCACCAGCAGCTTTGCCTCTTTGCATTCCCTCCTTTCACCCCCTTTCTTTCTTTTTGTCACGCTATTGAAGATGCTTGCCACACGCAGGCCGCTAATGTAGAGGGCATGTCGCCGTTGTGCCGCCTTCTACGGTTAATGAAGCGCGCGATGCGTGGTGCGAGAGTCCAATGCCGAACCTGGGCGTTGGCAGGCGTTTGATTAGGTGGACAAGGTTTGTAGTATACCAGGTGGATCGGGGAGAGAGCGATGTCGCAAAGGCGAGAAATACTTCCTCCACCATCGTTATTGATGTGTGTGGGGCTCCATAGTCATCAAAGGAAGGCGCAAAGTCTGCCTCACAGCTTTAGTCGGTCGGACCTGTCCCGTCATTCCACAAAGGTTTTTGGCGACAATGGAGGCCGAGGGCCTCTGATATTGCATTCCAAGAACTGCTTATTATTACCCACTTTTACGCCCGGAGAGACGCGGACCAAAAACAGGCCGTTGTGAAAAGCACATCACTTTTATTTTTGCACCCATTGTAAAGATTTTCTTTGGAACGCGACCAACCGGCGGGGTGGGGGGTGTGGTTTGATGAAACCTCCCCCCCCCCCTAAGGGAGAACCCTTTGCATGCCTGTGTGTATAGGCAAATTATAGCGAAGGAAGTGCAGTTGATTTCGAGCGAGAATGATCATAATGATGCTATGTGGTGTGTACTGGTTTAACGAAGGAAGCGTGTCTATTTTAACACGAAAGTCTTTTATTCCGGGGTCCACCAAGTACTTCCGTTACCGGATATGACGTTCATAAAATGGACGCCAACGGGCTAGAAAGAAAAAGCAAGAAAAAGATCCGCTGTTGGAAATCGAACCCACGACGCTGCGGCCGCGACGGTAGGCGCCCGACGCTAAAACAACTAAGATACAACTTGGCAGATGCTGCGCACACCACGAACGCGCGTTATATCTTTGGTACGTTCTCTCTCGCACGGTGTTCTCTGTTGGCGGTGTAGATATGCGGGCCGGAGCAGGCGTCGTGCCGCCGTCTGTGAGAGGTGAAAAGAAGTAATGCGTCACGATCGACTCTTACTAGCGCTTACTCCAAGATTGCGTGCGATATCAGAGGTCATGGTTAAAGCGTCTCGATTCCAGCGAGGGACACTGGCCGCGCTGGCGTCGCCGAGGCACCCTAGACGCAGTTACGTTCTTTGCCTTTCGCTTCGTACGAGCGTGCGCCGGCTCACCGGAGTAGTGCACATTCCACATGCACCAACGGGATTTCTCCGCCGCCGACTACTTCGATTGCGAGAGCACCGACTAACAAAACTGCTGCAATACGTGTTGGAGAAAGGACACGATTTCGACGGGTGAATGCCGTGCCTTGGTGGAGCGAGACAGACGCCAGCGGGACGCATGCGTTTGCGGCTCAAGCTAAGAACCTCTACGAACTAGCATTCTTGATGCAGCGCTAAAAGACAGAGACTAAGAAGGAATATTGACGCCTAGTTCGTAGAACTAGGCGTCAACATGGGTGCATCCACGCCAATCGGTGCTATAGCTGCCAAACACGAATAGACATTGTACAAGCTCTCATATATAATTACAGAATAAGCACTACTTCTGTGTAGATACGTTTCACTTTCATGTTATACCGATTCCTATGACGGAGGGATCAGCCATTTTGTTTTCAATTTCTTCAGCTTCGGCAACCGGAAACGAGCCAGTATCAAAGCGACAGGTTTCTTTCTTTGATTATGTTTTGGTATTTCGTGGCTGCTCGTTTTCCAACCGCACGCGCTAGCCGGTAGTATGAAGACAATTGAAATGTACACCAACCACGAATCTTCGCATAAAAGCAAGGCCTCTCGGCTCACGCAAGGGAGCCTTGTTCACAGTGATAACTCTTGCTTTTATGTGAACATTCGTGGCAGGTATACATCTTAATTGTCCTGATGTATTTCCCCGATCAGTCGGGTTTCCGTCGTCCGACTCTCGACTTGGAGCCGGTAGTGTCTGTTTGCACCTCAACAGCTCGGGTTCACGTGGTCCGAGCGAAGGCGTCGCATATGACATCATACCACCGCCGTAAAAAATTTGAATGAAAGGCAAAGATTCCGCCTGGGGTTTTCGAAGCATTTTGCCACGTTGGCCTATGTGGGGCCAGTAACCTACTATGCCGTGCAGCTTCGCGGTTCTCGGTATTTTGCCAGCATCCCTACTGTCACAACCGGAGTCGACAACGACGTTCCGCTCTCCTAATGAGGTCATAATTGACGTTTGTGTTCAGGCCACGTGACTCCCTCATGCGACAGGAAGTTCCGCTGCTGCACTCTTTAGGGTACGGGAAAGAGCCTCGCCGAATAGCCAACCAACACGGGGCTGCACGCACATAACGAATCCGTCGGTATGTCATGTTGTAACATCAGCGCATTAGACATCTATATACATATACAGTGTAATCTCGTTGATACGATTTTCAACAGCAACCGGAAAATAAAACGTATTATGAAAAAATCGTATTATCCAAAGAGGTTAAAAAAAGCAGAAATATGTGCATATTCCGTCAGCAACTCACTTTTAATGAGCAACATGGAAGTAGCTGGAAAAGTATACTTCGGAAGTTCTTCGCCTGGTACATCATCGTCATGATTGGACGCAGCGGCTGCGCCTGGCAGCGATATTTTCGTCGCAAAACCGACACTGCTGCGGCCTCAGCGGCTCTGCAATGTGCACATCGTAGGTTGTTGGAATGCGGTTTGAGCTAGTACACCGGAGAATAAACGTATGATTCCTAGATATATCGGTCAAGATCCACTTTCGCGGTCCAACTTGTGGCAAAATGTGGTATTAAACGCATGAAAATGCATTATTTCCAAGGGACGTTGGCCGGGAACAAAAAGAAAAAAATGTATTAGGCTGAGAAACGTATTACGCGGAATCGTATCAACGAGATCTCACTGCAAATCTGCACCGCGCACAGGCACGCTTGTATTCAGTCGTATACACGCCATGGTGATCTTGTGGTTATGGGCAACTCGAATGCTAACCCGCAGGTCGCGGGATCAAATCCCGGCCGCGGCGGCCGCATTTTCACTCGAGGCGAAAATGCTAGAGGCCCGTGTACTTAGGTTTAGGTGCACGTTAAAGAACCACAGGTGGCCAAAATTTGCGGAGCCTTCCACTACGGCGTCTCTCATAATCATACCGTTGTTTCGAGACGTTCAACCCCAACATATGTATTACATTCAGTCGTATGTCACCCGGGTTGTCTTAAAAAAGTAATAAAAATGCTCTCACATGCTCTCACAAGTTTAATGCAGTAACGGTTTGGCCACCTTCGCAGGAACAGGAGAGAGAGGAAAGGCGGGGATGTTCCAGAAAATACTGGTATGCTACCCTACACTGGGGATAGGAGCGACAGGGAGAGCACACACACACACACTCCTCATGCCGCCAACGAATTTACTGGAGCGCCTGCCGATGCGAATGACGCATATTGTGTGTGTGTGGGGGGGGGGGGGATTGGTGAATGACGCAATGCAGCAGTACGAGGTGTTTCGTTCGTGCCAGCATTAGAACGCACGAAGAAGTGTGCGTGCAGCGTTACGGCGCGTGTTTCATACCGTCATGTTCAGCTTCTCAGGGAAGCACACACACACGGTATCAAACCTTTCGCGTTCGAAATGAAGCGAAAGTAAGCATTTGTTAAGCGCCCCCGTTGAATAGTGTGAACGGACTAAATGAAGCTCGCAGCAGCGCGCTAAAGGTCGAGAGCCTTTATACGCAGTAGCATAACGCAGGTTCGGAGTGTTGGCAGCGTCGGTGACAGAGTGGAGAGAAGCAAGTGGGACGGGAGAGAGCGAGAGAGAGAGAGAAACAACGCCGACGTTCGAAATCGGTGAGTAAGCAGAAACGAAGGGGCTTCTCACCTAACTCCCAGGGTCTGGGTTTTTCAATCTGCGCTCTCTTCTGATGAATGTTTTCGGCCCTGAGAGTTAAAACACACACGTGGCAAGCGAGAGCGCTCTGGTGGGTGACGGAAGTGCTGAAATTATGCGTGGCGTTTCCAATGGATGTTTCGACCAACGTTGCTAGATTAGCTTCATTCTGCAAGCTCCGCCCGAGCGCGAGCGAAAATGTGTCTCCTTTCCGTCCCCTCTCGCAGTGTGACGCTGCCGTCGCAACCGCGCTCGCTTGTCTCTGCGGCCGCCTGCTCCAAACGCATGTGCACTTGTTTTATAACATATCACTTTGTATTTTATACGCAGTAAAAGTATTCGTCTGAGGGATCGCAAATAAATGCACCTGAGCCACATAGCCGCGATAAAGCGAATGTTCAATTGAGGGTATGAGGAATGACGTGCTATTCGCCTTGAATAGGGGAGATATTCAATATGTACTACAGCGCCAATCTGTCGACAATCCCATAAGCTCGATCCGCCATGATTTGCTGGGCGCGGAAACGAAACCGGTCGCATATCGCAGCCTTTCAGGTGCTAGCTGCTCGTTTTTTATCTTCGTTCTGCGATGACTTCCCAGTGCTTCATGCGCTGTTCAGGCAACGAGGGAGCTTTGACAATGCCGGGAACGCGGTAACACTACTTTTAATCGAATTTATCACGTAACTAAACGAACAAAAAGAATGTACCGAAGCGAACTTGTTCGTCAACAAGATCGGCGCTGTGCTTTGGTTCGGAAATTATCGGCGCGCGCAAAAGCGCTCTTCAACCTCAGTCCTTATTTCTCCGTGCAATTTAGTTGCTCGCCTGAAACATAAGCTAGACTTGCAGAACAATATATTACAATATATGCATTTTGAAAGAAACAGCCGACGTTGCACACGCGCGAGAGAGCATGGTTGATCAACGTTAGCTTGTCGGTGTTGCAGATCGATGAAATCAATGATTTACGTATATAAACTAGGGGTCTGCGAATATCAAATTTTTTTAAATACGAATCGAATACGAATATCCACCTTCGAATATCGAATCGAATATCAACGGAAAAATGCCTCCACAGTAACAATATTTTATTTAACATGTAGCTAACTGAAAAGAAAAAAAACATTAGCAGCCTGACTGGCAACACAACATACGCTGCTATCTCCAGAACACAATGTCCAGGCTAGCACAATTCACATCACAACGCAAGCAAATATCACGGTACAATGAAAGTAATGACTAGATGTTATCATGAAGAAATATGAGTTGCTCCACATGATCAAGCAGCAGGCGCTCCCTTCTAACAGAGACACCCCCCCCCCCTGCCACTGAAAAGGCACGCTCGCTTGGAACAGAAGTGGCTGGTATAGGGAGGTACATGGGGCAAAGCTTTGCCAGACTGGGGTATCTGAAGGTACCTACAGTCCGCCACCAGTCAAATGGGTCACTGTCTTTCTTCAGAAGTGGTCCCGCATAGTGAACGAGTGGTAGTGCGGCACGTTACGGCCGCATAATATTGAAAATGTATGGTTACATGATCGCCAACAGCGCTGCACGTTGGAGATGCACCAGCAATAAATCATACATATTGGGGCGCTCGTCGCAGGCAGATATCGTGCCTCCGTGTACTTACGATGTTTATCGCTCCTCTCGGCAACGTTTTTAGCTATACGAACGCAGCCGAAATGTGGAAGACGAGTAATTTTATGCATGATAATTGAATCGCATTTTCGAATTTTTCGAATATGCGAAGTTATCGAATATTCGAAACTTTTCGAATACACGATTTTCGAATCGAATACGAATATTTCGAATGTAATATTCGACGAATATTCGAAACTTTCGAATATTCGCACGCCCCTAATATAAACATGTGTAGGCAGTGCCACAGAGGCTGCTGTGCGCGTCCGCGGTAAATCAGTGCCGCCACACGAGACTCGATCGGCGCACAGATTCCAACAGGCATCTGTTTGCAAGCTTCGCAAGGCAGTGTGCGCCGAAGTACATAGTCCGCATGCTGCGTGTGCCCTTCATTTTACCCCCTTTTATTTTTATTTTGCTTTCTTCGGTCAGCGTGCGCTGCGAACACGGCGCAAAGAGTTACGAAGCCGTACAGTAGATGGAGCTGTTTGTTCGGTAGATCATCGCCCTCGCATGCTGTCGCAGTAGCGCGCGTTTATGCTCGCATCCGTGGCATGCGAGAGCAAAGAGCGCAATATTTTAAAAATATATGTCAATGAACGCACACGAATAGCGTTAAAAAAAACCAGAACAACAATACTAAATCCGCGTGAGAGGCTGCCATCACAAAACATTATAAACAACTAGTGTGCAGTAGAAGAGCGCTCGGGCGGCTCTCTCTAGTTGAAACGCGCGATCAGTACTTTTGTTTGGTTTGCAGCGCACCGCTCATGCACATGTCCATGCCTTGTTTAGTTCGAAAAAACTACGACACACGCTACTGTGGAGGTTGTTGACATGCTTGCGGCTAAAGAAATGAGCCGAGGAAAGCAGCACAGCGTTGCATAGATCGCGCAGAAACAACGTCGTGTCGATATCTGACTAGTGTCCATGACGCGTGTATAAAATCTCAGTGGGAAATACGATGGAGATGTATTGCAGTGCAAGGTTATCTTAGAAGTTTGACAGTCACACCTCCTCTGCAACGAACACTTTATGCCACTAGAGAACAGCAGTTCGGCTTTGCGAAGCAGTGCGACTCTTGCAGCTGCCGTCCGGGTGAGCTCTTAAGCGTGGAGTCCTACATTGAGTTCTCATCTATTTGTGGCAGCACAGTGAGGTCCGCTGACCGTTCGGCGCTGGATGACGAAAGAAACAGCCACATTTTCTTGGTCCGAAATCTTCGCCAACGACTGCGGTTCAGGCTCTCCATGACCTCTCCTTATGGAGAGGCTAGCAGACGATTCCGCGACGGCGCCCAGGGATGGCGGACGCGCGCAGTGTTGCCGGAGCACCAAGCATTATCAATATCCCCTATTGAACGTTAGACACGTAGTGAATCTGCTCAATGCAAAAATAACCAATCGTTTATTATTACCGTGTCTTTTTGCGAAGTTCATTTATTTAATCGTATGCCTAATAAAATTTGCGGCGAAGATTGCCCGTGAAGTTAGGCTTTTACAGTCAGCGATGTCGTTTTCCGTGGTTGCGTATGCTACGGAATTCCGTGTTCAATTCTCGAATTCATTGCCTGCTTTTGAGTCCAGACGAATGAAACAGAAGAGAGCTTGCGTTTTCACTCACACAACGCTTGCGAGCTAGCTTGGCCTTTTAGCGAATTATTGTGTTCCTTTGTTTGGCAACACCACCATTTTGTACCGTCACAGGGGAGGGGGGCGCAGCGGGAACTTGTGGAAGCTGCACACATCATTGTTCTATCTGATACATGCGTCGCTGAGGCCTCAATTGCCTTACTTGAAAAAGAGCTTGATTATCTGAGCTTACAAAGAGAGTTATCGCTTTGCTGTTTTTGTAACTTGTTTTTCTAACCGGACTATCATGTGCACGTGGTATGCAGCTCTGTTATTTAGGCATGGTTATGCGCAATAACTGTTCCAGCTGGCAGTCAGCGCTCGTTCCGTGTTGTTTCCTTCTGTCTCTCGTTTTACAGCGAAAGCTGTTATCAGATCACAACGGCAGTGGGGTAATTGTCCGCCGCCGCCGGTGTCCGTAACCACTATCGCGCAGAATAAGAAAAAAAAATGAAACGAGAATAAAATTTCTAGGCATCAACCGAGGCGACAGATCCCACCGGTGGTGCGTGCTAGGGCGCGTTCCGAGGGACCGAAATAAAGTTTATTCATCCATCCATCCATCCGCCCTCCACCTACCTAACCATTGGTAAGCAGCCACTCTGTGCTCTCGGCCACGGCTCTGGTGAGAGTGATGGTGTTTGGGGCCTTTATATGTATTACAGCGAAAGCTGTTATGAGATGACAACAAGAGCCGATTTTGGCGCCGTAGTTATCCGCCGCCGCTGCCCGTACCCGCTCTCGCACAAAATAAGAAATACTGAAGATAGTTGAAGCTGTTCATTGCTATGCATTACTAACGCTGTTCATTACTATGCATCAATTCTTTTCCTCGCTTCAATTGTCTTAGCGATATGCCAATTGAGATGTCTCCCAGAAAAGCTTCTATTTGTCTTTGCAAGCAGATGCCACATGCTTGAAAGTAGAATGGGAAATGATAAATGAAAAAAAATATATATATATGACGATAGGTATAGAGATACAGTTACGAAAGCTGTGTTCTTCTAAGCTGAATTGTTGCAGTTCCCTCAATCTCTCTCTTTTTCGAGAACCTGTGGGCACGTCGCTAAAATAGACTACTGCTTACGATCTGATCAGATTTCATATAGTAGTCTGGTGCCCTTAACAGCTGTCATTTCATGCGTAACGTAAAATTGCATCTGAAGCATTGAACAAAACGCATCCGGAGACCCCCCCCCCCCTTTTTCCCCTCCGCAATCTTCATTACAGTTCTCTTCATTGCCCATTATTAATTTTCGGTGCCCACTGTGATAAACTCCATCAAAAGCGTGCGCAACAGCACTATAAATGGACTGAAAGTTGTGACGTCCTCAGCAATAGAAAAAGGCTACCACTACATCCCACCGAGCAACAGGTTGGAGAGCTTATTTTGACGGCAGTTATACAACCTATGGCTTCTTCTGGATCTGTTTTTTGTTTTGTTTTTTACCAGGCCATTTCACTTGCGTGAGACCGACAGTTGTCCATCAGAGATAAAGACTACACGTCCTGACGCACCTGTCGCGCGGCGTTGTCGCAAACTGGTAAATTCATGTGTGCTCTAGCAACTTTCGTACATTTCACTTTGCACTGGGGTCTATAACACATACGAGTAGCTCGCTGGTGGTGCTCTAATCTTCTTTAGTGCCGAAACAATCCAGTTTTAACTTGCGTCGGGTATGGCTGCGCACGCCATCAATCTGTAACTTTTTTTTTTCTTTCAGAGTTGGCTGCGTGCACTGTGTTTTTTTTTCTCTCTTTATCTCTTAATTATTTTTCCAATGCCGACAAGGTAAACCGTCTACCCAGTGACTGACCTGTCTTGCACATTCGTTGTGTGCCCGACCATCGACTAAAAGGACTTTCATTTTGAATGATCGCACGGGAACGGCGTAACTCCGGCATGAAATGGCCGCTGGTGAAATGGTGAATGATTTTACGTCAGAGAATTAGGTATTGATGTTATTGCCGGCTTGCTGAATGATCCATTTTCAGGACCTGCGGTTCCTTAACGTGCCCCTAAATCGAAGTAAACAAGCATTTTCGTATTTTACCACTATATAAACGCAGTCAGCCCGGCAGGGGTTCGAACTAGAAACCTCGTGCTTAGGCGCACGACGCCACAGCCACTGGGCCATCATTGCTAGTACTGCTCACTGTGCCATACTATAGGTGTAATCCGTGAAAAGCTTTCCAGCTTCATTGCGTTTTAAAACGACTTGCTTTTTAATCTAGACGTATCTAGATGAAGTATTTCTTATGGACTGTTGATTACTTGACATTGACAAGGCTTTCGACAAACTACACGCCACGTTGCGGCTTTATAAATGGTCTGCACTAAATACTGACCCTTATCCACTTAATTGGATAAAGGCGTTAATAAAACGTTGTGGAAGTTTTCCTAACATAATTTCATTAATGCTAAAAATATTAATTTAAACTTAGCAGCCGCTATGTCCGGCGTTCAACAAGGGTCAGCACTTGGGCTCCTTTTATTCGTAATTTAAGTTGATGAGTTGCCTGACAACACCTAATCTAAAAGATATCTTTTCGCAGATGACTGTGTAGTAGTAGTACAAAATACAACTCGTTCTGATTTGCTTTCTCTTCAGAATGGTATAAACACTTTACATAAGTGGTATCGAAACTGGGAGATAGAACGTAACGTCTAAAATTATACGTCAATGCGAACCTCCCGTAGATATGAAGCTTGCCCTGTCTGTATACTGGACAGGCTTCCTTTGAGAGCTTGCGAAATCACAGATATGTCGGTGTCCATATACTTGTAAGTTGTAAGCTATCTTGTAACATAGTGATAGCGTTAAAGAGCCCATGACGACCGATTTTCGATCCTAATCTGTGTTATGTGGGTTAATCCTTGTGCGTTCACAAACAAGCTGGCGAAAGTTTTAGCGCATTTGGTCAAGCAGTTAATTTATAATTGAATGTTTTTATAATCATGCGAGTGGCCTGAGAGTCGGGCAACACTGGCGCGCTCGCGAGCCGTGACGTGACAAGCTGCTTGCTGTGGGAGCGTCTGCATACCGGCGAACGATTTTACTCCGTGATCAGCTGCACGTGCAATCGAGCTATTTCAGCTTTGTTCAGCTTCACATTGAAATTGAACTATTTACATCGGCTGGAGCTTTGGTAGACACCAACGGCTATGCTCCATGCAGCGCATGACGTCACACACGCCGTAACAAAAGGGCGGTTGCTGGTGGTGGGTGTGGCTTATAGCTGGCGACTTCTAGGGCTTATTTTGCACTGAAATATTCTTTTATAGTCCATTTTTCATATACAGGCATAACAGACCGTCTACTTTATTTGTCTCTAAGAACATCAAATTGTTGGATGGCCGTGTGATCTCAGACAGGCTAAATAGTTTTTCGCTCCTTTTTATAGTTTAAGAAAGAAACAGATAGGCACCACCCTTCGCACGCAAGCATTAAGCTATATACTATAGTGTATTTCAGAATGCTTGGCGATTTTTCTCATTGGATTCTGCTTTGGCACGCCTTCATTCAAATTTCATCACTTCCATGTCACTTGTCATTCCGGTGTCCCGCCGCGCTTTGTGCGCGCCAGGCGCGATCAGTTTCGATTTCGCCTTCCTTGAAATTCGAAGATGAATTTCTAGAACTACGCGCAACTTTCGTCATTTTAAAAAAAATAGGTATGCCATAAATTGGCACGCACTACAACTTCGTAATATGTACACCTGCCCCGAAGTCAATAATTAAAATCTAATTAACGGGTTTTTGTTAATTAGTCGCGACAACGTCATTTTGGGTGCAGGAAAGTATTTCCGCCTCGACATAGAGTTCATGTGCGAAAACGACCGGAGCCTGACTGTCATATAATTTTTATAAAAAATCTGTATTGTCTAAAATATAACACCCTATATATTCGTCCACAGTATCGATAATCAGTATGGGGCCCACATGTTGCCACCCCGAAAGGCCCCTACACTCCTCCAAGTACGAAGGTGGGAGATTTCCCTTCCCTTCCCCTCCCTACAGGCACTGTCTCGTCCTTTCCAGTAAGGACACGTGGTCGACGTCAGTACTGAACGTCGCCCCGATCGCGACTTTCGCGGTTTTAGCTACGCGCTCTTATCTCTGGCTGCCCAGTTAAACACCCACGACACGAG
The DNA here is from genome assembly GCF_013339695.2 of Rhipicephalus sanguineus. Taxonomy (NCBI): domain Eukaryota; kingdom Metazoa; phylum Arthropoda; class Arachnida; order Ixodida; family Ixodidae; genus Rhipicephalus; species Rhipicephalus sanguineus. Next base: position 57,098,700 of record NC_051176.1, read on the forward strand.
ATAGGACCAGTTGACCGTGAGCACGATATCCAAGCGAGACATGGAAGACCGGGTGTGCGACTGCGTGACAAAGCGCGGAAACAGACAAATAACTGGAATTTCTTTTGTGTGTATGAATAGAGAGCGTATACCCTTGTGACGTACGTCACGTGGATCATTGTTGGTATCGCGGAGTGTGGCGAAAAGACAGGAAACGCCAGGACAGAAGAACGCAATCATTGTGTGTATGTTCAGAGCACGTTTAGGGGTACGCTGACAAGCTGTCTTCAAAGCACCCAGAGTCGCTTCTCTCTATTTAAATTGTCTAATTACCGTCGCAAGGCAAGCGCAGCATAATTTAAGGCTACAGTGAACCTTCCTCCCATCTCAACCAGCACAGAGCAATTACAGTTAATCTCATTCCGCATAATTCACTGCCGGAACGCAGCGCTTCGGTCGGCATGAATTAATTCAGCCCCAGTCGCATCCCCCGTCGAGGTCGCGCACTACAAAGAGCACACGTGCCTCACTCTAACACAGCGACACTCGCGATCATTTTCACCTAAAACACGCTACGGATGCAACAGTCTGCCGCCATCAAATGTTGCTATAAGGCGCTGTTGTACGGTTGCCCGTGCTCTTTTTAAAGGACTGATACGAATTTTAAATTTTTTCGGATTGTTGCGCTAAATTAAAACACCGGTGTCGAGAACCCTAAAAAGAGTACTGTCGTGCCTGGGAATGCATCGAATACATTTTTAATACCACTATCTGAAAAAAAGTCACAGTTTCGCCGCAAGGGCGAAGCAATGAATGCGATAGCAAGAAATTAATGCTATACGAAGTGAGGCTCGCCAATGGATACTCTCAGTTTGAACAGCGTTCCTGTTGCAAAGGCGGCCGAAGCAGCGAAGGAAACTAGCGTGCTTTAACTGTCGAGCTGTGACACTTGATAGTTCGCGCTCATCTTCTGTTTGTTCGTTTAACGGCGTCCCTTCAGCTCGAGTGACTTTCGTACGCTCGGTAACATGAGCGCGGACATCACGGTGAAAGCGTGAAACATTTCTCTTCCCCTCACCGCGAGAAAACCGCGCGAGCAGACAACGGAGGGGCAATGTTCTCGCTGCGCAAATATAAGAAGCGAGCGAGCTCGACGACGACTTTTAAATGCTCCCGTCGCGCTGCTAGCGCCATCTCGCTGGTAATGAAGAAAGCTTATTATCGCCTGCCGTCTGTGAGTCCGTTCAGCGGTAAAGGGTATGTATATAACGCTCGCCGTTAGCTACGTGGAGGATCTGCGTTTCGTGGCGTAGTGGATAGCGCCACTCCGCTGCGGAACAAGAGGTCCCTGGTTCGATTCCGCGCTTCGGAAGCATTTTTCTGAATTATTTTTCTTTGGGGCTTTTATATATATATATACATACTTATACATATACGGTGCATGACGGCGACGGCGACGGCAAAATCCAGCCGAGACTGTCCATATAATTGCTATCGCAATAAAAAAAAACACTTCCGGTTTCGATATCGAAGGGACGCCTTCTCAGTGACGTGTCATCACAGTGTGACGTCACGGGGAGACAGCTATTCGCAGCGTGCCAGCAGCAGATCTGTCATCTGTTCGTGCTGCACGCAAACAACGATGAGCGAATTGTCCAGCGACCCCGATAGTGAGGATGGCTCTTTTTAATCGGGGGCTATTGTGAAGAAGATGCGCCGCCATCCAGCAGCGTCGCCAGCGCGCGGCTCGGGCTTCGTATCGCTGCTGTCTCGCTGAACGGTGCCTGAAGCTGCCTCGCCGCTGATAAGCGTAACGTCATTGAACCACTAATAAACCTCTTCACAATACAAAGGAAGGCCAGCAACTAACTCTCTTTGATCTTTTGGATGCCCAGCGGAGCTGAGGGGAAGCCTCAGCGATGAAATGCAAGGCTAGGCGAACTTGGGCGTGGTTTAGCACTGAAGGAACCTCCTCTCTGTTTGGCCACCTGCATGTCACAAGGGGTCGCAAGTTCGAATCATCGGTCCCACTCGAACCGAGGATGTCTTATTGTTTCGCTCTTTGGATCTACCGCGAATTTTCGCTCACGGACAACGCCGATTTTTCTCTCACAACCAACGACGCCGTCGCCGACACCGACACCGGAATTTCTACGAAAATTTCTCTCTAACGCTATCGGGTTAAAATGGGCCACCCTGTATACGAAGTGTATGTTGACGGTGACGGTATCAGAGTCTTAGAAGAATGCTAACGTCATCTTAATCTATAAATAAAAGTACGTCAAGGACTTAAAAATTCACAGGCTGATCATTTTACTGTCCGCTGTCTACAAACTATTTACAAAGATAATAGCTAATAGAATTAAGACCACCTGAGAAATCAATCAACCAAAGGACCGAGGAGGATTTCGTACAGGCTACTCGACAATAGACCATTTTCACACTATCAATCAGGCGATAGAGAAATGCGCGGAATATAACCAACCCCTATATATAGCCTTCAGAGATTACGAGAAAACATTTGATTTGGTCGAGATATCAGCAGTCATGCAGACACTGCGGAATCAGGGCGTCGATGAACGATATGTAAAAATACTGGAAGAAATCTACAGCGGCTGCAGGCACCATAGTCCTCCATATAGAAAGCGACAAAATTTCAAGAAAGAAGGGTGTAAGGCAGGGAGACATGATCTCCCCAATGCTATTCACTGCGTGCTTACAAGAGGTTTTCAGGGTCCAAGATAGGGAAGGGTTAAGGATACAAGTTAACGGAGAGTACCTTAGTAACTTGTGATTGGCTGATGGCATTGCATTGATGAGTAACTCAGGGGACGATATGTAACTCATGATTACTGAATTTGACAAGGAAAGCAGAATGGTAGGCCTGAAAATTAATATGCGGAAAACCAAAGTAATGTGCAACAGTCTCGGAAGAAAACAGGGCTTTGCGATAGGTAGCGAGGCACTGGAAGTTGTGAAGGAATACGTCTACTTAAGACAAGAAGTGACCGCGGAGCCGAACCACGAGACTGAAGGAACTAGAAGAATAAGAATGTGGTGGAGCACATTCGGCAAGCATTCTCAAATCATGAATGGAAGTTTACCACTATCGCTGAAGAGGAAGGTATATAACAGCTGCATCTTACGGGTACTTACCTACGGAGCAGAAACCTGGAGGCTTACAAAGAGAGTTCAACTGAAATTGAGGTCGACGCAGTGAGCAATGGAAAAGAAAATGATAGGTGAAACCTTAAGGGACAAGAAGAGAGCAGAGTGGGTCAGGGAACAAACGGGCCGTTTTTTGTCGCAAAGCGACTGCTTTGGCTCACTCGCTCGCTGCTCGATTTTTCAGTCGCGAGACTGCAGTCTCAAACCTCTGAACCAATCAGATGCGCAGGAACAGGACGTCAGCCTATTTTACGGGCAGCGGCAATGCGTGCTGTATAGGAGCAGACGTGAATTCTATGTGTCGGCGCATATAGGTCGCACGCAGGTGTGAACATCGGTCACTTTGAGTCGCTTTTTGACCGCCAGTCGCAAACGGTCGCGCGACTAAGTTAGTCGCAAATGGTCTCAAATGGCCGTTGTGGTCGCAAAGCGACTGATGTGGCTCTGTTGCTCGCTGCTCGATTTTTCAGTCGCGCGACTGTAGTCGCAAACCTCTGAGCCAATCACATGCGCAGGAACAGGACGTCACCTTATTTTACAGGGCAATGGCAATACGAGCTAGGACTTGAGCAGACGTGAATTCTGTACGGTGACGGTTATAAGTCGCACGCATGTGCGAACATCGGTCGCTTTGAGTCGCTTTTTGACTTCCAGTCGCAAATGGTCGCGTGACCGGTGTTAGTCGCAGGTGTGAATGAGCCTTAACAGACTGAATTCCAAGAGAAGGCAAACGCGCGTGGGGGGACAGAAAGTTAGGTGGGTAGATGAGATTAAGAATTTTGGGGGGGTATAACGTGGCAGCAGCAAGCACTGGACCGGGTTGATTGGCGGAACATGGGAGAGGCCTTTGCACTGCAGTGGGCGCAGTCAGGCTGATGGTAATGACGATCATGAGTCAGGCAGTAGCAGCCTATGTCAACTTTTTCGCTTTGAGCCAAGCGTTACGAGTTGGTTCGACGTCTTCGGGTAAATTGAGTAGTTCTGTGCATATCGTGTTCTTACCAGGCACGCCGAGTACACTGACATGAAAAAGTCACAGTTTCGCCGCAAGGGCGAAGCAATGAATGCGATAGCAAGGAACTAATGCTATACGAAGTGAGGCTCGCCAATGGATACTCTCAGTTTGAACAGCGCTTCTGTTGCAAAGGCGGCCGAAGCAGCGAAGGAAACTAGCGTGCTTCAAGTGTCGAGCTGTGACACTTGATAGTTCGCGCTCATCTTCTGTTTGTTCGTTTGGCGGCGTCCCTGAGCTCGAGTGACATTCGTACGCGCCGTAACATGAGCGCGGACATCACGGTGAAAGCGTGAAACATTCCTCTACCCCTCGCCACGAGAAAACCGCGCGAGCAGACAGCGGAAGGGCAAGCTTCTCCCATGCGCAAATATAAGAAGAAGCGAGCGAGCTCGCCGACGACTTTAAATGCGCCCGTCGGGCTCCTAGCGCCACCTCGCTGGTAATGAAGAAAACGCTTATTATCGCCTGCTGTCTCTGAGTCCGTCCAGCGCTAAATGGTGTGTATATAACGCTCGCCGTTAGCTACGTGGAGGATCTGCGTTTCGTGGCGTAGTGGATAGCGCCGCTCGCTGCGGAAGCGCTTCGGAAGCATTTCGCGCTTCGGAAGCATTCCGCGCTTCGGAAGCATTTTTCTGAGTTATTTTTCTTTGGGGCCTTTATATATATATATATACATACTTATACATATACGGTGCATGACGGCGGCGACGGCGACGGCAAAATCCATCCGAGACTGTCCATATAATTGCTATCGCAATAAAAGCGTGACGCATGGACCGATGTAGCGTCGGCACTCACGTTTAAAGCAGGGACGTCTGTTTCATCGCCACGAAGTGCACGCTACGTGGCGATGATGTGCATATCTTACGTAGCGGTCGTAAGCGTATTCGTGCTACGCTTGAATATAGCTTGAAGAGTGATAGATCTGTAATGTTTGTTACATTGATATAAAAGGGGATAGCCAACACTGGCACCACGATTGGCGTTGTACTGACATGACGCTTATATAGGCATTTTCTGCGAAGCAGTTTGAAATACTGGCGTCGCTCTGTGGTAGAATACTTGACTGCCATGCAGAATGCGTGCAGGGGTTCGATTCCGGATCGAGCCGCAATTTTTTTATTGCGATAGCAATTATATGGACAGTCTCGGCTGGATTTTGCCGTCGCCGTCGCCGTCGCCGCCGTCATGCACCGTATATGTATAAGTATGTATGTAAAGGCCCCAAAGAAAAATAACTCAGAAAAATGCTTCCGAAGCGCGGAATCGAACCAGGGACCTGTTGCTCCGCAGCGAGCGGCGCTATCCACTACGCCACGAAACGCAGATCCTCCACGTAGCTAACGGCGAGCGTTATATACACACCATTTAGCGCTGGACGGACTCAGAGACAGCAGGCGATAATAAGCGTTTCTTCATTACCAGCGAGGTGGCGCTAGGAGCCCGACGGGCGCATTTAAAAGTCGTCGGCGAGCTCGCTCGCTTCTTCTTATATTTGCGCATGGGAGAAGCTTGCCCTTCCGCTGTCTGCTCGCACGGTTTTCTCGTGGCGAGGGGTAGAGGAATGTTTCACGCTTTCACCGTGATGTCCGCGCTCATGTTACGGCGCGTACGAATGTCACTCGAGCTCAGGACGCCGCCAAACGAACAAACAGAAGATGAGCGCGAACTATCAAGTGTCACAGCTCGACACTCGAAGCACGCTAGTTTCCTTCGCTGCTTCGGCCGCCTTTGCAACAGAAGCGCTGTTCAAACTGAGAGTATCCATTGGCGAGCCTCACTTCGTATAGCATTAGTTCCTTGCTATCGCATTCATTGCTTCGCCCTTGCGGCGAAACTGTGACTTTTTTTTTCTTTGCTTCCATCGGGATATTTAACCCATCGACAACACCGCCGACCCAGGCACCGCATCTTCTGTGACACGGGTTTATTTACACTGCCGGGTTAAGATTTCCAAATTCTGGGTTGGCACAGACTGTGAATCACCTGTGGCGCTTACCCGCACACCATGGAGTGCGGTATGCGGCATGTGCCGCACGTGACTGGTGGAAAGGATTTCATGACGTACGCGACAGGGCAGTCGTGTTATTCATGTCATGACCTGTCAGTCCTGTTCGTCATACATTCGTGTCGTCCTATGCTAATTTTGGTATGTACTGTCGGCCGCAAAAGTTTGCGGGATCTGCAGCGCGTGGCGGAGCGACGGAAGACTACATTGCTGCGTCACCTGCCGAGACGCGGCGGTTGTTGAGGCTATCGGCCGCGGCCTCCGCGATTAGATCCGGCAACGGCACGTTGTCTAAACGCGCCGTCGCTAATCGCCGAGGCCGATAGCCTCAACAGCCGCCGCGTACGCAGCAATGCAGTTTTCCGTCGCTCCGCCACGCGCTGCAGATCCCGCAAACTTTAGCGGCCGACAGTACCTAGTTAAGGAGACGACCACAAGAGCGCCAAGACGTAGGCGGCTGGATAGATAGATAGATAGATAGATAGATAGATAGATAGATAGATAGATAGATAGATAGATAGATAGATAGATAGATAGATAGATAGATAGATAGATAGATAGATAGATAGATAGATAGATAGATAGAAACGCTCAAAGTGCCTTTTGTTCGCTAAGAAATGCTTCGCATTAAAAAAGAGAGCAAGCATAGCCATGCATAGTACAGTATAGCTAGGGGTGGGAAAGAGACAGGTGAGATGGTAAAAGCCTAGCCAAGCCAGGACCAGCTCGGTGCCCACCAGCTCTGCTGTGAACCCGCCTTGCGCGGCTTAGTGCAGCTGCGCTATTTTTTTTTTTTTTCATAGATGATCCATGCCGTGCCTTGGCGTACACGCTGACGTCACGTTTTTGTGCCGCCGATGTGGCCCGATTTCGCGTATTATCTGAGTTGGGGCATAGCTTCTGTGCAAAAAAAAAAAAAAAAGAAATTCAATAGAAACGCGCATTTCGTGTCCATTTCGCGTGGTTGCACCGAATTGAGCGCGACAAATTACTTCCCACCAGCGACGTACACCGGACTTGTGAGCTGTTTTCTAGCAAGCCTCGAAAACCGAACAGCTGCTACTCACGTTTTTCTCAACGCGTTGAGCACAGCCAAGAGTGCAACACAGTCAACGAAAACAAACCCCGGATTCACGTATTCCTGCGTTGCATAAAATGCTGAAAACACGAGTAATCTTGCCTACTTTTGCACGTTGTTCAGCAATTTACCGCACTCCTTCGATAGTTTGCAAACGAACATAAAAATTATCGGGGAAGTGCATAGGCGTGCGCAAGGATCCCCAAGGGGGATGGGGGGGGGGGGGCAAAGTTTCATCGCAACCTCCTCCCCCTCCTCCTGCTGGTCGAGACCAAAGGACAACATGCTTCAGAATAGATTAAAAAAAACCCAATTAAAATGAAGCGATGATGGGCGTATTACAATGGCCTGCCTTTGGTCCCTGGCTTTCCAGACGTGATGATGTGAAGTAAACAGTTCTGTGAATGCAACACCAGGGGCCTTCAGGTGTCATTATCGCCAAAAAGCCTGCGTGGGCATAAATGAGTAAACGTATGGGACAGACTTTGCCCCCCCCCCCCCTCCCGCTCCCCTCGTGCAGTTTGGCGCCTGTTAATATATCCCGACTTACTAGTATCACTCACATGCATAGTTCATACACCTGTTCATGTTTAATCGAAATGATGAATAAATGGGTCGCTTAGTGATGATATAAAGTGGCCGCAAGCGAAGCGACACGGCTGAGCTGCTGCTGCCCGAGCGGCACGCTGGACGAAATCTCCGGTCACTTCCGGTCAGTCCGTTTCCACGCCCACACTTTTGTCGCGCTCGCATGGGTGGAGCAATACAGACTTTTCCTCCGCGTATTCTAAAGCTCCTGCTGCAACAAGCGCGGAAAAAGTTACATCGTCGACGATACTGTCAGTCCTTGTTAACCCCAAAGTTTTACCGAATTCTAAAACTATTTCAGTTTCCCTTTAAGAAGATGGGGCTTGGCCGAGGCGAGACTTGCAGCGAGGTTTATTTCAAAACAGCTTCATTGCGTCTCGGTAAGCTTTCGGGCCTGTGTCGCATCGTGGCCGCATACACCCAATATTTATCCCGCACAGTGACAGGAAACAACAAACGGCGTCCATATGGACCAGTGTACAATGTGGTTTGGTGTGGTGTGCAGTTGCGGACATGCACTACACTGAAACTCGCATGTATCGAACAGTGGCGTAGCCAGGGATTTCAGGGGTTGGGGGTCGGGGGGGGGGCACACTGTGCTCAACTCCCCTCCTCCGAAATCTTATTTTGCCATGGCATACAGACTCGATGTCTCGATGTGACACTCGATCACACTGCCTGGCCGACCCCTACTTCAGATAAAGGAAGTGCCCCCCCCCCCCCCAAAAAAAAAAAAAAAAAAAAAATTTTTTTCTGTCTACGGCCCTGGTATCGAACCCACATAAAACGAATTTTGTGTAGATCTAAGAGTTTAAATATCCTTGATATATTTTCGATATATAAATAACTTATATACCAGATTATTGCAAGTTTATATGAATTATAAATTCGATTATAAACTTGCAATCTGTGCGATATAATATATCTATATATATTATATATATATATATATATAATATATAATATATATATATAATATATATATAATATAATAGATATATTAGCTAACAGCGAGCGTTTATACACACCATTTAGCGCTGGACGGACTCAGAGACAGCAGCGATAATAAGCGTTTCTTCTTCATACCAGCGAGGTGGCGCTAGGCCCGACGGCGCATTTAAAGTCGTCGGCGATCTCGCTCGCTTCTTCTTATATTGCGCATGGGAGACTTGCCCTTCCGCTGTCTGCTCGCACGTTTCTCGTGGCGAGGGGTAGAATAGTAAGTTTCACGCTTTCACCGTGATGTCGCGCTCATGTTACGGCGCGTAACGAATGTCACTCGAGCTCAGGACGCGCCAACGAACAAACAGAAGATGAGCGCGAACTATCAAGTGCTCACAGCTCGACACTCGAAGCACGCTAGTTTCCTTCGCTGCTTCCGGCCCGCCTTTGCAACAGAAGCGCTGTCAAACTGAGAGTATCCATTGGCGAGCCTCACTTCGGAAGCATTAGTTTCCTTGCTATCGCATTCATTGCTTCGCCCTTGCGGCGAAACTGTGACTTTTTTTTTCTTGCCTTCCATCGGGTATTTAACCCATCGACAACACCGCCGACCCAGGCACCGCATCTTCTGTGACACGGGTTTATTTACACGCCGGGTTAAGATTTCCAAATTCTGGGTTGGCACAGACTGTGAATCACCTGTGGCGTTACCCGCACACCATGGAGTTCGGTAGCGGCATGTGCCGCACGTGATGGTGGAAAGGATTTCATGACGTACGCGACAGGGCAGTCGTGTTATAATGTCCTGACCATGTCAGTCCTGTTCGTCATACAATTCGTGTCGTCCTATGCTAATTTGGTATGTACTGTCGGCCGCAAAAGTTTGCGGGATCTGCACGCGCGTGGCGGAGCGACGGACTACATTGTGGGTCAACCTGCCGAGACGCGGCGGTTGTGAGGCTATCGCGGCCGCGGCCTCCGCGATTAGATCCGGCAACGGCACGTTGTCTAAACGCGCCGTCGCTTAATCGCCGAGGCCGATAGCCTCAACAGCCGCCGCGTACGCAGCAATGCAGTTTCCGTCGCTCCGCCACGCGCTGCAGACCCGCAAACTTTAGCGGCCGACAGTACCTATTAAGGAGACGACCCAAAGAGCGCCAAGACGTAGGCGGGCTGGATAGATAGATAAGATAGATAGATATAGATAGATAGATATATATATAGATAGATAGATAATATATAGATAGATAGATAGATAGATATAGAATAGATAGATAGATCGATAGATAGATAGATAGAAACGCTCAAAGTGCCTTTTGTTCGCTAAGAATAAATGCTTCGCATTAAAAAGCGGAGCAAGCATAGCCATGCATGAGTACACGTATAAGCTAGGGGTGGAAAGAGACAGGTGAGATGGTAAAAGCCTAGCCAAGCCAGGACCAGCTCGGTGCCCACCAGCTCTGCTGTGAACCAGCCTTGCGCGGCTTAGTGCAAGCTGCGCTATTTTTTTTTTTTTTTCATAGATGATCCATGCCGTGCCTTGGCGTACACGCTGACGTCACGTTTTTGTGCCGCCGATGTGGCCCGATTTCGCGTATTATCTGAGTTGGGGGATAGCTTCTGTGCAAAAAAAAAAAAGAAAATCAATAGAAAACGCGCATTTCGTGTCCATTTCGCGTGGTTGCACCGAATTGAGCGCGACAAATTACTTCCCACCAGCGACGTACACGGACTTGTGAGGTGTTTCTAGCAAGCCTCGAAAACCCGAACAGCTGCTACTCACGTTTTTCTCAACGCGTTGAGCACAGCCAAGAGTGCAACACAGTCAACGAAAACAACCCCGGATTCACGTATTCCTGCGTTGCATAAAATGCTGAAAACACGAGTAATCTTGCCTACTTTTGCACGTTGTTCAGCAAATTTACGCACTCCTTCGATAGTTTGCAAACGAACATAAAAATTATCGGGGAAGTGCATAGGCGTGCGCAAGGATCCCAAGGGGGATGGGGGGGGGGGGCAAAGTTTTCATCGCAACCTCCTCCCCCCTCCTCCTGCTGGTCGAGACCAAAGGACAACATGCTTCAGAATAGATTAAAAAAACCCAATTAAAATGAAGCGATGATGGGGTATACAATGGCCCTGCCTTTGGTCCCTGGCTTTCCAGACGTGATGATGTGAAGAGTAAAACAGTTCTGTGAATGCAACACCAGGGGCCTCAGGTGTCATTATCGCCAAAAAGCCTGCGTGGGGCATAAATGAGTAAACGTCTGGGACAGACTTTGCCCCCCACCCCCCCTCCCGCTCCCCTCGTGCAGTTTTGGGCCTGTTAATATTATCCCGACTTACTAGTATCACTCACATGCATAGTTCATACACCTGTTCATGTTTAATCGAAATGATGAATAAATGGGTCGCTTAGTGATGATATAAAGTGCCGCAAGCGAAGCGACCACGGCTGAGCTGCTGCTGCCCGAGCGGCAACGCTGACGAAATCTCCGGTCACTTCCGGTCGTCCGTTTCCACGCCCACACTTTTGTCGCGCTCGCATGGGTGGAGCAATACAGACTTTTCCTCCGCGTATTCTAAAGCTCCTGCTGCAACAAGCGCGGAAAAAGTTACATCGTCGACGATACTGTCAGTCCTTGTTAACCCCAAAGTTTTACCGAATTCTAAAACTATTTCAGTTTCCCTTTAAGAAGATGGGGCTTGGCCGAGGCGAGACTTGCAGCGAGGTTTATTTCAAACAGCTTCATTGCGTCTCGGTAAGCTTTCGGGCCTGTGTCGCATCGTGGCCGCATACACCCAATATTTATCCCGCACAGTGACAGGAAACAACAAACGGCGTCCATATGGACCAGTGTACAATGTGGTTTGGTGTGGTGTGCAGTTGCGGACATGCACTACACTGAAACTCGCATGTATCGAACAGTGGCGTAGCCAGGGATTTCAGGGGTTGGGGGTCGGGGGGGGGGCACACTGTGCTCAACTCCCCTCCTCCGAAATCTTATTTTGCCATGGCATACAGACTCGATGTCTCGATGTGACACTCGATCACACTGCCTGGCCGACCCCTACTTCAGATAAAGGAAGTGCCCCCCCCCCCCCCAAAAAAAAAAAAAAAAAAATTTTTTCTGTCTACGGCCCTGGTATCGAACCCACATAAAACGAATTCTTGTGTAGATCTAAGAGTTTTAAAATATCCTTGAATATATTTCGATATATAAAATAACTTATATACCAGATTATTGCAAGTTTATATGTCGAATTATATAATTCGATATATAAACTTGCAATATCTGTGCGATATATATATATCTATATATATATATATATATATATATATATATATATATATATATATATATATATATATATATATATATAATATATATATATATATATATATATATATATAAGAATTCACCGGATCGGCAAAGTAAACCCTGATAAACCAAGGCCCGTGATCTTGAAATTTTACGACGGCAAGGAAAAGGATACCATTTTTAAAAACTGCGCAAAACTAAAGGGAACTTCGATCAGAATAAGCAACGACTATGCGAAGGAAACAATGCAGATACGAAAGAAGTTATGGCAAAGCGCTGCCTTGGATAGGGGGGCGGGTGCGAAAGTAGTCCTCGTGCACGATAAACTCAGGATAAACGATGACTTATACGCATGGGATGACGTCAGAGGCAAGCGCTATTTGCACTCGGACAAACGTGGTACTGATACAACGAAGCGAAGTGAGCGCGTTGTATCACCTGAGTCAAAGGGATCTGATAGCCCAGGCAGCTCTATCGAGACAAAAAAAAAAATAGCTAAGATTGCTCTCGTTCAATGCTCGCAGTATAGTGAACAAGACGACGCACCTTGAGTAATTATTGCTTTCACACGATCCTCACATAACCACAATAACAGAAACATGGTTGCATGAAAATATACCGAATGATTGTGTTGTACCTCCCAGTTACAACATATTTAGAAAAGACAGAAACTCACGTGGAGGTGGGGTGTGTATAATCATTAAGGATTCTCTTAATGCTTCGTTGGTTGATTGTGAAGTACCAGAAACTCTCTGGTGTAGAATAACTTGTGAAAATACCATTTTCCTTATTGGAGTTGTATATCGGCCACCCTCAAGCTCCCCTGAGTTTCTGAAATCCTTGAACAAGTTTTTATGTGCTCATGTAAATGGGAACACTAGGTTGGTAATGACTGGAGATTTTAATATTCCACATATAAACTGGAAGAATTTTTCATACAGTGGTGGGGAACCAGTAAACGCTGAAAAAATGCTAGAAATTATGTTTACCTACAATTTGAAACAAATAGTGCTTGAAGATACCAGAATTACGCCGACGTCAAGGTCGTTACTGGACTTGGTGTTCCTATCAAATAAATTAAATGATTACAAAGTGATGGTGGAAGATGGTATATCGGATCACCGGATGATCTGTCTTGATCTGCCTGTTCGAGCATTAAGACATGTGAAGAGCTATGTGCCAGTAAAAGTTAAAGACTATGCTAGGGCTTACGATACTTCGATTCTTGACTATTTGGAGATCCAATATGAAAATTTCGAGAGCATCTCTGGTTTAAAATCAGTAGAAGAGCTATGGCAAGAATTCAAACGTGTTATAAGTTATTGCATAGACAAATATGTTCCATCGCGTGTTAAAAAAACGAAACAGAGAAGTCGTTGGATCATCCGAGATATAATTCATATGAAAAGGAAAATTAAGAGACTGCGTAAAGGGAGCACGTCGCCAGTGGTTCTGAGAAATCTAAAAACTGAACTGAGGCGTACTTTGGCTACATCTAAACAAGCATTTTTTGAAAAACACCTCAGTGATTTCCTCAGGTCTTCACCTCAGAAATTTTGGCGGTATTTTAGCGACAGGAAAGAAATAGCTGATGAAATCCATGTTGGTAGTGACATTATAACGAAAAAGGATGAGATAGCAAACCATTTTAACAACTTTTTTCAGTCTGTATTTAACCCACCAGAAACTACAGCGAGTACAGAAGAAGCATTAAAAATTCCCCCTACTGTTCCAATGGAAACACTTGAAATATCTAGGGAAGGCGTATTTCAACAACTACTCAAATTAGATACGAAAAAATCGAGCGGTCCCGAAGATATACCAACTGTATTCCTCAAGCGATATGCAGAATGGATGTCGCATTATCTGACTATCATCTTTCAAAAAAGTTATACAACGCACTCACTGCCACAAGATTGGCGCACTGCATTCTTCATTCCTGTATTTAAAGGGGGCAACCGAAAACAGGCAACAAATTATGGTCCAGTTTCACTTACTTCAGTTACTTGCAAAATGTTCGAACATATAATAGCAAAACATATAGGTACTCAAATTTCTAGATCAAAACACTTTGCTGTACCCTTATCAACATGGCTTCAGGCGTCATCACCCGTGACACAGTTAATAGAAACAATTCATGATTTTGCGGGTGCTGTAGATATAAGACAACAGGTTGATGTGGTTTGCGTCGATTTTGCAAAGGCGTTCGATAAAGTTCCCCATGTCCAATTCATCTTAAAATTACGCAATGCAGGAAGAATTGAACTCGTAATAGAATGGATTGAGGTATATTTAACAAACCGTACGCAGGTAGTAAAATTGGATGGCCATGTATCAGATCCTTTAGTTGTGCTTTCAGGAGTGCCCAAGGCTCAGTATTGGGACCACTACTGTCTCTCCTCTATATCAATGACATCAGTAGCCTAGCGGCAGAAGAGGGTGTCCAGGTTAAACTTTTCGCAGACGACTGCTTAATCTACGCCACAATTACCAAGCTAGACGACCAACTCAAAGTTCAGAATTGTTTAAAAAATTTAGATAATTGCTGTAGGAAATGGAAAATTTCAATAAATTATTCTAAATCTACATATACACACATCAGCAAAAGGAAAACTATCCATTCATTTTGTACAGCATTGGTGGACACTTGTTGATAATGCGCACCAGTTCAAGTATCTCGGGTTAACAATTACGCGAAAATTGTCATGGAATTAACATATAGATAACGTCTGCACGACAGTCTACAAAAGTTATACGTATTGAGGAAAAAACTAGAACATGCATCGTGTCACGTAAAACATATTGCATATAACACCTTCATTAGTACGATACTAGAATATTCAGCCGTTGTTTGGAGTCCCCATCAAGTGACCCTTAAGAAAAAGCTGGAAAGAATACAGAGACTGGCGGCGGCGTTTTATTTGTTCAACGTACCGAAGGAAGGAATCGATCACGCTGATGTTACAGAGATGCAACTTAGATCCTCTTGAACTACGGAGAAAAAAATATAGGCTGAAGTTATTTATCCAAATAATTCACGATCAACTTATGATGGATAAGCTCAAATATTTACACACCCCAGGCTAAAGAAACCCCCGAACTAATCACGATTGCGTCATAAAACCATACCAAACAAATACTGACACGTTTCGATAATCTTTCTTTCCAGATGTCGTAAAAATGTGGAACAAACTACCGAACGCTATTGTTGTTTTAAACAATGTCACCGACTTCGAAAATGCTGTAGAGGCGCATTTACGAGATTGTTCAATGTGATTTTTGTTCAGTGCCAAATGATGTAAGCGACCTCATGCTCATTGTAAATAATTTGAAAAATGTCAGATAATTTTGAATTGTTATTATTTTTTTAAATTGTAATTTAAGGAAATACCTGTTTTCATTGTGAAGTGCCAAATATTAAGCATCTTTATGCACCTTGACCTTGTACATTTTTTATGTATGTTATTGTATTGTCCTCTCTGTTACGACCCTCTATGAGGGTTGACAGTATTCATAAATAAAATATATATATATATATATATATATATATATATATATATTATATATATATATATATATATATATATATATATATATATATATAACTTTTTTGTGGTCCCCTTCAGATTCGTGATATCCGGGTTCGTTCGAATGCATACCCATTTTAAGATTGTGGCTAGTATCATCTCCGTCGAGGAAGGAACGCTTAGGAGAGGCCATTACGTAGATTTTTGAAGCCGGATGTAAGGGCGCCCCCTCGCCAGGTTGGTCACGCTTCAGCGCGCATGCGCTGCCAGCGCGGCGAAGAGCAAGGCGAGCAGAGGATCTCGCGTTGCGCCGGGCCGCCGCCGCTGTCGTCGTTCTTCACTTGGAATTATAGCCTTCCAGCGCCGAGGGACGCAACAGCACTGTTCCACAGGGGAACAGCGAAGCTGCGGCGCCAAGCCTTTCCGGAGAAGCTGTCAAAGGCTTCCAAGACAACCGCTTACGGCAGCACGCTGAATGAACTATAAGCACGCAACCGTGCAGGCCAACGCTCACTGTAAGGTTTTGTAAGGTTTTGTAACCATACGTCATTTGTGAAATGAAACTACTGCATAAAGATGCGGATTCGTAACTCCACCCGGCCGGCTCTGTCAATAACGTGGGCATATGGGTGTGACATAGCTGGGCAAATATACTTTGAAGTTGTGTCGCGATACGATACAGTATACGACCACAGTCGTTATATCCGATACGATGCTTTCCATTTGTATCTTAAGATAGGTCGATACATTCGCAAATTTGTTATAATAGACCCATATAACGTAGCAGCAAGCGCATGTGCACAAAAATGTTTGCTTGAAAATTTCTTAACTGCGACTAATTTTCTTTCATTTGCATGAAATGTCTGTTGGTATCGTAAAAGTCGCGTATTTCTTTCTCAAACTGTTTTATTCCGAAGCAGCTTTTTGGGAGTGCTTTAGCTGCTTAACATAAGAGCCTTTATACACTGCGCTATCCGCGGTTTTTGCTTGTAGCTTTTGTAACTGATGGGAGTCGCTGCTCTGCTTGCCGACGAGCTAGCGTGTTGCCGTGTGTAATTACAATAAGGTCAATAAGAAGCCTCCGCACGGTGGCGCAAATGCTGGTGTGCACTTGTCCGTAAACGTATTCCGTTTACGCAATACCGGATCACGGGTATTGCGCATAACACTGCGCATAACACTGCAGCAATAACACTGGTACCCATAGCTTTTTTTTTTGTGTGTGTGTCATGGATCGTGTATACGTAGAGGACATAAAACTGCAATGGCTTTTCGTATTACAGTGAAACCTCGGTGATACGAATCTCATGGGACCACCAAAAATATTCGTATCATCCGAAATTCGTATGACCAGAAAGCATGGAAAATTAGCATGCGACAATAGAAAGCTGGCGTACATTTCCATTTATTGTTTTTCAGGGCCGCAGCAACGTCAGGAAGAACCCTGAATGATTGTCAGTTAAGCTTTTAGATGTCGGCAATCATACCAGCACTGGTAAATATACGGCCCGTAAGCGTGCGTATTTAATTAATGAACCAGGTGCGTTGTGACCCGCGACAACAATAGCGCCTTCCAAATTTTAGTATGCTTTTTTGCACGACAACAGAGTACTGCAGCGAAAGTAACAAAAGAAGTGCTTTGACGCTTTGGATCAAGGCCACAGAATTACAGAACCACGGTCCTGTGTTGTGATTTTGTTATTGCGGAGGTGTTGGGAATGTTTTTTGGGAGATTTACGGCCGTGCCCGCGAAAGTGCGACCTCAACGGTCGCGCACGTTGACGTTGTGAGGCGTCTCCTCCCCCAAGACCGTCGTCGCCTTCTTTCGGTCCTCGTCCACCTTTCATAGGATGTCTGATGCACGAGGCAGGCACGTGTAAACACAGTAACAACGACAGCAGCCCACGTCGAGCGTTAAAAAATAGCATGACGCTAATGTCCTCTGTAATCTAAACACGAAGGCACACGGAGGCACATAAGAGCCTCAAAGATTCGCGCACAAAATCTCGGAAGCCGTGACTAGTCTCTGAAGGTGTATTCTGACCGTAAGAAACGTGTTTTTCTTACACCGTGATTCTGACGGTTTGGCGGTGCGGCGCGTGCCCACGATTTTGTTGCCGCGCTCGCACGTGCTTGGCGCGTCTTCCGCCACAGCGCGGACAGCACCTCCTCGTACCTCGGCGGTAACGCACGTTCGTATAAAACGTCGCTGGGTGAAAATCGGTTCGCAACAACCGTATTCCATTACATTGCAGGCCAATGGGCCTTGGCCGGGACCAACGAAAAATTCGTATCACCCGGAAATTCGTATGAACCGTGATCGTATCACCGAGGTTTACTTATCTGCTGGCGAAGAGCGTTCGTTAACGACGTACTCACTAACGTACAATATTTTTTGACAATTTTTCTTCTGCGAAAGAACATCTGTTGCCCATAAACCTATCCAACCTTTTGTATAGTTGCACAAAGCGTCGCAGGACACCGCCGCTATTTACACTATTACCCCTTATAACCCCGATTACCTGGAATAGAAGCTGCGTACGGGGTCGTCGCCTGCTGAAAAAGAGCTGGCAGATATCGAGATGGCATTGCAATTGCACTGACTGGCCTGCTAAAAATTGGTAAATTTGAAAGATTCCATTGCTCGATTAATCTCAAGTCAGATCATCCAAAAGCATGGAGCCAGGGGCGTAGGCAGAAATTTTTTTCGGGGGGGGGGGGCACCTCCTTGATCTGTAGTGGGGACGAGCAGGCAGATGTGGTCGAGTGTCATTTTCTGCTCTGTATGCTATGGCAAAAAAAAATTTCGGGGGGGGGGGGGCACGGGCCCGGTGTGCCCTAAAGTGGCTACGCCCCTGCATGGAGCACTCCCATTTTGAGGCCTGCATTCCAAAAGAACAAGTTGAACTTCAAGAAAGCGCCAAATATCGACCGTTCGAACATGCTACAGGATTTTAGAGCACTCTAAGCACTTCGACATTCATGCAGACTTGTGTCTTTCATCCAGTAGTGCGGAATTTAAGAGAGCGATGGACGCAATTAGTCGGCTGCGCTTTATTTAATTTGCGATAAGTCGATACTCAGGCAAACGGGAATAGCATACACTGATTAATTGACAATGAGACCTTACTCATTTGTCGCAGTGTTTGTGATGGTGCAGATAAAGGGAGCAAAAAAAAAAGAGTATCCGACATTTGAGGAAAAAACCTGCGTAAGATTAGCCTCTACACTGTATGATTTGACAGCTCTGTTTTCACAATTTTAGCGCCGGTACAATAATCCTGCAGGTGCCGTTGACTCTGCGTATTATTAGCCGAGTCAACGGCAATATGGGCACAACATGAAAAGATGAAAACGCTGTCCTACGCCCACAAAAGGTTGCAGTGCTCACGGACTGAAACACGACATCAAAACTTGAAGCACAACAACTGGCATGGGCTATCGCTCGAAATAACCTTGTCATGTCACTGCAAATCAAACCACTCAAATAGACGATGGCTCAGGTGTAAGCATGCCATCCATAATACGTCAGTTTTACACGAACTGAGGACGATGGAAACGAAAGTACGCGCATTGCTTAGCCCGAAGTTCACGCTTTAAATTCCGTGAGCGCTGTAAAAAATAAGAAAACAAGTGGATTGGTATATGCTAGGGGTGTGCGAATATCAAATTTTTCGAATACGAATCGAATACGAATATCCACCTTCGAATATCGAATCGAATATCGAATATCAAAGGAAAAATGCCTCCACCGTAACAATATTTTATTTAACATGTAGCTTTTTGAAAAAAAAAACAAAAAAACATTAACAGCCTGACTGGCAACACAACATACACTGCTATCTCCAGAACACAATGTCCAGGCTGCACAATGCACATCGCAACGCAAGCAAATATCGCGGCACAATGAAAGTAATGACTACATGTTATCATGAAGAAATATGAGTTGCTCGACACGATCAGGCAGCAGGCGCTCCCTTGTTAGGGAGCGCCTGCTGCCTAACAAGGGAGACGAGTTATTTTATGCATGATAATCGAATCGCATATTCGATTTTTCGAATATTCGAAGTTATCGAATATTCGAAACTTTTCGAATACACTATTTTCGAATCGAATACGAATATTTCGAATGTGATATTCGACGAATATTCGAAACTTTCGAATATTCGCACACCCCTAGTATATGCGTAAGCAATACAGTAAAACGTTCTGGCGGCCTAGTTGGTTCATAGCTTTTAGACGTTATTAAACTGCGCGAAAAGACGAGGATACAAGTAAGGAACACACAGAACACCACGAGCGCAGACTGCCAACTGTTCATTTCTGGTAAGCAAGGAACAGGTATTTTAATCAGGAACCTGGAAACGTGATCGACCTGTGAATCTCACATGTGCCTACAAACATAAGAACACTGCTACACTGCTACAAACGAACACCGCAAATCGTGGAACCAATCGCACTGAGCTTTGCGCATGTGAAAGAACAGAAAAAGCCTGAGAAGAAAATAACCCGAGTAAAGGTGAAAGGATGAAGGCGTAACATCGCTTGAAGAAAAACATAAAAGATTGACTGATCAACAAATGTAAACATGAATATGTCATAAAAACTACGTGAAAACTAAAATATGGCACAATGAAAAAACAACAAAATAACAGAAGTGAAGGTGAAGGCGACGGAACTAAATGTGACTAAGTAATCAGTAAAACCCCCTGCGAAAGACTGACGGTCGCCCGCAGCTTTAGCATAAAAAACCACAGACAAACAACGAAGCAAAAAAGCAAAAAAAAGGAAAAAAAGGTGTCTTTACAGGGCACTGACCAGGAAAGCAACTTTATCTGACAATAACGAAAGAGACGGCGTGCTAATACACTTGTCACCAATTTTTATGATATGAAAGGCTTCGGCAATCCCATTTCAGTCTGGCCCCTCGATTTAAACAAGAACTTAGTGCTTTCAAGGAATTTGTTTACAGGATGTGTTTTTCCCGCCCTCATTTTTTCCTCTGCACGTGTTACAATGTTGAGCCAAAGTGCCCCTTGCATTGTTCGTTACATGCCACTGGTATTCCCGCACCCTTTCATTGAAACACCTTCCCGTCTGTCCAATATACAAGCTGTCACACGTAAGGGGAATTGAATACACCACCCCAAAGAAACAAACACGGTGTAATTTGTTTGGTGCCTTGTGGAGCACTGAGGCGTACTCTCACTGTTCCCTGCTACCATAGGACGCGCTCTACTGAGTTTACAGGGAGCCGAGAAGACGGCCTTGACCCCGTACCGGCTTGCCACTTTTTTTTTTTTTAGGTTGTGCGATAAGCTGCAGGCGCAACCTGCAACCGAAAGGTCTTCTGACCTTTCAGATTTTGTAAGACACTTTCACAAGCACCTTTAATTAAAGTAGGGCAGCCAGCCGA
This sequence comes from Rhipicephalus sanguineus, assembly GCF_013339695.2. Classification (NCBI taxonomy): domain Eukaryota; kingdom Metazoa; phylum Arthropoda; class Arachnida; order Ixodida; family Ixodidae; genus Rhipicephalus; species Rhipicephalus sanguineus. The sequence goes on from NC_051176.1 coordinate 57,119,744, forward strand.
AAGGAAGCGCCTAACTTGCTGATTGAAACTGATTTCTACTCTATGCTCACAGAATTTATCAAGTGCGGACTTTCAGGCTGGGGTTATGTTGGCCATCTTGACAAGCTTTGAATGCGAACTTTCAAACGGAATTGGGGCTTCTTTCGTCCTCGGGTTGTAATACCAACAAATGTGGTTTTCGTTAAAATGGTTCCACTGCTTCATCAAATTGTGTGCGGACACGTGGGTATAACTAGATAATCGCAAACATAATGGCAAATTCTCATGACATGTTGCCCAGAGATTAGTTGCTCAGCCCACTGATCAAACATATATATATATATATATATATATATATATATATATATATATATATATATATATATATATTATAATATATATATATATATATATATATATATATATGTGTGTGTGTGTGGTGTGTGTGTGTGTGTGTGTGTGTGTGTGTGTGTGTGTGTGTGTGTGTGTGTACAGATTCCGGCCTTCTGCACATAATATTTTTATTAAACGCAATATACGTAGAATTCAAGTAAAACATTCAAACAGTTCAAGGAAATGCTCTGTGCTCACCCGTGCCACATTCTGAAAGACTACTTCTCCAGAATGTGGCAGGGATGAGCACAGAGAATTTCCTTAAACACTCACGCGTGAGCGTACGCCTCGGTGATAACGGTAGTTACGGCGCTCAGCTGCTGACCCGAAAGTCGCGGGCTTGATCCCGGCCTCGGCGGTCGCGTTTTGATGAAGGCGAACTGCTATAGGCACGCGTATTGTGCGATGTCAGTGCACGTTAAGGAATACCAGGTGGTCGAAATTTCCGGAGCCCTCCACTACGACCTGCGGCATAATCATATCGCGGTGTTGGTCCGTAAAACCCCAGATATTATTATTACTCACGTGTGCTCAGGAGCAATATTTCTTTATCCACAATTGCTCCGTGAACCTCTTTCCCCTTCGCAGTAAAATCCGACAAATGAGACGCAGCGTTAGATAAAATATGCGACTTTTTCACTCTCATCCACAACTGTCTTTCTTAGTAATTTATGAATAAAAAAAATGAGTAAGTTTTATTACTCTGGGAAGGATGTTGTGGTTGACATCTATGAAGTCTTTGGGAAAGCAAACGCGTCATTGGCTGCCACAGCTCCACTGCAGTTTGGGTAACGCCTGCTCAAGCGGTAGAACTTGCCCCTCCAATTCGAAATGAACGGGCTGGGCTGTTAGCGCTCAGTACTAACTACGGAGCACCTCCTCTCGATGCATTCTCTCCGCATTCAATGCTCGCCTTTAGTTCCGCACACCTCAAGCGAAGCATGTGGTGTCCGTTTACTGTGACCTCGAGCAACGTACAACGGACACTCACAGCGCGATGAGGTAACCGAAGTCTCGTTCGCAGATTGTGTATAACCGTGTCGCCAGCCGTGACCCGATTCGAGGCGCCCGAGACGACTCATCAAAGGAGAGATGGTATCGCACCCACTCGGAAAGCGAAAGGGTTGCGGTGGGTTGTCGTCCGCCAGGTGTTTGCTTTTTTTTTGTTTTTCTTCTCTCGCGTACTCTGTTACTTCGGCACGCGCTTATTGCTCGAGGCGGGCTGCCTGAGACTTCCTCTACGTGAGTGCATCGTTTTATCATATAGAGCTTTGCAGCCACTCTCGTATAAGCACTCGCTGGATACCACAACTGCCCGTATCTTTGTTTCCATAGATCGCCTAGCCGACTCGGCGCACGCTGATGACACCGTCTTCGTTTTACATCGGCTTATGCTGACAGAAACCGAGGAGGCCTGCTCTGCATATCACCAATAAGCTTGTGCTGGGACAGCACAAGAAGCCTCGCATCTCTTCTACTCTTCGACCATGGTCTGACCACTTGGGTCTGTTCTTTCTTGGTGGCTCGACGAAAAGGTACGTAATCATGCTGAAAATGTGTCGTTTCATTGATTGGCAGCAATTGTAGAACTGCTGCGGAGGCTACAAACGTAATGATGCCTAAGCAGAATGGCTTTATAATGAATTCCGATTTAATGATGTAGGTCACGTGATCTATAAAGCTACCTGCGGAGAGCACGTTATCTACGCACGCAGTGCCATAGGCGACAAAAGTTGCACAATACCAGGGAGGCAAGGGTGGCAACTGGTCCGCCCAGGGAGGCTATCTAAATGCGCTTAATTCGCCGTTTTGTTGTTCCGGAAGTTATTCAGAAATGACACCACGGATAATCGATTACGACATCATTCAACAAGTCCTTGTTTTATCTCCATTCGGTTTTCTCCTCCTAATGCCACTTATACTTTCTTCGTCATCGTGGAAACTCCATTTAAATGACCCCAAATCCTTCTGAGCTTGAGGCGTTTTGATACTGTGTTACTTGGGAAATTATCCACAATGAACACACTGCCGCCCAAAATTTTCCGAAGCACTACCGTATAATGGCAAATACACTTGAAGAACCTGTTCGCGGCTTAACAGGGGTTTCTCGATCGCACTCGCTGCTCATCCCTCCGGGCGTTTTCTGAGGTGTTCTCACGTGAGAGACAATTATATACTGCCCTGCATCTACGTCGCTTCCGTTCCTCGTAACAACAAGAACCCCCACCCTTTTTTAGCATTCTACAACGCACTCCGCACTCCTTAATTCCTGTGCCGATTGTCGCAGCTGCAGCCCCGGGGTCATGCGAAGCCGGTGCTACTGTGTCGCTTCACTTCACCTGCGTGGAACTATGTACAAGGGCGCGCCCGGATAACGGCGTTGTATAACACTGTAGTCGAGGTCCCGTCGAATATGGTATGACGTTGGCTGGCAAAGACGTTGTTGCATTGCGGCTACGCTCAGCGGCGTAGCCAGAAATTTTTTCGCGGGGGGGGGGGGGGGCTCAATCATACTTTATGTATGTTCGTGCGTGCGTTTGTGTGTGTGTGTGTGTGTGTGTGTGTGTGTGTGTGTATACGTAAGCAAAACTGAAAAAATTCGGGGTGGGGGGGGGGCGGGGTTTTAACCCCCCAACCCCCCGAACGGGGTACATAGCAAACTTTTGATGCAAGCTGCAGGTGCACAACAGCCTGGCGAAAGCTGTGTTTAAAATGTAATCGTTCGAATACATCGTCATACAGATTCCGTTGACGCCGTACAAAACGACTTGACGACAATATACCCGGTGTTTCTACGAATATTCAAGGCAATGTTTGAGACTGGCCATTTCGGTATTAAAGGGTGGTTGTGCTATATACAGAGATGCCGTCAGTGGTGACCACGATATCGTGATGGGTGATGCGTAGCACTTGGTTACAATTTTCTAAAAATGGAACATTTAGTTTCAAACTACCGTCTCAGTGTAATAGTTGAAGTGAGCCTTTTGTAAAAAAAAACGATATCAGTTTTTGTATCCGGAAAAAAATTGCACCATCTCCCACTAAAGGGAACCATGTGGGGATGCGAAGGAGTGCATGAGCCGACTTAAAGTTCCGTTCAGCACGGTCACCTTGCCCGATGTTAACGCGTCCTTGCATGTGGTGCACACCATGAATTCACTGTAGTTGCTGTTACTCCTCCCGAACTCTTGTTGGAGCACGCCACGTGGGTTCACCGCGCGTCTGTAGAATCTCGTTCCCCGACGGCATCACGTGATTGGTGAGAGAGTGTAAGGGGGAGAGGCCATAGTGTCTTACCCAGCCCCTTACACAGGCCCGAACACGCTAACGCGTGCGAGCACACGTGGTTTTGTCTGCGTTACGCCAAGCTAGGATAGCATACAGCAACCCGGGCGCCTAAAGTGCTCTGGACGTATCATCATCAAGGCGGTCGAAGAACAAGACGAAGACTTCTTGGCGCGAGCGCGCGCTCTGCACGTATCATCATCAAGGCGGTCGAAGAACAAGACGAAGAAGACATCTCCGTGGCGCGAGCGCGCGCTCAGTATGTTACAGATGGCTATGATAGGTTTTAGAAAGCGGACGGTTGCCAATGGAACTACGGACAAAGCCCAGCGCAAAACCTGCTTCGCATCTAAAATACGATTATCCGCGGGACTGCGGCACGACAAATTCGCACCGACAGAACACGCGAAACAGAAACTGGGCACTCCGTGCGCGCGTGGCCGCGTCCTTTGAGGTGAGTTATTATTACGTCATCGAATGGCGGGCCAAACAGCGCTCGGCGGCCCGGTTCATCGTCGCGCGGACTGCGGAGCGGCGCAGCGATGGCCATTCCGTGCTGTTTCTACTCCAGATTTCCATGACGTCAAATATATGCCACCGTCGACTTAAGCACGGTCGGCAACATGCAACCTTTTCTCAACCGCCCAATCACACGCTCTTCTTGTTAAACAAGAAGCATTGCCTGGCTTTGGCACGTTTTGCTTGTCTCCTGCTTGCATGAGTCGATGGGCGCTGAAGAGTGGAAAGGGTTTTCGTTGAGTCCAGCTCGTGGAGCGAAAGCTGAATACCGGGGGAATAATCGCATTGCCTTGCTGTTTTTTGAAACGTAACCGCGAAATTTATTTATTTAAGACAACCGCGTTACACAGCTGCCTCGGGGATCGGCGTAAAGGCAGAGAAAATCTAAAAGAGCGCCTATCACCCGTGTGCATACATATGAGTAACCAGTCACACATGAACTGGGAACATAGGTTTGACCAGAAAACACATCGCGATTTTTTAAAAAGTTATGCCAATAAACGCGAGAAATATGTAGATTGAAATGATTTACACGCAAAAACAACAAAAGTACCTTTTATGCAGCTATTGCATAAGAAAAAGAAACAAGTCTAGTATATGCGAGTGACACATAAGAGAAGGAATTTAAAGTTGTGTGAAGTTCGTTTTGTAACCTGTTGTCTTGCGGTGGCCTGCAGAAAATGTGATGTCTTTAAATGTGGCGTTAAACGTAACGCATCGTCAGCGAAGAAGAGCTTACAGAGCGATGTAGCATGTGCCCAGTTGGCTCGAAAGCGTTGCACTCACAGAGTTTCATACTATAATACCTAGAGGGGAATCTGGCGCTAGTGTCTATGGGGGGCTCCTTCAGCGGCGCTTGAGCCACCATGGGAATGATGGGAAGTACAGGCTTCGGTTCTGCTTCGGGTGGCTTTGGTTCTTGAGATTCCCGACGCTTGTTTGCCGAGTGTAAAACAAAGTGATATGAAGTTATTTCCAATTAATACTTGCTTCATTATCTTGTGCGTAAAGCTTATGACAAAAAGTTTGCGTGACCGCAAGATGGAAGTGAAACCTGGACAAAATCAACCACCAGGTTATGCACTGCTCTACAATTGTGTTCCAGATTAGGCATCACAATATAATGAATTATATTTTTACAAACACTTAAAGCGAACCCGCTTGTTTTTCCCTCGAAAGTACGCATTATATATTTATGGAAATAACAGTACTGTATTGAGTGAGAAACACTTAACGTAACGTCTGCTGCGATGCCAGACGCGTATTTCCAAGTCACCTGCCCCCAACGCACCTCTCATTTTGTTGTGAAGTCGAGTCAGAGGAGCGTTACGGTGCTTCTACTTAGTTTCGCTGTCGTTTTGCAGTCGATTTGAAAGAGTTTTGACAAGTAGCGCTTATCAAAAAACATGAACTCTATGCAATTTCCTGCACTGACATGGTACGCTACATCTATGCGCAGCGGTGGGTGCACGACGTTTTGCTAAAACTGTCAAATACAACCTGTAAAGCTGCAGCGTCGCAGCAAACCAAGAGATCTAGCAGTTTTCAGCCTCTTTGAACGAGAAATACACTGCTTGAGTGCTTTGCAACGCAACCCACTGCCCACGCCTCGCGAAGAACGAAACTGAAACTGCAGAAAAAGATCCTTAGACAGTTCGCTAGCTAACGGAATCCAATCCGAAGCCTGTATTTCCCACCATTCCTATGGTGGTTGAGCGATCGCAGCACCAGTTTCCTCTCTAGATAATTGTATGAAACTCTGTGGTTGCACTAGCACGCAAGATATTCATTATACGAACAAAAAATTTCTCGGCAGCAGCCTTGTAGCCGACGCCAGACCAATCGGAAGGCATCCACCTTCTATTACTTTCGAAACGCGGTACTCTGCGGCTATTCTGATCAAATTTCATTTTGTGTGGCATATTATTTTGCTGTTTAATATACGGGCAAGTCACTTTGACGTGAATTTTCATGATTTTGTGGCGTCGCGTGACAGATAGATGCTGCGGACATGACTCGCAAATATCCGGTTCTGCTGAAAGGTGCAGAGTCAGAAATAATTATTCTTGCTCTACCTAATCGTACGTAAGCAATATTTGTCACGAGGCATTGTAAGATGGGGCGTTTTCGCGGCTTTCGTTGCGTCGAGTGCATAGGTCGGCAGACGCACTCATGAGTCGACGCACTCAGACTCGGATCAGGCCGTGAGTCTGAGCCTGAGTGAGCCCGGGTGAGTAATATTGTGGCGAGTTTGAGTCCGAGTGAGTCTGGTTGAGGAAAATATTGGTGAGTCTGAGTCCGAGTGAGCCCTAACCGCAATATATATTTCTTGAGTGAGTCTGAGTGAGCTCCACCTTTTATTGCCAACCAAGGATTGCAACCATTAACTCGTACTTAATGGTGAGAGATCAACAGAATGCGTTGGCGGGCTAGTTGGTGAGAATCCATAGTGCTTATTTTAGCGCAAAAAAAAAAGACACCACAAGAAAGAAGACAGAACACAGCGCTACTCTCAACTGGTATGGTTTATTGCGTCACTCCACTCTTTATAGCAACCAGATACCGGTAGGACATGCGTCGTGCACCCTAAGCGCACAACCACCACAACCTGGTCACCTGAGCGCACTGATGACAGCGAATAAAAAAAAAAAAATTGCAGCATATCCACGGGTGAATGATGAAGAGCTTGGGCGCAGCTCCTGAAGCAATCATGGTCTCGGGATTCGCTTCTCGTTGAACCCGTTTCGCAGCGGCGTCCTTGGCGCGCACCGTAACGGGATCCGCCTGGCTGCCGCCAAGCGAGCGCCCGCCGCTGCGCATCGTTCATGCTCCGCCAACGATCCGACACGTACGGCGACGATCCAGGAGAATGAGAGGCGCTCGCTCCCCGCGCAGCCCGCACAGCAGCCAATCGGAGAGCAGCGGCACTTCCAGCGCCATCTAGTGTCGATTCACACAAGCGCCATATTGCACACAATTCTATTGGATCAACGCCATCTAGGAAATGAGACAAGAAATGGTGATGACGACACAAGTTGTGTACAGCGCCACCTGGAATATCGTCCCTGAACTGCAGTTTGTATGTGGATGGATGGATGGATGCTATGAGCGTCCCCTTTAAAACGGGGCGGTGACATGTCTGCCACCAGGCTCGAAGAAAAAAAAAAAGCTTCCTTGTTTCATGTTGGCCTAATACCTTATCTACATTGATTAAATCTATGTTATTATACCAAAAAAATATAAATTCACGGTCCATCTCTCTGCCTCTTAAGGCAGAATGACCTTATTTTTCCCCCATTATTTATTTTTGTTCTTTATCTCTACTTTTCTGCCACCAATACTCTAACCGTCTCTTCCTTATTTCTATCGCGGACGTGTGCAGCTTTCCATTGTTGTCCCTAAAACCCAAGGCTTCATGTAGACTCGTGCCCACACGTATACCTGGGTGAATATCGCCACATTCAATCAGTACATGTTCCATCGTTTCCTTAGTGCCCCCGCAGCATGTACATTGTTCTTCGTTACTGAATCTCGCTTTATAACTACGCGTTCTAAGGCAGCCCGACCTTGCTTCAAACAGTAAAGCGCTTCCCCTTGAATTATCATAAAACCTTTCCCTCCTTATTTCGTTTTTTCCCTTTCGGTAGTTACTCAGAGCCGGCTTCTTTTCCATCGCTGCCATCCAATAAGTCCTCTCCGCCTCTCTGTCCTTCCGCTTAATGCTCCTATAAGTATATGTACTTCTATAAGACAGCGCCATCTATTGCATCATACGGGAGATTATTTACGCCGGACAACGAAGACCTGACAAGGTTAGACTAAGAGGAGCTACGCCCCTAAAAACAAACAAAATTAAGTGGTAAACAAGGTTATAGAAGGCACACTAATGCACTGCGAACCCAAAGACTGAATGTAAAACGCTTCTGATAATTCTCCGGCAGTGGTGTCACGATCTTCTTTAAGATAGTAGTCAGTCTAAACAAAACTTGACAATTGCACTTTTTGCAGTGTTGAGCTAAATGTGAGCCTGTACCAGTCGGCAGGGATCGCTCATGTTCTCTAAAGGGACACTAAAGAGAAACAATGAATTGGTATAGATTGATAAAGTGTGCTCGGAGAACACATGTGTAGTTTATTTCACCACCATCGGTTTATTATTAGAGGAGAAAGCTAGGGTCAAAGTTTCATTTTTAAATTTCGCGCCGAACTTTGTAATTCGTGACGTAAAAGGTTTCAAAGAGCATTTAACGTGTTTTGGCGCCACTGGCTCGACGAAATTTCCGCAAACTCGTTATGTCAAGTCTCTGGCCCCCTCAGAGGATAATGTACTTCGATTTAACCGATTAGGAACTACGTAGGCCCAAGCAGGCACCGTCAAAAATATGTGACGTCACGGCAAATGGTGCGGAAATTCCAAGGTGGCGTCGTCAGCTGTATTTTCCTTTTGCGCGTTTTCTCGCTTATTAAGCGTCTTCTCGCAGTAAGCGTGGTGTCTTTGGTATCGTGGAAGACTACTTTACTAATGCGAGAAAAATCGTTTTGCTCTTTAGTGTCCCTTTAAGGCGCTCATTCAAACAGCGGCCTGACTGACCTACATACCCTTTGCCACAAGAGAGTGGAATCTTGTAGACCACCCCTACGCTGCACTCACCAAACTTCAGGTGTCTCTTTTCACATTGCGGCTTTTCATTTTGATTACAAACACGCCTGCACAGCATAGACAGTTTCCGGGGGGCAGAAAATACAACTGGGATTTGGTTGTGAGCCACTTTGTGGCAATATGGCACTACTACCAGGCCTCTTCTTCTGTGTGTCGTTTCTGCACCTCTGGCGCTTGCCTTTCAGTTTCTGAAGCAAAACTTCAGAGACCGACGTCACTACCACACTTGGGTAACGCGCATCCTGCAACCTTTTTAACTGCGCGCTAAAGCTCTCGTTAGCGGTGTGATGGCACGATTTCATTAATGAAGATTCAAGACACATCATAGCAATGGCGCGTTTCACAAGCTTAGAGTGCGCAGACTCGTATGGCAAAAAGACCCTTACGTGCACGCGCACGTAGCGGTCTATAGACCTTTTTCAAGCACACGAGCGGCACCAACGGGCGCGCAAGCACTCCTAGGATGTCACCGCGACATTCGCTGCGACGAGCACGCTGGCCTCACGCTTTAAGCGCGAGACAGACGGTACGATTTTCCATGCGATGTGACGGCCGACGCGGCGTTGGGGGAGAGGGAATGGTGGCTGTCCGATGCTATGAAAGGTCACCATTCCGGTTTCCTCACCGCCGTGTCGGACGTCGCATCGCATGGAAAATCGTACCGTCTGTCTCGGCCTTTAGCTTTTCGCCTGCGCCGTACACCAGTACTTCAAATCAAGTGAATTTGACAAGGTGTAACATATTACTGCGTAAATCAATCATGAACGTCTTCTGTGTTAAGCTACGACGGTCTGTCTACGATTTCCATCTGTCTGTGTTCCCGCGTGCCACTGTTGGACCAGCTGAGCGGTTCCGAAGCGTTGTTGTTTTCTTTTAGAGCGTCGCCGTCGGTGGCGTTACGGATAGACATGAAAAAGTAACCGACAGACATGAAAAAAGTAAATTGAGAAAAAATACCCAAGATCAAATGAGATTTGTACCATGGCCCACTGCGTGGCAGTCGAGTATTCTACCACAGAGCCACGCTGATACTTGAACCGCATCCGCAAAGATATCCTATGCAGGAGTCATGTCGGGCAAGGAATCTCGTTAACCTATGTAATTAGCGTGGCCGGAAGAGTAAAATAAGAACCAGTCATTATACAATGCTAATTGCGCAACGAGTGTGTGGTTTAATGCTTCCCACCCACTGGAAAGTGCTCAGCCATAATTCTTCATAGTCATTAGCCACATTCAGCATCAATAAAGTGCACATAATACCTTAAAGATGTGTAGCGGTTACATCGCTTATCCGCTGAAAGACGAATAATGGCTTAGTGGGTGCTGTCCTACTTCACAAAAATTGTGATTTATGACGTAACGGATACCTTGCACGTGTACCCGTATTAGTTGCCCCAAGAGAGTTTAGAACGGGCTCTAGAAAGACCGCTCTTCCAGCTTACGATGGGACTGTGCTGCGCGTTCCGCGCAGGCCTGGCGTTTTAGAGCGTAGCTCTTGGCGCCCGTTCCTGCGTTGAGCGGCGTCGCCGTTGGCGTCGGCGCAGCCTGTATATCGAAAGAGGACGAAAGAGAGCCAACGCGTAGCACTCGAGCGCTGGCAGTTTTTGTGGCAATATGTAACGAATGCGACATTGGTTCGAATTTGGAAAGCCAAAATTTCAAACACAGTTGGCATTGCCCCAACACGAAGGTGCGCTTAGAATTCTCATTAGGCAGTATCGTAATCGTCGGTGAATTTTTTTTGGCGCCAGTATGCCCTACGGCATAAATTAAACAAAAAAGATACAACTTGGTTTCTTAGACGAACTCCGTGCGCGGCCAATGCAGTTCGCGGATCCATTGGAATCAACATCCACCGACACTGTTGACGAGCGGAGGGTGAGGCTCTTGAATTTAAAGATTACGCGAGAGAGTACAGTCGGCATTTAGTAAAATAAGATTTACTGATTAGACAGCGTGCGCGTCGCTCGCACCGCAGGTAACAACAGATAATATTTTATCACCATTCGTTGACACTAACAGCAGATGTTACATTTTATGAACGCCGGTTGTGTTTGCCTCGTGTTGGCTCATATGTGACCACACTGTAGATATTGCCGCCAGCGTCCATTTTTGATGCATTTAGGTTTGACCCGCAAAGACGCAGACCGCGCCGCGGTATTTGAGAAGCTTCGCGATTGTAGTAGATAATTTTGTCAAGATTGCGCGCAGGACGAGAATAGTCAAGATTATTCCAGAGCTTGCACGACCACCAGTGATAAGGCTGGAAAGTTCGATGCGTGTTGTATAAAAGGCGGCACATCCGAGCGATGATCAGTTTATCTACGGCCGACGCTCTTTTCGCCGTTATCAGTGTACAGTGTTATCAGTGTACAGCATGTATTGCCGTAGCTCGACTTTTCGTTTCCCGGGCACAGATTCGCCCCAATGAAAAGTTTCGTCTCGAGCCTGCCGACTGCTACCTTCTTCAACGTCACGACCACGTGACAATATGTATCGTCGTACTCGTGAACTATGCGACATTGCCTAATAAAGGCCATAGTGGCTAAACGCAATTGGCAAGCGCAGGAGTGTTGAGGACACTAAATGCTCAAGCGGAAAGCTATGTCTGGCATTTCGATACGTCACATTCGTATCGTTACGTACATTACAAGTAATCGTCGAATGAACATCAATTCATTGTTTCAGCTCATATTTTAGTACGTCTTGACGTCATCGCCACCCGATAATGTGCGTGCTGCCTAACTGCTACATTCGATACATATCCGCTCGGCAATACCTACACTACACGGTGTTAATTCTTTCACATTTCATGCGTAGAGATGCATGCGGATTCGTTCGGATATGTGCAGTGTTTACTATGTAAGAATAGTCAAGAAGCGGCGACGTCTTCTTTTCGTTTCGTGCTCCCACCCCTCCCACGCCGCCAACGAGCAGCTGTCGACTGAACAGCCGGCTCGCTAGGCGTACACACTTTTCCCATAGTGCTCCGCTCGGGGATTGCTCGAAAAAGGCCTATTGATTACACTCAATAATGCGATCTTCACATATCACATGGTAGCAAGAAAATATAAAAAAAAAAGCAAGTAAAACAACAGTTTATTCGCTTGATAAAAAAAAAACACTGAACAACAAGACAATCAATAAATAAAAGAAATAGTAAGTCTCCTGGTTAGTCTGCGCGAAGTAAGTACATTTTTAGCTCTTTTGGAAGTTTATGTAGTGATCTCACAGTTTTCGTCATAAGTGGAAGAGTGTCCCATATTGAAATAAAAGTGAACGCGACAGTTTGCTTGCCATCAGCTCAGCTGATAGCTCAGCTATCAGCGTCACTTTCAAGACAGACCACCCAACGACATCAACAGGAGCAGAACTTGCCGCTCTTCGCGCTGCACTTGGTGTAGTCAACCGTGAACAGCCCCAACGATGGTCAGTCTTCTGCGATTCGAAGGCAGCCCTGCAATCTTTGCTATCAGCCCTGCGACACGGACCATACGAGCAGTTGGTCTTCGAGGTTAGATATCTCCTCCATACTTCGATAGAGAAAGGACACCACGTGACATTTCAGTGGCTGCCAAGTCACTGCGGCCTGATAGGCAATGAACACGCCGACAATGCTGCTCGATCAGCTCTTCAAGGTGACAGGATCGAGACGATACCCCTATCAAGGACCGATGCTGCTAGCCAACTTCGAGTGGCTGCACAAGAAATGACTTCCTCCACTTATAACACAGTAAGCAGACTGCACAACCACCACCGCCACTGCCCGACCAATCTGCGTCTTCAGACACCTACGGGACTACGCCGAAATGATGCCACTCTGCTTTGCCGTTTATGGCTAAGAGTGGCTTTCACAAAGTCATTCTCCTTTCGAATCCAAATGGCTGACAGCCCGTTTTGTGACAACTGTGGTAGCGAGGAGACACTACAGCACATCTTCTGCGACTGTCCTCGCTACAATGCGCAGAGAAAATCCCTCGCAGTCGCTCTTGCTCGCATAGATCCCAGACCGATGACGGCAGAAACCATTCTGGAATGTCGTCCTGATAGGTCATCGCGGGTGAAGGCGACGAAGGCAGTGCTCAACTTCTTGAAGGCATCAGACCTGCACCGTCGCTTATAGACTAACGTCGTTATGATGACCGTGAAATGTGTGTGACTTTTTGTGCGTGCGTGCTCTCCTTCTCTCTCTCTATCTATCTTTATATCTCCCCCATCCCTTCCCCCAGTGTAGGGTAGCATACCGGTCCTTCTAGACTGGTTAACATCCCTGCCTTTCCTTTCTCTCCTTCTCCTTCCTTCCTTCCTTGGTAAGAGAAAATTGTTATTCAACACTAATCGGGTAGTACCATAAATGATCAGGTTAGACGGCAGAAACATGGTCGAGAGTAGTTCATTATTCATAAATCTGTAGAGAAAAAAAATACTTGGGTTGTATTTAGTGAGCCCACAGATGAGAAGGATGTTTTTCTCGTGTAGTAGGGATTTGGCATTAGAAAAGCGTTAACTGCATGTGATTATTCTTCTAGCTTGGTTTTGAACAGCCTGGAGAGACGCCGTATGAATAATATAGGTGTTTCCCCAACATAATATACCGTAAGTTAGATGAGAATGGACAAAAGAGGGGTAGAGAGACAGTAATATGGTACGTGAGAGGTAAGGCCGTATACCATAAGATACTTTCTTTTTTATGTGAGCGATATGATTCTGATATTTTAAATTACCGTAAAGTAGAATGCCAAGAAATGAAGAACATGAACTTGGAGAGAGATAGAGAGAATGTAATAATAATTGTTAGAGTTTCACGTCCCAAAACCACGATATGATTATGAGAGACGCCGTAGTGGAGGGCTCCGGAAATTTCGACCACCTCCATAGGGTTCTTTACGTACACTTGAATCAAAGCGCACGGGCCTCTCTCTCTCTCTCTCGAGAGAGAGACTGCGGGACCAAAAGTGATAGTTGGTATCGATGTTAAGTTTCGCTGATGTGAAGTGAATACAACAAATTTAGTTTTAGTAGTTTTTAGTAGTATTTTTAGTAGTAATTTAGTTTGAGTAGTTTTTAGCGCAGTTTTTCCTTCACAATGATGAACCACCAACTAGCCCAAGTTTCTCTTTTAGTAGTTTTAATAGGCAAGTTGATATTACGCCACCTTAAGATATGATCTAATTCGGCATTCAAATTATTTACTAGAGATGAGATAGCTTTAGGAGAGGTAAATATGGTGGTATCATCAGCGTACAAAATGCATTCTGTAGAAGAAAGACAATTAGGTAAATCACTAATATAAAGAAAAAAAAACAGAAGTGGCCCCAGGATGGAGACGATGATGTAGAGCCTCATATTTTCAGCGTATCTTAGCCTGGCATTAAGAATAAGTGTTTAAGGCAATTAAGATGCGGCGTTGCTATCGTATGTTCTCCTTGCTTGCGCTATCTATTTTACTATGTAACGGTCAAACCAACAAGCAATGAGGATTATTTGTAAAACGCGCATATGTACCGCCAGTTGACATCATGCCCCTTAGGATGTATGGAGTATTTTCGTGCTGGATGTTTGATTCGTTGTAATACAGTTCGGACCGATGAATATTCGGTAACGGACCATGCCTTCATATCTCGCATCCCCATAGGCTGCTTGGTGCTGCCTTGTCGTTATGCACACATCATTATAAAACGTGCATCACGACAGACGCAACGTGCGTCTTCTATTATAACCAAGTGGCATAAATTAACTTGACAGGTAACAGTGCACTCTCAAATTGCTTTTCAAACAGGATGGCAACCGTACACTCTCTGTCCAAACAGTTGGATGATCTGATTGCTTATGTACTTGCGCCATCTGTTGCAATGGTCTCTGCGACGATTACGTGCTGTAACGCTATCATTCCATTTGCCTTCTTTTCATGTGTACTGCTCCACGAACAGGACCAACAGCGTGTACGGATATGCGACATGCAACGCAGAGTTCGGGAACTGTAATAATAGATAGGAAATAACAGCACTCCACGAGGCAGGAAATTGTCTACCAACTGGAAGTTTTTAAAATTTCCAACGTTTAAGCCTGTTGTCATTCCAGCCGCCGCAGTCGCATAAAAAATTACGTCAAACGTACCCACACGGGCAAGCGTATACTTGCTTTAAGCAGGCAAAACATTTCCATAGGGATGCAGAAAAAAAAAAACTAGCTTAGGGGATTGTTTTGTATAAGGAAAACGAGAATCGCGGGAAATGCAAGGACGAGACGAGTACACGGCCAGGACTGGTACTTTTCAAAGATTATACCGAACCTATGGCAGCTACTTAACAGTGCAGTATCTTTTCGAGAAATAAAAGCACACTAGTCCGTCGAAAGCCTGGACAAACACAAACTGACAGTCACTGAGCTCCGGCTGAAACGAGGACAATCTTTACACCACAGAGAGCGTTAGAGTCGTGTTCCACAGCAGTGCATGTCATAAATATTCACGCGTTCAAACTGCATTGCAAATGTCGAGATGGCCTATACTAGGGTGTGTAGGCAGCAGTGCAGCACCTGCCATTGTCGGGTAATAAACAGGGCCTCCCAGCCAGTTGCTGGGACGGCAGCGAGCCGAACACCCCGAGTACGTATAACGAGAGAACACTAGGGAACGGGTAAGGCAACGGCGGCTGCGAGAAGACTCCGAAGCGATGGATGGCTTACGCCGACGACGACGTGTCCGTAGACCTGTGAGAGGTGCGAACGCCTGGTTTCTGCGCGAGTTTCTGTCTCTGGAGTTAGGACTGTCGTGTCTGTGACTATCTGTGGTTTAATCGAACCTCTCTGCGCTTAGAATCAACGTAGAAACAACCTTGAATCTCCTAGCTAAAGCCCAGCAACAACCTAGAAGCAACCTAAAACCTGCATCACCTAGCTAATGCCTAGAAGCAACCTAGAAGCAACCAGATTAGTCTTCATAATCGTCCAGTTTCACTGTTTCAGGCCTTGCGCGGCTTAACGCAAGCTTCACCAACTTTTTGTATCTACTTTCTTTTGCAACACAGTGCGACGTCACAGTTGATAGTCGCGGTTCAGAGCAAGCATGAATAGCCTCTTTGGATGATTTTTAGCCTACCCGTGGCCTTACTACCGAAGGTACGCGACAGATTGCCGTGAAGTGCAGGTTCATACACGATCATGATGATAATAGGATGTATGGTTTCTTTTGGACTGGAAAACTCAATTCCTATACCTAATAAATGCCGAGAAAAAGCCGGTAGAGCCCGAAATCTTTGATTCATTATATCTCAGTAATTTGTTGAGTACGTTATTCAATTCGTAATGAAGAGAGGCAGAATGAAGATCACTAGAATTCTCTACGTACTCAGTCAATTAATTATCAAATAATTAGAAAAAAACGTTATGATCGGCTGCCATGCATGTAGCACAAGCGTAAGGAAAGCTTTCGAGCCCGACTGCTTTTCTTTGATCTTGCGACCTTGCTGTACGACGTAGGCTAATTCGCAAAAAAATAGTCTTTGCACATATGTCCTAAATGGCACAGCGATAGTCACATGTCTTTCACATCTTTGTCACGATGACGGATATTAGTTAAATAATTTGTTTGTTCCAAAACTATCCCACAAAACTATGGAGCTCGCCTGATACAGTGAGTTTCTCGCTGGAATGAACGCTTAAATCTGGCAAAGTAATTGTGAATGTTTCTCTCAAAAGTTCATGGCACAGATAAGTACAGTCTGAAATAGTCGTGTTACTGAATCGATTTCAGAGTGTCCTAGAATATATACAAAGTATGTCATGGCTATCACAACTGGTACGTCTGAAACGTCTGACAGCTGTAAGTATTCATCTTTAGAGTTTCAAAGCTGTTCAATTCACCACATTCAAACACAGTCAGAGCGCTCTCAAACGACCACCCGAATGTGCCATTACGGACGCGTAGTGGGCACTCCGCTAATTCGTAAAATGATGAATAATGGCGTAGTGGTCACTTTTTAGCTGTAGGCGTGCGTTCTAGCAGAGTTTAACACGGCTAATGCTACGCGCGCAGACGTTTCATTCCTTGCGGCGCGGTTGAGGTGTCCACCAAGAAGCGAAGCCTGGCAAGCGAACGGGGCGACATTACGCTATTGCGTTCTATTCTTGAAAGCAATACTCAAGCGTCCTCCAACCTTCTTTTCTTGAACGTCTAAGCTGCAGCAATTCCGCGCGGCGCGGTTGAGGTGTCCACCAAGAAGCGAAGCCTGGCAAGCGAACGGGGCCATATTACGCTATTGCGTTCTACTCTTGAAGGCAATACTCAAGCGTCCTCCAACCTTCTTTTCTTGAACGTCTAAGCTGCAGCAATTCCTCGCGGCGCGATTGAGGTGTCCACCAAGAAGCGAAGCCTGGCAAGCAAACGGGGCCATATTACGCTATTGCGTTCTACTCTTGAAGGCAATACTCAAGCGTCCTCCAACCTTCTTTTCTTGAACGTCTAAGCTGCAGCAATTCCTCGCGGCGCGGTTGAGGTGTCCACCAAGAAGCGAAGCCTGGCAAGCGAACGGGGCCATATTACGCTATTGCGTTCTACTCTTGAAGGCAATACTCAAGCGTCCTCCAACCTTCTTTTCTTGAACGTCTAAGCTGCAGCAATTCCTCGCGGCGCGGTTGAGGTGTCCACCAAGAAGCGAAGCCTGGCAAGCGAACGGGGCCATATTACGCTATTGCGTTCTACTCTTGAAGGCAATACTCAAGCGTCCTCCAACCTTCTTTTCTTGAACGTCTAAGCTGCAGCAATTCCTCGCGGCGCGGTTGAGGTGTCCACCGAGAAGCGAAGCCTGGCAAGCGAACGGGGCCACATTACGCTATTGCGTTCTATTCTTGAAGGCAATACTCAAGCGTCCTCCAACCTTCTTTTCTTGAACGTCTAAGCTGCAGCAATTCCTCGGGGCGCGGTTGAGGTGTCCACCAAGAAGCGAAGCCTGGCAAGCGAACAGATCCATATTACGCGATTGCGTTCTATTCTTGAAGGCAATACTCAAGCGTCCTCCAACCTTCTTTCACTGAACGTCTGAGCTGCAGCAATATGCACTGTCCTTCGCAAGAAGCTGCTCTGTATAATTTACACATGTTTAGGCTGTGGCAGACTCACAGGACTATGCCCATATCGAAAGGAAAATCTCCGCTAAGAATGGCGCGTTAGTTATAAGCAGATATTTCTTTGAACCTTGAAGACAGCAATTGAATGGGAACTATATGAATTGAGTGGAAAAATCAAGTTTACATATATATCTTCATGGAAGGTTGTGCGCAAGTACATACCAGATCCAGAAATTGCCGCCAGACATGCAAAAAATGTGCACCCCGTTTTCACGGACTTTATTCTCCTGTCCTGACTTCATTTTCAAGTTATCCTGAAAGCCCAGAATGAAAAATTTCCTTGAAACTTTGCTAGTGATTATTTTCCAGACACACTTATCATAACAATATAAAATAATTGTTCGGGTAATGTGCCCCAAAACCATGATATGAATAATGATTACGAAGGACGCCATAGTAGAAGGCTCGGGAAATTCCGACCACCTGGGGTTTCTTAACGTGCCCCTAAATCTAAGTACAAGGGCCTCTAGCATATAGCTTTCAACGAAATGCGGCCGCCGCAGCCGGGATTCCATCCCGCAATTTTCGGGTGAGCAGTCGAACACCATAACCAGTAGGCTACCATGGCGGGCACATTTATCATCCGGTGATCGCGTTTATTTTCGTTCTACAATAGCGCAGTAGAGGGACAAGAACGGTTGCCGTTAGTGGCTGCCCCCTGCGCCAAATTGGCTACTTTACTACCCCGTGTGGCAATGAAAATTTCAGGATACTTTTTGACAATACCCGGCATCCTGGAAAAAGCAGTTGTGTCGTCACCTGCTCTTAAACAGCTCTCTTTACTCCTGCTATATGAGAAGTACCAAGGCTATATGCACGTATACACCGACGGTTCCGTTTTGCCGAACAGCTCACCGCAGCTGTCGTGATACCGATAAAAGCCACAACACTCAGTTTCAAGTCCTCCCACAGTGCTCGCAGCGCTTCGTGTCGCATTACATTTCATTAGTAATTAACGAGCACAAAAATGGACTACGCGTATGTTCAGTGACTCCAAGATGGCACTGCAGTCTCTTCTATCACCTTTACGCCGCGCCCCGCACGAGCAACTGGTATTTGAGATTGCAGAAGAGACGCACCGTTTAACTGAGAAAGGACATTAAAAAAGCATAGTTTCGCCGCAAGGGCGAATCAATGAATGCGATAGCAAAAATTGGAATGTCACTCGAAGAACGACAAGCAGCTCGACACTTACAGCGCGGCGCTGAAGCACAAAGAAGGACGCCTGAAAAGAACGCACAGGCATGCACAGGGCAAGCGTGAACTAACAGCTGTCACAGTTACGTCTTTGTGCCTGAGCAACGCGCTGCAAGTGTCGACAATGGAGAATCAGACGCTCTTCGATATTTCTTTTTCTTTTAAACTGTGGCGCGTGGAGTGAATACTCTGCGTCTCCTGCCACACCGGGCGTCTGACGCAAGTTGTGCCTGGTGTTCTGTTTTTAAAGTCTTTCTTGGGATACTTGAACGCAGAAATTTTGGTCTGTCTGTCTGTCTGTCTGTCGCACGATTCAGCCACCCTGCCAAAGTTTAAGCACTTGCTGAACTCCCAGCCATCTTGAAGTGGTAATTGCGTTCATACTTGTTAACATTGTCGATCAAAAAGCAATTATTACGCATATCCGAGGCGTACCATCAATACGTAAGTATTAGGTTGTGTGTTCCTTTACTAGAAAATATATAGATACGTAATTCTAAAGACCCTAGTGTTTCTTAAGCTGCGCTGAAAATGCGACGCTATGCACGAAAAAGCCCTCTGCCGACGATACGGTGCTGCCACCTGGCAGATGCGCTGGGTTCTTCAGAAGCTCATGTTTCCCGACGCCACTGCCAGATGGCGTCCATATCTCACGCAGCCATGTAGTACGGTCATACACGGCCATGTAGTACGGCCGGCAGAAGACTATCGTCGTTCTACGACATTTGCAGCGAAGCACGCAGATACGCGGCCAATTTTTTTCGTTCCACATCACGAGTGGTACAGAAATGGGTCACATTGTTGTGCGCAGGGCTGGGCAAAGATACTTTGAAATTGTATCGCGATACGATACAAGATACTCAGGCAAGAAGTATTTGAGATACAGATACAAGATACTACAGCAACAATTGTATCATACGATACTGGTCAATTGTATCTTAAGATACTTCGATACATCTGCAAATTTGTTGTTATTCATCTATATAATATAGCAGTAAACGCCAATACACAAAAATATTTGCTTGAAATGTTCTTAAATGCGGCCAATTTTGCTTCATTTGAATGAAATATGTGTTAGCAGCTCAATCGTTTTGTCCATGTTTTCAAAATACATTAGTTTCATTCTGAAACAACTTATTAGGATTGTCTTAGCTGCCTATTAACATGACAGCTCTTTATACACTTCGCTGACAGCGGTTTTCGCCTCTCGCTTTTGTAAATTATGGCACTTGCTGCTCTTCTTGCCGACGAGCTAGAGGTTTGCCATGTAATTACAAGAACTTAAATAAGAAGCCTCCGCAAGATAGTGCAAATACCGGTGTGGAGTTTTACCTTGTCCTTAAACGTATTACCGTTTAAGCAATAACGAATCACCGAAGAGGTGTACAGCAGAAAGAACGCTGGTAGCGATATTTTTTTGTGACGCATCCTGTTTACATAGATGATACAAAACTACTACGATTTTTCATATTCTAGTTATCAGCTGGAGTAAAGCGGTCGTTAGCGATATGCTCACTAACATGCAATATTTTAACCAATTTTCTTCTAAGAGATAACATGTGCAATCCAGCAAAGTCTCAGAGTTATTGTATAGTTACGCACAGCGTCGCAGGGCACTGCCGTTATCCGCATTATTTCCACTTATAGCTACAATTATGATCAGTAACAGTAAAACAAGAAATAGGGAGGCCTAAAAAGGAAAACAAATATATCTAAGTAAAATAGAATGGCTTTTCCGTATCAAACATTCATAGTAAATATGTACAGAAGCCTGATACAGAGGGCACCCTTAATAACTACGGCAATTAAGCATGTAGTATCGTCAACTAACTGTTGGCAAGGCAATAGAAGTTGCCGTGCCTATGAAAAATAGCTTAAAAGGGCTTGTTCGAACACTCATGATAAAAACGGCGCATTCGGTATAACAATGTTCCTCGAATACCCTTCCTGACATATCTGAAATGGCTCGGAATAATTTCTTTTATTATAATGCAAACTGAAGTTCGGCATTATACTAAGTAGTCAACAGAATGTTTTGAACTGTATAATACAAGTACGCCCAGCTTATTACATATTTGTCCTCAAAATCTATTTGACATAACAGCGACTAAACAAAAGCGTAAACCGTAGTAGAAATGACGCACACATTCAAAAGTAATAGTAAAGCAGAGAAATTATTTAAGCACCACGTTATAGAAGACGCATTGGAGTAACCAATAAAAAAAAGCAGTAAAGAGTCCCGGGTAATAATGCATAGTATGCAAAAGAAGCACACCCAAGCAATCACACTGTGCTAACAGCCAAATATTTTTCAACTATTTGAATAAAGCTAGAAGGAAGGAAAATATATGGTGCTCCAAGATATATTCTGTTAGTGAAATGTTTGTTGTATTTATACCTAGCATCGGTACCGGTGGTGATGTAGTTGCTAGAATGTCATTTACACATAAGACAGTCTCATTGCATACAAGTCAAAATTCAATCCCCGAGATCCTTCAATACACTGTCCTGTAAAAGCCACATGCGGCAAAGCAAACCCAATCTTGCATTCTTCAGATGTCATAACGAAGCACCTCACAAGAGAAACTTCGATAACGACACTACCTCGGCCTCAAAATTAGCGCTATAGACGCCACACGCATTGGAGTATGCGGCAGAGGACAGCGGTTAAGAGGTGGTGTCATAGCATTAGCACAAATGAAGAGATAAAAAATCGAGAAAACAAAAGATCGACTGGGCGTAGGCGTTCACGCACCTGTTTTTGCCTAGGCGGCGCGAGCGCCACCCCGTGACTCTGCTTCACGAATAGGGACGCGCAGACCTAATTGTCTGCCCTCGCAGGAGAACTCTGGCGGAAATATAAAATGTCGCTGGCTTTAGTTTTATAGGTGGCTTAGTTGCAGCAGAATCAGTTTGAAAAGCGGAGTTCAGCCACGGATTATTGTTTCGCACGACGGTGGTGCAATAGCAGTATCTTGTATCTTAAGATACACTATACATTATTTAATGTATCGGAAATACAGATAATGATACACGTCTTGCGAGACGTATGGCGACACGGATACAAGATATCGAAATAGTGTCTAAGATAGTATCGAAGATACATGTATCTTCGATACTGCCCAGCACTGGTTGTGCGCGTCTCAAGGGCAGTTTTCAAATTGAAAGAAAATGTAGGAGCGTTGCGCTCAAGCTCCTCAGAGATCTGCGTACCACCAGCGGTAAATGGTGTATATAAATAGCTCACCGTTAATCGGCCGGCGCATACATGGCGGGTGGTTGAGTTGTCTAACGCAGTGCTCTGGGGAGCCAGGGTTCGTTGGTTCGAATCCCCGGACGGGTGGTTCGGAATTTTTCTTCTGCTTTATTTTTCTTTGTGCCTTTTTGTATAGATACATGCATATACATATACGGGACATAACGGCGACAGCAAAAGTCGGCGGAGAGTGTCCATGTAATTGCTATAGCAATAATAACTTTTCAGTGGCTTCCAAGTCATTGTGGTATCATTGGCAATGAACGGGTCGATCAAGCTGCCCGTTCCAACCATACAGAAAACAATAAAATATTAATACTACTCTCCAGGACTGACGCTGCACGGAAGCTCCGCCTGCTTGCTCGCCAGTGCACCATGTCGCAATAGAACGAGCCGCACTTCAAGGACGCACGGCTATATTCCCTAGACCCAACTCTCAGCCTTCGAATTCCTCCAGGACTTCGCCAAGGTGGCGCTACCCTTCTGTACGGGTTATGTGGGTGTCGCATTTACCTATGCGTACGCATTCCGCATAGGAATGGCCAACATCGCAGCCTATGACTACTGCGGCAGTGATGAAACTGTTCAACATATTCTGTGCGACTGCCCACAGTGCTGCTCACAGAGACAGTCGGTTCGCAACGCGCCCGATAAATTGAACGACCAAACTTTTTCGAAAGGAAGAATCCTGCGTCATCGCCAGCACTTAACGTCACAGAAGGAGGCTGTCCAAGCGCTACTGATATATATATATATATATATATATATATATATATATATATATATATATATATATATATATATATATATATATATATATATATATACCGGGTGTCCCAGCTATCTTTAGCCAAGGGTTTAAAGATACAATACTAGAGGCAGGCGAGTGAAATCACTTGCAAATTACTAACAGTCACCTTGCGCACTACAGACAAATTTTTAGTTTGGTAATTAACTAATTTGTTAATTAAGGTTACTTAATTAAATTGCTAAGTATTGACTGTAGGCAAGAAATGCGGCTTGCAAAGTTCGAGGGCTTCTTCAGAAATCCCAATTGCATTATTTGCGATAAACAAAGTCTCACTTATACCATTTTTTCAAAGCTGCAAAGAAAGCCCGCGAAATACAAAAAGAACCGCGTAACTAGCGCATTCGCCCGCCGCGAGAATGCTGCCCTCAGCCGTGGTTTGAGAGAACGAAATCAGCTGCGGTCACGACTCGCCGGCTCCGTTGCAGCGGTAGGCTCATAAGTTGACGGTGGTTTTTTTGGCCCGCGTCAGCCAGTTGGCGCGCGTGACGGTGCAAGTTTTAGCGAGCACGGGCCAAGAAACCACCGTCAACTTATCATCCTACCGCTGCAACGGAGCCGCCGAGTCGCGGCCGCGGCTGGGCCCGTATTCTCAAAAGGCGACAATCGCAAAAGTATCGCCTTGGGTGCGCGCTGATTGGCTATTGAGCAAACCGGAAAAGTTAGGGCGCCATCTAGTAATTCCGCCGACGTCAATTTTGCGTCATGGTGCTCTACGGTGCTCTCGACATATTTGCAATAAACGAAGGCACCGTTAACCGTCGGTTCGTGGTGGTCTAGCATTTCAGTGACGTAGGCGGTAGCTTCTAGTATTCAATC
This sequence comes from Rhipicephalus sanguineus, assembly GCF_013339695.2. Classification (NCBI taxonomy): domain Eukaryota; kingdom Metazoa; phylum Arthropoda; class Arachnida; order Ixodida; family Ixodidae; genus Rhipicephalus; species Rhipicephalus sanguineus. The sequence goes on from NC_051176.1 coordinate 57,143,786, forward strand.
CTCGGTGGATATACGCAGCATTTTTTCCGCTGAAGCTTTTATCGAGCATTACCTTGGGGTGTTATCAGCACTAGTTCTTTGCCAGCGCGTGTTTTTTCGTGGTTTGAACGTCCCAGGAACATGAACCGTGCGTTGCTCGCGTGGCTTATCGCAACGTTTATAGAACCAGGTAAGTTGCAAAACTCCCCGCGTCAGCCAACCCGTCGCGCGGCGCCGGGACAGCTTCCGGTTTGGTGGCGCTGGCGGCGCAACAAGCTTCCGCTAGCAGACGAAAACGCGTAGTCTGCGTGGCAAACGCCGAGGCAGCCGTTCAGAAAGGGCTCGGTTGTTTACTCGCCGACTGTATATTATCGTGATTTTTCGTTGCGCTGCCGCCTGCCGCAATGTAAAACTGAGTAATATTTAGCAGCGGTAAGGCAAAGTCAGTAAAGCTATGGCTTTCAAGACCGTCCAAAATAACTGACGCTTGATAGCACAGCATACGAGCATATGGCGCATTCTCGTAGCGTAATTATTTAGCTAAAGCGGATGCTTGGGCGTGTTGGTACTTATATCTTTTCGTTTTGGACTGTGCAAGTATTGCGTGGTGTTAACCAATAAATCTTTGTTGTAAGTCAGCGCTGTTGTTTGTGTAATCCTTTTTCTGGTGCTCCGTAGTTTTTCGCGCAATCTTTTTTTTTCGATAATTCTTCACTTTCACTTTTTTGAAGTGAGGAGTTTTCACTATGTATCGCGGCTGTCGTTACTTGCAGTTATTGAGTGGTAAAATCGCCGTGTGTGTACTGCACGCCACAATTTCAGTCCTGCTACAGAAAGAAAAATTGTATTTATTTTTCGCACGCAATGCAGAGAAACAATTTTTCAGATATTGCATGTATGGCGTGATGCACACAAACGGCACAACTTATTTACAGTCTCAGGCATTAAACCTTATCAAGACAGCTCTAATTAACTGTAAAAAATTATTTAAGCACAATTTTTAGTATCACTCAAATCAAGGCAAGTTCGGGAATATCTTTGGGACGCAATCTTCGACAAGGCTCCTTTCCGCTGGCGATTTCAACCTTAACGTGTGAGTGAAAGTATTCAGGATGTCTTCCTCATGAATGTGCATATCACATACAAGTGATATTTCGGACAGTTTCTTGTCCATACGAGGAATGGCGCGATCCCACGTCGCTCGCTGGTCAAGGTCACGCAGGGCACAAATAGGTTACCAACCGTCTCGTATTTCGCGGGACTGTCCCGACTTTTTATACAGCGTTGCGAGCCGTCCCTGTCGGGACAGATGTCCCGGATTTATTCCGTACCGTCCAGTTAGAACTTTTTATGTGATCCAACGCACGCCCGACAACGCGCGTCACGCTCCAGAACACAGAGTTCTCACGAATAGCACGCACGAAGCAATGTTGCGGTGGCTAGCGGTGGCTGCGAAGGGCTTCAGTTACTTTGTCTGAACTTCTGCGCGAAACGCGACAACTTTTACGGATACATTCTCCAGCAAGAGGAAGTGTTGCGAGCAGCACGTAGCCAGCTGAAGAGGCCGAAACAATGGACCCCCCCCCCCCCCCGACCCGTCCCGACTCCCTTCATTGAAGAGTTGGTAACCCTATAGGCACAAAAGAAATGTCGGGGTGTCTCGGAACAGAACATGTCGGCATGGTGAAGACACGCAGCATATCCGAAGCACAACAGAAAACGCCAAGCTGTTCGCGCAGAAAGCAGCCTCCACGGATACTGACGCGATGCGCCGCAACGCCGGCTGAAGAGAGCGGAGTGAGTGAATCCTGTTGCGACAGCAGCGCCACATCTGTCGCTGATGGCGGCGGCGCCGCGCAACATCGCTCAGTTTTGCAACTGACCTGGTTCTATAAACGTTGGCTTATCGCGAGCCGGCAATATGTTGAGAACTTGAGATCTTGAGACGATGTCGCTGCGGCGGCACGCTACAGCTGAACTCTTCGAGTACGTCGTGTTAAACTCTCAACGAAAATACGTTTCACGCAAAGTTGCATTCTTTAAATATTATACCGTGCATTAAATAATCGAACAAAAAAACGTTCAAAGCACTTTCAACACGTCTTACACTTCAAGTAGCCACAGCCAAGCCGGCCAAGCCTGGCTACTGCGTAGAAGCAGCAGCACACGCTCGAAAACGTCGCACTCGGGTTGCTCTGCGCTCGTACGGTGCGCTCACTCCTTTGTTGTGAGACATTCGTACTACCAACGGCCCGTTGCAACAATGACGTCACAGGCAAGTGTTTTTTTACTTATTGAACGCATCAAATTCTACGTCACCAAACGCGATACTATCGCCTTTTGCGATCGTTTGAGAATACGGGCCCTGATTTCGTTCTCTCAAACCACGGCTGAAAGCAGCATTCTCGCGGCGGGCGAATGCGCTAGTCACGCGGTTCTTTTTGTATTTCGCGGGCTTTCTTTGCAGCTTGGAAAAAAAATGGTATACGTGAAACTTTCTTTATCGCATATAATGGAATTGGGATTTCTGAAGACGCTCTCGAACTTTGAAAGCCGCATTTCTTGCCTACAGTCAATATTTAGCAATTTAATCAAGTAACCTTAATTAACAAATTAGTTAATTAGAAAACAAAAAATTGTCTGTAGTGCGCAATGTGACCGTCAGTAATTTGCAAGTGATTTCACTCGCCTGCCTCTAATATTGTATTTTTAAACCCTTGGCTAAAGATAGCTGGGACACCCTGTATATATATATATATATATATATATATATATATATATATATATATATATATATATATATATATATATATATATATATATATATATATATCTCTCTGGGCTATTTCTGACCCCTATTTCCTCACTCTGTGCACGGTAGCAACCCGGTTACCAGTGCCAGGTTAACCTCCCTGCCTATTCCGAATTCTGTCTCGTGGGCTTATATTTTGGCGCATTTAGTACCCTTTGTTCCTCTTGTTTGCAGATAGAATACATTGTTTCCAAACGTTTCTGTCATGTCAGCCTATGAGCTCGCATGTCCCGCGCCAGCAGGCTGGTGTGCATTGAGGCACCTCAACGCAACGCGCGTCGCGCTTACAAAGACGGAGTGATGAAGTTGCGCGTGTTGGCAAACGCGTGGCTAGCATGCTACTCACGCTGCCTGTTATCCATGCCTACTCTGCGCGCCAGCTTCTAATGCTGATACACCGCGCGTGTTCTCACCTAAACATTACAAAAGCGGAGATCCACAACAAAATGAAGATGGACAGTTTATCTTCAACCAGATTTCACAATGCTGCTCGATTGTCAAATCCGTAAAGCTGAACTGGTCTCATGGTAACTCTACTTATCAATTTCGGTCTGCAGCTTCAACAAAAAACTGCTTGAACGTTTATTGTTCCTACTGCTTTGTTGGCTGGAATGCTCCAGTATTACTCTGCCTTAGGTAAGGACTATCCATTCTACATCAGCTATATTTTCGTCAGCCAGACTTGCTCGTACTCAAGCTCACCAAAATATTACTCACCTGGACTCACTCAAACTCACGGCTCGATCTCAGTGTGGGTGACTCGACCCATGAGTGAGTTAGCGACCAATGCATCGGAGTGCTCGCACTGCAGCACAATGGACGCTTCCGTTGAACGCTGTCTCTTTGAGTCTTCAGGACGTGCCAAGCTTCGAGTTGCATTTCACAGTCGTAGTTGAGAAAGGCGTCCCTTGTATGCGTAGAATGTTGTCGGACACAGGTCGTGCCCTAACAATCAGAGACTGGCCCTCAGTTGTTCTACGAGATGTTCTCGTAGAGAGTGAACTGGTGAGCTGTTTGTGAATGATGGTGTATGGGTACTTGTGATTTCCTGTGTGTTTTTGTCATCCCCGTAACTTTCCGTGTACATATGAGAGCGAGAGAGAGAAAGAGCTTTGCAGATTTGCTCTGTTAGTTAACTGGCATTTTGTTGTAGGCGCCTATAGTTTCATTGCCACTTTTTATGATCTTGTAGTTTCGCTGTTGTGTTGGTTTCTCCGTCCCTGTAATTTTGAGGTAGCTGGCCCTATTCTGGCAAAACTTCCCATTTTCTGATGTGCCATTTTTCAAAGCATTGCGCAGTTGATAGAATTTGGCTAATCTAATTTCCACGCACTTTCTCTCACTGTGTAAATGCTTCTAAGACAGGAGAGAGAGGAAAGCATTTTATCTCCGGGAAAGTAGATAATTGTCGTGGCTGTCAGTCAAAAGTTTCGCTTGCAGAGTTCTCTAACATGTCGCCGATGACCCCCAGGTATCTTTGGCCTCGGTATGAAGTGGCTGTGGTCACCCACTCGGCCGTGGAACTAGAGCTGAGGGAGGTGAAGGGCGGCGTGTGATGTACTGTGGGGAAGCAGTGACATGCGATATTAGGATTCAGGTATAGCCGAAATCAAGAAGAAGAAACGGGGATGGGCACGGCATGTAGAGAGAAGGCAAGGTAACCGCTGGTCATTAAGAATGACAGACCAGATTCCAAGACCAGGCAAGCGCGCCAAGGGGAGGTGGGTAGATGGGAAGTTTGGTGGGTAGATTAGATTACGAAGTTTGCGGGGATATCGTGGCCGCAGTAAGCACGGGGCCGGGTTGATTGGAGAAACATGGGAGAGGCCTTGGCCCTGCAGTGGGCGTAGTCAGGCTTGTGATGATGATGATTATAGTTGCCACACTTGCGGCGGAGTGGTGATTCCTCCAAGCAGGGGCAATTTAGAAGGCGCATACGGGCAGTGGTTTTGAGGATTTCCGTTCGTGCCTGACGGAAGAGCACGCCTTGTTGGCCGGTGAGAGAGGAAGGATGGGATTTTCATTGCGCCATATAAAGATAGGTACAGATTCGCAGAGCTTTTTGTTCGTAAGTCCTCTTGAATACTGTCCGGTCGTCTTAGCAATAATGATGTACTCAGCGCTTGCGCTGTGCGTTTCTTTCCTTTTGCCCCGTCTCCGCGCTGTTTCCATTGAAGATGGTGTAGTACTTAGCTTCAGTATTACATTCTTTTTACAGCGAAAGCTGTTATGAGATCATTTCACCGGCCGTTTTTGGCGCCGTAGTTGTCCGCCGCCGCCGCCGCCGCCGCCGGTGTCCGTAACCAGTATCGCTCGAAATAAGAAAAAAAAAAACTAAATAAGAAAAAAATTCCAGGATGGAACGAGGTTCGAACCTGGGCTCTCTGCGTGGGAGCCCGGTATTCAACCTCTGAGCCATGCCGGTGCTTGAAACTGCTTTGCAAAAAGGTCCTATACAGGCTTCATGTCGGGAAGGAACCACATTAGCATATGCAATATACCGTGGTAGAAGAGTAAAATAAGCACCAAGCGTCGCACAAAGCGAATTCTGTAACCAGGCGTCACACAATGCGAATTGCGCAACGAGTAGGTTGTTGAATGCTTCCAACCCATTACAAAGGGCTCCGCCATAATTCTTCGTCGTCATCAGGCACAGCATCAACAAAGTGCGCATAATGCCTTACATGTGTTTAGTAGGTACCACGGCTCTCCGTAGAATGACGAAAAATGGCACAGTGCCTGCTGCCCTACTTCTCAAAAACTACAATGATTTATAGCGTAGTGGGTTCCTCGCAAGTGCACTTGTATTGGTTGCCAAGGAAGCCCATAAGCGCATGATCCATTTCCTCGGGGTCTCAGTAAAGTTCTTCGCCACCCCCCGTCTCTCTCCCACGTCAACGTATGTTATACAGCATGACGGGAGAGGGAAATAGCGACCGGGCGTCACCCAATGCAAATTGCATAACTGGTGGGCCATTTAATGCTTCCAACCCATTACAAAGGGCTGAGCCATAATTCTTCATCGTCATCAGTCGTCGCGTCAACAAAGTGCACATAATGCCTTACAGACGTGTAGCTGGTGCCTCGCCTCTCCGCAGAATGACGAATATTGGCTTAGTAGGTGCTTCCCAACTTCGCTAAAATTGTGATTTATGGCGTAGTGGGTACCTTGCTAGTGTACTTGTATTAGTAGCCCCAAGAGAGCTTACAACGGACTCTAGAAACGCCGCTCTTCCAGCTTTCGCTGTGACTGTGCTGCGGTTTCAGCGCAGGCCTGGCGTTTTTTCCTTACGCGAAATTTAACCCTAGCGCTTTTTGCAAACACGGGGCCTTGGCTCTTAAAGGTCGTTTATCGGTCCATTTAAGACGACACTGCCGTTCTTATAGCAAGATATGTCCTTGTTTCGACGTTTAAGTGAAAACCAGCGTATTTAAAGTGCACTCTCGGAACCATCCAGCAAATCATTTACCTTGGAATGGCAGTAAATGTGATCGCCTTCAGCAAACTACAGAATACAACAACAGTGCGCTTGGTGGAGAATCATGTCTGATGCACTGCAGCTTTACGAGTACGAAATGCGGTCGCGTACGCGGAGAATATAACGCTAGCCGGCCACGTAATCTCCGCCGTCACGCAATCAGCTGAGGGCGCACCCCTGCTAGACGCGACCTTACTTTATGGGCGGTGAAGCTGTGCTGCTGGCGTCCCGCATACTGCCAGTGCATAACAGGTGTGCATTTTTAACGCGCGCCTCGAGTGAACCGGAAAAGTGTAGGCATGAACGCCGTATGGGCGTACGTGTTGGCTTTCAATGAAGCACCGCGCTCTTGTTACTTTAGTGTGATTTTCTTCGTTTATTGCGCAAAATTATTTAAATATTTTTCATTTCAGTTTCCCTGTTTGCCATCTGCGATTGGTGACTTTTTTTTCCTTTTTTTTTGCCGGCCGCGCCAACATCGCGTATCCATGAGGTCAGGTTATTTGCGCCCCACTTAAAGAATAACGACATTGGAATGAACAGACACAAGCGCAGACTTACATCTAGATTTATTAGGGTGATGAATAGTGAGTTACGGATACGCATGTGTGACGCGCCTTGAAATACATCTTCATATACACATCTGCAGTCACAAAAGTAGAACCGCACATATTCGTGCGGTCACTATAATATCGAAACCTTTCGTATAGTGAAATGAAGAAATTACAGTATAAAACCAAAACCTACACATGCTGATGAAACACGCACCTATCACCTAGCTTATGTGCATGACGCATTACGATACAGTATCTCTGTGCCGGCCTTGGCATTCAAATGAAGTTTGAATGCCAAGGCAGGACATATATATATATATATATATATATATATATATATATATATATATATATATATATATATATATATATATATATAGTTCCCTCAACAAAAGAAATCTAAACACAAAACATCAGGTGGTGCCGATTTTTTTTTAGATCCAAGCACTCCTATGAATGCTCGCATTAGTACTGGTGCGAGTGGCCCCCTGATCTACCCCTTCCATCGAACACCAGGTAGCCATCAAGTCATCGACCCCTTGAATGCGAGCTCTCTAATCAAAGTTCGTAATGATACTGGTGCCAACGTCTCCATAAGCTTTCCAAAGCTCTTCCTCAGAAAACTACTTTCACTGCGTGGACATCCGGAAACCGTATTGAAGTTTTGGACAAAAAAACATACAACGAAAAATGTCAGCAAGAAGTGATATGACGATCTGAACAACAGGGGCCACACTATCGCAAGCCGTATAAATAACTGACTACAAAAAGCCAGCGTTCAAGTAATCTTTCATCCGACAAATGATGCCACTTTTGTAGGCGTAACTCAAGACAAAACAAGATGACACGGAACTCCCAACTCACACCAATGCACACACACACTCGAAGGACAATACGAAAACTGCCGAGATTATCATCGCTTGATTGTGCCGTATTGCAATGTGTAAACTCTATTCGTTCAATTTGGAAGCGAGCATCTGCGGCTTCACGTTCTACGGCAGCGGCTTCACGTCGTTTTTGCACCCATTCGCGCTGACGTGGGCGTTGGCGCTCCAATTCCCGCAGTTCCCCCAAGCGAATGACACGCGTCCGCCCCATGGCGAGTACAGAGGGCAACTGCTGGCCTATAACAGCGCTAGCGCAATGTCTACGTCACGAGACAAAGGGGCATAACGATTGGTGGGAAGTTCGGCCGCCTAGTATCACGACACTTATGAAATAGGCATAGGCGATGACGAGGAGTCGATTCACGAATAGTGGGGAGGAGGGGGGATAGGCAGAAAATAGTTATTCTACTCGTCTTTCGTCTACGGACGCGATCCACCAGAAGCTAGCCATATATAATTTCACTGTAATCTCGGTTTTTCAGACAGGAGGAGGAGGAGGAATAAACATTTATTGAAACCAGCATTTTGGTTGGCTGGGCCTAAGCCTCCCACGTGGGGACGTCGAGGTCTTGCCTCTCCGCCAACTCGCGGTCCTGCTGGGTCGCCCAAAGCTGGTTGTCGAGCTGGGAGCTGCGCAATACTTCAGGTGGTGCGGATTTTCTTTTTTTTTAGATTTAAGAAACCATTTGCGCAGCGGTGCTTTAACTGCAGCGAGACCAGACATAGAAATGCACGGAGCCAAAAGCAAGAGTAACGCTATGACGGTCAGGCGCCTGTCGTGTTCGTACTCGAACTCCACGTCGAGGCAGAAACACTTTGCTTCACCTAATGCTGCCTTGAAATGATTAACAAAAACTCTTAATTAACATAATAATTAATAACTTCACCACAGTTGTTTATATGGAACAGTTGTAGGACGTGACAATACATAGCACACCTATTTTTTTTAGAAATCCCAATTGAAAAACAAGTAATTTGAGATATAACTAATCGAAATTCAAGGCCCCCATCGGGGCGATATTGAAACTGAGCGCACCGGATGCGGGGAAATGCCGCCGCTGTGTTACGTTAGACCGAAACTTCACGTGACGACTTTGAAAAAAACAACAAAAAAAAACATGTCGCAGCGGATCCCATCAGATAAGCAAGAAACACCACACTCCATTAATAAGCGGTCCACTTGTGTATTTTTTCCGACGAAGTGCCGTTTTTCGTGACCAGATTCTGTTGCGACGCGCCTTTTTTCAAAGCTTGTCACGTGAAGTTCCTGAAGTTCCCGTCTGACGAAAGACAGCGATGGCATTTCCTACGCTCCCGGTGCGTTCAGTTTTGATGTCCCCTGGATCGGGGCCTTCAATTTCGATTGTGAATATCTCAAACTGCGTGTGGATTTGGGGATTTTTAAAAAATCGGTACGCCACAAATTGTCACGTCTTACAGCTTTTCCATATGAATAACTGCCCTCAAGTTAATAATTAGAAAGTTAATTTAATAGTTTTGCGAATTACTAGTTTAATGTAACTTTAAGTGCGTCAAAGTATTTCTGCTCGGCGTAGGTTGGCGGTATGGGCCAACGCTGGCGAGACCCGCCGAAATTGGACTCGCGCCGCCGGAAAAGGAGAGAAGTGATCAGGACAGCAGCGATGATGGAAGCGACGAAGCAGCGACCGGGAGTCCAAGGTAAATACTACCTTAGCGTTGCTTGTCGACCTTAATTCCTTCTGCGCCCGCCGACAAGACATTGAGACCCTTCCCAGGGCCACGTATTCTGTAAATTCGAAATAACCCTTGTTTGTTGTTATTACTGCGTGTGCGTCGTGCTTTGTGCCATATAGCACTTTTGTGCCTCCGAAGGCGATACAGCAAAGAAGCGTGTGGGTGTGTGCTGGGAAGCTAGTCAGTGTCCGTAGCACCTTACGACGTCTCCCTTTATGAATTATCTAGCGCCGGCGGCTTATGGCTTTGGAGGACCTCACACTGCCACAGCGGCCGTGCAGGTCCGGACCAAACGTGCAGATCGGAACACAGCGAAAATAGCGACCACCTACTGATCGCATAACTGGACTGATCGCATAACTTAAATGTGGCGTAGGCTACGCCACATTTAAGTTATGCGATCAGTCCGAAGAAAAAAAATTGGGGAGGGGCGAAGCATGCAGGGAAGGGTGTTTCAGCTTCACTAACGTAAAACCTGTGGAGGGGCGAAGCATGCAGTGTGCGCCGGTGTTTCCCACAGCAATGTCACTGCTAATGGGCAATGAGAGACAGAAGAAAGATTAGACAGAGACTCGCCGTCCGCTTTTAATTAAGGTGTACACTGCGAATGTTTATCATTCAACTACACACAAGAGAAGTCTCCCAGCGGCACTACATTGCAGGTCAAGATCCAGTGCCTATATATACAGGGTGGCCGCTCAACGGTTGTGCAGGGCGAGCAGTCCGTTTTTTCAAGAAACTCGCTAGGAGACGTGGCCTGCGTCGGCGTTGTCTCTCACGGACGCGTTTTTGTTCCTCGCGAGCTGGTAGTTCAGCGTTCATCGCAGAAAGAGCGTTTCCATAGTCAACGCGCGCCGTTCGCTCTCTCTCGCCACACGGCGAGCGCTGAGGCGGTGGCGTGCAACACCAGCATCAGCTGCTGCTGGTGTTGCATGTGAAGCTTCTGTACGTGCTGCGCGATCATTTGCCGCTTGACCACTTCGGGTGTCAGGTAGTCCTTGGCGTGTGCTTGGTACGAAGGTGCATCCGAGCTGGATGAAGACTCCGAGGTCGACGATGATTCTTCTTTTTCCTTACTCGACGAGCACGATGACGATGGCGAAGAATCCTGGTTGCGTCGTGCAACAACCTCGCCAAGGACGTGCATATCCACCGCTTTCAAAGGCAGCGGAGATTCGTTCACGTGCACTGTTGTCGGCAGCGGAGTGTCGGTGTCCGTCTGGGCGTCTCGAATGACGACGGACATCGAGCGGACGTCTTCGGGTGCCTGATTCTGAGCCATGGTGGCGTGCTTGGAGGCTTCGCCGCCGGAGTCTCAACATGACTTGACGACCACGGTGTCTCTCGCTTCTCGACAGGCCTCGTTTCCGCTGGATTCCTCCATCACGTGCACGGTGTACTGCTGGGGACAGGCCCGTAGCCAGGGGGGGGGGGAGGGCTAGGTGCCGCCCCCCCCCGAAATTTTGGTGAAGTATGTGTTTTTACCAAAAATAAATAATAAAAATAGGCGTTTTTCTCAAAAAAACGCCAGGCCTGCGCTGAAATCGCAGCACAGTCACAGCGAAAGCTGGAAGAGCGGCGTTTCTAGAGCTCGTTGTAAGCTCTCTTGCGGCTACAATAGAAGTGCACTAGAATGGTACCCACTACGCCATAAATCACAATTTTTGTGAAGTTGGGAAGCACCTACTAAGCCATTATTCGTCATTCTGCGGAGAAGCGAGGCACCAGCTACACGTCTGTAAGGCATTATGTGCACTTTGTTGACGCGACGACTGATGACGATGAAGAATTATGGCTCAGCCCTTTGTAATGGGTTGGAAGCATTAAATGGCCCACCAGTTATGCAATTTGCATTGGGTGACGCCCGGTCGCTATTTCCCTCTCCCGTCATGCTGTATAACATACGTTGACGTGGGAGAGAGACGGGGGGTGGCGAAGAACTTTACTGAGACCCCGAGGAAATGGATCATGCGCTTATGGGCTTCCTTGGCAACCAATACAATTGCACTTGCGAGGAACCCACTACGCTATAAATCATTGTAGTTTTTGAGAAGTAGGGCAGCAGGCACTGTGCCATTTTTCGTCATTCTACGGAGAGCCGTGGTACCTACTAAACACATGTAAGGCATTATGCGCACTTTGTTGATGCTGTGCCTGATGACGACGAAGAATTATGGCGGAGCCCTTTGTAATGGGTTGGAAGCATTCAACAACCTACTCGTTGCGCAATTCGCATTGTGTGACGCCTAGTTACAGAATTCGCTTTGTGCGACGCTTGGTGCTTTTTTTACTCTTCTACCGCAGTCAGCGGTAGAAGCGGTTGCCGCAGTCAGCGGCAAACCGTGGCCTGCTGCTAACCACTTTTTATTCTTCTAATCGGCAGGATACCCCGTCACCTTCGTATCAGTGCGTGGTGGATCGGCCATCTACGGAGCCTACTTTCGTCTCGGAATACGCGTCGACGCATGCGCTGGGCTGCTATCGTGGACGTCTCAAGCTGTGTGCCGCCACCCCCATTACCGTTGAAGTCACCGATGCTGAAGCCTTCGTCCTCCTGGCGTCGACTGTGGTGTACTTAAACCCTGCTTCTGCCACACCCCTGTGCAGTCAGCGGCAAACCGTGGCCTGCTGCTAACCACTTTTTATTCTTCTAATCGGCAGGATACCCCGTCACCTTCGTATCAGTGCGTGGTGGATCGGCCATCTACGGAGCCTACTTTCGTCTCGGAATACGCGTCGACGCATGCGCTGGGCTGCTATCGTGGACGTCTCAAGCTGTGTGCCGCCACCCCCATTACCGTTGAAGTCACCGATGCTGAAGCCTTCGTCCTCCTGGCGTCGACTGTGGTGTACTTAAACCCTGCTTCTGCCACACCCCTGTGCAGTCAGCGGCAAACCGTGGCCTGCTGCTAACCACTTTTTATTCTTCTAATCGGTAGGTGAGCTTTTGGTATCGACCTGTTTCTATTTTTGTCCTACATATCTTTGTTTGCCGCTGACTGCACCAAGATGTCAAATAGTTGTGCCCTGTGCTCCCAGTTGCTGCCAACGGATGGCAAATTTGTGACGTGTATGTTGTGTAAGCGAGGGTATCACCTTGGCAAAAATTGTTCCGCGATTGCTGAGGGTACCTACACTAAGATGTCAATTGAGAGGCGTGAAGCTTGGTCGTGTCAGGCTTGCAAACAATCTGGAGCGGCGACAAGTGATGCTTCGTTCTCCCATCAATTGACATCAGTAAGCCAAGAACTCGATCAGCTTACAACAACAGTCGGAGCGCTTGTGGTTAAAGTAGAGGAATTACTATCGTTCAAATCCACGGCAGAAAGGCTGGCTGAGACTGTAGGAGAAGTACAAAAGTCTATCGAATTCCTCTCTGCGAAGTATGACTCCGTTCTCTCCACTGTATCGGATAGCCAAGCTGAAGTTGGTGAACTTCGGGCTCAGTGCGAGTCACTGTCCACAACCGTTTCTGCTCAGGATGCAACCATCCACACCATGAACACCGAGATCAATGCCCTTGAACAATATACCAGGAGATGCAACTTTGAGATACATGGTTTGCCCATCGAGCGCAACGAGAACCTCATGTCTATACTTGGCAGGGTGGCAGAAAATCTAAGTATAGAATTTCAGCCTTCGGATGTCGCAGTTGTTCACAGGCTGCCAGCTCGCAGGGATAGCATTCCGGCTATCATTGTTCAAGCACACACAGTTGCAATCAAACAAAAATGGCTGGATGCTCGCAAAGGTCTCCCAAAACTTGTGTTGGATGGTATGGATCCGAATACTCGCCTGTATTTCAATGATAATTTGACTCGTTTAAATCGGGATTTGTTTCGTCAAGCTCGCATGAGAGGAAGGGAAAAAGAATATAAGTTTGTCTGGACACGCGATGGAAAGGTGCTGGCGAGAAAGATGGAAGGCTCTCCTCTCGTCCGCATCGATACTCTAATGGATCTCGAGAAACTTATCTAAATATGGGAATTTCCAACACACCCTCATTTGGTAGCTTTTCAGAAGCCCATAACTTCATTTTGAGTTCTAATAATGCATTAACAGCTATTCATGTTAATATCCGCAGCATCCGGAAACACTGGAATCATTTCTGTGCGCTGATCTCTCCTTTCGTGTCTATTTGTGACATATTTGTGCTGACTGAAATTAATGCCTCCGCTGAATGCATTTCGTCGTATTCCATTCCCGGTTATCAACTGTTTTCATACACGCGCTCGCTGCGTAGGGGAGGGGGTGTGGCCGTATTTGTAAAAGACGCATGGTCGGTATCAAGGTTAACGCTTTCATTTTCGCAAGCAGAAGTGGTCGCTTTGCGCCTATGCGCTGCTGAGTTATCGGCAACTATATTGTCGCTCTACGGGCCCCCATGCTGCAACGTCCGATTGTTCTTATCAGAACTTGATGCAGCGCTATCATCCCATTCTCTTGACGACAACGTGCTTGTGCTGGGCGACATCAATATTGATACCCTTCGCCCTGCTGTGCCACTGGTTGCTGATTATCTTGACCTTTTATCGAAATGGGGTTTGGAAGGTGCTATACATCTACCGACACGTGAAGAATTTCTATCGGGAAAACTGGTGAAATCGTGCATTGACCACATTAACGTCCATTGTTCTAATCTTATTACACAGGCAGCAGTCGTTGAAACCAAGGTCGCTGATCATTATTTTATCTGCTGTAGTCTTGTAAACTACTCGAAACCTCCAAAAAAAGGCAGTACAAAAAAAGAAATTTCCATTGTACATCCAAAGCTTTTCGACGACTGTATTACAAAGCATGACTGGCACTCTGTATTATGCACTGTCTCCCCAGCCAATTTATACGATTATTTTGTTCAGATACTCGATAACTACAGGAAAAAATGTACCCGCTGTGTAAAGATACGATTACGCCGAGAAGAGAACAAATGGCTGTCGCCACAAATATTAGCTGCAATCAAGGAGAAAGACCTTTTGTGGACCCAAGCGAAACGGGCTTCGAACCAACCTGAGTTGCACCAAAAATTTAAACTATGTAGGAATCGAGTGAACGCCATGATCCGGTGGGCCAAGAGAAATCACCTACGTGGAAAATTTAGCGAAGCTCACTCGAACATGAAAAAGACTTGGTCTCTAATAAATGAATTAAGAGGCGTATCTAAACGTGATGGCCATCAGTTATCGCTTCTCTCGCGCTTTGCAGATGATGGAATCACTGTTGCGAATGAATTCAATACTTTCTTTTCACGCGTCTCTGGTATTGTTAAACCACACCCCGAAGTATGTACTCTAAAATACAGCGCATGCAAATCAGCGTATCTTCCTTCTATTTCAGAATGTGACCTCAAATCAATCCTTTTCAACTTAAAATCTAATAAATCACCTGGCATTGACGGAATATCAGTAGATGAGTTACGCAGAAACTTTAATGCTATTAAGTGTGTATTATTAACATTGCTCAACCATATCGTTGACACTGGAATTATCCCAGCAGAAATGAAAAAGGCCCTTGTGATACCGTTGTTCAAGGGTGCTGCACGAAATAAGCATGAAAATTACCGTCCCATCTCTATTTTACCTTGCATCTCTCAAATACTGGAAAAACACATCTTGCAAGCTATGTTCACGTACCTTGATGCCAATAACGTTATATCAAATGCGCAATATGGTTTTATACCAGGTAAAGGCACACAGGACTTCCTAGAGTATATTTCAGACCTTATAAATTCTGCTTTCGTAGCCAACCAGGTTGTATGTGCTCTATTTGTAGATGTCAGCAAAGCTTTTGATAGTGTGTGTCATAGTCTACTATTAACAAAACTCTCATTGACTGGATTTCGTGGGCCTTTTTGAAAATTACTTACCAACTTTTTAGACGGTAGAGCACAGCTAGTATCCATAGGACAGTACCGCAGCAATATAACCTCTATAAAAGCCGGAGTGCCACAGGGATCAATATTAAGCCCACTACTTTTCAACTTGTATGTCAATGATCTCGCCGTGGCTGTGTCTACTTGCATATTTCAATACGCTGACGACACTGTCATTTTGTCTCGGCATTCCCGTTTTCCAGAAGCAGTTTCCCTTCTGCAAGATTCTACGATATATTTGATGAACTGGTTCGCCAATAATGTGATTAATGTAAACGTCTCCAAAACACAGCTCATTTGTTTCCATAACCCACTAAAAAAAGTTAGTTTAAGCGTCAAATTGCTGGCTCACTGTTCGTCTTGCTCTCCGTGTTCTTGTACACCTGTTCCATATGTTTCATCTGTTAAATACCTTGGGGTACTTCTTGACAGTGACTTCGCCTGGAATTCTCACCTGGCGTATGTTTGTTCAAGGCTCAGGGCAGTCTCCCGTACATTATACACTATGAGATACTATACACCACTATCTATTCGCAAAATGATACTGAAAGCCTTAGGTTATAGTGTTCTTCGGTATGGTGTTACGGCGTTCGGTCACTGCGCGATTCGTTGGAAAAATAGAATAGACTCTATACTTCGTACAATTTTGAAAGTGATAAGTTATGATTTAAGACTGCCCTCAGGCACAGACCTTTTTAAATCATTACGATGCTCCAACTTTGATGCCCTTCTGACTGAGACAGCTGTCCTAAGGCATTTTTGGTCTAACAAGTTTAAAGGGGCCCTGCAACACTTTTCGAGCATGCTCAAAAAGCGCTGCCGATCGGTAGTCGAGGCTCCCGAGAACACGCGAGCCAAATATTATAGCGATGCGCACGGCCTGGAATTTACAATAAATTCTCAAAGTCAGCTGAAAATCGCTCCCTCTTCTCTCGACAAATGATGTATTAGTCCGCAAAATATGACGCGATTGTCGGCAGTTCCACCATTGGCTGATGTTATAATCACGATAACACCCTCATTATTACTTTCGTTGTTAATTTTGAGTTCAATAAGTAGATAATATGTATGTTTATATTATGTTATCGCGTTAAAAAAACCGAACAAACAGTAATATTAGCGCTTCCGGTCTCACCGACAGCTCGTCTGCTCGTAGTTGCGTGGTTCCGTTTTCTTCGCCGTGCGCAGTGCCGAAAACGTGAATATTTCTGTGCTTTTGACCATCGCCGGTTGCCGTTGAGAGTGGCAGCCGTTCGAGTGTTGCCTCGTCAGCTGAGAACTGCATCGTCGGCACGTTCTCACGACCGACCGAGGCACGGGCGCAGCGTGTCTCCGATAACAATGCTGGCGTCCGGTAATGGCGGCGCTTCGGTGTCGTCTGCCAGTGCCGTCTTACGAGGCGGTGTATCGGAGTATGGGCCGAAACCGATCTCAGCTGTCATTCGTTCCAAACGAGCGCGCACGTTTGCTTCCATGGTTGGCAGAGCGATGAAAACACTACGGCGTTCGAGGTGCACACCCAACATTACCAAACCGACGCGCAGTTTTCAAGCACGCGCGATACACAGCGCGATCGACTCCGCTCCTCCGCTCGACGAGAACGACGCAAGCCGACCGGAAGTGGCGGCACAGACCACGTGGTTGCGCCGAGACGCCAGAGAGAAAAAAATGAAAAAAAATGCCGCCGGCGCTGACGTCGCCTCCTCGCACCTCCGCCCTCCCTCCCTCCCCTCACGCCGCGCGCAGCTTTCCGCGCGCTCGCTGCGTTGAGTTGAGAGAGAAAGCTGCGGAACGTGATCTCTATAATTTGGTAACACCACTTAGACTTGACGGATTCGAAAAAATTTTGCGGCATATGGCTCGTGAAGAGTCATACGTCAATAATGGGACTATTCCAATATAACAAAGAAAGGTGTTGCAGGGCCCCTTTAAAGTTCCTTACGTCCCTACACGCTGCCTCCGACCTAAAAACCGTTTTCGAGTGATTCGCTGCTCCACCAGATACGTTCAGCGCACTCGTAGCTACTGTATACCGTCTCGCCTTAATCAACTACCCCCGAGTGTCTTCCGTGCAAAAGCAAAATTCAAGCTTAAGCAACTTCTCCGTCGTATCAATCTTTAACTACTTCGTGATGTCTTTACTTTTCCTTCGGTAAATGCCGCTGCGGTATCAAAACCTTAAGGTAACTATGTATTTCAGGCTGCGCATAGCTGTGGCTGTATTAAAGGCATTTAATTTTTTTTTCTCTACAGGTTTGAATGATGTTACATTGCTTTATCATGTGTTCTTTCGTTTTTCATGGTTTTCCCGCTTATTTTTTTTTCTTTACATCACCGAAAATCTCATGGTCTTCTATTATTGTATGTTTGCCATTTACGAATGGTCAACTCATGTAAGGCTAGGTGACGTTATATGTATTACCATTAGTTTCATTTCTTCGTGCACTGCTGTACATGTGCGTCTATTGTTTGTATGTATGCGCGAAAAGATAAAAAAAAAAAGGTGTCTGCATTTAAGTGGTCCTATAGACAAATGAATTCCTGTTGTCTGCTGTCTGCCGGCTCTGCCCTTCAAGCCCAATGAGGCTTTGGCAGGCCAATTTTGTATCACATTGTTACTGTGCCAAATGTTAATAAAGTATTATTATTATTATTATTATTATTATTATTATTATTATTATTATTATTATTATTATTATTATTATTATTATTATTACCACGCTATATTGCATATGCTAATGTGGTTCCTTCCCGACATGAAGCCTGTATAGGACCTTTTTGCAAAGCAGTTTCTAACACCGGCATGGCTCAGAGGTTGAATACCGGGCTCCCACGCAGAGGGCCCAGGTTCGAACCTCGTTCCATCCTGGAATGTTTTTCTTATTTAGTTTTTTTCTTATTTCGAGCGATACTGGTTACGGACACCGGCGGCGGCGGCGGCGGCGGACAACTACGGCGCCAAAAACGGCCGGTGAAATGATCTCATAACAGCTTTCGCTGTAAAAGTCAAGGTTTTCAGCAATTGCCCCCCCCCCCCCCCAAAGAAAATTCCTGGCTACGGGCCTGGTTGGGAATGTGTGGCGTAGCGAGTGTAGATCCAGCGCTGGCCTCTGGTGTAAGGCGCCATCTTCTTGCGGTATTCGGTGTCGTCGTACGCGGCAATGGTTTGCATGTATCCGGTTGAGTGCGGGTCGTAGCAGCGCTGCTGCTTGCCGTACCAATCGTCGACTCGCTTGGGCTTGAAGGAAGACGAAATAGAGGCCCTACCGCCAGTATCGGGGACTCGCTTGGCCTTGAAGGAAGACGAACCTGCGACCCTACCGCCAGGATCGGGTTTGAGCACGCGGGGCGCGCAGTAGAGCTCCGCGTACTGTTGCTTCAGGGGCAAGTCCTGGGTGTACTCGGCGCCGTGCAACGTATAGCACATGCGTTCGCCCTCTTGGTCTGGAAAGTGAAGCTGCTCTGGCAAGCTGCGGCTCCAGGCCATTGCGAACAGGGCTCTTGTAGTCGATGCGCACGGCGCACCCAGGGTCTCCCTTGGCCATCGGACTCGGCAAGGCGTATCCCCCGGGCGAGTCCTCCAGCTGAAGTGCCTCCCCGAAGTGCCTCCTCTTGGAGGTTAGTTTACCTCCTCGAAGCACGCAGCACATCATAAGTTTGTCGGCCGCGGGAGTGTTACGGAATAAAAGAGAACGAAGGGGCTGGGGCACGACAACTGCTACGGGCGCTGGCACGTTCAGTTGTTCCAATCTTTCGATATAGCCAGACGGCCGGGTTCCGTTTCCTTCGTCTCTTCACTACATTCGTACCGGTGCCGAAACCCGGGACAGTACGAATGTAGTGAACAGACGAAGAAGGAAACAGAACCATGCTGTCTGGCTATATCGAATGATTGGAACAACTGAACGTGCCAGCGCCCGTAGCAGTTGTCGTGCCCCAGCCCCTTCGTTCTCTCTTATTTTGTAACATCACGGCCGCGGCGGCCGCATTTCGATTAAGGCGAAATGCTGTACTTAGATTTAGGCGTACGTTAAAGAACACCAGATGGTCAAAACTTTCCGGAGCCCTTCGCTGCGGCGTCCCTCATAATCATGTCGTGGTTTTCGGACGTCCAACCCCAGCAATAATTATCGAAGGCGAAAGCCATCGTGTTTTTATTCTCAGTAGATTGTATGGATTCCCCCGTCCCCGAAAGCTTTCTGCACCTTAGCGTGCTTTTGCACTGCCTTCGGGATCGGAGACATTGCAAGCTTTCTGCACCTCACGTTACTCCGCGACCGGCCCACTATACATCGCGGACATCGTGGCTTGGTCATATATATGACCAAGCGACGATGTCATTTGAAGACGTCATAGTGTACGTCACATGATGTGACATCATGATCACGTCACGAAGTTCGGTGACCTGTGACGTCACCACGTGATGATTATTTTTTGCATCACTCGTGTTGACGCCGCCGACGCCAATGGTCACTTTTCGCGTTTGATGAGGCATATAAGGATTTCGCCTTAAAAACAGAACCAGAGCAAGGGACAACACCCGTGCTCTTGCACGTATATTGATGTATCCGGCGGAAACACATTGCAAGGGACAACACGCGTGCTGTTGCTCGTACATTGATGTATCGGGCGGAAACACATGCACCAGATGGAATATATTAACACGCTGCAGCGGGTGTGGGCGCACATTCATATGTCACATGTGTCAGGGCAAATTTATTCAAACGTATACTGCACACAAAACATGCACGGATACGTGACCACCCTTACTGCATGCGCAGTAAGGGTGGTCACGTCGCACACCACCACCACCGAGTTGAACTCCGCTATAAGATGCTTCACATCTAAAACCTGGGCTTTCGCTGACTGTATCGGTGTTACACCCCTGTCACACGCCACATGTCTTGTCATTTGCAGTAAACGGCATTCATACCGAATGTCGCCGCGGTCTTGCGTTTCTGGCCTACGTCGGTATACAAAATAGAATTCGCAATGGATGTCGATGTTTTTTGTCAGTCCAGTGCTGTTTTGCTTCTTATTGTTCTCCGCTGACGAAACTGCAGAGTTTTCTTCCATTCCTGGCAGACAGACATCATATCGCGTGCGAAATTCCCACCTAGCTGCCGCGACACCACTTAACCAGAATAACATGGGGGAACTGAAAAGAAAACAGTTTCGCCGCGAGGACGAAGGAATGAATGAGATAGCAACAAACTGGAATGTTACACGAAGTAAGGCTGGCAGCTAACTCTTTTGGATCCGATCTCGCGTAACCCAGCAAAACGCTGGCTTAAGGGAATACGACCACTCCAGGTACCGAAGCTGTTTTCGTGCTGTCAGTCCTCTAAACGCCAAGTATGCGGTGATAGCAGAGCAAGTTTACGAGCCATGTCTGTCGAGATAGCGGGCGCGCCAGCGCTCGCGACCGCGCCATTATGAGCAAAATTTGCAGTTGCTGCTCGAGCGACGCAGCATCCCCCCCTTTCCCCAGCGGCGTCCCTTCACGCTCCTTCGCGGGCCGTTTTCTCTCTGCCTGACGAGCAATAGGCGCCAGGCCTCACACGTCAAGCGATGTTATCTCATGTGCCCTTCGTGAGACGGAGACGGCCGGAACTTGTCATCTCTGCTTTAGGTGCGCTCGCGCGCTTTTACTAGAGCGTAGAACATACGATGCGCGGGGCGATGTTATCGATTTCGACTTTATACGGAGCATGACGGCGGTGGAAACGGCGACGTCAGAAACCCGCCGAGAGTGTCTATATAATTGTTAGTGCAAAAAATAAGAAAGAACAGATGAGCTTTTGCGAAAATGGCCGACAGGAGGCGTTGGTATCAAGTCGCAATCTTGGAAGGAGAATATAGTTGCACAAATTGCTGCAGCTATCTTGCTGAGCGTCAAACTTTGTTTCAAAAGTTAGCACAGCGATTAATGAAAACTGTAACTTTGCTTACTTTTTGTTCTAACTTACCGATTTTGTCATTTTTTGCCAGAGTCCCTGTCGTTGATTGTCACTACAAATGTCGCGCGCCAATGAGTTCGAAAAACATGGCTGATCCCTCCGTCTTAGAAATCGCTATAAATTGAAAGTGAAACGTGTCTTCACAGAAGTAGTTAATTGTTTATTGTGCATTGATATATGAGAGCTTGTACAATGCCCATTGGTGTTCGACATCTATAGCACCGTTTGACGTGGATGCACCCACGTTGACTCCTAGTCGTGGCACATCTCAGCGAGCAAGACCCATGATCACGATTTCACCGTTGTGGTAGCTGAAGTTATAAGCATACCTGGACAAAGCATATGGTGATCCCCGCGTAACGATGGCATCAAAAAGCACATAAAAACACAGGTGCTCAATATGAACTCCTTCAAAGTGTCGTCAGTTGAGGAGAGAAACGGCAAGGCGTGCGATCCCCAGTAATAGTGTAACCTACACCTGTGCTCGTGCAAACACTACCATACTGGGCTTCAGGAACGCGGGAGGCAGAAGCTCGTAGAACCGTGAACGCGGGAAGGCATTCCGCTTGCCGCTGGCGCGTGTTTCGCTGCACGAAAGCATTCAGGGCGAGACATTCGCCCGTCGACGTCGTTGCTGTTCTGGAACACTTATTGCAGCAGTTTTATTAGTCGGTGCTATCGCACTCGAAACACTACGCGGTGGTGAAACACTGTCGTTGCATGCGGAAGCTGCACTACGGCAACGAGCCATCACAGGGTAACATGACGCGAAAGGCAAACAACATAACCGGCGTAACTGCGTCTAGGGCGCCTCCTCGAGACCATCGCGACCAGCGTTCCTTCGCTGGCGCCGAGGCCTCCTAACTGCATCGTCACCGAATCGCTCCCTATCGGCGCTCTTAGTGTCATGATGCAGTACTGCACTTCACCGCTCACAGACGTCGACACCGCCCCGCTAACAAAGAGCACCGTGCCAGAGAGAGCGTGTGAGATATTAAACAGCGCGTTTGTTGAGCCCCGTACATGTGCGTCGGTAGCGCAGTGGGTAGAGCGTCGGGTACGTCGTGGACCGAGAGGTAGTGGTTTCCGATTCCCAGGTGACTCGTGTAAATGAAACTGTTTCTCATTTTTATTTGTCATACACTAATGTGCATTTTACCAACGTCATATCCGTAACGGAAATGCGTCAGTGAGGTCTTGGTGGATCCCGGCATGAAGCACTTTCGTGCTAAAAACGCATTCAAGGGGCGAATGCCATTAGCTATGAGACACTATGCCCGTGTAGCAACAGCAAAAATGGGATTAACACGTAATCACAAGCTGCGAATGTCATTACATGTGCCGTGTGCCGGAGGTATTACCCTTCTGGGGGTGTCGGCTCAAGTCTCTGCGTACAGCAAGCATCTCTGATGCCATATTTTATCGTATGCGCGAAATAGAAAGACGTCCTTGTTGACATAATGGGACCTTTTCTGAAAGAAAATTTTATTAGGGCCTATCTAGAATATAGTCCTTACATTTTTAACACACTAAGTTAAAAGAAATTGGACTCCTTTATTATCACCAGTCCATAAGAAAAAAAATGGCAGCTTCGCACTAGTGATGCCAAACCTGAAGAATGAGCGCAGCTGGGTGGCCTTCCTTGTTTCTCTATCATTTGCTTTGTTTGTTCTTTTTCTCTTTGTTTCTTGTGTATGTTTTTTGTACCTGTTGCTTTCTATTTCTTGCTTTCTATTTCTTTCTCTCTCTATTTATTCCTTTTTCTCGCTCTTTCTATCTTTATTGCTCTCTGGTCTCTTTTTTCTCTCTCTCTGCTTCACTGGCGCTCTTTGTTTGTTTTTCCTTATTTCTCTCTTTCTGTCTTGCCCTCTGTTTTTTCCTCTCTGTTTCGTGTCTGTTTATTTCTCTCTCTTTCTGCATCTTGCTCTGTCTTTCTGTTTCTGGTGTTTTTTCTCTTTATTTCTGTCTATTTTTCGCTTTATTTTTCTTTCTATAGCATTCTTTCTCTCTCGTTGTCTTTCTTTCCATCTCTTTCTTTCTCTCTCTCTCTCTTTCACGTGTTCCACGTCCTCCAGTTCGTCGAACAGAGTGTCAGTTTAACGCTCGCACCTGCTCGACTCGGTAGTGGGGCTTGCCCAATTCTTGTGGCGCACCAGTGGTTTTCGGCCGACACCAGTATCCTGTGGTTTTTTTACGGACACCAAAGTTTTCACGGCCGGCTTAAACAGCTCCGCCGTTAAAAATCACCAGTCTGGTATCTTCGTTTATACGTTTGGCATTCTTTGTTTTCTTTTTTCTTTATTCATCCCTGCTTTCATGGCCCTTCCCACGTAGTGGGTTGAGCCATCCCTCCAGAATCTAACCCAGCAACTGTCGACTGTGCCGATCTTCTCCGTGTGTTCTTCCATGTTGCCCTTGCCTTTTCATGGCGCAAGAGAAGTCGTGGTGAATACTGCCACTTGTGGTGTTGGGACGCCAGCTGTGGTATTTCGAATAGCAACCAACGGGTGTTAGTTCATGTTCGTTTCAGTTGAATTACGGTATCCACTCGTCAATGAAGGTTGTACTAGCTAACATCGTTATGTATACGCGACATTCTTTCCTTGTGACAACTTTCAGTTAGATCGACGTGCACTTGAATGTCGCCGTGTTATTTCCAAAAAATAAGAAAAAGAAGACAGAGCAGAACGAGATCATCAATGGAAAAATAAGAAACGAAATGGCGAGCGACAGCGAGATTATAGAGTGCCGTACAGTTATGTACTCTCACCAAGTGCCCAACTTACGGACCAGAATGCAAACAACTGAAAAAAGAAGAAATCCATGCCAATGCGCTCGCAAAGGCGTTTTCCGAGGATACAGAAAACGCTCTGTGCGTTATATTTTACGCGGATGCATACGTTTGCGCTTTTACACGCTGAATCGTGCGAAGACTAAAAAAAAAAAAATCAAAGCCTTTGTCTCATATTCACTGGTGAACGCGCAAGCGGCAGTCGACCTTCTCAAGGCCAACATTTGCGCGGCGTTTACTTAGACGGCTCTATACGCAGCAGCAATTCGTACATGTGTTTATTTACAGCGCAAGAGAGAAGCGTACGTCATACGCTTGAACTCCAGCGCAGGCCACAGTGGAATCAACGAAACATGTGCTGTGCTCAGGGTGTCGGAACGGAACGAAAACCGAAAACGAAAAATAAAAAAAAACGATATTTTCGACCGGAACGAAAACGTAACCGAAGCTTTATCTATTATTTCGTTCCGGAGTGAAACCGAAATTTTTTTTCAAGCGTTTTTCGGTTCACGAGAAAAGTTCCCAATCCGGAGCAACTGAGCTCATGCAATGTCAGCATATCTCAGGGTACAGTATTAGCGCGTACCTCAGGCAGGAATTCCAAAGCAAAGATATGTTAAAATTGTGCGAAAAACAAAAACAGTGGCAACTAGAGATGTTTTATATTAACGCAAGTGGACTTTTGAACTCCTGTCACGCAGGCCAGCGTGGAGAGGGCATTGTCGGCGCTGAAGTTTGTTACAGCGAAAGCTGTTATGAGATCAGAACAGCTGATTTTAGCGCCATAGTTGTCCGCCGCCGCCGGTGTCGCTATCGCGTGATACAAGAAAAAATTAAATGAGAAACAAATTTCTAGGATTCGATGGGATTTCAACCCGCGCCCTCTGCGTGGCATTGGGGTCTTCCACCACAGTGCCACGCTGGTGCTTGTGACTCCTTCGCAAAAATACTCGATACAGGCGTCATGTCGGGCAAGGAATCACGTTAATATATGTAATATAGCGTGGCAGAATAAAATAACAACCAGTCATCACACAATGCTAATAGCGCAAAGTGTATGTTGTTTAATGCTTCCCACCAATGTTGCGAAGTTGCCCCACCAGAATTAGAATGACTCCGGAATCACACCACATTTTCGCGACCCCGGAATGGCATCGGGACAACGCTTGCAGGAATGGAATGAGAATGGAATTAAGCGCCTTTTGCACGGAATGGAATGAAAATGGAATTACGTCTTTATCAGAAAATAGAGCCCGTTTTTGTCTTTCTGCTGTTTTTCAAACTTCAAAGATTAGTAAGTCAGAGCCTCGAAATTAACAAAAAAGCAGCATTTTTAAAATGGCTTGGATGATTACAAGCACGGTACATTTATAAGCAACGCGCCTAGTAGAAACCGAGGCGTAAACTAGTGTACAAACAAATGCATTATCCCAGCAGATACCGAAGGGAGAAACAAGTTATCCCTGCGCGTTGGTTCCCATTCATACCCCCACACGGAGGTGGCGAATACTCTATGCACAGCCTGATATTTATCTCACGAGCAATTTAGTAGCTGACACACATAAATACCCTTTGCGACAAGGAAGACATTGCACACCTGCGCACAGGCGAACACAGAAAGTTCTCCTCACCGCATCCATGCTTGCGAGGCGCGCTTGACAAGCGTGAGTGCTGGCGAGCAGTGCGGTCCAGTGCTCCGTATTCGATACAAAGGCACAATGTGCCCGAGCGGTGCACTGTTCCAACTAATGTCAGCAGATCTAGAGGGTGTTATTCCCAATTAACAAAATCTTAGTTTTCTTCATATTCACGACCGCTCCAGACGCGTGGCAAAACTGCTTAGTCTTCTTGAATACTACTTTTGTCAGCATAAAAATACGCTATGTCGTCATTTTAGCAGTAACACATTTAAGCTTAAAGAATATTAAAACACCACCATTCGTTAAAACATGCTGAGCATGCAAATACTACAGGTAGCGGGAGAACTGCCCCTATGGGAATTAGTACACTGTAAACGAAAATTAGCCGAGATGGGAGCTTTTCGAGCATATGAGCCCCTAAAACCCCCATGCCCCAATCATTTACTCCGTGGTAGTGGGGTGAAGTCGGCACATGTCGTCGTAAAACGCCCCTTGCTTAATGAGGGAGTTTATGAACGACATGACCTTGTTAAACTCCCCACGGAGTTTTAGATCACGTGGTTAGAAACTCCCTATGGGAGCTTTAAAAAGTATTTTTGGTCGTGACGTGCGTGTCACGTGGTTAGCAACTCCCTATGGGAGTTTTAGAAACCATTTTTGGTCGTGATGTGCGTGCCTGTGTGAATGTGCATGTGTGTACGGGCATCTGTTTGCAGCGACGATTTGCAGCGAGGATTTGCAACGGCCGGTTGGTTTGTGTAGACGTGTAGGACTATTTTCGCCACTGAACCGTTCTGGTCAGAGACAAGTTCAACTCGCGCCAGCGTCCGACCGCGAGCACATCGAGCTGGCTGTCCCGTGTTTATTCTCCCGTCAAGCGGCAGTGCCCATGTACACGAGTGCAAGCCTCCGACACGCCACGGATAGCTCGCTTCAACGTGCCGAGTTACGAAGAACTGCGAAGAATAATTTCATCGGTAACAAAAGTAAGCTGTTGCGATCGTCAGCGGGTTGTTTCTGGAGTTTCACCGGCTAAAACTTCGAAGCAGTAAGAAGTAGGCTTCGCTATGTCGTCGGCATCAAGCCGGCCGGCGGCCGGTGTGAGAGCTGCGCCGGCGACGCGCTCGCCCCGACCACCGGCAACGCTTGCTTCTCGGAGTGTCACCGAACCGATGTTTCACCGGCTGCAACTTCTAAGCCGTTAGAAGGCTTCGCTACGTCGTCGGTACCAAGCCGGCGGCGCGTAGCGAACTCGCACAGCCACACCGGTCGCCATGGCGAGTTCTATATACGAGCTCGCACCGGCCACCGGTGAAGCAAAGAATATGTTTCACAGAAAATAAAAGCTGCTGGAATGAGTAAGTTTAAATTGTCTCTTTGTGCCATGCAACCACCGTTGTCAAACGTATAGCGAGAAGGCGAGCGCCGATACGAGATAGATTGAATCAACATGCGGCCGCCGCTGCACTGCGAGCAACAGGAACCGCGACTACGAGCCGTCTCGTTCGTTGTAAGTGCATCGCTCCGTAGCTAAACGCGGATAGCGGACACCTGTTTTTTTATTGTGTCTGTGTAAAATAACGGCGACGAAAACTGCACAGCAGCAAGCATTTTGTGATCGCGAGCTGCCGTTCGTCGTATAGCCGTGCCGTACTCCTGCGAGAGGCCTAGCGACGCCGTCGGCAACAACGCGGTATACCGGCGGGGCGGCGCGGTTCTTCGCCGGTGTTGCTGAATGTGTGCTGCTGAAGCGTTCGTGCACGGCCGCTCGTGGTTCGTGTACGATTAGGTGCATTTTACAGACTCACGCACGGTACTGCTAAGGCGGATACATCCCATGCGGCAGAGTGCCAGCTGATAATCAAAATTCGCTAATTAAAAAGGCGTTGAATGTTAGGCGGGTTTATAGTAAAAGACGTGTGTACCTCAGTAGTATCTATAAGCCCACCGCAAATATACACGTACGCCATGAATGTTTGGTGCATAATTACGCGGAAAAGGAGTGTCCCATCCGAGCTACATTGGAGGTCAAGTTGTGATGCCTATATATACTCGGTGACCAAAGTTTGGTTGTGTAGCGCGGGTGGCGAGCGGCTGTGAGTGTGAGTGTTGTATTACTTTGCGAATGTTGTGTGCATGTTTGTGTACGTGTGAACAGAGTTTGCGTGTTTCGATGCTAATTTAATTAAAGATTCTCTGGTGCATGGTGCGACAGCGAAAAGCATTTTTTTTTCGATGGTTATAAAAATTTACTCCCGTACTTACCTCGAAAAGCTCCCCTATGGATGTAAACAAATACTCCCCTCAGTCCATCCAAAACCTCCGTCCTTAAGGGGGGTAAATTTTTTACTCCCCTGGACGGAGTATATAAAACCCCCATCGGGGCGTGCGCTAGAGGACAAGTCCATTTACTCCCATCTCGGCTTTTTTTTTTTTTTTTTGCTTACAGTGTAGGTTGGTTGTACTGCACGAAATATGTCACCTCGACCTTGTCAACGTGTTTTGCGTACTTTTGCAGTTCTTAATCCATCTGATGACATCAGCTTTATGAGGTGTTCAGTCTTAACTTGATAAAACTATCAAGATGCCTTTGCTACATCGAGGAATTACAGGGTTGGAATTGAACAGCCTGAACTGCCCGACCATTCCCAGAGTACGAATGGGCTAAGTTTTTTCATTCCGAGGAATTGAAAGGAATGGAATTGCGGCAAGTTCTAATTCCCCGAAATGGAATTGAAATGGAATGTAGGCGCCCATTCCGCAACACTGCTTCGCACCCACTGCAAAGTGCTCAGCCGTAATTCTTTATCATCATCAGTCACAGCACAAAGTGCACATAATGCCTTACAGATGTGTAGCGTGTACCACGAGACTCCGAAGAATGACGAAAAATGGCATAAGTTGAAACCCGCAATAACGAAATCGGCGGGGAAAGCAGAACATTTCGCTCTTGCGGGAATTTCGTTGGCGCGATAATGCGACAGGAAAGACATGTAATTTACAAAAGCACATTTTATTTCCAAAAGTCAGTAAGTTTGCTTTGGCGGGCCTTACCATGCAGCAATTTCATGCCTCTCGATCGGGAATCTCGTTTGCCACGGCACAAAGTTCGCCCCATGCACTGGTCAGTGACGGCGGCACTGCGCTGTCACCAGTAACGTAATCAAGGGCGCCTACAGGCGAACCTTCTTCCGGCTCCGCTGGATCAGCGCGGATCAGCGCAGAATCGTGGACAGCGAGCTGCGCGCAACGCCGAATTCTTCGGCGATGTCCATTTTTTCCCTGCCCTTTTCCACCTCACTGATGATTGCAGCCTTATCTTCCAGCGTGATGAACTTCCGCTTTTTCGTTGGAGGCGGCATCTTCGCAGGCAGCGAAATCGGACGAAGCAATCGCAACACACAGTTCACGTCGCACCAAGCGACCAAGCAAACGCTCGACAAATGGCTACACACACGCGACCATGTGCGCGCAAAGCCGACAAAGCCAAGCACAGAGCCAAGCCAACGAAGGAAACTCCATGAGGAATGTGGATTTGGCTACGTAGTCCGCGATAACGAGCAGGTGTTTCGGCAAGCCATCATCATCATCATCATTGTCGCCAGCTTTGTGTTTTTTTGTAAACAATTATGGCAGCTGCTTCTCAAGTGCGCTGTAGCGATAAGTAGAATTGAAAACTGGGCAAGTTGGTAACGATTCATAGCTGGTCGAGGTAAACAGCGCAAAAGACGAAGACAGAGTAAAGGAGGGACACGAGACGAGTTTTGCACAATTTAAGTGTAGCATGAATGCATTTCAGCAGTTTTCGTGTGTAGTTAATGTTGCGAGAGTAGATTATTTGCGCACTCGTGTTTCAAAAATATCGTTAATGAGGGACTGCGGTATGAATATCTTACGTAGTCGCGAGTTACGAAATGCATCGACTCCTATGGGCGTTCGTCGGTGCTCCGAAAATATTTCGTTGCGGTGAGAATTTCGTTCCTTCGGGATTTCGTTATCGCGGGTTTCGACTGTAGTGGGAACTTCTTTTACTTCAGAAAAAAATCACAGCATATCCACGGCGTGAATGATGATGAGTGGGCGAAGCTGCGGAGGTTCATCGGTAAACCGTGAATCTTCCGTGAATTCTGCCCAGTAAATCATCACCGACGTGAGATCGGGCGCGTTTATACTAGAGGTTCGATGAGAGTTATGACAACTTGCAGCTTACTTTAATTTTACCTGTACGCTGTGAATTTTCATTGTTTAGAAAACCATTGCTTTAGAAAACATCTGGCGTCTTTCGTTAAGCAGCTGGCGTCTTTTCGTTTTGCTTTAGAAATATCTGGCGTCTTTTCGTTTTGCTTTTAGAAAACATCTGGCGTCTTTCGTTGGTTTATTTCATCAATCAACGGCGTTTTGAACAAAATTTTTATTGTTTAATCACGTTTAGGAGAAATCTCACCAGGCACTACCTTGGAGGTAAACAATGGCTGCTAATGGGAATGAGAGACAGAAGAAGTCGGCTTTTAGCTAACACTTACACTTCTACTTCTACTAACGTTTCCTACTGGAACATGCCAATGGCTGCTAATGGGGAATGAGAGACAGAAGAATTCGGCTTTTAGTTAACGCGCACGCTGCGAATTTTTTATTGTTCAACAACGCACAGGAGAAATCTCCCACCGGCACCACCTTGGAGGTCAAGATCTGGTACTAGCGTTAAGACTGGTTACGCACTACGACGGGGGAAGAACGGGTGCCGCTTTAAGGAGCTTCGCCCCTAAAGTTGGGATGATTTATGGCGTAGTAGGTACCTTGCATGTGTGCTTGTATTATTGCCCCAAGAGACTCTCCAATGGGCTCTACAAAGTCCGCTCTTCCAGTTTTCGTTGTGACTGTGCTGCGTGTTCCGCGCAGGCCTGGTGACCTTTTTATCAGAACAGCGGTGTCGCACATCAGAGAGTACACTCAATGACGTGCTGCTTCTGAGGTCGTGCCCACTCTCTTGACACAAAGCATTGAGCCCATTAAAAAAATTCATATTTGCGTTTTGATAAAATAAATACTATGACTTTAAAATTAATACTGATTTGTGCTAGTTGGTAGGAATTCGTGGTACAGTTACTTCTGCTCCTCTGAAAAACGTGTTTTACCCTTGTCCCACTTTCCTATGAGGAGGGCAAGTATTAACAACATCACAAATTCAATGTTCTTTATGATTACCTTAACTTCAAATTTTTGCATAAAAAAACCGTTGCCAACCGTTACGGAACTTTTTTTTTTCGTTCCGGAACACAAACTCAACGGAACTTTTTGCGGTGGAACGAAACTAAAACCGAAAGAAAAACATTTCGCTCCCACATCCTGGCTGAGCTGATCAATTACTAAATGCGAAGCATTTCTTCCGTTCGTTCGTCCGTCCGTCCATCCATCCATCCATCCATCCATCCATCCATCCATCCATCCATCCGCCTACGTCTGGATGCTTTCGTGATCGCCTCCTTAGCTTCGTGTAGACCAAAATTGGCATGGGAGGGTAAGATAATTTGACGAATATGACTGTCTAGTCAATGCAATAACTTGAAAATCCTGTCGCATACGTCGTCAAACCCTTTCCTCCAGACACGTGTGGCACATACCCGTTTACCACTGGCCGCGGTGTAGGGGTATGCGCCACAGATGATTGACAGTTCATATCTACCCCGAGACGGGAGAACAGACACTGGTAATTTAAAAGCGAAAGCGTTAAGAAAAAGTGACATCGGCAGCGTTGACCCGGCGAATGCAAAGAATAAAAATTAGGATCCCAGCAGAAATCGGACCAAGGCATTCTACGTGGCAGTCAGGTATTCTATCACAGAGCCACGCCTGGTCTAGGAACTGCTTTGGAAAAACACGCATGCAGGCGTAACGTTGGCGGAACGTCAATTGTGGTTGTGGTGCGGGCTATCTAATTTTATAACAAAGCAATAAACATTATATATGTACTCCTACGATGCAGGTATCATGTCAAGTTAACGTCTGTGGTTCCAGTGTTGGCTCCGCTTTTATAGCAGTTTAAGAAACATTGCATTTGTAGTCCTGTGGTTCAGCAAACTATATTTAAGCGCTGCTGGATCCTGGAGGAATACGCTAACGAAAGTTACGTATGATATTCGCATCATCGCACCGTAAAGTGCACTTCGTTTTGATAATACTGACGTATGTGCTCTAACGTGAGTGCTGACGTTACGTCAGACCATAAGTTACCTTTTGAACGCCAGTGCTGTCGACATGACTGGTAAGCCCACGATGTGCACACAACTACTACACTTACAAAAACGCGTCGATCCACCTCATAACGCTTGGCTCAAAGCCAAAAAATGCAGCATAGAACTGCTCGCTGACTGCTTCGCACGAAACCGATTACCACACGGCGTGGGTATCTGCCGTATTTTTGATTGACCGAATTTTAGGGCGAAAGCCTTAAATGTCTCATCAAACGCGAAATTTCACTGTCGGCGTCCCGCGGCGTCGGGGACGAGTGATGCAAAAAATCATCACGTGATGACATCACCTATCACCTCAAGATGACGTCACAGATCGCCAAAATTTGTGACCTCATGATGACATCATCATGACGTCACGGTGACGTAACGTCACATCATGACGTCATCAGATGACATCGTAGCTTTGTGAAAAGGTGGTCCGATCACGGAGGCAATGCAAAACCAGGTGAGGTGCCTCCGATCTTGGAGGCAGTGCAAAACCACGGTAGGTGCAGAAAGCTTTCGAAGCGTGTCGGAGCAGGATCAATACATCGACTGGCAAGAAAAAGAAGATGGTTTTCGCCTTGGAGTCGTCGTAAGTGAATGCACAAGGGACCCTGTGAGTTTATTTTTCATGAGTCGCTCAGAGACACAGCCTTGCGCTGGTGGCTTGATATCCATACATTTGTTACCTGCATCCTCTTGAAAATTCGCTGTACCCACCCACGTATGAGAAATAGCATTATGATCGACTTAAATATGATTTCTTAGCTTGTTAAGTGACAAAATTAAGATATGATTTTGATGCACATCGTAGTGTTCTGCGGAATATTTATACCACGAAGGTCTTCCATCGTGAACCTAAATTTTTAAAAAATCATGTATAGCGTTTTACGTGCAAAAAACATGATAATATTATAAGGCACGCATTAGTGGGGGACTCCGTATTGTAGTTGACCACCTGGGGTTCTTTAAGGTTCTGTAACGGACGCCACAATTCATGTGCACGACTGTTTCCACACTTCGCCTGCATCGAAATGCGGCCGCTGTGGCTGGGAAGCGAACACGCGCCCACGAGCTTAGCAGCGCAACACCTAAGCCGTTAAGGTGTTGCACTGCTAAGCTCGTCGTCCTCCGTGGTATTATGACCACGGAGGACCACGGAGGTCATAATACCACGGAGTCCTCGGTGGTCATAATGCCCTCCGTGGTCATAACACCGCGGAAGGCATTATGATTGTTCGATCGATTGATTGATTGTTTGTGACTGATTTTGTTTAACGTCCTAATGTAATATTGAGCAAATGCCAGAGGATGCAGTGGTCGGCTACGGATTAATTTTATGCACTTGAGGTTCTTCAGCGTTAACATAGACATCAGTACACCAAGCCCTTTTGGCATTTGCTGCAATCGGGACGCAGCCTCAGCGGCTCGGAATCGAGTGCGTGATCTGTATGCTCACGTTCTTGATGTCATATCATGCACATTTATCATTGCAGTCGGTATCGAAACGTTATGCAATCCTACATGACCCCGACAATGACTGCTTAATAAATAATTTTGGAA
Organism: Rhipicephalus sanguineus; assembly: GCF_013339695.2. Taxonomy (NCBI): domain Eukaryota; kingdom Metazoa; phylum Arthropoda; class Arachnida; order Ixodida; family Ixodidae; genus Rhipicephalus; species Rhipicephalus sanguineus. Next base: position 57,177,269 of record NC_051176.1, read on the forward strand.
AATCAGTACTGCGGAATCGCGCAAGGTAGAGTTATGGGTTATTAATGAGAAAAGTAATTCCCCTTTTAACAAAAAATCTTACGACTCTCGATCCGAAGACGTACATTCACGTTGATAGGCGGTACATGGATGTCGCGCTTAAGTAATCGGCTGCATGGATGTAGATGTAGCATAAAGAATACATTAGTACAGCTAAAATATAGCAAATGCGTTAGTCGACTTGTACAGCACTGGTATCAGAAATGACGTTAAATCAGGGCAACAGTGTTGATCTCGCTACAGATTCAGGCGTGTGGCGGGATTCAGATAGGAATACACGGCAGTGGAAAAGATTCAACACTGAGTTGTTCTACGTCGACCCCTCGCCGTCAGGCGTCACGCAGTAGAACCAGGTCACGTGACCAGGAGAGGAGGGGAGATGAGGGTATCAGAGCAGCTGCGCCACGCAGGCGACATGACCTGAGCGCCGGGGGAGGGCAATGAATTCCGCACGACTCGAGCGGCAGCGGGAGCTCGCACGAGAGCTCGCAGCGCCGACATCGAGCAGCAAACCCTGATCTTCGAGAGCAGGAAGCGCAATCCAAGCGGCAGCGGAGGGAAGCCACCAACCACAGGTTCGAGAGAAGGAAGCGCAAAGGAAACAAAGTCCACCACAGCGTAAGACGCAAGAGCCACCGTTAAGCAGGAACACTCCACGAATCACAGCAAAACACACGTACAACACCAAAGCACAGAAAGAAAACGTTGAGAATCACAGAAAACCACCGAAAGTCACAGCAGAACAGAGAGAAACGCAGAAGGAACCACCACAGCTCCACAGTTTTCTTACATTTCACTTCGGAGAACTGGGTTCAGCTTTTTGTTTTGTTTTTTTCGCTCAGCAACCACGGCACCGGTAGAAAATGCCCTTTGCTGCATTGAAAAGGAAATTGTAAAATATGGTGGTTGCAGGAAAAGGAATAAAACAAGTGGTCCCACCAGTTTTTAAATAAAAATTGTGCAAAATTGAAAATGTTTAAGAAATGATATCGCGGAGTCTGTAAACTAGCTGTGAAAATCAGAATCACGATCTTGCGAACTGCAAAAGGAGCAAGCATTAGACACCTTTAGCTGAGCGTTTACGATCCGCTCCCGTCAGACCTGCGTATGCTAGCAATTTACATACAAACGCGTAGAAGGAACTGTATTGTGCGTGCGCAGAACGATCGTGCGAGCAGCGGAACGTTGAACGCGAACACCCTCTAGAAAAAGGAGAAGGCCTTAGTTCTGTGCCCTTTCCACTCGCACCACGTCAGCAGATGGGGCGGACGCGTGAGGCGGCAAACGAGCTCGCCCAGCCACCGCGATGCGTCGGAGTATCGCACGTTCGTCGCGCGTCCGCAGAATCGGCGTTCCCCGCCGCGTCTTTGTGCTGCTCGTGTTGCTGCGAGTTTCTGTGTCTGCGAGTTTTGGAAATATGAAAGAAGGACACTGAGATGCTGTGATAATACTGCGTACCGTGATGCAGCAGCAACTACACCGGGGACACGAAGGTGCACCTGTTCAAGTTCCCGAGGTAGGAAGACTGTAGGATAGGGCGTGTTGGTACAACATGATTATGAGTGCAAATCAGTGCAACCGGCAGGAGCGCTCTGTGTCCTCTCTGCCGTCGCCTCCTGTCGGTTGCGCTGATTTGCACTCATAGTCGAGGTAGGAAACACTGAGGAACGCTTGGATACGCGCTTTGCCGCGAGATTGGATTATCGTTAGCGTGAATTTCAGGGTAAGCTTGCAGAACACCTTGCCGACTACTTCCCCTGACCTGCTCTGGGAATGCGTACGCAAGCAGGTAGAGACATAACATTCCAGCTGCAGCGTTGTTGTAAGCAGCGAGACTCAGTCGAAGATGCAGGACGTCCTTCCGACTCTGCTTTGCGTTGTAGGATGTGCAGTGTACGGGATCTTGAAAAAACTGAATTGCGCGAAATGCAGAGGCGCGCTGACTATGGTTACAACGATCGCAGTCTCTGCCGCTCATGAAGACTACGATTTCGTGAAGCATTTGGGCCGAGTAGGTTTAGTCTAATTTTCACCTAACGCTGTTGCTGACAGCTACGTTTTCGTAGAGCAGCTCGCTACGCGGCGAGAACTGCCAATAATGCCCGCACAACGCCAGGTCGTCACGAAGCTGACGCTGCAAGTGCTGGACAATAGCAATCTGACTTCGGCGCCTGTGAGAATGGTCACGCGAGCGAAGTAGTGCTAAAACGCGACCTGCGGTGCAGTACGAACGTATTTGCTGAAGAACTTTTGTTGCAAGCTGAATGGCAACCTACTCGACGCTGCCGATAAGTAGAAAAAAAAACGGAAAGCCACAACTGTCCACAAGAAATAGATGTATTGCTCCTCAAGCACAAAACGAAACTGGGTTGTGTTAATAAATGTTTTGCTCCTATAATTTCCTTACGGTCAGATTTCGTTCAAGGTAGAATCATTCTCGTTCTTGAAAGAAACGATGTTTTCAACGGTGCATCTGCGAGACCACCTCTCGTGAAGAGCGCTCCGTATTTTTACCAATCCACCCCTCGTGTGACGTCACGCGGAGGGAGTTAAGGCCTTTGGCCTCTCGATCTGCTGTGAAGTCATTTGAGCGGAGCGCGAAGGTGCGTCCACTTGGTTTCGCCGTCGATTTGCAGCCAAGCTGACCGTGTCTCTGCAAGACGCGCTTGTCAAAACGAGAAGTCAGCAGTTCTCTACGCTGCTTCGGGGTGCTATATCTGTGCGGAGCGGAGTGCAAGCGACGCTCAGCTAACACTATCTATTGTGACAGTTTCTATTGTGACATTGTCTATTATGACAGCTCTTCCAAGCGAAAGCAAGCAACGTTGCCTGGTCCAAACGAGATCCCACCAACTACATCAGCGAGTACCTGGAAGGTGAGGCATTCTGCTGGAACCTCACCGAGATTTTCGTCGTTGAAGACTCGTGGGAAGGCATCGAAGAAAGCATGATAGAGCGATTTGCTACGCCCATCGAAGACCCATTACGCAAATTCATGCACTGCAGACTCAAAAAAAGCATCAGGCACTACTACGACGAAAAGGCGCGCCTTCGTCGCCTCGCAAAACTGACGGATGCTCGCATAATATCGGGCGTGACCGACGGTGTGCCTGAAGATGTCGAAAAGCGCCTCGCTGTATTTACATCTCTACACCAGCCAAGTGGCTTGCTCCTGCGCTCCAAGCGGAACACTCTGTCCAAACAAATGTTTCCCAACGCTCGTCGAAGCGGCAACTCGTGCAACGGGAGCCTCATCCTACAAGACGATGGAAGCCCGCAGGACCGATGCGTACCCCTCGCAGTCAATGCCGATAGTGTGCATCTGCTGGTTTGCCAAATCAACTTCACTGACACAATCAGTGCCCTCGCCGTGAAATGGTGTCTGCTCTTGCTGACGACCAGGGAAACGAAGAGAGCGGCCCAAAGCTGCACTAATACGTTTTGGTGCACTTGCGAACGGACACCTGGTGAACGCAACCCTGAACACAGGAGCCACTATTACCTGTATCAGTGACGTGTTCAGAGAGCTCAAGCTGCAATTCCTCTTCATGCATCAGTGTCCAACAAGTCACCTCAACAACAAAAACTTTGGGCCACATACACGTACAATTGGAAATGGGGAATATAAAGCAGGCAGTCCAAGTACACGTTCTCCAAGGCATGAAGACTGAATTCTTGCTAGGCCGGGACAACGCCTCCCTTTTCAACCTTTCACTGAACTTGAACACCATGGCTTCGCTTCAAGACAACAAAGCTCTACACAACCCCTTCGGAAATCAAAAGTATGTCTTCAGTGCTGACACATCCCCGCTCAAATCCGCTGGCGTCACGCACCTTCCGCCGTCGCAGCAAGTTACTTTGAGAAATGTGCTTTACAGTTAGGAGGACATTTTCTCAGTCTCAGGTGTACTTCGGATGTATTGCAGATGAACGACATCGCATCGCCCTCAGCAACAACGTCCCGATTCACAAACCACCGTATCGATGCTCCCCGGCAGACAAAAAGAAAATGTCAGGCAAGTGGACTCACTTCTGAAGCAAGGTGTTGTGAGTCCCTCTTTTACACCATACGCAGCTCCTGTTACTCTTGCGGAGAAAAAAGGCGAAGGGCGTACTCGTTTATGCATTGATTATCGAAAGCTTAATGCTGTACGTCACTGTGCCTGAGTACCAACCTATTCCGAGCATCGACGATGTGCTGGACTATCTGGGAAGATCGAAATATTTTTCAACATTAGATTAGAGGCAACACTGGCACCAACATCAGGCTGTTGGGATGTCAAAATGAGCCCAACCGACATCCCAAAAACAGCTTTCGTCACTCCGAACGGCCATTATGAATGGCTCTATGCCTTTTGGTTTTAGGAATGCTCCTGCTACATACGAAAGAGCTGTAAAATCAGTGATAAGAAAACACAACTGGAAAAATGTCCTTAATTACTTTAACGATATCGCAGACTTCTCCGACATTTTCTGAGCACCTAAAGTACCTACAAGCTCTATTGCAAGGTCTAAAAACTGAGAACGTCAAACTGAAGTTGAAGAAGTGTCACTTTGCCCAAGCTTCTATTGAATATCTGGGTCACAGGGTGGCTCACGTAAAGTCCCTAGATTTTTATCTCTTCCTTGCAAGTACCGGCAGCCATTGAAGCGCCATCGACGAATTTCACTGGTTAACGCTTGTTTTCGGTAGCCATGTTCTTTCTAACGCTTTTTCAGCACCTGATGAAACGCGCGCCCCGCCCGCTAATGATGGGGGACTAGCGGGAGGAAAAAGGCGCGTCGCGTTCCCATATTGTCCGCTGAAACATGCGTGGCTTATATACTTAGACGTACGTGGCTTTGTAAAGCTTCCAAGTTAAGAAGAGCATGGCGGCAGATGCCGGCTGCGCTTGAGAGAGGGTCAAGAGAGGAGGCAGTTGTCGGTACTTAGGCAAAAAGGGAAAAATCTAGGGACTTTAGTCTCACGGTGCAGTATAGCCTAAACGAAGCAATGTAGAAGTAGTATTGCTATTCCCAAGACCAAGATTTCCGAAAGAGCTGCAGCGTTTTCTTGGCACCACCAACGTTTGCCGCCAGTTTATACCGCATTTCAGTGACATATAATTTTCCCACTTAAAAAATTCTTGAAGAAGGACATACCATGGGAATGGTATGTCATGCGAACAAGCTTTCGAGGAAATGAAAAATCGTCTGACCGAAGAGCCAATTTTAAGAATATTTTCTTGCAAGAAACCATGCATAATTTATTGCGACGCATCTAACGTACGCATCGGTGCCGTCATGAAGCAAGGAGATAATAATGGTAAAGAACACCCTGTCGCTTATCACTCGAGCAAGCTACTGAGGCACGAATTAAATTATGCCATAAGAGAGCTTTAATGCCTAGCTATAGGTGACGCTGTTGAGAAGCGGCACTGCTACCTCCATGGAAGACCATTCACTGTTTTCACCAATCAAGCTGCCCTACAATGGTTGAAAAATATCAGAAATCCCCAGGGACGTCTGTTTCGATGGTCTCTGAAGCTGTCTATGTATGACGCCAACATTCGACACCAAGAAGATAGCGAAAACATCGAGGCAGACGCATTTTCTCGGAGTTCTGTGGTTCAACTCCTTTCGTTACCAGTACTCCAAGGTTTCCAGGATGTTCACCCTTTCTGCAAATACACTACTGAAAACGGTGTCACTATCGCGACACTTTAAAGGAATTCGCAAAGTGAACGTGTCTCACAAGCTTCGACTGGGCCTTCTGGAGAAAGGACACTACCAGTTCGGACATGTCGGGTTAAAGAAAACTCTGGGGTTCTTGTCACCTCACTATTATTGGCCGGAAATCATCACAGACGTTTTATCATACGCCCGCCACTGTGACATATGCCAGCGATGCAAGAAACCTAAAACCAGGAGATTCGGATCGCTCGAGTCGCTACCACCCGCAGAAAAGCCCTTCAATATTTTAGCAATGGACTCTATAGGTGACTTTTCTGGATGCGGCTCCGCGAAGAAATTTATTCACTTGGCGACAGATGACGCTACGCGGTATGTCTGGGCGTTTTCCCACAAAAATGAAACGTGTGACGCATACATTCCGGGCCTCACCACCACCTTCGCTGCAGGGCAGCCAAAGAAGTTCCTTTCTGATCGTGGACCAGCTTTCACTGCAGGCAAGCTCATGCAGTTCCTAAAACACAACAAGGTCCACCAACAGTGATGCTACCGATGACTTCTGATTTGGGGAAGTTTTTAAAGCAGTAAAATTTTCATTTTGGAGAACTTTGGAGCAGCCACAATTTCCATCTTGGAGCACTTTGGAGCAGGTAATTTTGCATCTGGGAGCACTTTTGAGCAGCTAATTTCACATCCTGGAATACACTTGAGAAGCAAGTTGCATTTACATTCAAGCACCCGAATAATTATTATGGGGCTCTTACGAACACCTAGAAATATTTTGATTCATTGCCAATCTCATGGGGAAAGTCATTCAGTTGAGTGTTCTGGGATAACCTCTTCACCGATTATTTTCGACACTAGCAAATAAACAGAATACTGGATCAATAAAATTGTACTTTATGAAATAACCCTCTAAATACATCTCTGTTGTTATCAGTAGATGTGGTAGGCAAACGCCGCGACGTACAACAGTGCCTCAATGAAAAAGTCACACTGCCCTTTATGCATTCCCCTAAGATGACCCCGACGTGAAAGCCAGGTTCTTTTTCTTCTCGATCGATTGTATTGCTGGGCGCAACCGGACGTCCCTTAACTCGCCTCAAAAAGCCAACCTCCTCCGACACCGCCTTCCCTCTCTCTGAGGCCTGTCTGTGCTGTAACAAAAGCACTAGAGAGTTTTATTGATGGGCACCCAAGCGCTTGGGGCCCGAAGGGCTTGGGTACGCGCGGGGTTGCGTACCGCAAGTCGCACGAAGCTCACACTAAAGTCCCTCTATCTTTACAGGGACCTTAGGTCACACGCGCTCGCAGCGCCATAGCGTCTGGTCAGTCTAGTCGCGTATGGATTGATCTTTGTTCTTTTACAATTTAAAATGTTAAACTAAGCATAGATAACGGCGTGAAATGAATTGCTTCCAATAAAATATTCTTAATTAATATGGCAAACTTATAAACCCGAGAAAAAAAAAAGTTTATTTGCACGTGTCGAAGTTGCGACTGCAGCCGGTGTCATAGCCCGAAAACGACGTACACGTGGAGAACTTGTGGCGGATGATCGGTGTCGTCTTTTCCCGTGTACCGTTCATTCTCGTCAACTGTGTGGGTTCGTTGGCGTCTTATACCCCTGTCACACGGCAAATCTAATGTCATTTACAGCGAATGTCATTCGTTTGTAATGCCATTTGTTTGCTGTCACACGGGGAAACTAATGCCATTCGATGAAAACGACATTTCCTGTCGAATGAGTTCACGAAACACATTCGCATTCGATTTCGGACCGAATGGAGATGGCTGTTAACTTAAGTACACGCAACTTTTGTAATGTGTAAATATCTTATCTTCACTAGAATAACTTATTACTGGTTTGGATGTCGTAACAGCACGTGCAATATTTCCTAAACGAAAGCTACTCTCAACTACAGCGGCTGGATGCCGGCCATGTTTCATTTCTGCTCTGTTGTCGTTGTTGCCTATATCGCGGGTGTTGATCGTCCGATTGCACGTGTTTTGGTGATCAAGGTGGTGACTACACGAATTAGCTGCCGCCGTCTCATTTCTGCACCCGGAGTGTCAGTCGTGCTCCCACGCTTCGGTTCACTGTATTCACGCCCGGTCATATCGTCGGGCATGTTGGGTTTCGATTGGCTCTCGGCTTGACTTCGTTTGTGCCGTGCAGCTGTGGCAAGTTGTGTAAAACGGCTACGTTTATATTGCTGCATCATCTCCGTCTGAACCAAATCCTCCGTTGACGCTTCTTACGAACAAGAACCTCATCGATGTGCAATGTGGACGGTATTTCTCTGACGGCACTAGTCGATACTGGAGCTCACGTGTCCATAATTAGTGCTCGTCTTTGTCACCGACTGGAAAAAGGGCTCACGCCTGCTACTACAAAAGCTGTACGCGTCGCCGATGGCGGAACTCTTCCTCTCACTGGAATGTGTACAGCTCCCATAGGCATCGCCGACCGCTACGTTCCTTCCTATCCACGGTGCTCCATAATTGTCCTCATGACCTCATCTTAGGGATGGACTTCCTATCGACCCATTCTGCCCTGATAGACTGTTCCGCTGGTACTCTTTGCTTGGACCTTCCTCTTCAGCCGGATATTCACCCCAAACTTCAACACACTCTTTGTACCACGGACTTCATCCGCCTCCCGCCTAAAGCCCTAACATTCGCCGAATTCGCAACGACTTCATCCGTGTTTGATGGGGACTACATCGTGACGCCGATTCCTGATGTCGTTCTCGCGCGTGACATCACTGTGCCTCACTGCGTCATAACTAAAGCCGCTAACCGGATGCATCTCCCCGTTATAAATTTTGGCCTCACAAAGTAAGTCCTCCCTCGAGGCATCTTAATCGCCGCGTTGCGGTCCTTAGCCGATGACCACGTCACAACTTTTGCAGCAGACGTATGCTCCAATCTTCCTTGTCGCCCACGCGATGCCACATGCCTCGACATGGCATTACGCCCCATGATCGCCCCAGACCTCCCCTCAGCGCAATTAGCCGCCCTAATCCACCTTTTGGCTTCCTACCGCGACATCTTCGACCTTGACAATCGACCACTCGGCCAAACTTCTCTTGTGCAGCACCGTATCAACACAGTGATGCTGTTCCCATTCACCGTCTACCGTATCGGGTGTCCCTATCGGAGCGCAAGATTATTCAAGACGAAGTGGACAAGATGTTAGCTAAAGGCATTATTGAGCCCTCATCAAGCCCTTGGGCATCACCCGTCGTCCTGGTTAAAAAGAAAGACAACACGTGGCGTTTCTGCATCGATTACCTGCATCTAAATCGAATTACGGAAAAGGACGTGTATCCTTTGCCCCGCATTGATGACTCTCTCGATTGTCTTCATAGCGCACGCTACTTTTAATACATAGACCTTCGCTCCGGTTATTGGCAGATTGCCGTGGATGAGAAAGACCAAGAAAAGCCCGCCTTCGTCACTCCCGATGGCGGGTACCGATTCAAGGTTATGCCCTTCGGTCTATGCAACGCCCCAGCCACTTTTGAGCGTATGATGAACTCTCTGCTAAAAGGGTTGAAATGGTCAACATGCCTGTGTAACCTAGACGACGTCCTCGTATTTTCACCTACATTTGAGACCCACCTTGAGCGCCTGTCGGCTAATCTCGACGTCTTCCGCAATGCTGGCCCCAGTTGAACTCGTCGAAGTGTCACTTCGGCCGCCGACAGATTACAGTGTTGGGCCACCTCGTTGACGCTTCCGGTGTGCGGCCGGACCCTGCGAAAATTCGAGCAGTCACCAGTTTCCCAGTACCTTAATCCGCCAAAGCTGTCCGCAGTTTTGTGGGACTCTGTTCCTACTTCAGGCGGTTCGTGAAAGACTTTGCAGCAATCGCTCGACCACTTACTGATCTTCTGAAGAAAGACGTCCCATTTTCGTGGGGGTCCACTCAACCGCCGCCTTCTCTCACCTCATCACAATTTTGACGACACCACCTATATTGGCTCACTTTGACCCATCCGCCCCGACTGAGGTCCGAACTGATGCCAGTTGTTTACGGGAATGGAGCCGTCCTTGTCCAACGCCAACAGGGACACGACCGCGTTATCGCCTACGATAGCCGCCTCATTACACCTGCAGAGCGCAACTATTCCATCACAGAGCGAGAATGCCTTGCTCTTGTCTGGGCGGTCTCCAAGTTACGTCCATATTTATATGGCACTCACTTCTCCGTAGTGACTGACCACCATGCGCTCTGCTGGCTTTCATCATTAAGGGATCCTGCAGGTCGACTTGGTAGAGTACACTTTTGCAGTGACGTACAAGTGTGGACGCCTGCATCAGGACGCCTACTGCCTATCTCGCTATCCGGTTGGCGAGTCGCGTACCGTCCCTGACACCGACGCTTGCGTCTTCTCCTTTCCCAACTGAACCACATAGCCGACGAGCAACGCCGTGATGCATCCTTACGGGCTATCGTCGAGCGCCTCGAATCCTAACCTTCGGACCGACGTCATCGCTCGTTCGTACTCCAGAATGGTACACTATGCCGCCACATCTTTCATCCAGACAGCCCATCCCTCCCTGCTTGTGATACCCAAACACGTCCGCTCGACTGTACTCCACGAACTTCACGACGTTCCAACTGCCGGTCGCCTTGATGTGTCCCGCATATACCACCGGATCCGCCGTCGCTTCTATTCGCCAGGTCTCGCACGCTCCATCAGAAGATACGTCGCGGCGTGTGAGAAATGTCAGCGCCGCAAAACACCGTCGACGCTTCCGGCTGGGTTCCTTCAACCACTCGACATTTCGTCTGAATCCTTCTTTCGCGTCGGCTTGGACCTACTCGGCCCTTTTACCCTGTCTTCTGCTGGCAACAGGTGGATAGCTGTGGCCACAGACTACGCCACACGCTACGCCATCACACGAGCTCTTCCAACAAGCTGCACCACAGATGTCGCCGATTTCCTTCTCCGCGACGTGATCTTGCAACATGGTGAGCCACGCCAGCTGCTCACGGACCGTGGCCGCACATTTCTATCCAGAGTCATAGCGGACATTCTGCGTTCATGTGAAACGCGGCACAAGCTCACTACGTCGTACCATCCGCAAACAAATGGCCTCACGGAGCGGCTGAATCGAACCCTAACCGACATGCTTTCAAAGTATGTGTACTCACACCATTCCGACTGGGACCTTGCTCTACCGTACGTGACATTTGCCTACAATTCTTCGCGCCATGACACGGCTGGTTACTCCCCATTTTTCCTGTTGTTCGGCCGCGAACCCACATTGCCCCTCGATACAGTCATTCCGTTGCCAGCAGCTCCGCCCACTGAATATGCCTTGGACGCTATCAGCCGGGCCGCCCATGCACGCGAAGGCACTCATACTCGCCTTCTGAGCTCCCAAGAGAACAAACGCCGTGGGTATGATCAAGGACACCGCGACGTGCACTTTTCGCCCGGTTCTTTGGTTCTCCTGTGGTCTCCGACCCGGCACGTTGGCCTCTCCGACAAACTGCTCTCTCGGTACACAGGGCCATACCGAGTGCTTCGTGCGGTGACTCCCGTCACTTATGAAATCGCTCCTGCTGCCTCGTCGTCTTCATCCACGCCGCAGGCCAGCGACATCGTCCACGTCGCACGCCTGAAGCCGTACCACTCGCCCAATGACGTTGACGTCTAGATTAGCCGAGACGGCGCCTTTGCCGCCGGGGGTTATGCTACATGTAGGCTGCCGGAATGCATATTGTCGAAGCGCGTGTGCACCCGACGAAGAGGACGAAGGTCGCTGGCTGCTCGAGCTCGGAGCCGGACTGGTCAGCGCTGCAAGCGCTCTTGCAAATAAATCTTGTGAATAGCCTACAGTGCAAGCGACTCGTTACTCACGTAACAATATGCTAGGAGCAGCTTTTAGATGCGAAAGAATCTTATGCTCGGGGCAGTGTCCCTTCTGCGGCGTCCGCATCCATACTGCGCATGCGCCAACTCTCCCCCTCTGCTCGCGTGAGCGCGAGGAGGTGGTGTGAGCGCTGCCTCCGCTTCGTTTCTCTTCTCCCGTTTGTCTCTCTCCGCCACAGCTGTGCGCTCGTATATAACGCGGCGCGCGCTCGCTCTCGTTGCACTCTCTTTCGCAACGGCGCTATGGACGCTCGCGAAGCTGAACGTAAACGGCAACGCCGTGAAGCTTTGCACTCTCCTTCGCAACGGCGCTATGAACGGTCGCGAAGCTGAACGTTAAAGGCAACGTCGGCAAGCGAGTCTCGAAGCTGCGAGGCTGCGAAAGCGCGCGTTCGCTGTGCTTCCGTCATTCTCTCTCTGTTCAGCGGTGTGCGAAATGCCATGAACAACGTCTGCGCTAGTTGCAGCGGCAGCGCCACCGCCGTGGACCAGAAGAAGGCTCGGGAAGCCGAACCTAAACGTCAGCGTTGGCAAGCGGTAATTCAAACACTCCGACAACCACCGTCTCATACGTCACATAAGAGAAACGGAAACTCGATGCACACCCCCCGCTTTGCTTTCGCATCCCCCCCATGGTTGCCCGTAGGGGGAGATGATGAGTAATTTTTTAGTGATAAAAATTGTTTTCAAGGATACACGAATGTTACATGCAAGTTTTATTAGATTTTTATTTCTCCCAAAGTCACGGCCCGGGAGGGCTAACGTCATGGTAATCATTTTAAAATGATATAAAATGATATTCTCGTGTGTGTGTGGTTGTGATTGTTTTTTTCCTTATTATCTTTGTCTCTCTCTCGCTTTCTCTCTCTCGCATTAAGTTCACCTAATGTCATTCGTTGTAAATGACGTTAGATTTGCCGTGTGACAGGAGTATTATAGTCTGTCCGGTATTCCGCTATCACAAAGGTGTATCATGTGCCATAGCTGCCGCCACGTCAAGTGGCGCCAGCTATGGACGAAAAAAAAGAAAACTAACAAACACATAATTTATGTCCCCCGAGATTCCGGGAGCGCCCATCCTTTCGCTAAGCCTACAGCATCGATTATTTGAGTATGGCTCTCGAAAATGGTGCCGAATCGACACGAATACTTTGCTGTAGAAGCTTAAGGACATTAATCTAAAGCAAGTAAAATTAAACGTAAACATTAGGCAGAAGTCTGCCTGGTTGGGTAAGAGAAACAGGAGAAAATAGAAAACTCCAACCAGAAATTTATTTAAGGATGCCCGACTTTTCAAAGCCTGACCGGCTTTTTCTTCAGGGGTAAGACGGCCCGAGATGCACGGCGCTTATATGCGCCTTCTTGCCGAAACTTGTCGCAAGCCTTTGCAGTAGAGGGACGGCAATGTCCCCGTGGTGCGGTTGATGTTTCCCGCTGTCTGGTATATATGCCACGACTCAAGGATAGCCGCCGGCGGAAGCTGCTTTCTTGTTCCAGGATCATCGCACAAGTTTCGGCAAGAAGGCGCATATAAGCACCGTTTATCTCGGACTGTCTCACCCCTGAAGAAGAAGCCGGTCAGGCTTCGAAACGTCAGGCATCATAAAATGAATTTCTGGTTGGAGTTTTCTCTTTTCTCCAAAGCAAGTAAAAGCATCGATTCGAAGCAGGACGTGTCCTGCTAGGGACAGCTGATCTCCACTAGGAGGCCAGTAGTGGCAGCGTTGTTTATGGCCGCGCGCACGCACGGCCCCAGCGACCCGGAGACGCATGTTCTTGGGGCTTCGCGCATGCGCAGTACCGCCGCCCCAACGTCTTGGGTACGCAAGACGCTTGGGTACCCAGCAATGAAACTCTCTATTCTCGCAGTGCTTGCAGACTATAGTTTGCGCATGCGCTGGGTTGCCTGGAAGATGGAGATCCGCTTGAAGTCGAGCTTCCGCGAAAGTGTCCGAAAGTGCGTTCAACGGGGGACTACATGATTTAACAATCTTCGTTTTCCTATTACAGCGAAGCTATATATGGCTAGGACATCCTGTTTGTTCGCCGAAAACCCCCTAGTGCCCTCTAGGGAGCAAAAAAATAAATAAATAAAAATCCTCATAGGGTCTATTTTGCATTCGCGTAAGACGACTCGAAGTCGAAAGCTGTCTTCTTTTTCTTCTCACTCGATGTATTGATTCTCGCCCGCCACCCTGTGAAATCTTTCTGCACCTAATGTGGCTGTGCACCACCTCCAGGATCGGAGGCGTTGCAAGCTTTCTGCACCTCACCTGGTTTTGACCAGGATCACTGCCTCCATTATCGGCGAACCGATCACAGACAGTGCAAAGCGACGATGTCATGTGATGACGTTATCATCTGACGTCATGGTGTGTGACGTCATGATGGCGTCACAAGTTCTGGCGATCTATGACGTCATGACGACGTCATCATGTGATGACGATTTTGTGCATCACTCGTGCTGACGCCCCCGACGGTCAATTTTCGTGTGTGATAAGGCATCTAAGGCTTTTGCATTATTATTGCGTAATGAACGTTAAGAGCCTGTCCTCACATACCAAACTGGCCTCCGCCATGTCACCTCTGTACCGTGCGCTAAAGAGCTTCGCTGGTCATCCACCTCACAGAGTGGAACAGCTCCTTTTTTTGCGATAGCAATTATATGGGCACTCTGGACGGGTTTTGGCCGTCGCCTTTCGCGCCGCCGTTGCCGTTACCGTCATTTTCATATAATGTCCAAACTGATAGCATCATCCTGGCCATCGTATGTCCTACCTGCGAATAAACCTGTGCGTCGCCGCGCCGCCGCCGCCTGTGCTTGCTCACGCCGCTCGCGCTGCCGCCGAAGTCCCAAGAGTGATGACACCGCCGCCGCCGCCGCGCCATAATTGCAGCGCGCCGCCGTTAGTCTTTTTTTTTTAACCTGAACGGGGAATATGGACATAAAATATATCACTTCGCCGGGGGAGCTCTTTTCGATGTGCCCATGTAACTAACTGTTCATTTCAGACTCCGCTGATTGACGGGAGCTCGGCGAGCAGCCCCCAGAGATCCGCTTTTGGGCGCACATCTCGGCGGCCGTGCATGAACTCTGATCGCGTAAGCCATTGATTTAGGTCCAATGCGGCCGCCCGTGCAACGCACCTGTGAAGGTCGGTACGCATCAGCTGCATCGTTCTCAAACATCTGGGACGCATTCATATGCAAGTTCAGACTTGACGAGTTCCTCTCTCTCTACATTTCGTCCACTTCTTACGCTGGGAATGTGCTGGCGGGTTCGGTGTGTCGACGTGGTCAAGAGCGAGGTGACATCACGGCTCACCGCTTTTTCGAGTAACAGAATGCGCTCAGCCGAACTGGACTGTGGACATCTCCTTTGGATGGACACATCGAGGAAGCTCCCCGGAAGTTGTCGTATCTTTCTGTCCTCCAGAAGCCTCACGAGTATCGCCTGATCTCAACGCTGCCGCGTCCTCGAGCCTTAAAGGGCGGCGACCAAACTCGCTGGATAGCATAATATTGAAGTCTTGGACCTATTACACTGTGCATAGATAAATAAAAGAGATAAGTAATATATATCGACGCGTTAGTCCACGTTTTTCCTTTCATTCTTACTCGAGTAAATCGATAAATAAATACAGAAGCAAAGACAATGAAAAACTTAGAATATAGGTATGCGCGTGCTCGTCTCTCACGTAGACCACCACTCGCACCTGACTCGTAAATATCGCCTCTTGCGTGGGAATGAGCAAATAGGTATTTGTATCTACCTTCTTTTCCGCCGCTGCAGTGTATGGCTTTTCAGTTGTTAGTCGCTTTTCTGGTATCTTGACCACTCTGTTTTGTCCGGGTTTGCAAGCCCTGATTTTTAACACGAAAGTGTTTTATGCCTGGGTCCACCAAGTACTTCCGTTACGGTAATTGATAAAATGGACGCCAACGGGTGAGAAGGGAAAAAACCAAGAAAAAGATCCGCCGCTGGGAATCGAACCCACGATCATGCGGCCGCGACGGCAAGCGCCCGACGCTGATTCGACTAGCTACTTAGGCTTTTTTTTATTTATTGCCTGGCTTGGACATTGTACAGGGCAACATTGCACACTCACATAATACAATAAAAAGGAACACGCATTGCCATCAGTCCTATTTGGACTGATGTTGTCCTCTTAAAAATACTTAAGGGTTGCCAGAGGTTCAAACCTTGACAACCATTCTGGCTCGATCTCCTGTATTTTGCTACACTCAATGAATGCAGACATGCTTTGCCTGAAATAAATCACTGCTGGCTTTGAATCCGGGTCGAAGTGGTATCCGGCCATTCGCGCACGCGATATACAGTGGAGACCGGTCAACATCACTACATCAAATGGGACCCCCTCATCATTCGTTACTGCGAGATACCTTATCCCGTGTGGATCCAGTGGAAAACTAGCTACTTAGGCAGATGACGGACACTTCACGAATGCGCCGTATATCGTTCACACATTCTCTCTCGCACGGTGCTCTCTTTTAGCGGTATAGGTAGGCGGGGCGGAGCGGGGCGATGGCGCTGTCTGTGAGAGGTAAAAAGAAGTAATGCGTCACGATCGACACTTACTAGCGCTTACTCCGAGGTTGTGCGCGATATCGGAGGTAATGGTTAATGCGTCTCGATACCAGTGAGGGACACTGGCCGCGCTGGCTTCGCCGACGGACCCTAGACGCAGTTACGTTCTTTGCCTTTGGCTTCGTGTTAGCGTGCGACGGCTCATCGGAGTAGTGCAGCTTCCACATGCACCAACGGGAGTTATCCGCCGCCGACTGCTTCGATTGCGAGAGCACCGACTAACAAAACTGCTGCAACACGCGTTGCAGAAAGGACACGATTTCGACGGGCGAATGTCGTGCCTTGGTGGAGCGAGACAGAGGCCGGCGGGACGCACGCGTTTGCGGCTCAAGCTACGAACCTCTGCCTCCCGTGTTGCTGAAGCGCAGTGTGTGGTAGTGTATGCGTGAACGTAGGCGTCGGTAACCCATTGCTAGAAAGCGCACACCATGCCGTTTCTCTCCTTAATTGACGATGCTTTGAAGAAGTGCATACCGGGTAGCAGTGTTGGTTATGAGCTTGTTGATGTCATCTTTACGCGGGATGCACGATTCGCTGTGTCCAATATATGTTCACAACTTCAGCTACCACAACGGTTTAATCACGATCATGGGCGTTAGTCGTCGCGATAGAGACATGCCACTAGGCGTCAACATGGGTGTAGCCACATCAAACGGTGCTATAGCTGCCAAACACGAAAAGTCATTGTACAAGCTCTCATATATCACTACACAGTAAGCACTATACTGCTGTGAAGACATGTTTCACTTTCGGGTTATACCGATTCCTATGACGGAGGGATCAGCCATTTTTTTTTAAATGGCCGCAAAACAGCCTTTGAAAATACACAATTCTCTCTTTGAATGCAGAATGGTTTCTTGGTGTTTCTCGTCTTTCTTGTGCACTTCATGACGCCAGAACGGTGATTCACGTAACATCATTAGGGTACGTACTCTCGACTGGTTCATATACGAGAAATAACTGTTGTGAATAGCCCCCACACGGCTTTACCATGCAGTAGCCCACCCGTTCTTGCTTGTCTCGCGTGATCATTGTGCGCGGTTTACTGATTTCGCTCCATTTTATGCGTTTACAACTGCGCATGCAAAGATAACAGTGTAACCGACAAGCGCGAAATCCTGATAGGTTCAACGCTTAGTGCTGACATTGTACGCGCGCTTTATGAAGAGATATGTGGCCAGGAGATATCCCCTGTAAAAAGGGTGGGAAGGCGAGAAGGAAACCAATGGAAAAAGCGCCTGATTAGTTGATTTTTGAACGAACGAACTGTTTACAGCGGAGACGATGAAGCTTTCCTGGAAAAAGGCGAGGCCACTTCCACAGCTTTTGTATATTTCTTATTGCGAAAGCAATTATAGGGACACTCCGGACAGGTTTTCACCGTCGCCATCATGATCCGTATAAAGTCCAAATCGATAACATCGCTCCGCGCATCCTTTGTTCTACCCGAGAGTAAAAGCTCGCGAGCGCTGGCGAGGAATACGGCTAAAGCAGAGATGAAACAAGCTGGCCATCTCCGTCGCACGGAGGGTGCATGCAATAACATCAGTCCGCGTGCGAAGCCTGCCGTCGATTGCTCCTCAGGCAGAAAGGAGACGCCCCGCCCGTCTTTCTCTGGGAGAAGGAGCATGACGGGGCGCTGGGGGAGGGGGACTGCGTGGCTCGTGCAGCAACTGTGAACATTTACTACAAGGGCGTGGTCGCGAGCGCCGGCACGCGCGCTATCTCGGCAGACATCAACGAACGGCTCGTGTATATACGAAGGGCTTCTACGCGCTGTGACCACTGATACGACAAACTGCACGAAAACAATGACGGGGGCTGTCACCCCGTTAAACTACTCACTGCAGTACCTTTTTTGTGACTGCTCATTTCTTTCTTTGAAAGACAGACATTGAATTGAATTGAATTGAATTGCAAAAACCGCTTCGCTCCCGGACCGGCCGTTTTCCCATATACCAGCGTTTTGTAGTCACGCGAGATAGGATCAAAAAGAGTTAGCTGCTAGCCTTCGTTCAAATAACATTACGACATGTTGCTATCGCATTCACTGCTTCACCCTTTCGGTGAAACAGATTTTTTTTTTCAATATTCGGGGGACAAGTTTCTCTCCACCAACTCTAGAATCCACTGCCCTCCCCCAACTCCGCGCCACGCCGCCGCCGATCCAATGAACGCCGCGTCGTTCACGCACCGCCGCCGGAGGTGGAAACACCGGCGCGCTGCCGCCGGCGATTTTGGGATCTCGCGAGCGCTGGCGACGAAGGCGGCTGAAGCGAAGATGAAACTAGCCGGCCGTCTCCGTCGCCCGGAGGACGTATGCGATAAAATCAACCCCCCGTTCGAGGCCTGCCATCGATTGCTCATCAAACAGAGAGGAGACACCCAGCCCGCCTTTCGTAAGGAGCATGAAGGGACGCCAGGGGAAGGAAGGGGGCAGGGGCTGCGTCGATGGAAGGGCGCAGTCGCTGGCGCGCGCGCTATTTCGGGGCATGAGGAGACGGCTCATAAACTTGTTGTGGTCTCAACGCTTACTTCACATTACGAGACACGAAACTGCTTCGATCCCTGCAGCGGCAACATTTCTTTAAACCAGCGCTTTGTCGAGTCACGTGAGATCGGATCCATAAGTGTTAGCTGCAAGCTTCACTTCGTATAACAATACAATTTGTTGGTATCGCATTCGTTGTTTCACCCTTGAGCGAAACGAAGATTGCGATATCAATTATATGGACACTCTCGGCGGGATTTTGCGATCGCCGTCATGTCCCGTATATGTATATGTGTATAGATATATAAAAGCGACAAGTAAAAGTAAATCAGAAGGAAAAATTTCCGAAGCGCGCGACTGGGGATTCGAACCTGCTACCCTCGCTCCGCAGCGCGCTGCGTTAGGCAATTTCGCCACGCAATATAATCCTCCAGCATACTAACGGCGAGCTATTTATACACCAGTTACCGCCGGCAGTACCGAGATATCGCAGGTGCTTCAGCGTGTTCACTATCACCCGCGAGATGGCGCGAAGGGCGCGCTTTAAAGGTCGTCGCCCTGCTAGTAGCTGCGTTTGGTCGGCTGCTCTTGTGTTCGAAGGAGCAGCAGCGTTTGATACTCGGATCAAACGCATGCGGCGTTGGGTCAAACGCACGGGACGCCACATGTGGCGACATTAAAATTATGCGAGAAGCGGGTCAGGCTGCGTCTTTGCCCGCGCTGCATTTGCATTGTCTTGCTGGCGTCCCACGCTAGTTTTCGATTTTTGGGTCTTGGGACAACGCGAGCGGAAGAGCCCAAGTGTGGCTTGGGTTCTGCGCATGCGCCCTGGCTGCTCACAAATTTCATGGGTCTCGTAGCTCCTTGGGTCCCCAATTCTAAAACTCTCTAGTGGTTCGCTGGAGTTTGGATGTGTGCCTCCGACTTGTACTTTGATAAACAGGGCGTGGTGGAGGTTTGTACGCGCCGGCGGTGCGAGTGCCTGTGATAGATGCCCCGAAGCCCGAGACTCTGGCGCAGTTTGGCGCGATTTCCATCGATATTATCACGATGGCGCAATAAATACGATTTGGCGCACTTTGGCGCAGTTGCCGCAGGAGTGGAATCACTGCACCAATGATTCACGTCCTCCCCACACCCTCAATGTAATTGCATGAACGAAAGCACGAATCAGACCATTGTAACCCGATTAAAGTGCAAAATGAATGACCAGCCGCAGAAGTCTCGGGTCAAGCATGCTTCGGATGTTGTTCAGGAAGAGAACAGAACCCCAAACGAGATAACACGATATCCACTATCATACTTAATGTACGGAATACCTTCTTACGAGACCGTTTTAGACACGTCAACGGAAAGTGTGCAAGAAGCAAGGAAAAACGCGGTCAAGAGCACGGTCGCCTGCCGTGAGAAGAACATGACCATTTATGACAAAAAAAAAAATTTCTACCGCAAGATCTTCAAGTTGGCGAGCTGGCGCTCTACGAAACACATTGTCACCCAAGCAAACGAAAGCTGAATAGCGTTGAAAGCTGGGCTAGTTGGTGACTGATCGTTATACCGTATGGTGAAGTAGCGCACTTTTGACAGGGACAAATAGGACAAGAAAAACACGACACTCGCTACACTCACAACTAAATTTATTTCAGAAAATACTTCATTTATATATGCACCCGTTGACTATCGATAGCGTGCATAGATTTTTTGAACTATCGATAGTGTAAAGAAACTATCGATAGTACTACTATCGATAAACTGTCGATAGTAATATCGATAGTGCAATTGATAGTACCGTCGGTAGTAATACTACCGACATTACTTACCAATGATGCTGTGAATAATTATGCTGTTGCTGGCCGGCGATATTGCCAAAAACATTTGCGATAGCCTACAATCATCAATACTCAGTTTAATTAATTCATGATCAATTTTTGTGGCGAAATAAAGATTATTTCAGCAGTGAAGATGTAGGAGTGCGTATATCCATAATTTCATATTCAAAGGCAACCATATACAGCATGCAATTAAGAAAGCTAGTTCTTGATGTTTTTTATTTTGAAATCACTAAATGAAATATCAATTTGAAGCCGCACAGTACCGTCAAATGTAACGATCTTGTTTCCTGTACACTTGAATAATTCAACTTAATTGTCATGTGTCAGCCGAGATTTCTGGTGAAGGAGAGCAAGATCATCAACTCTCTTGAATTTAAGCCTGTTCCTTCTGCTCATCACACTAGGGGAATCAAGTTTATGCTGCAATGAGTTCGCGTAGTTGATTTTATACTATCGGTAGAACTATAAAACGAGTTATCAATAGCGTTATCAATATTTTTTTTACCATCAATAGTTCGAAATTGACTGAACTATCGATAGTATCGATAGTACCATATAGACCATCGATAGTTCTGCATCACTAGTTGACCCGCTCTCGGGGGGAGGGGGAAACTTGTGACGGTTCACGGGTGAAAGGAAGAGGAGGAAGGTGAGGACAGTTAGAATAAAGTGGACGCCAGGTCTCCTTCGTCACACACACACACACACACACACACACACACACACACACACACACACACACACACACACACACACACACACACACACACAGATATATATATATATATATATATATATATATATATATATATATATATATATATATATATATATATATATATATATATATATATCGATAAGTTCTTTGAAACTATCTACTTTAAGCGTGTTTATAAGGAAACCCACCGCGATGTACTTGTTACTTTGACAAAGTCTGGTCCACCAGACGAAACGTTAGTAAAAATATACAGCGCCGAATCAACGAAAGTCGTAGTTTCCTTCTTCATTCCTTATTCTATCGGGGTCCGCGTGATTCTTTTCCCACTACTATATATATATATATATATATATATATATATATATATATATATATATATATATATATATATATATATATATATATATATAGTTGAATTATTCAAGTGTACAGGAAACTGGCGGCGCTGACTGACGCTCCCACGTTTACATGCACACATATACCCTATAAAAGTGGACGGGGTATGGCCGCCGCGGTAGCTCAGTTGGTAGAGCATCGGACGCGTTATTCGAAGGTCGCAGGTTCGGTCCCTGCCCGCGGCAAGCTATCTTTTCGTCCACTTTTCTTTCTTCACATTTACCTTACATTTATTACTAAAATCATCCCCTATACTTTCCTTGGCATTATTGTCTATTAGTTCTCATTAATATTGTGTATAACAAAAAAAAAAACGAGCCCTCGAAATTCACGCTTCTTTCCTTCATTCATAGCGAGGGTCTCGTTCTGGCAGACTTGATGCTTTCAGGTAGTATGCGAGGGATTATTGGTCAGCTGCCAGCTCGTAACAAGTTCACGTGCTACGTGACGCCAACAAGGCAGAAAAAGAGTGTTCCACACTCGCCATCATGGCTACTGGCGGCGCTGACTGACGCTCCCACGTTTAAATGCACACATATACCCTATAAAAGTGGACGCGGGGATGGCCGCCGCGGTAGCTCAGTTGGTAGAGCATCGGACGCGTTATTCGAAGGTCGCAGGTTCGGTCCCTGCCCGCGGCAAGCTATTTTTTCGTCCACTTTTCTTTCTTCACAATTACCTTACATTTATTACTAAAAACATCCCCTATACTTTCCTTGGCATTATTGTCTATTAGTTCTCATTAATATTGTGTATAACAAAAAAAAAAACGAGCCCTCGAAATTCACGCTTCTTTCCTTCATTCATAGCGAGGGTCTCGTTCTGGCAGACTTGATGCTTTCAGGTAGTATGCGAGGGATTATTGGTCAGCTGCCAGCTCGTAACAAGTTCACGTGCTACGTGACGCCAACAAGGCAGAAAAAGAGTGTTCCACACTCGCCATCATGGCTACTGGCGGCGCTGACTGACGCTCCCACGTTTACATGCACACATATACCCTATAAAAGTGGACGGGGTATGGCCGCCGCGGTAGCTCAGTTGGTAGAGCATCGGACGCGTTATTCGAAGGTCGCAGGTTCGGTCCCTGCCCGCGGCAAGCTATCTTTTCGTCCACTTTTCTTTCTTCACATTTACCTTACATTTATTACTAAAATCATCCCCTATACTTTCCTTGGCATTATTGTCTATTAGTTCTCATTAATATTGTGTATAACAAAAAAAAAAACGAGCCCTCGAAATTCACGCTTCTTTCCTTCATTCATAGCGAGGGTCTCGTTCTGGCAGACTTGATGCTTTCAGGTAGTATGCGAGGGATTATTGGTCAGCTGCCAGCTCGTAACAAGTTCACGTGCTACGTGACGCCAACAAGGCAGAAAAAGAGTGTTCCACACTCGCCATCATGGCTACTGGCGGCGCTGACTGACGCTCCCACGTTTAAATGCACACATATACCCTATAAAAGTGGACGCGGGGATGGCCGCCGCGGTAGCTCAGTTGGTAGAGCATCGGACGCGTTATTCGAAGGTCGCAGGTTCGGTCCCTGCCCGCGGCAAGCTATTTTTTCGTCCACTTTTCTTTCTTCACAATTACCTTACATTTATTACTAAAAACATCCCCTATACTTTCCTTGGCATTATTGTCTATTAGTTCTCATTAATATTGTGTATAACAAAAAAAAAAACGAGCCCTCGAAATTCACGCTTCTTTCCTTCACACACACACATATATATATATATATATATATATATATATATATATATATATATAGGTCCTAAATTATGTTCTTTCAGTAACTAGAATCCCATTTTCTGCTCTTCAAGTGCAACAAACTTCATTTAAATCAGTCCAGCTATTGTCTCACAAAAACAAAAGCATTCATGCGTTTGTGCCTGTATTTGTGTAGGATGCAGGGGAGTTGTCACGTATAGCTAAAGCCTCCTATTAAGAGAGACAGACCAGGAAAGGGTAAGGAAGGGAGTCTCACGGGGAAGGAGGATAGATGATAAAAAGAACGAGAGAACCCGAACAGTGCCGCTTCATTCGAGAGTGCATAGTGGCATCCCAGTTAGCCAGTGAGGTTATATTTCTGATTGTGTTAATCGAAGCGGAAAGAAGCACAAAGCATGAAGCACACGTACTCACGTTTAATGAATCATACGAAGAAAAAGAGAAAAGGGTGGTGTGCAGTTACACTGTGCAGGACTCATTCGCTAAGCGTTGACAATATTATAACAAAACTGAGAGTATTCGCGGATGACTGCTTCGAGGACCAAAACATATTCTCTCGTCTGCCCACGTTGACACACACGGCAGCTATGCATCCTAGGATAAAAAAACGCTAATGGATTCACCTGTGCGCACCATCACCATACGCCCCACGTGGTACACTGGCGCAGTGTTCTGGGCAATTGTCGTTCGCAGGAAATAACAAACGTCCCTTATAGGCGGTGCGATCGCTCTACGCAACAGAGGCACACCGAGAAACTTTGGCTGAGCTTGGCTGAGCGACGTTCACGCTAGAGCAGCTACAGGACACGCCTGCAGTAGTAGCCGAGTGACTTGCACTTCTCGCACAGGTGCTGCGGGTGCTCTTTGCTCTGGTCCGAGACGTCCAGGCCATCCGGCTTCTCCAGTGGTCTCTGCGAATTAGCGAAAAATTCCCAAGAAACACTGTAAGGCATAATTGCTCAGTGATCATTATTATTTCTTGTTTCTCATTGTGTCTTAGGCACTGGAAACCTCACTATGAGCGAAAAGCATGATGTTGATTATGATAATGATGATGACCTTTATTATCATACCCTTTCAAACGGTGCAGCGGACCAGCACGGTCCCCTAGCCTTACCGTTGACAATGAGGTGTGACTCCATCTTTTACAGTCTAGTATCCCAAGCGTCAGGACGTATTCGCAATGCGGAATCGCGAACCCACTACACCATACTCATGGGAGACTTCAGTGCGAAAGTAGGAAGGAGGGCTCGAAATCGGTAACTATGCTTTCGAATCTACACGCCTTCCACGGGTCCTGTTCGGTAAATATACCGGCATTACATTACAACGACTTGAGTGATTTCTAGACTTGTCTCGCAGCCAACATATGCCCCATTCTTTTGTGAATACTTACTCTGGTATGTTTTACTGCGACGCTGTATATGGCTATGATTCCGTGTATTTTTCTGATGCGCCAACAAACACGCATGTGCCACACAAGCTGGGTAAACGCCACCGCTCACCACCGGTCCAATACTAAATGAAGGGAACACACGGGTGGCAAAGTCCAGTTAGGATCGTGCATGAAATGCCAAGCGCATGCGGCAAGGCAGACAAGAGGGCGCATGTCACGAAGCGGATAATGCGGCAAAAAGACGCAAGCACCATTAATGCTCGAATGGAAAATTTTTAAAGGAGCATACGCTAAATTCGAAAGGGACTTTCCAGACAGACATTTCTAATTTGATCTGCTTGATCTGCCTGTTCGAGCATTGAGACATGTGAAGAGCTATGTACCAGTAAAAATTAAAAACTATGCTAGGGCTGACGATACTTCGATTCTTGACTATTTGGACATCCAACTTGATATTTTCGAGAGCATCTCTGGTTAAAAATTAGTAAAGAGCTATGGCAAGAATTCAGATGTGTTATAAGTTATTGCATAGACAAATATGTTCCATCGCGTGTTAAAAAAACGAAACAGAGAAGTCGATGGATCATCCGAGATATAATTCATATGAAAAGGAAAATTAAGAGACTGCGTAAAGGAAGCACGTCGCCAGTGGTTCTGAGAAATCTAAAAACTGAACTCAGGCGTCCTTTGGCTACATCTAAACAAACATTTTTTTGAAAAAAAACCTCGGTGATTTCCTTAGGTCTTCACTTCAGAAATTTTGGCGGTATTTTAGCGACAGGAAAGAAATAGCTGATGAAATCCATGTTGGTAGTGACATTATAAGGAAAAAAGTCACAGTTTCGCCGCAAAGGCGAAGCAATGAATGCGATAGCAAGAAACTAATGCTATACGAAGTGAGGCTCGCCAATGGATACTCTGTTTGAACAGCGCTCCTGTTGCAAAGGCGGCCGAAGCAGCGAAGGAAACTAGCGTGCTTCAAGTGTCGAGCTGTGACACTTGATAGTTCGCGCTCATCGTCTGTTTGTTCGTTTAGCGGCATCCCTTGAGCTCGAGT
Source organism: Rhipicephalus sanguineus (assembly GCF_013339695.2). Classification (NCBI taxonomy): domain Eukaryota; kingdom Metazoa; phylum Arthropoda; class Arachnida; order Ixodida; family Ixodidae; genus Rhipicephalus; species Rhipicephalus sanguineus. The sequence goes on from NC_051176.1 coordinate 57,203,096, forward strand.
GACTTTTGTACGCTCCGTAACATGAGCGCGGACACCACGGTGAAAGATTGAAACAACCCTCTTCCCCTCACCACCAGAAAACCACGCGAGCAGACAGCGAAAGGGCAAGGTTCTCCCTGCGCAATGAGAAGAAGCGAGCGAGCTCGCTGACGACTTTTAAATGCGTCCGTCGTGCTCCTAGCGCCATCTCGCTGGTAATGAAGAAACGCTTATAAGCGCCGGCCGTCTCTGAGTCCGTCCAGCGGTAAAGGGTGTGTATATAACGCTCGCCGTTAGCTACGTGGAGGATCTGCGTTTCGTGGCGTAGCGGTTAGCGCCGCTCGCTGCGGAGCAAGAGGTCCCTGGTTCGATTCCGCGCTTCGGAAGCATTTTTCTGAATTATTTTTCTTTGGGGCTTTTGTATATATATACATACTTATACATATACGGTGCATGACGGCGACGGCAAAATTCAGCCGAGACTGTCCATATAATTGCTATCGCAATAAAAGCATGAGATCGCAAACCATTTTAACAACTTTTCCAGTCTGTATTTAACCCACCAGAAACTACAGCGGGTACGGAAGAAGCCTTAACAATTCCCCCTACTGTTCCAATGGAAGCACTTGAAATAGCTAGGGAAGGCGTATTTCAACAACTACTCAAATTACATACGAAAAATTCGAGCGGTCCCGACGACATACCAACTGTATTCCTCAAGCGATATGTAGAATGGATGTCGCATTATCTGACTATCATATTTAAAAAAACTTATACAACGCACTCACTGCCACAAGGCTGGCGCACCGCATTCGTCATTCCTGTATTTAAAGGAGGCAACTGAGAACAGGCAAGAAATTACCGTCCAGTGTCTCTTACTTCAGTTACTTGCAAAGTGTTCGAACATATAATAGCAAAACATATACTCAGGTTTCTAGATCAGAACACTTTGCTGTACGCTTATCAACATGGCTTCAGGCGTCACCAACCGTGACACAGTTAATAGAGACAATTCATGATTTTGCGGGTGCTGTAAATATAAGACAACAGGTTGATGTGGTTTGCGTGGATTTTGCGAAGGCGTTCGATAAAGTACCCCATGTCCAATTCATCTTAAAATTACGCAATGCAGGAAGAATTGAACTCGTAATAGAATGGATTGAGGTATATTTAACAAACCGTACGCAGGTAGTAAAATTGGATGGCCATGTATCAGATCCTTTAGTTGTGCTTTCAGGAGTGCCCAAGGCTCAGTATTGGGACCACTACTGTCTCTCCTCTATATCAATGACATCAGTAGCCTAGCGGCAGAAGAGGGTGTCCAGGTTAAACTTTTCGCAGACGACTGCTTAATCTACGCCACAATTACCAAGCTAGACGACCAACTCAAAGTTCAGAATTGTTTAAAAAATTTAGATAATTGCTGTAGGAAATGGAAAATTTCAATAAATTATTCTAAATCTACATATACACACATCAGCAAAAGGAAAACTATCCATTCATTTTGTACAGCATTGGTGGACACTTGTTGATAATGCGCACCAGTTCAAGTATCTCGGGTTAACAATTACGCGAAAATTGTCATGGAATTAACATATAGATAACGTCTGCACGACAGTCTACAAAAGTTATACGTATTGAGGAAAAAACTAGAACATGCATCGTGTCACGTAAAACATATTGCATATAACACCTTCATTAGTACGATACTAGAATATTCAGCCGTTGTTTGGAGTCCCCATCAAGTGACCCTTAAGAAAAAGCTGGAAAGAATACAGAGACTGGCGGCGGCGTTTTATTTGTTCAACGTACCGAAGGAAGGAATCGATCACGCTGATGTTACAGAGATGCAACTTAGATCCTCTTGAACTACGGAGAAAAAAATATAGGCTGAAGTTATTTATCCAAATAATTCACGATCAACTTATGATGGATAAGCTCAAATATTTACACACCCCAGGCTAAAGAAACCCCCGAACTAATCACGATTGCGTCATAAAACCATACCAAACAAATACTGACACGTTTCGATAATCTTTCTTTCCAGATGTCGTAAAAATGTGGAACAAACTACCAAACGCTATTGTTGTTTTAAACGATGTCACCGACTTCGAAAATGCTGTCGAGGCACATTTACCAGATTGTTAAAATTAATTTTTTTTCAATGCCAAATGATATAAGCGACCTCATGTTCATTGTAAATATTTTGAAAAATGTCAGTGAATTTTGAATCGTTATTTAAGGAAATACCTGTTTTCATTGTGAAGCGCCAAATATAACGCAACCTTATGTAACTTGTACATTTTTTTATGTATGTAATTGTATTGTCCTCTCTGTTATGACCCTCTAGAGTGAGGGTTGACAGTATTAACAAATAAATAAAAAAATAAAAAATAAAATAATTTAGTTGAAGGGTATGTTATGGGCATCCACATGCGGGATTGCGAGTGTAGGCCCCTCTTTGAAAACACTGCGGTCCTTGCACGCAGTCGGGACCAAAGGGTGAGGGAAATCATCGAGGCTGAGGAAATGAAATGGTCTGGGGACGCATGCTCAAGCATGCCTTCCTTGCATCTTTCTGACAAAGAGCTTTTGTTTTTGGCGAGACATGGGAAGGGGGGCGGTGTTGGCACACGTGTGTGACTTATCGGCACTTTTCTTGATTTCACCTTTTGGTTTTTACTTCCTGGTTTTTTCTTTTCTTGCTTTCCCTGTGTGTATATATACATGCGTCTCAATCCAATAAACTTTAGTTGGAAGAATGCGCTGTGTCCTTGTCCTCTCGCTCGTCTGTTGCCTGTTTTTTGCGCTGAACAACATCATGACTGACTCGTTCCAACTCGCCCAACAAGCAACGATGCTATGTTGTGGGCTTTGGTTTGAAATTCTGTCTAACCTCTGTGCCGTGCGCTGAACAGCTGCGCTGTTCATCCACCTTCACAGAGTGCTCGCAATCAGGCTCTGGGCTTAAAATAGCAAAGCGCTGCCTTTTGTGTTATCATGCACATATTCCTTTCTGACTTTTTTTTTGCGCCTTTGTATCCCCAGTCTTTTAAATGCGAAGCATTTCTATTCTATTCTATCTATCTATCTATCTATCTATCTATCTATCTATCTATCTATCTATCTATCTATCTATCTATCTATCTATCTATCTATCTATCTATCTATCTATCTATCTATCTATCTATCTATCTATCTATCTATCTATCTATCTATCTATCTATCTATCTATCTATCTATCTATCTATCTATCTAGCCGCCTACGTCTGGGGGCTCTCCTGGTCGTCTCCATAACTTATTATATACCAACATTGGCATAGTAGGGGATCAGTACATGACAAACACGACTAAGTGGTCATGTCATGAATAACGCAAAGTACCTGTCGCGTACGCCATCAAACCCTTTCTCTCTGTCACATGTGGCACATAGCCGCATACCAGAGTTCATGTTATGCGGGTATGTGCCACAGGTGATACAGAGTCTCAACCAACACAGTAACCGCGAACATACACACATTGACAAGCAAGGAAAGTGATAATAATAATAATTGTTGGGGTTTTATGTCCCAAAACCACGATATATTTATGAGAGACGCCGTAGCGAAGGGCTCCGGAAATTTTGACCATCTGGTATTCTTTAACGTGTACCGAGATCTCACAGTACACGGGCATCTAGCATTTTGCCTCCATCAAAATTCGAGCTCCGCGGCCATGATTGAACCCGCGGCCTTCGGGTCAGCAGCCGAGCACCGTAACCGCTACACTACCGCGGCGGACGCAAGGAAAATGAGGAAGCTAAAGACAGTACACCCCTGGAAGACGTTCAACTACTATCCACTCGTCCATGTGGTATGCAACGTGGACCACGTGGATTACGCAAAAACCAGGGCCAGTGCTTCCTACAATAAATCTGCCTAAAATGTCCGGCCTCTCATCATTACCGGTGGCTTCAACATTGATATATAAAGACCCAACAATGCGTGGTCCTTATAGTGCGTGAAAGACGCCTTGGATGTGGACAGGTCATTAATAGACCTCGCTGCCACGTCCAGGACAGGAGGCATCATAGATCATTTCATCGTAAGAGGCATCCAGGATTTCCACCAGCTGTACTGTACCTCGCACTTCACTACACTTAGACCCCTCGTAACCGCGATCACGAACGGATCCGATTAACAAGTCCGGTCCAGCTGCTGGTGCTCACTGATCACGGTGATGATGACCTTGTTCAAGAACTGTCGAGAACCCCTTCCACACATGCACACGGGTTCGTGAAACGTGCGTGCGTTCTCCGTCATAACAGACAAGTGCAAGAATAACAACTGTGACAACTGCAACTGTGACTGTAACGTATGCGCAGTGTGCCTGCGCGTGCTACTCGGCTGAGTATATATATCCTTCCTGAATGAAGCTAAGGTGCGAGTAACGCGTGTCCTGTGCATCTGTGTCCTTTCTTTGTCCTGTTCGGATTCGCGCTTTCCAGTATTGAAGAATATAAACACTACATATCAGCTTACCGAGTCTGGTGTTGGTAACACCCATGTTGCTATTGGCATCGTTACGCAACTGTAAACAACTGGTTACATAATACATATGCGACTCTTCAACATATGAGTGTGCGTCTACCACTTCCACATTTCTCTAGCGCCATTCCGTAACGTTTCGCTCAATGTGAAAAATTACGCCAGAGTCACCATCCCGCGCATGCTTTGCATAACGTCGATTCCCACGGTACGTGGGACCTGCCGAATTTTTTTGTTTCCATATCTTGTATAGAATTTGCCGTCTGCTTCTGTTTCTTTTTTTTTTTGTGGCACCTTTATTTACCCTTTCTATTACCTTGCACTTGGTTTCCAACTTCCTTGATCTTTTCCTCCACTCAGTGTCCATGCCTTTTACGTACACGGTATTTGTGCGCTCAAACTGCCCATTTCTTTTCATTCATATTCCTGTATCTTTATTCAAAACTAATTTGTCTATTCGCTTCTCGCTATTCAAGCGAACTCCATTCTATATACCCTTGCACTAGCTGCCTCACTTGTGGTTTTTCCTTGGGCTCCAAATGCCAGTCGACCCACTGATCTTTGGCTCACTTTCGACCCCGGCGAGATCTGTATGAAGAAGACGAGCCCCTTTATAGCAAAGAACATCATCATCGCGGCTAGATTTTGGAGCCAAATTATGATGCGAGAATTCTCTATATCATTACCAGCTGCAAGAAATTATCAGGATTTGAATCACCTATTTAACCACGGAAAAGTACCTTATGTCGCACAAAAAAAAGTCTTGAAGTTGAAATTACTATGCGAGGCGGTCGTATACCATCATTAAATTTTTATTTACGCAGAGCTGCTTTGGCACGCTTCGCACTTAGTTCTTAATGTAGGGAAATTTAAATAAAAGAACTTTTTGTGATCACTTGTCCAATTTTTACTGCATTAGGAAAGCGAACCCTAGAAACACCGCTCCGCGTACATGGATGAGATCTAACTCCTCTCAATTTACGATCCTTTTAGTCGGTGAGAACCTGAGGAAAAATGTAAGCTCCGCCCACCGAATCGCGGCGCGCCTGCCCTTCACCTGTTAAAAACTGTCGTGCTATCTGGTTTCCGCTCGAACCATAAGTACTTTTCTCGCCTGATCTAAATGCTACGCATAATACGAGTTAAAGATTCGTCGTAGCCACCTGAAACATTAAGCTCGGCTGCGCAGCGATGTCAGAATCCCTGAGATAATTGCCAGGTCGTTCAAGTTTCCGACATAAAACCAGCGACACAAACGTGTGTCTGTGAGGGAAAGTCAACTATCAGAAGCGCTGAGAACTGCTTGACGTCACGAAAATGAGTGACCACTATTGGATGGGGCATTTATGCAAATTCTCTGTGGTAGGGACAGCGGTGGCCGTGGGCGGAGCTGACATTTTAGGGGCGAAGCACCTTAGGGTCTCGGCGTGCATCGTCGTCTGCTCTCGGGACGGTCCATTTGCTTGAGCGCAAGAGAGGACGCCACCGCCTCAGCGCTCGCCGTGTGGCTAGAGAGAGCGAACGGCGCGCGTTGACTATGGAAACGCTTTTTCTGCGATGAACGGTGAACTACCAGCTCGCGAGGAACGAGAACGCGCCCTCGCCCGCGAGAGACAAAGCCGACGCAGGCAGCGTCTGCTAGCGAGTTTCTTGATTTAACCGACTGCTCGCGCTGCACAACCCTTCACCGGCCACTCCGTATATATAGGCACTTGATCTTCCCCTGAAATGTAGTGTCGGTGGAAGATTTCTCTTCTGCGTAGTTGAACAATAAAGATTCGCAGCGTGCACGTTAACTAAAAGCGGACTGCGGGTCTCTGTGTATAATGTTTCGTCTGTCTCTCATTGCCCATAAGCAGTGATTTTGCTGTGGGAAACACCGGCGCACACTGCATGATTCGCCCCTCCACAGGTTTCACGTTAGTGGAGCTGAAACGCCCTTCCCTACATGCTTCGCCCCTCGCAATTTTTTTCTTAGGTTGTAACCGACTATAGGTGTACTGACCCTTGAGCACAACGACGGGAAGGTATACGCACGGCTGTGTAAGATTTTATAGCACAGTCAGTGAGATTTAGGTTCCAATCACGCAATAAACACTTCATCTTTTAACTGAAGCATTCTCCATAATATTTTGATTGAATTTTCAAATTGCTCATTATTTTCAAAGAGCCAGTCGTGTGCCCCCCCCCCCCCTACTTTCCATCCATTTATACCAAAATGCAATATAATATATATATATATATATATATATATATATATATATATATATATATATATATAATTATTCTAATTAAGGAACAGCAATCACGTTTTCCTGTACTTTAAATATTTTCTTTTTATTGTTGCATTCTTGACCAATCTTACGGAGTGGGTGTGGGCCACCACCCTAAGGATGTACACCTACATCTACGTTCAAGCACAGAACTGCATTTACGAACGTTAGCGCTGACACGACTACTCGTTTCTAAATTCCACGCACTACCTCATACTCATTGTGACCCCAAAGTGCTCTGTGTTGCATCATTTTCGCATTTCGTTTTGCTTTTATTTTCACATGATCTTGGTGGATGTTCGCGCCCGCCTCGCCAGCCGCATAGCACGCGGCGAGGCTATTTGGCTACGCACTCAAGCTTTCCGTTTCGTCAAAAAAAAAACAATTGCTCAATTTTCCACTACGAAGTGTGAATGATGGATCATGGCTACCGAAACAAAACGGGCATTTGAGCTAGTTAGCATGTGTTCACCTTGGTAGAAAAGGCGCACTCGCAGACACAGACTAAGGAATGAAGAAACGTCTGTGTCTCCGTTTCTTCTTTCCTTAGGCAATGACTGCGAGTGCGCATTTTCCTTCAAGATGGCTACAGAACACGCAATTTAGAGCTTTCGTCTGAATGCGAAAATTAGCCACATGTCACGGAGAGATGCGAAAACATGAAAGGGGTACACTCCGCTCTCGCCTCCGCGCCAAACGTTTCATTTATCTCCGCCTTTCTTGTGGCATGCCCGTCACTCAGAACTATTATACTTGCGCTTGATATGAACGCACTGCGTATACATCGCAGCTTATAAAGCAATCTGAGTAAGCAGTGTGCATTCCAGGCATTATCATTTTGCTGTCACATTCTGCTGGTCGCGTCCACTGGCGCGTACGTTGTCAAAACAGAAAGAAGGCAAATTTCAAAATGGGTTGCAGGATATATAAATAATGGTGAGCCCCTTTCGTTTCGCAGCTCGCGACACAGCTGGGGTTCGAGTAAGGTCCCCTATTTAACCCCGAAAAGTTGGGGTGGCGCCGCCTAGCGGGGGGCCTCGATGACGTCACGGCACGGACTCTTTCGACGCCCGCCGTGTCGCGTTATGTTATGACGCCACATGACGTTATGTGGCGTCATGATGACGTGACAAATTTTGGCGGTCTGTGATGTCATGTTGACGTCATCATGCGATGATGTTTTGCATCACTCGTGTTGACGCTGCCGACGCGAGACTCCGACGGTCAATTTTCGTGTTTGATGAGGAATCTAAGGCTCTCGCCTTAAAATATTCAATCTTATTACAGCGCGGTAAAGAATAGCTAGAACCAGCCAAAGGGGCCGAAAGAACGGCGGGAAAGAGCTCCCTTTCTCCTTTTCCTGGCACCTATCACCGATTTTTCCTACTGTTTACCAAGCTGCGCTATCGGTGTCAAATGAAACACGAACAGCGGAGCGCGTTGCCCAGGCACTATATAAACTATAAAGTGCGCAACATCCTGTCATCACCCCGCCCTCCCGATTACGCAGCACTGCGCGATCGAAAGCATCAATGTGGCTCACGAGCGGCAAACCGCAGGAGAGTATCTACCTCTAATCATAAGGGTGCGAAGTGTACCACGCGCACCAATGCTGGCGTTTCGTTCGGAGCCGATAGTAGCATAACAAGTTTTAATGTGCATCTAACTTGCCCAGTCTACGCTAGTTGTCCGCAATAACCCGCTGGTCGGTGAACTTATGAATTTTATTTTGTCCGCAAACGTTTTGTGTACACAGGCCCACATGACTACAATTGGGAGCGGAGTGTGAATTTTCTTCAAATCAAGTCTGTTTACACAAAGCTAATTCATCGCGCTTCGCTTCCCAATCAGCGTAGACTCTCGTTAACGCGCTTGGCGGGACGTTTGCGCTTTCACGTAAGCTAGTTCAACGCCATCCAGCCCAGTGAGGACGCAACTAACTCGGGGGCATGATCGCGATGGCTGTGGGTATATATCGGATATGTTAAATATCAACGTTTCTTAACCTCCTGTAATGCTGGCATCCATCTATATAGAACTATCACTTGAAGGAAATACAGCTAGTAGTCGAGGAATGCCGTGCAAGGCGAGCGAAGTATGACGAAAATGCTGCTGTTCTAGCCAGAGCCTAGCAGACGACAAAAGCCGCATCCCCCGTGTTTAGTCACCGGAGCGCCGATCGCAGCGCCACCATCGGTGGCGCATGACGTGAATACAGGAAGTGCATAGACGGCACTGTACCACAGTGTATACGCAGGAGAGTAAGGTTAAGTGCTGCATTTAGTCGTCAAAAGGGGGGGGGGGGTGTCAAGTCACCACTACGACGGCGGAGCAGTCCTGAAAAACTCATGCCGTAAACGTACGTGTACGCCCTGATTGGTTGCTATACCCAAGTCAAGCTGTGAAATGCAGCTTTTTTCCCCTTCACACCTTACCACCTTACCACGTCTATGTGTGCTCCTATGTACTATTCGCCATGTGGTTGAATAAACTCAACTGAACTCAACACCCGGGCAATTACCCCTGTAAGGGGCAATTGCCCGGGTGTTGAGTTCAGTTGAGTTACAGTTACACCCGGGTGTGAACTCCCGACGGCGAGTTCATTCAATTTAGCAAGGCATATTATTCTATAACATACTATGCAAACTATACTACAAGCATGCGGACATAGGTCGGCAAACTCACTCATGAGTCGACTCACTCAGATCGAGCCTTGAGCCTGAGTTTGAGTGAGTCCGGGTGAGTAATATTTTGGTGAGTCTGAGTCCAGGTGAGTCCTCTAGAGATAATGTTTAGCGAGTCTGAGTCCGAGTGAGCCCTAAGCGCAAAATATACTTCTTGAGTGAGTCTGAATGATCGCCACACTATTTTGCCCACTTATGGTTCTATATACGTAACTTCAGCATTACTATCAGCCTTACGTTGGCTCACGTTTATACTCCCGCCGACACGCGCATACTTGAAAGCACTAGCGTTCATACGCCAGCTCAATATTTGTTAATCAGAGGCGTCAGTTACGTAGAAGGGGGGGGGGGGTGCGTTGCCCTCCCTCCCGCAAACTCTTTTGCAATAAGTTCTTGATAAAAATATCTCATGTGAGGCACCTCTTTCAATAAAAATGTCCTTACTGGATTGCAACCACTGATAACTCATATAGTATTGGTGTTAAAGAGCATTGACACCATGGTCGAAAAAGTCAATTGTGCGCTAACGGACTCATGAGTCGACTCACTCAGACTCAGATAGAGCCGTGAGTCTGAGTGAGTCCGAGTGAGTAATGTTTTAGTGAGCTTGAGTCAGAGTGAGTGCGCGTGAGAAAAATTTCAGTGAGTCTGACTCCAAGTTAGTCCGGTTGAGGAAAATTTTGGTGAGTCTGAGTCCGAGTGAGCTCCTAGGGCAAAATATATTTCATGAGTGAGTCTGAGTGAGCTCCACATTTTTTGCCGACCTATGATACGGACTACTGTTTCAATAAACCGATCAGGTTAAATCAACCCGCAGCATCAAGCAGCCTTTACGCAGCAATAAGGCGCAAAAAGCGTTCCCTTGCTGCGTTGCTGAAAATTTACACCAGCAGCGAATAGTGATATCCCTTGCAGCACCAAAACCATGGGCCTCGCCATATTTGGTCATGTGACATGATGATGATGATGATGAAACTGTGGCTTTCCCTTTGTATCGGGTGGTCGCAAAAAAATTTTGCATCCTAGCCTTCAATTAGATATTAAAAGAAAATACAGAAAAAAACAAAAAATACAGAAAAAATTGGCCGCGTATCTGCGTGCTTCGCTGCAAATGTCGTGTAAAGACGATAGAAGAGGCGCTGTGTGAGATATGGACGCCATCTGGCAATACGTCGGGAAACATGAGTGCTGTGTTGCGTGCTGGTAGTCCCGGCGCAGCAGCAGGCGAAGACCGGCGGTGACCAACGCGACCGGCGGGGACGCCAGCCAGCCCGAAAACGCGGTTTGGCGCGAAGCGCTGAAGCAGAGAAACGTCCGCACTCAACGAGTACACTCCACACACTCTTTTATTTACACGTCGCCTGAGTAAAACAGGAACGCCAGAGTGGCGCCCACAACCGGCAGCCTGAAGGCCGCCCACAACGCTGCTTTTTCATTTTTAAATATTTTTTTTCACCTTCTTGGCCTTCTCAAAACTAAAGTTTTTCAACACCAACCCATGGCATTCGTACAGTGCAATACAGAACCGAAACCGAAACACAACAATGAGCTCGTGCGAAGGGCACGGAGGAAGGCAAATTTCAGCGCAGTCGCATTTTCAGCTTTGTTGAAAGAGCGCTCACTAGACGACGACGAAGTAAAAGAAGGCACAGGACAGGCAGCGCCTGTCCTGTGCCTTCTTTTACTTCGTCGTCGTCTAGTGAGCGCTGTTTCAACAAAGATGAACGCATACCAACTCGCTCAAGCTTCCATTCTTATGCATTTTCAGCGCAGCTTAAGAAACTAGGGTCCTTAAAATTACGTATGTATGCATTTTCTATTAAAGGAACACGCCACCTAATACTTACCTAGTGATGTTGCACCTCAGATATGCATGATATTTACTTTTTGATCGACAACCTTCACAGGTAAGAACAGCCGTACCAGTTCAAGACGGCTGGCCCTTGGGCAAGTGGTTCAACTTTGGCCGAGTGGCTGAATCGAGGGACGTGCCGACAAACAGACAGACAGACAGACAGACAGACAGACAGACAGACAGAAAGACAGACCAAAATTTCTGCGTTTAAGTTCCCCAAGAAAGACTATTGTCTTTAAAAACGCGAGAAGAAAAACACTCAGAGAAGTGAGGTAGGGACCCGCTCCTAGTCCGGATCACTGGGTGCTTGTGTAAAAGTCAGAATGCGGTCCGCACTATCGTCTCTAACGTTCTTAGCGGCTCCGCGATCGGGCTGTTGGGTCAGCCACCACCACTGGCGTAGCCTCTCCTTGGTTGTCGTTACCACCATGTGGGGCGCCACGCAGTCGTGGGTCTCAAAGCCCAGCGCTTGTGCTAGGCTAGTGTCCTCTCGGTGGGCTGGCGACACTCCGACACATTCAGTGATCAAATGAATCGCGCTTTCTGCAGCCTCCCCACATGCTCGATAAACAGTGCTTTTCACAATTCGGGATGTGTCGAAGCACTGTCGGTATATAAGGGTTCGGAGGTCTCCCGCTCGTGCTTCAAATAGGAGCCTACTCCCTGCGTCGTTGTCAAAGAAGTTCTCCGTAGGTGGGAACGACTTGTGTGTACGGTAGAGCTCCAGGGTCGACTTGTCGAGCATGGCAAAGCGCCATTGTTCACATTCCGCCTCTCCTACGCGCTGTCGCACTACTTTAGTCAGCTTTTGGGTGCCTGACGTGTGTATCGGCTGGGCCAGGAAGCCAAACTTGCGGCTCAGCGTGCGCACCCGAGACGTCCACGCAGTCTGTGTGCTCTTGAAACCCATGTAGCGGGAAACGCGGCGCGCCCACCGCTGGTCCTCCATTCGCCGAAGACGGCCCTCATAGGCCACCTTGCTGCTTGCTGCGCCCGGCATTGAGCGCCCCCTGCTGAACGCCTGAGGTGCTATTCAGGACACTGAAGAATTCTGCCATCTTGTCAAATTTCGTAATGACGACATTGTAAGCCAATCAGAGAGGCCCTCTTGGAAAAGTAGATTTGACCAAACCTGGAATTCCACATGTAGCTTTGTCCAACATAGCACACCTGCTCGCTTATTTGCAACGGCTATGGCAGCTGCAGCCACCTCTCAGAAAGCCGCAGTGTCGGTCCCTGAGATGAGTAATGAATCTAGAGGACATGAAAGCTTACCTTTTAAAGCTGCATAGCGAGTGTGCGCTGTTGTGCCGCAGCACAAATGCCATAATGTCGGCGACCTTCGAACAGCGAAGGGGTCACCGTCAGTAAAGTGAAGGAAACCAGAGGCATGCACATACACACATTTCGCTTATGCTATTTACTTTTTAAACAAAGATAACAAAGGAAGACACACGAAAGGTACTGTCATCAACCATACATCTCTAATGACTGATTCGACATAGCTCATTAAAGTCGAAATCACAACCTAATTTTGCGGCACGTAAAAGACAATAAAGTCCTAATTTACTTTCTTTTGTGGCCGTTGGCGTCCGGGCTTGCACGTGAACACTCGCTGGAGCCCCCGGAGGGTAGCCGGGGGAACGAATTGAAACCAGGGACCGGAGCATAGCCGGTGTGGGTTCTGTCCAGACGGAGTCACTGTGCGTTTTTCGCCCAAGCCAAGGTTCGACTGCCCCAAGCTCTAGGTCAGCTTCTTCGAAGTCTTGCTGCGCTCTCCCGAGATTCCTTCGGGGCCGACTGTAGGGGAGGAGCCTTTCCTCCTGCTGAGCCTGGGCGCACAGTGTTTATACTGAACTTTGCCCAGCACCGGGACCGTGGGGCCCGCGCAGGGGGCAACTGCATGTTCTGCTGTGCGATTCGGGAGGCCCGCTCACGGGGATGGCTTCGCATTCGCACTGTCTGGCGACCTCTTCTCTTGGCGCAAATTCACTTGGCTTTTAATTATTAAACGATGTCCATTTGAATATGCACAGTCATGACAGAAGGATGCTTGGAATCGTGGAGCCTTCGCCCGGCCGGCCCCGACAACTGACGTCAGTCGTTGCTCTCTCGCGCTTTTCAGCGACTCAGCCATTCCGGAGCAACATTCCTGAGCAGGATGGAGGGGAGAAACAATGGCGCTCCGGGTGTCGACTCTTCGACGCCGTGCAGATGTCACCTGTCTGGTGCTTTCTTGCCCAGGTGCAGCTTCAACGAGCAGCCGATTCCCCAAAAAGGTTCATCCCATGTGTCCATCACCAACCGTAGTCACCTGGCCATTGACCTTGGGAGGCAGAGGCGTGCTCCTCATTATGTTCCTGCCAGTGCTGCAGGATTGATGGAATCCTGGCCAACGCGTGGAGAGGAGGCAGTGGGGGTGGACAAGTGTTGTACACGTTCCTCTAAAACAAGAAGGAAAGCTCGTTCATCGTTCCTTCCCAATCTTTGAGCGATTTCCCGTTACAATTTCCTTCAATTCGAAAGGAACGCGTCCCAGTTGCATTCCGAACATTGGAACGTGTCGTTCATTAACGTTACATTTGTCTTTTTAATCCACATATAATGTCCGATACTCCTGAGTCGAAACAAAGTGAGCAATTTAAAGCTCACATCGGTCTACATATATTCTACAAATTTGACATCGCCGGAAGCAGGTTATATGTAGATAAAAGAAATCTAAAGAAACGCTCCTAGACGAATTTTTTTTAGAGAGCACTGGCCATAGTACAGACATGTCTAAACGCAATTTCGGTGCTTCTCTATTACAAGTGCAACGCATGTGGCACTTTCCACCTCGGTCTTGAAATTCGCAGTCACGATACTGCACTTCAGATAATCGAATAGAAATGTCCACACATGCACCAATGTAATTAAATTTCTTGCGCGAGAAACCGCATCGAAAGGAACAATACATAGGCGTTTAATGAGTTGTGATTCAATATTGCGGTGTTAGTAGAAAATAATGTCCTGGATACGCATTCGAAACTTTAAAGCCCCTTGTTTGCACTCAGGAAAAGTTGCATCTCAATGCTGGTGCCCGACAGACGAAGTTGCTTTCTCATCAGCACTTCGTTGGCAACGCTGAAGAGCCGTTCCATTGAAGCGCTTGAGGGTACTGCCGTGTTGTATACACAAATAGGAACAAAGTCAACATAGGTCGTAGGGGCGAGGGCAGGCTCAGCGGGAGCAACAAGAATGTAGCGATGGATGTACGCGTATCGTTTATTGCATGACAGAGATGTTCCCGGTGCGACGGCTGTCGAACTGAACAATAATGTAATTATAGACCGACAGCCGCGGCGATCACTCGCATGTTGACGGAATGCCTGACAAAACAAGCATCCAAGGCACCGGACATGTTCCACTGCGGCGCACGCGTCCCCTGCGTTGTTTGTCCTCCTCCCCGCCATCCGCGCAACTGGTATCAAAAGACAGATTTGTCGATAGCTGGCGGCGGCATGCAAGAGATACTAAAGGGACGATCGAGCCAGCCCCTATAGACCACGCGACAAGAAAAATACACGCAGGTACTGGGTCGAAGCATCACAGTCGGCGAGCGCGCGAACATAAAACCAATAAAACGTCGGAAGTGCATGCTGCACGCTTCAAGGCGCTCCCTCCCAAGGGGCAGAACCAAAGTGCAACTTGGATGCAATTAAAGTGAAAACCAGGATGCACCATAGTCACGTGACAAGCGACCGGTATATTTTCGCGCCTCACGCGGTCGCCCATCCGCCCTGCTCTGCGTGATGTGCTGCGTGCGCGCGCCTGTTCAATGCCGTGGAACGTTTACGGAGGGAACGCCGTTCCCTCAGCCGTTCCTACATAAACGTAACGAGTTACCGTTACAGTTCCAACGATCCTGAACGGTACGGTGGCGCTCCTTCGTTCCTCCCAAAAGGAACTGGTTCCTGGAGCGTCGTTCCTTGGAACGCCGTTCCGTACAACACTGGCCCGGTGGACCCCAACGTTACAATTTAATCCGGCGCACCGAGCAGCACCGGAGCCTGTTGACTGAGATCGAACGATGTAAATACGTGTATTCTTTTCTTTCTTCAACTCGTCGTGATGAATGCTCCGGGCACGAAACCCACTCGTCCCACCGGCTACGCTACTCGGGTCGCAACAGTGGCTCGCAGCTCATGGGATTGGCCTACGTCGGCTGCATTGAAGTGGTGAGTGCCACGTGTTTGCTCTTTTCGCCAGACTCATTAGCGCAGATAGTCGGTAGTGTAGTAGTCTGATTTTGGTAATTTTGGTTCGTAGACCAAGAAGTGGGTGGCTCGTGGACTAGATTACCTTATAAGGGAACCACTGTGAATTTCTGAAATGGTCAAGCTTAAAGTCCAAGAACTCCTCGGAATTTGTCAGGAGCTGAACATTGAAGTCGGCTCGCTAAGACAAAAAAAAGCTAATTTTGGAGCTTTTAGAAAAGGAGCAAGTGAGCTTAGAGGAGGCCGGGAGACCAGAGAAGCCCGTTTGGAAAAGGAAGAGAAAGAGGAACGCGATCGTTTAGCTCGAGAAGAAAGAGAGAAGCGAGTAAGGAGGGATCGCGAAAACAAAGAACATGAAATCCGATTGAAAGAAATCGAGCTTCGCATATTGGCGGGAAATCAAAATTCAGTGGCGGTGAATCAAAGATAAAGGATCTAATCCACACCTTCAGGGCAGGTGACGACATTGCAATGTACCTCATGCATTTTGAGCGGGAATGTGAGAATGAAGTTTTCGTTAGGGAGACTTGGTCACAAAAACTGATATGCCTACTACCGTGCGAACTTTTCGGTGTGATTGCAAGAATGAGAAAGGGGGACTCCGAAGTGTATGGCATGGTAAAAGCTGCATTGCTACGCAAATATCTTTTATCGACAGACGCCTTTCGCCAGCGCCTCAGCACTCAAAGAAGGGCAACGAATCTCATTCAGACTTTGCCTACCAGATTAGAGCCAACATCGAGGAGTGGTGAAAAAGCGCGCCAGTATATGGCAACCATGACAAGGTTATTGAGCTCATGGTACTTGAGCAGGTTTACCGGGGAATTCCCGAGGAGGTAAGACTTCGGGTGCAAGATAGGATGACAGACGTAGACACGAACAGAGCAGCAGAATAATAGAGAGCTGTGCTAGTTGGTAAGTATTAATTCTAAAAAGACAGGGTGTGCAAACACGGACACAAGAAAGAGGTGAGGACACCACAAACGGCGTTTGTGGTGTCCTGACTTCTTTCTTGTGTCCGTGTTTGCACACCCTGTCTTTTTAAAAGAGCAGCAGAGCTCGCCCAAGGTTACTGCTCGCGCCGTAGTATGCGCAGTACGCCGCCAACCTCGGAGAAACGCGAAAAAGCGGACAGCTGGTCAGGAAATTAGGGAAGCAAGACGTTTGCCCGTAGTAGCTTGAAACCCGAGAATTCCAAGTTATCAGACACACAACAAGGGAATGACAGTGAGCTCACTGTCCTTCGAAGGTGCCTGCTGACATTACGCATGCGTTAGAAGCGCGGAAGCCCGTTATTTGTTACAGCTGCGGTGAGAAAGGCCCCATGGCCTGGAGCTGTAAGAGGCAGGTAGCAGTTGCCACTATTCAGGGATCGGAGGACAGCCTGCAGCCCTTGAATCCTTAATTGAGGCAGCTTTCAGTGAACGGCCGAATGCGCAGAGTATTTGGGACTCGGCAGCCACAATGGATGTAGCGCATCCAAATTGCGTATCTCCCGAAGGCTATAGAGGAGAGTGCCCCTGGATTTGGCAAGTGGCAGAAAAGCAAAGTGTCTGCCTAACCATAGCGAGGATTGTAATCGAGGGCCCATTCGGTCAATCGCACACGGAGGAGGCAATTTCAACCAACCCAGGCAGCACACAACGTCGGGCCGATATTGGTTTTACGGCGGCTGTGCGCGGCCCCACCTCGGGCCAGCGTTGCCAGCCTGGCGCCGATATCGGTGCAGCCATTGACTTTCGCCGGCAGAATAGGGCCGATCTTGCCGCCTTTCAGCCGATGTCAGGCTTTCACCGGCAACATTGGGCCAAGTTTGCCGGCGTTCTGCCGTCTTGCCGCCGATATCGGCTTAGCCGATTTCCTTCACCGGCAACACTGGGCCGAGTTCGCCGGCGTTTTGCTGTTCTTCCGCCGATATCGGCTGAGCCGATGGCTTTCACCGGCAACATTGGGCCGAGTTAGCCGCCGTTTTTGCCGTACTTTCGCCGACATCGGCCGAGCCGATGGTTTTCACCGGCAACATCGGGCCGAGCATGCCGTCATTCTGCCGTGCTTCAGCTGACATCGGCGGAGCCTATGGCTTATCGACGATGTTGGAACTTTCTTGTCTCCCTTCAGAGAGTTATACATTCCCCTGTTGAGAACGTCCTCCTGCGTTGCGGCGCTCCAAAAGTCCTCGTCACCGACAGAGGTACGGCTTTTACGGCATATTTAACGCAAACCATCTTGAAATAGAGCCACACAAGTCACCGATGGACATCACCCGTAGGCGAATGGCCTCACCGAGCGGCTAAATGAAACCCTCGCCGACATGCTGGCTATGTACTGTGCGTCGAACACATGACATGGGACGCCATAATATCTTCCGCACATAACCTGAAGTTAACAAGGCAGTGTAAGAAACGGCGCACATATCACGCCGTTCAAAGTAGTTCACGGAGGCCCCTCAACGACGCTGGACGCCGTGTTGCCGGCCGTCAGTGACGAGAATAACCTCGACGCTGCGCTCTACCTTCAGCCCGCCGAAGAAGCCCGGCAGCTCACCCGCCTAGGATACAATCGTAATGCAATAGAGCATTAAGCGCTTGAATATTTGTAGCTTAAGCTGCAGAATGCCGCTACATGAATTGCTTTACTAGCACAAATAACAAAGTTCAAATATTGTACCGTGCTAATGCCGCACGTACGACTCGGGGCGCGAAGTATCGCCGACTGAATAGCTTGCATTCTCTTATTAGTTTCTGCTATGACAATGACTAACAACTATCACTAGCACAGTCACTTTTCTACCAAAAAAGGTGGTCTTTAGAAGAATAACTGACTCAAATTAGATGGCCACTTTGTTGACCAGCTGTTCAACGCTATCAAAAAATGTTGAAACGTTATAACACATACCATTAACTTCATGGGCCAAATTCGAAGTAGTTTTGTTTTGTAAATGTGTTTGCCACTGGTCGGCCGACTTGACTAATCTATCCAGCATCAAAATTCACCTAAACATTACCGCACGAATGCTTTTAGCGGAAGAAGTTTTATGTGAATAATAATTCTCTGCATAAATTGAGCCTGTCATCATATTTATAGCGCTATATCCTTTCAGCCGCTGAATGTGTGGCGCGAGCGCTCATATACTACACGGACAGTTTCCGATCTCTGTGTTTACACATATTTACTCACGCGCGTGTTTGGGTCAAGCGTAACAAGCGCATTTGCTTCAGTGATGTCACATAATTTTACTTTATGAAAATTATGTGACAACTAGCTCAGCAAGGCGTGTTGCTGAGCTAGTTGGTTCAATACTTGAGAAAAATAGGTATGGTGCAAAAAAGACCGGACGAAGTGAAGACACGTTTTCTCGTTTGAGTGTTTCCAAATCAACGAGCCCGCTGACCAACGTTAACGAGCTGACAAACACATGTTTGCCACGCGTTTGTCAGTTCGTATTTGCACTTCGTTGCCGTTCATTTTGTGACATACATATCTTTTTCAAGTAAAAATCTCGCTCAACGATTGCTTCCCACGTGCTTTCAGAAACAGTCGCATAAAATTATTATTATGGCACGTGAAATACGATAAAAAATGCGGCTCCAACGTGGTGTACGTTTTCATGTAGCGACATGTGGCAACAAGTGATGCATCGAAAATTCGACGAACGCCTTCCTCAAACGGCATGCCCATAGACATGCTGGGGGGATCGCACACCATTGTGGTAGGCTGAGCCGTGCTTTCAAGAAGGGAGAATTCGACTTTTTTTTCGTCTTCTTCAACCTCTACACCCCCCCCTCCCTCCCTTCCCCTCGTTCAGCGTCATTGTTGCGAAACTCGCTTGACCAGGCAGGGTAGGGTGGCCGTCCCGACGGAGGGACAATCGTAGCTGCGGGAGCAGGTTTTTTTTACTCCGACCAGCAGAATTCTTCAAGAAGTGCGGTGTGTGGACATGTGTGGTGGAAAGTCAAAATCGTGCACGAGACGGATACGCGGCAGGATTCCGGCATTGTTTTCGGCAGAGATCACCGCAGCGAGAAACCAGTGGCCCCCTGCTTCCACGTTGAACTCGCTCACCTCATATAAGGCCACGTGTTCACTACTGTTACGTGTCATCAGATTTTTGTTCTCTTCTTATCGCGTATTTTCTATTTACCATCGTGTTTTGCGTATTCTGATAAGGTGCGCTTGCATTTTTGATTTTCTCGTGTTTTTAGCAATCCAACAGGCACACGTGAGTGGTTTTTATGCACGATTCCTTTCTGTTACACTCTTACGTTTAGATTAGGAATGCGTGCGTGTCTATCTTGTTTAGATGTAGAGTTCATTGGATCTTGTGGTACCGCTCGCAATGTTTTTCGCGTCTCGTGCAGTTTATCCATCTTTTTGGCCCTTAAGTTATCACTGAAAAAATTGCAATTTCCGCTTAAAGGATAACGCTAATTTAATTGCCAGTCATGTGTTGCGAATGCCTACCGTTCCTTGGTGAGTTTAATAAAGGTCGGGGGGGGGGGGTGCTCCTCTGCTCCTAATTAGCTCACGCGTTGCACAATCTTCTAGTCTAGTTGCCACTCTTAATCTCGCTTTTCCCGCAAGCCGCCTAACATTATCTTTCTTTTTTTCGGGTCCGTCTTTAATCCTATTTTGATGCTGCTTTCGTTTACATCTCCAGAATTTTTTTCGTGATTCGGCACCGTCGTTACTGAAAAGCGCGATATCGTCCGCAAAACGCAAGTAGCTAAGATATTCTTCGTTAATCCTTATTCCTATTTTTGCGCGTTCTAGTTCTTTCAATATTTATAGTGAATGTACCGCGCGTAACGTTGATGAGATTGTAACTCTTCGCATAGGCGTGCGCACAGGGGGGCAGGGGGGCAGCCGGCCCCCGTAGTCACCTAAGAAGAGGTGGGCGCAAGGTCTGCCAAACACATTGACTTAATAGGGAGGGGGGGGGCGCCGCGATTAACCTTCGCTTCCCCCCCCCCCTCTGAAGGGGAACCCTGCTCACGCCTATGATTTTGCGCCTGACCCCATTCTCGATTAGGATTGTCCTGCTTTTTTTGAGGAATACGGTGGCTGTGGGGTTGTTTTAGATGTTGGCTACGGTATCTATAAATGCTTAGATATTCCTTTATGGCATAATTATTCCGGAACTGCTGGCGTGTGCTCATACCTGTGAATAAATTTGCGTTTATCACCTTGCAAATGTGTTGCTCCTTAATTTCTCAGACGCATGCGTAGTTGGTGCAGCAGGCCTTTCATCAATTTAGTTGTGTTAGAGACAATATTAACTTTCGTTCTCGGCCTTGCACGGTTCGGCAGAATAGTGGGTCTTAATCGCACACTAAGACATCAGTGGAGCAGTCGTTCTAATTAGGCAGCATTTTTCGAATATGGCACCAATGGTAGTCGATGAATGCCGTTGGGCCGCGAATAGTCTATACTTGCGCTGCTGATTTACAGTACAGTAACTACAGTAATACCGAGCTGCCGTGGTCGGCACGCAGCCATTTTACTTTATAACACGTGTATCAGCCTGCCTGATCAAGTTACTTTACGCATCGAGCAACTACCGCCGGTGTCCCCATATAAACTAGGTGCAGACCACGACGGTACAGTACTACCGTACTTAACGCATGGTAAGCCACCACTGCTAAAACATAATAACGGGTGTAAACGGTCACGCCGGCGGCTACCCGACGTCGGCGGGGCCGACACCACGCCAGCATCGGTAGCATACATAGGCCCAATGACGGCTTGCCATCATCGGCTGAATAACAGCAGGCCCGTCTCGGACCGACGCTGGCTAGCCCACGTCGGCCCTAAGCCGGCAAGCTCGCATCGGCCCAACGGCGGCTAGCCCACGTCGGCCCGAAGCCGGCAAGCCCGCATCGGCCTAACGGCGGCTAGGCAACGTCGTGCCGATGCGGGTGAAAGTAGCGCGAGCGTGATTTGCCGACGTGGGGCCAATATTGCTGTCGTCAGTTGCCGACGTTGGGCCAAGATCGGTCCAATGGCGGCGTGCTGCCTGGGAACCTTCCGAGAAATTCCCTTATTTATTTTCAAATAAGTCGGAGGAAATGCTAAAGAAACGTGGAGAATCATTTGCCACTGATGTAGATTTCATGACACTTATCCCGTTCGAAGGCGTGCGAGCTGACGCAACAGCTGAGCAGCGCACCACTTGAAGAGCAGACGCCCGAGAGGTGAATAGGAAAACCTGAGGCAGGTGCGACGGGGAACGAATCGGTCATGCGGGTTGCCGAAAAAGAAACGGAGGCTATGGTCGACCAAAAGCGAGGAGCTCTCGGTAACGCGCGAAAGTGAAGACATAATCACGGGCTCAGTGTTAACACCCGCGTCCACTAGCAGGTGTCGGCTGGCCGGAACCGACCGGACAACGCTAGTGGCGATCAAAAGGCGGATCTCGCACTCTCTATGCTGCTAGATGCCATAAATAAAGAAGGTATCGCTAGAATGAACGTTTCGTTCTACACCCAAAACGAGGTGTTGCATCGCAGGTATGAGAACGCTAAAGGGCGGGTCTACAACCAATTGGTAGTTCCACTAGATTACCGGGGGCACCTTCTCGACCTGGCCCACAGCAACACTTGCGCGGGCCACTTAGGTATAAAGAAGACAAAAGCTAAGCTTGCTCAGGAGTTCTACTGACCCGGGTGCTGGAAGGATGTAGAGGTGTTTGTCCATGAATGCGACACTTGTCAGCAGATAGCTAAATCAACGGACAAGTGGAAGGCGCCAATGAAGTTAGAGCCAGTAATCACAGAGCCCTTCCGACGGTTCATGATTGACATGTGGGCCCTCTGCCCCCATCGAAATCAAGATATCGGTACGTCCTGACCGCTCTGTGTGTGCCACCAAGTTCAAGACTTCAAGACTTTCAAGACTTTATTGAGGTTGTTTACGATACCGTTCATGTAAATTCACAACACTGATTAGACCCATAGCCATAGGCTAGTAGGGGATCTAACGGAAAAATTATATAACCACAATAACAACTTGTGAAACAAAGCTTTCAGTGCAGTTCACGGAGGCAACTGCACTGAAAGAGTTGAGTTCTGCATGCGTAGTGAAATGCATTGTTGTCTATTTTTTCTGGAGTGGAATTTCCCTCTGAGATACAGTGGGACAACGGCAGCGTACTTACAAGCTGCCTTAAGACTACGTTCTTAGAACTTTGTGGCACAAAGGTCGCGCATAGCTCTATTCACCACGCACAGCGAACCCTGTGGAGCGCATGCACTCGGTTACTAAACGCGTTGTGCGTGCTCTATGCTTTGGGCATAAAGGTGACTGGGAGGGGTGTATACCAGCAGCGATGTTCTCTCTGAAGTCGGTCCCATACGAGAGTACGGGCTTTAGTCCGGCTGACCTTATCTATGGCAGGAACTTGAGAGGTTCGCTACACTTGATCCGAGAGTCATGGACTGGATACGGGGAGGACCCCTATGTTTTTTCCTACGTACTGGATTTGTTGGGACGGCTGAAAAAAACACGCTAAGTGGTGGAGAGCAGCATGCGCGCAGCACAGGCACTTTCCAAGGGCCGTTACGATTAGTCGTCTCGGAAGTGGGTCCTTAAAGTAGTCGATGAGGTAATGCTGTTGTGCCGTTCCAGAAAAAACAAGCTGGATGTACAGTGCGAGGGGCCAGCGACAGTAATATCAGTGCTTTCGGTAAAGTGGGGCCTGAAATGCCACAAAGCATGCCACAGTAACATCATGATACCCTACATGCGACGTAAAGCACGGGTAAATTTTGCACTCAATATTCCTGAAGATGAGGGCGTGGAAATCCTTTGTCTTTCCGATAGCAAGGTTAGCAGTACAGTGTCACGTACGGTAGACACAGAGAATACTCTAGTGAGGATCAAAAGGCAGATTTAGAGTGATTGGTGCGGGAATTTGCTACCGTTTTCTCCGAGAAGCCAGGCAAAATGGAGATGAGTACATTGAACTGACAGTTAACGAACCGGTCTGCTGCAAACCATATCGGGTGTCACCTAGGCAGCGAGAGATGCTGGAGGCCGAAATTCGCCGCATTATCGACCTAGGTGTTATCATTGAGGCAGACAGTGAGTTCACATAGCCTTTGGTTTTAATAGAACTTTTTGTTGGGCTAGTTGGTACATGCTTACTGAAAAACCAAAAAGACGCGTACCATCAAGGAAAAAGTAAGGACAGGACAGAAAGGGCGTCACACTTGACACGCAAACAGTCTTGAAGGAAGCGGTCGATCGGTCGGTCGGTCGGTCGGTCGGTTGGTTGGTACTTTGGCGCAACCCACTCCGGGGGATAGGCCATGAAGCGGACGGCGCCTTGCTTAGGAAACTAATTCACTTACTGAAGGAAAAAGTTGAAAATGAAATGTTTAACCTTTACATATTAACTCCCAAGATTTAAAAAAAAACGAAAAAAAAAACGCCTATATGGAAACAACAACAACAATAATAAAACGAATATATACAGTTGCATCGAAGACAACTGAATTCAGCTACACATAACGTTCAAGTCTTTTAGATTCTGGTAAAAAATTAGAGACAGCGTTGAAAACGTTCCTGTGGCTAAAACCAAATATCGTTGCCCCAAATGAAAGAATCACCGGAAGTGACAAATTCAAGCCCAATTTCCGTAGGGGTTCTTCTAGTAGTCTTTTCCTCTGTGTTTTAAATCTTCGGCACGTCAAAAAGAAGTTCTCCAGAGATTCCCTCTCATTACAGTGAATGCATAACGGTGACTGAGCCAGACCCGACCTGTGAAGCTAAAAGTTCAGTGGTGGGACTCGACAACGTAGCCTTGTAATTAGTATTTCTTCCTCCGTAGATGAACACCATCTACTCTTCCAAGGAAGCTTTAGCTGTGGGAAATCTGGTAAAAACAAAGGAGATTTATCGAAGTTATTGGCCGTGGTACGCTTTTCAAATCTCGCTGCTGTGACATACGCTGACGTGGGCAATACAGACAAAATAGGGCGATCATGGGATGATATTGCCAGTGAATCCGCATATTCATTGAGTGCTAGACCTCTATGGCCTGGTACCCACACTAATCGAACCAGCTGCACATGTCTGGGAATCAGCGAATAGAATGTCTGTAAAGTACTCGATAAATTAGGTGCACTTAAGGCAGAACAGACATAGCGGCAGTCTGTTAGAACAAGCACTGCTGATAGACACTGGGGCAGTGTACTGAATGCTAGGATTATTGCCAGCAATTCAGCCTGGTAAATAGGGGTGAATTCCGGTAACCGAATCGAGAATGACCAGTCTAGAAAGAATGATACAATTCCCACACCTGCCTTTTCTTCACAAACGGAAGCATCAGTCGCTATCACAGTGTTTATTTCTAGATTGGCCAAATGACCTTCCAAAATACAATTTAGATATTGATATGGTAAATTTTTCGCGTCCTTGGGATATATATCATCAAATTCAATCCTAATTGTTTCTACAGTGCTGAGTATATGCACTTCCCCGGCTGTTCTTATTCTGCTCTTCGTCCTTCTCCTCTTTGCGCTAGCTGTGCATTCGCCCATGCCCGAGCGCTGTCTTCATTACAACACATTGTGTTTTTGGGCTTACGCTCTTTAGATATCCGCAGTCAGATTAATCTTTTGTAGCATCTCGGGTCTCGCGATGAGAGTGGCGTGCAGGTGGCGCTTGTCGCATTGTGTGTGGCTGAAAAGGTCGTTTCTGGGAGTTGACCTGTCCTTGGAGAAGCCTTCCAGTTTGAGAAAGCCCTCCGGGAAATCAGGAGTACATCGTGGACATCACCAGTACATCGTGGACATCGATACAGCCACGGAACAACTCGACCTCCCGATGTCTCATCTGGCGGTGGGGGTGCTGTTGTGCCGCAGCAGAAATGCCACAATGTAACCGACCTTCGGACAGCGAAGGATACTGGGAATCGTGGAGTCTTCGCCCTGCCAGCCCCGAGAGCTGACACCACTCGTCGTTCTCTCGCGCTTTTCAGCGACTGAGACATTCCAGAGCAACATTCCTGAGCGGGGTGCAGGGGAGAAACAATGGCGCTCCGCGCACCTGCGGTGTCGACTCCACGACACCGTGCAGATGTCACCTGTCTGGCCCTTTCTTCTCCAGCTGCGTCTTCAACGAGCAGCCGATTCCCTAAAATGGGTCATCCCGGGTGTCCATCACCAACCGTGGTCAACTGACCATTGACCTTGACGGGGTGCACTATACGTGTGATGGTATAACAACCGGCACTCGTTGTGCAGCTTAGGCGGACGCACTAAGTCTCATAAAACATTTTCATATCTATGACGCAGTTCTTGTAGTTCACGACAGAAGAAATGTTCTTTCTGCTCGTCCTCATGTTGAATAAATAACGCTATAAGCGATCCGCGGCCCCTCGCCGGAACGTTGCTAGAGCGTTTCTTGCTCACGATTCAGGAGGCGTACAACGGCGGCGTACTGGCAGTGGCCCTCGGTGCGCGGTGCACAGACCGCTCAAATACTTGGTTGCTGCAACAATAGCTCCGCGTTTATATGCTTGAGTTCCGCATCAACAGATGGCACTACCAACCCAGCCGTTCACGTTTACCTCTCCAGTATCACACGGAAATTAGAGAACGGTAAGAAATTTGCGGACAAACTGAAGGTCTCCAGTAACGAAGCCAGGCGTTTGACGACAAACGCGTAGCTGGGATACTGCCACAAAAGTGCGCGTACACGAAGCGCGCGCCGCCGAGAGCCAGAGTCAACTTACAACTGCCGCCCACGAGATCTCGCCAAGCACAGAGCCTGCGTGCTTCAAACCGCGCAGACGCAGAACAGCTAGACCAATCCCGAATTCGCGACATGACTCCACCGCAACGCCAGCGTGCCCGAGACGGCCGTCAGCAACCGACGCCACGAGAGGATGCCAGGTTTTCGTGTTTTCCCATCTACTGGGAACGGGTCACTAAGATCGAAAGCTCTCGAACCCAGGCGAAAGCTAGCATAAGCGTGCAGAGGCGAAGGATCCAGATGACCAGCGCGACAGTAACAGAATCCCCGCGCTACAGTCAACAAATGTCAAGCAGAATTGCTTCGCACCGTGGACTGCTCAATGGGAACAAGCGCATCATGAAAATCATGATACACATGTCATGAACAGCGTGATTTACATTCCACGGCCTTGGGGCTCTTGCGGTCGTTCCGTGAATTTCATATATACCAAAGCTGGTATTGCGTGACAAGAGTTCATGACGAACACAATGACAGGTCCTAACGTGCAAATCATGACACGGATGTCATGTGCAGCATGATTTACATGACATGTTCTCGGGGCGCTAGCTGCCGTTTAAATGAATGGATATATAATAAAACTAGTAGGACGAGACATTTCTGTATGAAGAACATAACTGACACGTGGTAACTTGAAAATCATGAAAATCATGACATGTATGACATGATTTACATCCCACGCTCATGGCGCACTTGTGGCCGTTTCGCTAGATTGATGTACACCAAAATTGGTCTTGCGCGCTTTGACAGTGTGAAGAACATGAATTACAGGTGGTAACATGAAAATCATGACATGCATGTCAAGTATGTCATGATTTACATGCCACGCTCATGGTGCATTCGCGGCCGTTTCGCTAGCTTGATATACGCCAAAATTGGTATTGCGGGACCCGATTCTATGACGAACATAAGTTACAGGTGTTAAAATGAAAACCATGCCGCATGTCATGTATGGCATGATGTACATGCCACACTCATGGTGCACTCGCGGTCATTTCTCTCGTTTGATACACACCAAAATTGGTGTTGCTCGACGTGGCTGTATGACGAACATAAGTGACCAGTCCTAACATGCGAATCATGTTATATGCATGTCATGTACGGTATGATTTACATGACACTGTCATGATGCGCTTCCGGCCGTTTTGTTAACTGGATATATACCGAGAGGTGTATGGCATGACACGAGTGCTTGATGAACATAAATGAAAGGTCATGCATTGTATATACCAGAAGATACGTTTCATAAGCATGGTATATACCAGGTTGCGTATACATACGTGCATGCCGTATATGGTGAACTAGATGCCATGCCGTGAATGATTTCATTTGGCTCAAAGACAAACAAGACGATGTATGCAGCTCTTTGCTGCTGCTTCTTTTGACTTCTTGAACATGCCGCTAGTCCATGTGCTTGTAGCGGTAGTTGATGTTAACCCACCTGAGAATTTTCTTGATGCAACCAGCCAAGTGTGCATGCACATGTAATGGTTGTAATTGCCTGAATTAAGAATATGCGTTTTTTTGTGTGCGCGTGTTTTCTATGAACTATTGGCTCTGACTCGGTCTTTTGGACCACAACCGGCGTTCCTTGGAATTAGCCCGGCGACTGCATCCCTCCAATTCACTTGGTGGGACACATATGCTATGCACGGAAAAAAGTCGGTACATTGCGGAAGAAAAGTGATCAATTGAAAAGTCGTTGCACACACACACATACAAAACCTACAAGCCGAGTTCTCCGATCACCGAGTCGCCTGAACACGCTCGTTTTGTATCATCTTTCCCGCACAGAGGCCCCACAAAATACGCTGCAGAAACTCCGCTGTAGTTGTCGAAGTATGCGTATGCATTGTACCACTCGCTCATCTCCGCAGTTTTTGATGCAGGTGCTGTTCTGTTATAATACAAATTGTTGGGGTTTCCCGTCTCAAAACCACGATATGATTATGAGAAAAGCGGTAGGGGAGGGCTCCGGAAATTTTGATCGCATGGGGTCTTTAACGTGCGCATAAATCTGAGTACACGGGCCTCTAGCATTTTCGCCTCCATGAGAATGCGGCCGCCGCGGCCGGGATTCGATCCCGCGACCTGCGAGTCAGCAGTGGAACACCTTATAGGGACACTAAGGCAAATATTATGTCGACGTTGATTGTTGAAATAACGGTCCACAAACTCGTAGTGCTACTATTGGGCCAAGGAAGTGCTTATTTTGAAATAAAATCGCGTTTTAGTGGTCCACATCACGTTAGCGCACTTGAAATCACCAGCCTGAAAGCGGTGTTTCTCACGTCACTGCTGCCGTGCCCAACGTTGCCCGCCTTTACTGCTCGGCGGCGTGCACTGGCGGCGTGCGCCATTCGGGCATCCGGCAACATCACATGCATGCAGCATTTTGTCGAACTTTCTGTCAGAGCGACTTTCACGAGCGCGCAGAACACACGCGGCCGTACGCGATACCGAAAAAAAGAGAATTGAATGACTCTGCTACCACTGAGACGCGACCGCGTGAACCAAGCAGGGTGCCGGGCGAAGCGGAACCCTGCTTTGAACCAAGCGCGCCGTTCACGGAACCTTTGAATTAAGCGCGCCGTTCCCCATGGCAACGCCAAAGACGTTCTTTTTCCCATGAATCAAACAGAAACGAACAAGCAGCATTTTATTACGTCTCTTGATGCACGGAAGGTTCTTTTTTTATTGCAGCTAGTTTGATTACTAGTGATTAATTGTAGTCGAACTCTCTCACGTCATCGGGATCGTTTCCAAAATGTCCCGCTCGTGGCGCTCATCGTGTGATACATTTAGCTTAATTTCTCGGTAAGTAGGGCACTGCTGTTGATAATATTGCCGTTTTAGACGTTGTCATACATTGAGCTTTCACTCTGACATAAATTGTTATTTGCCTTTAGTGTCCCTTTAACCACTAGACCACCGTGGCGGGTCGTGCTGTTTTGTTGTTGTTGTCTTCGTTTTGTTTGATTGAACGACGAGACCTGTCTGTGGAGAAGAGGAAGTGGTAGAATACGTAAGCACACTCCTCTGTGCCTGTAGTTGTCCGTGTCCTTGAACTATAGTCGGTATTCCCGCCTTCGTCCATGGTAGGACCCTAAGAACGCTACCGAACGGTATCGTTCTTTGCATGCAACACCAGGCGTCCTTGGTCGCTATTATCGTCAAAAAACATTCTTATATAGGCATAACCCTGCGCATTAAGAATTGACGTGAAAGGTCCGAGTGAGTAAAGGTGTGGGGCAGCATTCGCGCCCCCCTCCGCCTTGCGCACACCTATGGTTCGAGGTCTGGCCTCCAGGGAAAAGAATAGCATCAAATGTACAGGTAGCTGATTGACCAGGACCTGAGTAACATATTTCAGAAGTCATTATACACTAGAACGGTTCGAATAAGAACGAATGCCAGCCATCTGTAACCTTGGTCTTATTTTACCGAAGGCAAAGATAAATTGCGAACAAAAGACTTGCGCAAATTCACCCCCTGCTTTGTCTACCAGCCCCCTCCCCTCTCCTTTCAACACACCGAAGGACTCTGGTTGGACTCACAAAAAGCGCCTGCGCTGGAATTGTTCTTAATGAGCATGTGCGCTAGAGAATCCTGATGCATGACATATTATTAGCGGAGGCCACCTCTCAACGGTAACATTGCACCTACGAGCGAAACGCTTTGTGAATTCGCTCCTAGTTTTTTTAACACACCCGAAACGAGTAGCAAACATTTTCTTCGTGAAAGAGGTAATTCCCGACAATCCTGATGTTGCACTTATTAGGAAATGCGGGAGAAATATGGCGAACAGCGTTTACGAATGAAAGGACTTGTCGAATTAACTCGTCTTCTTGAATTAACTCGTCTTCTTGTATATGTATACTATCTGTTTCCTTATGGCACGATTAAACGAACCTCCGATCAGCCGTTATTTCATATTCACAGTGAGCGTAAGTATATACACCCCAGATTGGAAAGAACGTGCCCCTTCAAGCAGGGACACTTTTCTACAAGAAAAAAAATGGCGAAGCTTGCACTTGTGGGATGCCGTGTCGATGGAAGGACGCATCCCAACATAAAACATAACGACTGTTTATTAACGTAGTAGTAGCAGCGGGGCGAGCATAGCGACGCTGCGCTTAGTCGGGTGGCGAAGGAATGATAACCTCCGAGCTTAGCAGCTCGGGTTTATAACCGCCGTCGGTGACGTAAGCCTCCGGTGACGCTGCGGTGGCGCTGTCCCTTATCGGCGGCGTGGTGCAGCATGCGGCCATGTCACGCCGAGCTGGCTAATGACGAGGCGGTGTCTGCGCCGGTTTGTGCGCAGTGTGTCGCCACATCACCCCCCCCCCCCCCCCCCCCGCGGAGTGCAGAGCCCTCAGGGTAGAAATCTGGGAGGCGTACCAGACGTCCAGAGCGTGTTGTGAAAGGAGCGGGGTGTGACGTCGGCGTCTGTGGATAGATGCCTGTGGATGGAGTGGCACTGCCCGGTTCGTTCGCAGCGATGTATGCGGGCTTGAGCCGGTCGATTGAGACGCGGACGTCGTTCCCGTTCAGGCGCAGAGTGAAGTTTTTGTCGTCGCGATGGACGACCAGGTAGGGTCCGCTGTAGGGTGGCTGGAAAGGCCTGCGGACGGTGTCGTCGCGGAGGAAAGCGTGTGTGCACGATGCTAGCTCCTTGAACACGAACGGTGTAGGCTTGCTGTGGTGGGCTGCAGGTGACGGGCGTAAGGCGGCGATGGTGCGACGGAGTCGGGCGACGAAGTCGGTGGGATCTGACGTCGTAGTACTGGATGGCGATGCAGCGAGAAATTCACCTGGGAGGCGGAGAGGTTCCCCGTAGACGAGCTCTGCTGGTGTAGCGTGGATGTCCGGCTTGAAGGTGGCGCGAAGACCAAGGATGACGGCTGGGATGGCCTCGAGCCAGGATCACGTCCGGGTCACCAGATGTGGGATGCCGTGTCGATGGAAGGACGCATCCCAACATAAAACATAACGACTGTTTATTAACGTAGTAGTAGCAGCGGGGCGAGCATAGCGACGCTGCGCTTAGTCGGGTGGCGAAGGAATGATAACCTCCGAGCTTAGCAGCTCGGGTTTATAACCGCCGTCGGTGACGTAAGCCTCCGGTGACGCTGTGGTGGCGCTGTCCCTTATCGGAGGCGTGGTGCAGCATGCGGCCATGTCACGCCGAGCTGGCTAATGACGAGGCGGTGTCTGCGCCGGTTTGTGCGCAGTGTGTCGCCACACACTGAGTCGCGCAAGGCTTGACGCAGCGAAACTGTACGATTTTGAAGTCTAATCTGGTTGCTTCTAGGTTGTTGCTAGGCTTTAGCTAGGTTAGTCACGACACGGATGTCCAAACTCGATAACCAAGCGCTCGGACCTCTCATAGATCTACGGGCACGTTGTCGTTGGCATAGGGCTTCCATCGGTTCGGGCTCTTCTCGCAGCCGCCGTTGCCTTTCCCGTTCCCTAGTGCGGCAGCTTACTATATCTTTCTCTCTCTCTTAGCGAACCAGTGGTGAGTGGTGAACCAGTGCCACATGTGTCACCACTGGTTCTTAGCGAACCAGTGGTGACACATGTGGCACATACGGTAAGCGGGTATGTGCCACAGGAGATTGACAGTTTATATCTTCCCAGGTATGGCGAGAACAGACATTGGTAATTTACGTGCGACAGCGTAAAGAAAAACTGACATCGGCAGCGTTGACCCGACGAATGGAAACAATAAAGATCAGAATCCCAACAGGAATCGAACCCAGGCATTCTGCGTGGCAGTCACGTATTCTACCACAGAGCCACACCACGTCTTGATACTGCTTTAGAAAAAGACCCTATGCAGGTTTAATGTCGTTGCAGCGTCAATTGTGGTTGCAGTGCTGGTTATCTAATTTTATAACAAACGAATAAACATTACGTATGTACACCTGTGATATAGGTGTCATGCCGGGTTAACATCAATTGTGGTTCCAGTGTTGGCTCCGCTTTCACAGAAGTTTAATAAATATTACATTTATTCCTATGATTCAGCAAGCTAAATACAAGCGTCGCTCGACCGCGGGGAATACGCTAATCAAAGTTACGTATGATATTCACATCATCGCACCGTAAAGTGCACTTTGTTTCGATAGTACTCACGTCCGTGCCCTAAAGTGAGTGCTGACGTTACGCCAGACCATAAGTTGCCCTTCAAACGCCAGTGTAGTCAACGTGCCTGATCAGGCCGCGATATGCACCCAGCTACTACTCTCACAAAAACACGTCGACCCACCTCCTAACGCTTGGCCCAAAGCCAAAACATGCAGCATAGACAACTACTCGCTGACTGCTTCGCATAACACCGATTCCCACAAGGTGTGGGATCTGCCGAATTTTTCATTCATATTCCTATATCTTTCTTCAAAACTAATTCGTCTATTCGCTTCTCGCTATTCAAGCGAACTCCAGTCTATATACCCTTGCACTAGCTGCCTCATTTGTGGTTTTTCTGTGGGCTCCAAATGCCAGTCGACCCACTGATCTTTGGCTCACTTTCGACCCCGGCGAGATCTGTATGAAGAAGACGAGCCCCTTTATAGCAAAGAACATCATCATCGCGGCTAGATTTTGGAGCCAAATTATGATGCGAGAATTCTCTATATCATTACCAGCTGCAAGAAATTATCAGGATTTGAATCACCTATTTAACCACGGAAAAGTACCTTATGTCGCACAAAAAAAAGTCTTGAAGTTGAAATTACTATGCGAGGCGGTCGTATACAATCATTAAATTTTTATTTACGCAGAGCTGCTTTGGCACACTTCTCGCTTAGTTCTTAATGTAGGGAAAGTAAAATAAAAGAACTTTTTGTGATCACTTGTGGAATTTTTACCGCATTAAGAAAGCGGACCCTAGAAACACCGGTCCGCGTACACGGATTAGATCTAACTCCTCCCAATTTACTATCCTTTTAGTCGGTTAGAACCTGGGGAAAAATGCAAGCTCCGCCCACCTAATTGCGGCGCGCCTGCCCTTCACCTGTTAACGACTGTCGTGCTATCTGGTTTCCGCTCGAACCATAACACACTTTTCTCGCCTAATGTAAATACTACGCATAATACGAGTTAAAGATTCGTCGTAGCTACCTGAAACATTAAGCTTGGCTGCGCAGCGATGTCAGAATCCCTGACGATAATTGCCAAGTCGTTCAAGTTTCCGACATAAAACCAGCGACACAAACGGGCGTCTGTCAGGGAAAGTCAACTATCAAAAGCGCTGAGGACTGCTTGACGTCACGAAAATGAGTGACCACTATTAGATGGGGCATTTATGCAAATTCTCTGTGGTAGGGACAGCGATGGCCGTGGGCGGAGCTGATATTTTAGGGGCGAAGCACTTTAGGGTCTCGGCGTGCATCGTCGTCTGCTCTCGGGACGGTCCATTTGCTTGAGCGCAATAGAGGACGCCACCGCCTCAGCGCTCGCCGTGTGGCTAGAGAGAGCGAACGGCGCGCGTTGACTATGGAAACGCTCTTTCTGCAATGAACGCTGAACTACCAGCTCGCGAGGAACGAGAACGCGCCCTCGCCCGCGAGAGACAAAGCCGACGCAGGCAGCGTCTGCTAGCGAGTTTCTTGATTTAACCGACTGCTCGCGCTGCACAACCGTTCACCGGCCACTCCGTATATATAGGCACTTGATCTTCCCCTGCAATGTAGTGTCCGTGGAAGATTTCTCTTCTGCGTAGTTTAACAATAAAGATTCGCAGCGTGCACGTTAACTAAAAGCGGACTGCGGGTCTCTGTGTATAATGTTTCGTCTGTCTCTCATTGCCCATAAGCAGTGATTTTGCTGTGGGAAACACCGGCGCACACTGCATGCTTCGCCCCTCCACAGGTTTCACGTTAGTGGAGCTGAAACGCCCTTCCCTACATGCTTCGCCCCTCGCAATTTTTTTCTTAGGTTGTAACCGACTATAGGTGTACTGACCCTTGAGCACAACGACGGGAAGTATACGCACGGCTGTTTGAGATTTTATAGCACAGTCAGTGAGATTTAGGTTCCAATCACGTAATCAACACTTCATCTTTTAACTGAAGCATTCTCCATAATATTTTTATTGACTTTTCAAATTGCTCATTATTTTAAAAGAGCCAATCGTGTGCCCCCCCCCCCTACTTTCCATGCATTTATACCAATATATATATATATATATATATATAATTATTCTAATTAAACAACAGCAATCACGTTTTCCTGTACTTTAAATATTTTCTTTTTATTGTTCCATTCTTGACCAATCTTACGGAGTGGGTGTGGGCCACCACACTAAGGATGTACACCTACATCTACGTTCAAGCACAGAACTGCATTTACGAACGTTAGCGCTGACACGACTACTCGTTTCTAAATTCCACGCACTGCCTCATACTCATTGTGACCCCACAGTGCTCTGTGTTGCATCATTTTCGCATTTCGTTTTGCTTTTATTTTCACATGATCTTGGTGGATGTTCGCGCCCGCCTCGCCAGCCGAATAGCACGCGGCGAGGCTATTTGGCTACGCACTCGAGCTTTCCGTTTCGTCAAAAAAAAAAAAAAACGATTGCTCAATTTTCCACTACGAAGTGTGAATGATGGATCATGGCTACCGAAACAAAACGGTTATTTGAGCTAGTTAGCATGTGTTCACCTTGGTAGAAAAGGCGCACTCGCAGACACAGACTAAGGAATGAAGAAACGTCTGTGTCTCCGTTTCTTCTTTCCTTAGGCAATGACTGCGAGTGCGCATTTTCCTTCAAGATGGCTACAGAACACGCAATTTAGAGCTTTCGTCTGAATGCGAAAATTAGCCACATGTCACGGAGAGATGCGAAAACATGAAAGGGGTACACTCCGCTCTCGCCTCCGCGCCAAACGTTTCATTTATCTCCGCCTTTCTTGTGGCATGCCCGTCACTCAGAACTATTATACTTGCGCTTGATATGAACGCACTGCGTATACATCGCAGCTTATAAGCAATCTGAGTAAGCAGTGTGCATTCCAGGCATTATCATTTTGCTGTCACATTCTGCTGGTCGCGTCCACTGGCGCGTACGTTGTCAAAACAGAAAGAAGGCAAATTTCAAAATGGGTTGCAGGATATATAAATAATGGTGAGCCCCTTTCGTTTCGCAGCTCGCGACACAGCTGGGGTTCGAGTAAGGTCCCCTATTTAACCCCGAAAAGTTGGGGTGGCGCCGCCTAGCGGGGGGCCTCGATGACGTCACGGCACGGACTCTTTCGACGCCCGCCGTGTCGCGTTATGTTATGACGCCACATGACGTTATGTGGCGTCATGATGACGTGACAAATTTTGGCGGTCTGTGATGTCATGTTGACGTCATCATGCGATGATGTTTTGCATCACTCGTGTTGACGCTGCCGACGCGAGACTCCGACGGTCAATTTTCGTGTTTGATGAGGAATCTAAGGCTCTCGCCTTAAAATATTCAATCTTATTACAGCGCGGTAAAGAATAGCTAGAACCAGCCAAAGGGGCCGAAATAACGGCGGGAAAGAGCTCCCTTTCTCCTTTTCCTGGCACCTATCACCGATTTTTCCTACTGTTTACCAAGCTGCGCTATCGGTGTCAAATGAAACACGAACAGGGTAGCGCGTTGCCCAAGCACTATATAAACTATAAAGTGCACACCATTCTGTCATCACCCCGCACTCCCGATTACGCAGTACTGCGTGATCGAAAGCATCAATGTGGCTCACGAGCGGCAAACCGCAGGAGAGTATCTACCCCTAATCATAAGGGTGCGAAGTGTACCACGCGCACCAATGCTGGCGTTTCGTTCGGAGCCGATAGTACGCATAACAAGTTTTAATGTGCATCTAACTCGCCCAATCTACGCTAGTTGTCCGCAATAACCCGCTGGTCGGTGAACTTATGAATTTTATTTTGTCCGCAAACGTTTTGTGTACACAGGCCCACATGACTGCAATTGGGAGCGGAGTGTGAATTTTCTTCAAATCAAGTCTGTTTACACAAAGCTAATTCATCGCGCTTCGCTTCCCAATCAGCGTAGACTCTCGTTAACGCGCTTGGCGGGACGTTTGCGCTTTCACGTAAGCTATTTCAACGCCATCCAGCCCAGTGAGTGACGCAACTAACTCGGGGGCATGATCGCGATGGCTGTGGGTATATATAGGATATGTTAAATATCAACGTTTCTTAACCTCCTGTAATGCTGGCAACCATCTATATAGAACTATCACTTGAAGGAAATACAGCTAGTAGTCGAGGAATGCCGTGCAACGCGAGCGAAGTATGACGAAAATGCTGCTGTTCTAGCCAGAGCCTAGCAGATGACAAAAGCCGCATCCCCCGTGTTTAGTCACCGGAGCGCCGATCGCAGCGCCACCATCGGTGGCGCATGACGTGAATACAGGAGGTGCATAGACGGCACTGTACCACAGTGTATACGCAGTAGAGTAAGGTTAAGTGCTGCATTTAGTCGTCAAAAGGGGGGGGGGGGTCAAGTCACCACTACGACGGCGGAGCAGTCCTGAAAAACTCATGCCGTAAACGTACGTGTACGCCCTGATTGGTTACTATACCAAATTGACGTGAACAGCGCGTGTAATACACAAAGGACGAGGAAACGACGAGGACTAGCGCTGACTTCCAACTGAAATTTATTAACACAAACATAGAAAAACGAGAACAAGTAGGCACACATGATCGCCGCTCATTTGAATTGCGCATGACGGCAGGCATGGAGAGGGAAACCAAGAACCAAAAAGAATTAATAAGCAAAAACCACGAAACCGCGAAAAGACGTCATTGAAGCTGCAGCCATCGCTAAAGGCAATTGTATCAGCAAACCTTCAATCGCCCTCACTGAAAAAGAAATAGATTACCTAAGTTCATCCGGCCAGATAACCTAGACATACTCCGGTTGCTTCTCCTGACGTCTTTTCGCGGTTTCGTAGTTTTTGCTAATTAATTCTTTTTGGTTCTTGGTTTCCCTCTCCATGCCTGCCGTCATGCGCAATTCAAATGAGCGGCGATCATGTGTGCCTACTTGTTCTCGTTTTTCTATGTTTGTGTTAATAAATTTCAGTTGGAAGTCAGCGCTAGTCCTCGTCGTTTCCTCGTCCTTTGTGTATTACACGCGCTGTTCACGTCAATATGGAATACCAACTAGCCCGGTCACACACGTTACTATACCAAAGTCAAGCTGTGAAATGCAGCTTTTTTCCCCTTCACACCTTACCACCTTACCACGTCTATGTGTGCTCCTATGTACTATTCGCCATGTGATTGAATAAACTCAACTGAACTCAACACCCGGGCAATTACCCCTGTAAGGGGTAACTGCCCGGGTGTTGAGTTCAGTTGAGTTACAGTTACACCCGGGTGTGAACTCCCGACGGCGAGTTCATTCAATTTAGCAAGGCATATTATTCTATAACATACTATGCAAACTATACTACAAGCATGCGGACATAGGTCGGCAAACTCACTCATGAGTCGACTCACTCAGATCGAGCCTTGAGCCTGAGATTGAGTGAGTCCGGGTGAGTAATATTTTGGTGAGTCTAAGTCCGGGTGAGTCCTCCAGAGAAAATTTTTAGCGAGTCTGAGTCCGAGTGAGCCCTAAGCGCAAAATATATTTCTTGAGTGAGTCTGAATGATCGCCACACTATTTTGCCCACTTATGGTTCTATATACGTAACTTCAGCATTAGTACAGGGCTGGGCAAAGATACTTTGAAATTGTATCGCGATACGATACAAGATACTCAGGGAAAAAGTATTGGAGATACAGATACAAGATACTGCCGCACTAAGTGTATCCGATACGATACTTGGCAATTGTATCTTAAGATACTTCGATACATTCTCAAATTTGTTATTATAGATCCATACAATGTAGCAGCAAACGCCTCTACACAAAGATGTGTCCTTGAAAATTTCTGAACTGTGACCTATTTGTTTCACTTGCATGAAATGTCTGTTAGTATCTCAAAAGTTTTGCCCTTCTTGCTCAAAGTACATTAGTTTCCTTCCAAAACAACTTATTGGGGCTTGTTTTAGCTTGTTCACAGGACAATTCTTTATACACTTCGCTGACAGCGGTTGTTGCTTGTCATTCTTGTAATTGATGGGAGTCGCTGCTCAACTTGCCGACCAGCTAGCGGGTTGCCATGTAATCACAATAACGTCAATAAGAAGCCTTCGCACGACGGCGCAAATACCGGTGTGGACTTTTACCTTGTCCGTAAAAGACAGTTTGCACAATACCGTATATCCGGTCAGGTGTACAGCAACAACAACTGTATAAGACGTTTTTTCTTCTTGGGGGGGGGGGGGGGGGGGGGGGGGGGGGGGGGGGCGCGGGGAACGCATGGTGTATACGGGGCTTGCGACCGTTCGCTAGCGGCCCGGCCGGCACACATGACCGTCTCCGTTCCATTTGTTTTTGTTTTCTAAATAAGTATGTTAGTGAGCTACACAGACATGACTGGTCTCAAGCATTTCTTTCGTGAGGAACACGTGGTCACCATGTGCTGAAACATAAGCGTGGAACAAAAACTCTATATTTCAATCCGCGTCCAGATTTCACTCGTTATGTACATCCGTATCGTTGTTTCTGGAATCAGGACTCAAAATCCCCTTCAGAAATGACGTATATATGAGATATGTCAAAGGCCTCCTTTCAAATGGCAACGTCATTTTGTTCAAACTCTCTCTGACCCCACCATCTTCACTGTCCCCGGGCCTTTGGAGCTAAATTTCGCGACTGCGACCCGCCGGCTATAAGCTGAGTTTGAGACCCCTGTTGTATATGCAGATGACGTAAACCTGCAATGAATTTCCATGTTCT
This sequence comes from Rhipicephalus sanguineus, assembly GCF_013339695.2. Lineage (NCBI taxonomy): Eukaryota > Metazoa > Arthropoda > Arachnida > Ixodida > Ixodidae > Rhipicephalus > Rhipicephalus sanguineus. The sequence goes on from NC_051176.1 coordinate 57,242,285, forward strand.
ACTTAGCTGCTGGCGTAAGGGATTCTTTGTTGATATACTCACTAACGTGCAATTTTTTAGCAATTTTTCTTGAACGAGAGAACATGTGCAACACAGAAATGTCTCAGACGTATTGCGTAGCTGCACGAAGCATCGCAGGACACCGCCGCTATTCGCGCTATTGCCGCTTATAGCGCCCTTTACGTAGCGATTAGTAATAAAAAAAATATTAAAGAAGGCCTAAAACCGGAAAACAAATATAAGTAAAATAGAGAGGTGGTTGTTTATCAAACATTCACATTGAATGAGTACAGACAGCGCCCTTAACAGCTATGATCACGAAGTATCGTCAACTTACCTGTTGAGACCAGGCCCGTAGCCAAAAATTTTTTCAGTCAGTCAGTCAGTCAGTCAATGAACTTTATTTATAAATTGTCCTGAGGAGCCGATTCCCCTCAAGAGGGAGGGTCGGCTGCGGGCCGCGCCCACGTGGGGACAGGAAGAGCGAGCCCCTCCGCGGGTGGGTGTGGGGGGGGGGGGGGGGGGAAGGGCACTTGCTGAAAACCTTGACTATTTGAGAAAAACCCCTATTTTCATTATTTATTTTTGGTATAACCACCTACTTCACCAAAATTACGGGGGGGGGGGAGTGGCCCGGGCCACTCCCCCACCCCCAACCCAGCCCTTAGCCCTGAGCCCCCGGCTAAGGGCTTGGTTGAGACAATGTGAAATTCAGTGCCTATGGAAAATTGCCTGAAACGGCTCGGGACGCTCATGAGTAAAACGGAGCATTCAGTAAAACAACGTTTCTCGAATCCCCTTCCTAACATCTTTAAGATGGCTCTTCCATTTTTATAATGCAAACTCAATTTCGCTATTTTCTTAATCGGTAAGTAGAATATTTTGTACTTTATACTCAAGGCACGCCCACATAATAATATATTTGTTTTCAAAATCGCCTTGGCAACGTGTAAATGTGTAAACAGTAGCAGAAATAAAGCAGACAGTTAGAAGAATAAAAGCAGCAATCTTTTTTTGAGAGCGCGTTACAAAAGACATACTGCAGTGACCAGACCGGAAAAACAGTGCAGAGACCTAGGTAATGTATGTGACGCAAAATTACAGCTAAGAAAGCACTTGTGCCTTGTGCTAATAATCAAATTATAATTTCATAAATTCATTGAATAAATGCAGATGGAAGTGAAAAATACCGTACGCCAAGACATTTTCTGTTAGGTAAACGCTTGCTCTATTAGATCTAGCATCAGTACCTGTGGTGCTAAAGTTGTTAGAATCTTATTTGCATATAAGTTAATTCATCGCATGCAAATCAAACTTATATCCTCGAGATCTTTTAAACCGCTAATATGTAAAATCCACGCGACGCAAAGCAACCCCATTCTTGCACGCATCACATTTCGTTACGGATCAAGACGCAAAAGAATCTGCAATAACGACACTGTAACAACATCAGAATTTGCGCGATAGACGCCGCACGCAGTGGAGTACGCGGCGCAGGACAGTGGTTATGAGCAAGTCTATAGCGGCATTGGAGCAACTAAAAAGAAAAGAAATCGAGAAAACAAAAGGTACGTGGGCTGGGCGTAGACGTCCGCGTGCTTGTCTTCCTGATCTACCCTCACTGGACGACTCTGGCGTAAAAATAACGTCACTGCCCTTAGACTTCTTCAGATCGCTTAGTGGCACCAGTACCAGCTTGAGAAGCGGAGTTTGGCCAGCGATTATTGTTTCGCACGGCTGTGTTGCGATAGAAGTATCTTGTATCTTAAAATACACGATACATTATCGAATGTATCGGAAATACAGATACAGATACTCGTCTTTCGAGACGTATCGCGATACAGATACAATATACCCAAAGTGTATCTAAGATAGTATCTAAGATACATGTATCTTCGATACTGCCCAGCACTGATGCATTACTATCAGCCTTACGTTGGCTCACGTTTATACTCCCGCCGACGCACGCATACTTGAAAGCACTAGCGTTCATACGCCAGCTCAGTATTTGTTAATCAGAGGCGTCAGTTACGTAGAAGGGGGGGGGGGGCGTTGACCTCCCTCCCGCAAACTTTTACAGTAAGTTCTTGATAAAAATATCTCATGTGAGTCACCTCTTTCAATAAAAATGTCCTTACTGGATTGCAACCACTGATAACACATATCTGAAGGTACGACACCAAAAGGCGCCAAGTGGAGTACCAATTATGCGAAGTATTGGTGTTAAAGAGCATTGACACCATGGTCGAAAAAGTCAATTGTGCGCTAACGGACTCATGAGTCGACTCACTCAGACTGAGATAGAGCCGTGAGTCTGAGTGAGTCCGAGTGAGTAATGTTTTGGTGAGCTTGAGTCAGAGTGAGTGCGCCTGAGAAAAATTTCAGTGAGTCTGACTCCAAGTGAGTCCGGTTGAGGAAAATGTTGGTGAGTCTGAGCCCGAGTGAGCTCCTAGGGCAAAATATATTTCATGAGCGAGTCTGAGTGAGCTCCACATTTTTTGCCGACCTATGATACGGACTACTGTTTCAATAAACCGATCAGGTTAAATCAACCCGCAGCATCAAGCAGCCTTTACGCAGCAATAAGGCGCATAAAGCGTTCCCTTGCTGCGTTGCTGAAAATTTACACCAGCAGCGAATAGTGATATCCCTTGCAGCACCAAAACCATGGGCCTCGCCATATTTCGTCATGTGACATGATGATGATGATGATGAAACTGTGGCTTTCCCTTTGTATCGGGTGGTCGCAAAAAAATTTTGCATCTAGCCTTCAATTAGATATTAAAAGAAAATACAGAAAAAAAATAAAAAAAATACAGAAAAAAACGCGAGAAGAAAAACACTCAGAGAAGTGAGGTAGGGACCCGCTCCTAGTCCGGATCACTGGGTGCTTGTGTAAAAGTCAGAATGCGGTCCGCACTATCGTCTCTAACGTTCTTAGCGGCTCCGCGATCGGGCTGTTGGGTCAGCCACCACCACTGGCGTAGCCTCTCCTTGGTTGTCGTTACCACCATGTGGGGCGCCACGCTGTCGTGGGCCTCAAAGCCCAGCGCTTGTGCTAGGTTAGTGTCCTCTCGGTGGGCTGGCGACACTCCGACACATTGAGTGATCAAATGAATCGCGCTTTCTGCAGCCTCCCCATTCTCGATAAACAGTGCTTTTCACAATTGGGGATGTGTCGAAGCACTGTCCGTATATAAGGGTTCGGAGTGCTCCCGCTCGTGCTTCAAATAGGAGCCTACTCCCTGCGTCGTTGTCATAGAAGTTCTCCGTAGGTGGGAACGACTTGTGTGTACGGTAGAGCTCCAGGGTCGACTTGTCGAGCATGGCAGAGCGCCATTGTTCACATTCCGCCTCTCCTACGCGCTGTCGCCCTACGTTAGTCAGCTTTTGGGTGCCTGACGTGTGTATCGGCTGGGCCAGGAAGCCAAACTTGCGGCTCAGCGTGCGCACCCGAGACGTCCACGCAGTCTGTGTGCTCTTGAAACCCATGTAGCGGAAAACTCGGCGCGCCCACCGCTGGTCCTCCATTCGCCGAAGACGGCCCTCATAGGCCACCTTGCTGCTTCCCAGGCAGCACGCCGCCATTGGACCGATCTCGGCCCAACGTCGGCAAATGACGGCAGCAATATTGGCCCCACGTCGGCAAATCACGCTCGCGCTACTTTCACCCGCATCGGCCCGACGTCGGCTAGCCGCCTTTGGGCCGATGCGGGCTTGCCGGCTTCGGGCCGACGTGGGCTAGCCAGCGTCGGTCCGAGACGGGCCTGCCGTTATTCAGCCGATGATGGCAAGCCGTCATTGGGCCTATGTATGCTAGCCGATGCTGGCGCGGTGTCGGCCCCGCCGACGTCGGGTAGCCGCCGGCGTGACCGTTTACACCCGTTATTATGTTTTAGCAGTGGTGGCTTACCGTGCGTTAAGTACGGTAGTACTGTACCGTCGTGGTCGGCACGTAGCTAGTTTATATGGAGACACCGGCGGAAGTTGCTCGATGCGTAAAGTACCTTGATCAGGCAGGCTGATACATGTGTTATAAAGTAAAATGGCTGCGTGCCGACCACGGCAGTTCGGTATCACTGTGGTTACTGTACTGTAAGTCAGCAGCGCTAAAATAGACTATTCGCGGCCCAACGACATTCATCGACTACCGTTGGTGCCATATTCGAAAAATGCTTCCTAATTAGAACGACTGCTCCACTGATGTCTTAGTGTGCGATTAAGACCCACAATTCTGTCGAACCGTGCAAGGCCGAGAACGAAAGTCAATATTGTCTATAACACAACTAAAGTGATGAAAGGCCTGCTGCACCAACTACGCATGCGTCTGAGAAATTAAGGAGCAACACATTTGCAAGGTGATAAACACAAATTTATTCACAGATATGAACACACGCCAGCAGTTCCGGAATAATTATGCCATTAAGGAATATCTAAACATCTATAGATACCCTTTTGCGCGAGGATAGCAGACCAAGTAGTTCGTCCAGGTGCTCTGGCCGAAAGTGACGCTCCTCATTCCCGTGACGGCCGCATGGACCTTCCATTTACAATGGAGGAGCTTGAGGCGGCACTAGCCCTATGCAGGCGTTCTTCATCACCGGGGCCAGATGGTATATCATATCGAGCCCTGTGCAATCTGGGTGAGACTGCGCGGGGAGAGCTGCTACGTCTGTACAACGCATCCTGGCAAGAGGGCAGTGTTCCTGACGAATGGAAGACAAGTCGTTTGGTACCACTTCTGAAGCAAGGCAAGTCCCCACTTGAACTTGCCTCATACCGCCCTATCGCACTGGCCAGCTGCGTGGGAAAGATAATGGAACGGATGATCCTCAGCCGCCTCGAGTGGTATCTTGAACGTTACAAGGTTTATCCAAACTCCATGGCTGGCTTTCGACGTGATCGCTCATCTATTGATAATGTCATTGATCTCGTAACGTATGTCCAACAGCAGAAATCACGCAAGCGTTTGTCTGCAGCCTTGTTCCTAGATGTAAAAGGCGCATACGATAACGTGCTACACGAGGCCATTCTCGACGCCCTTGAGATGGTTGGCCTGGGTGGTCGAGTTTTTCGATGGATTGCTAGCTACCTGACAGCTAGATCTTTGTGTCAACCGACGACGGCCCAACCACACGACACTATACCTGCAGGGGCGTTCCTCAGGGCGGAGTACTAAGTCCTACTCTGTTCAATCTCGCTCTCATTGATCTTGCCGAATCCCTACCATGCACGATCGAGACATCTATATACGCAGACGACATATGTGTCTGGACATCAGCCGTCACACGCCTCCAGATACGAGCGAGGCTTCAAAAAGCTGCAAGTGTGACAGCGAGCTATCTCGGGAAGCAAGGCCTTCAAATATCCCCGGAAAAATGTGCATTAGTGGCCTTCACACGTAAACCAATGACGCACTATGCCATTTCTATCGAAGGACGGACCATTGCTTATGCCCGAAACCACAAATTTCTGGGTATAATCATAGATAGAGACCTCCGTTGGAGCCCGCATGTGTCTTACATGAAACAGCGCCTGACAGCAATCTCCCAGCTGTTCAAGTTCCTGAGTGGAAAAACCTGGGGGATGTCGGTCGACGCAATGCTGGAACTGTACAGATCACTATTTCTCGGTTTTTTGAGATATAGTCTGCCTGTATTGACTAATACATGCAAGACAAATATTCGCACTCTGCAGGCTGTACAAGCTCAGGCTCTCAGAGTTTGCCTTGGCTTGCCAAAATGCGCGTCGACTGAAGCGACTATTTCCATCGCACGGGACCACCCTATGCAAACACACATTGCGGTTGAAGCCTTGAGAGCTCATATTAGGCATTTTTCCCGGGCCGATTGCCACCACCTTGCAACATTGCCTTCAGAAAGACCACGGGCATCGTATTGTGCAACGATTGCGAACCATTCTGCCCACCTTCCGTCAGGCTTCAGCCCCGCATCTAAGCCAGCGATACCTCCTTGGTGCTTCATTAAACCTGAAGTGCACCTCAACGTCCCGGGAATCAGAAAAAAATCTGAGCTCTCATCTCCAGTGCTGAAACAGCTGTCTCTGATTCTTTTACACGACAAGTACGCAGATCATGTGCATGTTTATACTGATGGGTCAACTACCCCCCAGTGTTCGTCCGGAGCAGTGGTCGTCCCAGCGAAAGCTATCAGCGTCACTTTCAAGACAGACTACCCAACGACATCAACAGCAGCAGAACTTGCCGCTCTTCGCGCTGCACTTTGTGTAGTCAACCGTGAACAGCCCCAACGATGGTCAGTCTTCTGCGATTCGAAGGCAGCCCTACAATCTTTGCTATCAGCCCTGCGACACGGACCATACGAGCAGTTGGTCTTCGAGGTTAGATATCTCCTCCATACTTCGTTAGAGAAAGGACACCACGTGACATTTCAGTGGCTGCCAAGTCACTGCGGCCTGATAGGCAATGAACACGCGACAATGCTGCTCGATCAGCTCTTCAAGGTGACAGGATCGAGACGATACCCCTATCAAGGACCGATGCTGCTAGCCAACTTCGAGTGGCTGCACAAGAAATGACTTCCTCCACTTATAACACAGTAAGCAGACTGCACAACCACCACCGCCACTGCCCGACCAATCTGCGTCTTCAGACACCTACGGGACTACGCCGAAATGATGCCACTCTGCTTTGCCGTTTATGGCTAAGAGTGGCTTTCACAAAGTCATTCTCCTTTCGAATCCAAATGGCTGACAACCCGTTTTGTGACAACTGTGGTAGCGAGGAGACACTACAGCACATCTTCTGCGACTGTCCTCGCTACAATGCGCAGAGGAAATCCTCGCCGTCGCTCTTGCTCGCATAGATCCCAGACCGATGACGGCAGGAACCATTCTGGAATGTCGTCGTGATAGGTCATCGCGGGTGAAGGCGACGAAGGCAGTGCTAAACTTCTTGAAGGCATCAGACCTGCACCGTCGCTTATAGACTAACGTCGTTATGATGACCGTGAAATGTGTGTGACTTTTTGTGCGTGCGTGCTCTCCTTCTCTCTCTCTCTCTATCTTTATATCTCCCCCATCCCTTCCCCCAGTGTAGGGTAGCATACCGGTCCTTCTAGACTGGTTAACATCCCTGCCTTTCCTTTCTCTCCTTCTCCTCCTCTATAGATACCGTAGCCAACATCTAAAACAACCCCACAGCCACCGTATTTCTCAAAAAAAGCAGGACAATCCTAATCGAGAATAGGATCAGGCGCAAAATCATAGGCGTGAGCAGGGTTCCCCTTCAGAGGGGGTGGGGGGGGGGGCGAAGGTTCATCGCGGCGCCCCCCCCTCCCCATTAAGTCTATGTGTTTGGCAGAGCTTGCGCCCACCTCTTCTTAGGTGACTACGGGGGTCGGCCGCCCCCCTGCCCCACTGTGCGCACGCCTATGAGAAGAGTTCCAATCTCTTCAACGTTATGCGCGGCACATTCACTATAAATATTGAAAGAACTAGAACGGGCAAAAATAGGAATAAGGATTAACGAAGAATATCTTAGCTACTTGCGTTTTGTGGACGATATCGCGTTTTTCAGTAACGACGGTGCCGAATCACGAAAAAAATTCTGGAGATGTAAACGAAGGCAGCATTAAAGTAGGATTAAAGACGGACCCGAAGAAAAGGAAGATAATGTTAGGCCGCTTGCCGAAAAAGGGAGATTAAGAGTGGCAACTAGACTAGAAGATTGTGTATACGCGTGAGCTAATTACGAGCAGAGGAGCACCCCCCCCCCCCCCACGTTTATTAAGTTCACCAAGGAACGGTAGGCATTCGCAACACATGACTGGCAATTAAATTAGCGTTATCCTTTAAGCGGGGATTGCAATTTTTCAGTGATATCTTAAGGGCCAAAAAGATGGATAAACTGCTGCACGCGACGCGAGAAACATTGCGAGCGGTACCACAAGATCCCATGAACTCTACATCTAAACAAGATAGACACGCACGCATTTCTAATCTAAAGGCAAGATTGTAACAGAAAGGAATCGTGCATAAAAACCACTCACGTGTGCCCGTTGGATCGCTAAAAACACGAACGAATAAAAAATGCAAGCGCACCATATCAGAATACACAAAACACGATGGTCAATAGAGAATACGCGATAAGAAGAGAACAAAAATCTGATGACACGTAACAGTAGTGAACAGGCGGCCTTATATGAGGTGAGCGAGTTCAACATGGAAGCAGGGGGCCACTGGTTTCTCGCTGCGGTGATCTCTGCCGAAAACAATGCCGGAATGCTGCCGCGTATCCGTCTCGTGCACGATTTTGACTTTCCACCACACATGTCCACACACCGCACTTCTTGAAGAATTCTGCTGGCCGGAGTGAAAAAAACCTGCTCCCGCAGCTACGATTGTCCCTCCGTCTGGACGGCTACCCTACCCTGCCTGGTCAAGCGAGTTTCGCGACAATGACGCTGAACGAGGGGAAGGGAGGGAGGGGGGTAGAGTTCGAAGAAGACGAAAAAAAAAAATCGAATTCTCCCTTCTTGAAAGCACGGCTCAGCCTACCACAATGGTGTGCGATCCCCCCAGCATGTCTATGGGCATGCCGTTTGAGAAAGGCGTTCGTCTAATTTTCAATGCATCACTTGTTGCCACATGTCGCTACAGGAGGTCGTGATCGCTACATGAAAACTTTGCGTACACCACGTTGTAGCCGCATTCTTCATCGTATTTCACGTGCCATAATAATAATTTTATGCGACTGTTTCTGAAAGCACGTGGGAAGTAATCGTTGAGCGAGATTTTTACTTGAAAAAGATATGTATGTCACAAAATGGACGGCAACGAAGTGCAAATGCGAACTGACAAACACGTGGCAAACACGTGTTTGTCAGTTCGTTAAAGATGGTCAGCGGGCTAGTTGATTTGTAAACATTTAAACGACAAAACGGGTCTTCACTTCGCCCGGTCTTTTTTGCGCCATACTTATTTTTCTCAAGTAATGAACCAACTGGCTCAGCAACACGCCTTGCTGAGCTTTTTACTATTTTTATAAAGTAAAATGTGACATCACTGAAGCAAATGCGCTTGTTACGCTTCACCCAAACACGCGCGTGAGTAAATATGTGTAAACACAGAGATCGGAAACTGTCCGTGTAGCATATGAGCGCTGGCGCCACACATTCAGCGACTGAAAGGATATAGCGCTATAAATATGATGACAGGCTCGATTTATATTCACATGAAACTTCTTCCGCTAAAAGCATTCGTGCGGGAATGTTTGGGTGAATTTTGATGCTGGATACATTAGTGAAGTCGACCGACCAGTGGCAAAAACATTCGGCAGAAGGCCGGATAACTCGGCCCAATGTTGCCGGTGAAAGACCAACATGGGCTGAAAGGCGGCAAAATCGGCCCAATTTTGCCGGCAAAAGACAACGGCGCCGCCGATATCGGCGCCAGGCTGGCAATGCTGGCCCGAGGTGGGGCCGCGCACAGCCGCCGTAAAACCAATATCGGCCCGACGTTGTGTGCTGCCTGGGTTGCTGCGCCCGGCATTGAGCGCCTCCTGCTGAACGCCTGAGGTGCTATTCAGGACACTGAAGAATTCTGCCATCTTGTCAAATTTCGTAATGACGACATTGTAAGCCAATCAGAGAGGCCCTCTTGGAAAAGTAGATTTGACCAAACCTGGAATTCCACATGTAGCTTTGTCCAACATAGCACACCTGCTCGCTTATTTGCAACGGCTATGGCAGCTGCAGCCACCTCTCAGAAAGCCGCAGTGTCGGTCCCTGAGATGAGTAATGAATCTAGAGGACATGAAAGCTTACCTTTTAAAGCTGCATAGCGAGTGTGCGCTGTTGTGCCGCAGCACAAATGCCATAATATCGGCGACCTTCGAACAGCGAAGGGGTCACCGTCAGTAAAGTGAAGGAAACCAGAGGCATGCACATACACACATTTCGCTTATGCTATTTACTTTTTAAACAAACATAACAAAGGAATACACACGAAAGGTACTGTCATCAACCATACATCTCTAATGACTGATTCGACATAGCTCATTAAAGTCGAAATCACAACCTAATTTTGCGGCACGTAAAAGACAATAAAGTCCGAATTTACTTTCTTTTGTGGCCGTTGGCGTCCGGGGTTGCACGTGAACACTCGCTGGAGCCCCCGAAGAGTAGCCGGGGGAACGACTTGAAACCAGGGACCGGAGCATAGCCGGTGTGGGTTCTGTCCAGACGGAGTCACTGTGCGTTTTTCGCCCAAGCCAAGGTTCGGCTGCCCCAAGCTCTAGGTCAGCTTCTTCCTAGTCTTGCTGCGCTCTCCCGAGATTCCTTCGGGGCCGACTGTAGGGGAGGAGCCTTTCCTCCTGCTGAGCGTGGGCGCACAGTGTTTATACTGAACTTTGCCCAGCGCCGGGACCGTCGGGCCCGCGCAGGGGGCAACTGCATGTTCTGCTGTGCGATTCGGAAGGCCCTCTCACGGGGATGGCTTCGCATTCGCACTGTCTGGCGACCTCTTCTCTTGGCGCAAATTCACTTGGCTTTTAATTATTAAACGATGTCCATTTGACTATGCACAGTCATGACAGAAGGATACTGGGAATCGTGGAGCCTTCCCCCGGCCGGCCCCGACAACTGACGTCAGTCGTCGCTCTCTCGCGCTTTTCAGCGACTCAGCCATTCCGGAGCAACATTCCCGAGCAGGATGGAGGGGAGAAACAATGGCGCTCCGGGTGTCGACTCTTCGACGCCGTGCAGATGTCACCTGTCTGGTCCTTTCTTGCCCAGGTGCATCTTCAACGAGCAGCCGATTCCCCAAAAAGGGTCATCCCATGTGTCCATCACCAACCGTAGTCACCTGGCCATTGACCTTGGGAGGCAGAGGCGTGCTCCTCATTATGTTCCTGCCAGTGCTGCAGGATTGGTGGAATCCTGGCCAACGCGTGGAGAGGAGGCAGTGGGGGTGGACTAGTGTTGTACACGTTCCTCTAAAACAAGAAGGAAAGCTCGTTCATCGTTCCTTCCCAATCTTTGAGCGATTTCCCGTTACAATTTCCTTCACTGCGAAAGGAACGCGTCCCAGTTGCATTCCGAACATAGGAACGTGTCGTTCATTAACGTTACATTTGTCTTTTTAATCCACATATAATGTCCGATACTCCTGAGTCGAAACAAAGTGAGCAATTTAAAGCTCACATCGGTCTACATATATTCTACAAATTTGACATTGCCGGAAGCAGGTTATATGTAGATAAAAGAAATCTAAAGAAACGCTCCTAGACGAATTTTTTTAGAGAGCACTAGCCATAGTACAGACATGTCTAAATGCAATTTCGGTGCTTCTCTATTACAAGTGCAACGCATGTGGCACTTTCCACCTCGGTCTTGAAATTCGCAGTCACGATACTGCACTTCAGATAATCGAATAGAAATGTCCACACATGCACCAATGTAATTAAATTTCTTGCACGAGAAACCGCATCGAAAGGAACAATACATAGGCGTTTAATAAGTGGTGATTCAATATTGCGGTGTTAGTAGAAAATAATGTCCTGGATACGCATTCGAAACTTTAAAGCCCCTTGTTTGCACTCAGGAAAAGTTGCATCTCAATGCTGGTGCCCGACAGACGAAGTTGCTTTCTCATCAGCACTTCGTTGGCAACGCTGAAGAGCCGTTCCATTGAAGCGCTTGAGGGTACTGCCGTGTTGTATACACAAATAGGAACAAAGTCAACCTAGGTCGTAGGGGCGAGGGCAGGCTCAGCGGGCGCAACAAGAATGTAGCGATGGATGTACACGTATCGTTTATTGCATGACAGAGATGTTCCCGGTGCGACGGCTGTCGAACTGAACAATAATATAATTCTAGACCGACAGCCGCGGGGATCACTCGCATGTTGACGGAATGCCTGACAAAACACAAGCATCCAAGGCACCGGACATGTTCCACTGCGGCGCACGCGTACCCTGCGTTGTTTGTCCTCCTCCCCGCCATCCGCGCAACTGGTGTCAAAAGACAAATTTGTCGATAGCTGGCGGCGGCATGCAAGAGATACTAAAGGGACGATCGAGCCAGCCCCTATAGACCACGCGACAAGAAAAATACACGCAGGTACTGGGTCGAAGCATCGCAGTCGGCGAGCGCGCGAACATAAAATCAATAAAACGTCGGAAGTGCATGCTGCACGCTTCAAGGCGCTCCCTCCCAAGGGGCAGAACCAAAGTGCAACTTGGATGCAATAAAAGTGAAAACCAGGATGCACCATAGTCACGTGACAAGCGACCGGTATATTTTCGCGCCTCACGCGGTCGCCCATCCGCCCTGCTCTGCGTGATGTGCTGCGTGCGCGCGCCTGTTCAATGCCGTGGAACGTTTACGGAGGGAACGCCGTTCCCTCAGCCGTTCCTACATAAACGTAACGAGTTACCGTTACAGTTCCAGCGATCCTGAACGGTACGATGGCGCTCCTTCGTTCCTCCCAAAAGGAACTGGTTCCTGGAGCGTCGTTCCTTGGAACGCCGTTCCGTACAACACTGGCCCGGTGGACCCCAACCTTACAATTTAATCCGGCGCACCGAGCAGCACCGGAGCCTGTTGTCTGAGATCGAACGATGTAAATACGTGTATTCTTTTCTTTCTTCAACTCGTCGTGATGAATGCTCCGGGCACGAAACCCACTCGTCCCACCGGCTACGCTACCCGGGTCGCAACAGTGGCTCGCAGCTCATGGGATTGGCCTGCGTCGGCTGCATTAAAGTGGTGAGTGCCACGTGTTTGCTCTTCTTTTCGCCAGACTCATTAGCGCAGATAGTCGGTAGTGTAGTAGTCTGATTTTGGTTATTTTGGTTCGTAGACCAAGAAGTGGGTGGCTCGTGGACTAGATTACCTTATAAGGGAACCACTGTGCATTCCTCAAATGTACAAGTTTAAAGTCCAAGAACTCTTCGGAATTTGTCAGGAGCTGAACATTGAAGTCGGCTCGCTAAGACAAAAAAAGCTAATTTTGGAGCTTTTAGAAAAGGAGCAAGTGAGCTTAGAGGAGGCCGGGAGACCAGAGAAGCCTGTTTGAAAAAGGAAGAGAAAGAGGAACGCGATCGTTTAGCTCGGGAAGAAAGAGAGAAGCGAGTAGGGAGGGATCGCGAAAACAAAGAACATGAAATCCGATTGAAAGAAATCGAGCTTCGCATATTGGCGGGAAATCAAAATTCAGTGGCGGTGAATCAAAGATAAAGGATCTAATCCACACCTTCAGGGCAGGTGACGACATTGCAATGTACCTCATGCATTTTGAGCGGGAATGTGAGAATGAAGTTTTCGGTAGGGAGACGGTCACAAAAACTGATATGCCTACCACCGTGCGAACTTTTCGATGTGATTGCAAGAATGAGAAAGGGGGACTCCGAAGTGTATGGCATGGTAAAAGCTGCATTGCTACGCAAATATCTCCTATCGACAGACGCCTTCCGCCAGCGCCTCAGCACTCAAAGAAGGGCAACGAATCTCATTCAGACTTTGCCTACCAGATTAGAGCCAACATCGAGGAGTGGTGAAAAAGCGCGCCAGTATATGGCAACCATGAGAAGGTTATTGAGCTCATGGTACTTGAGCAGTTTTACCGGGGAATTCCCGAGGAGGTAAGACTTCAGGTGCAAGATAGGATGACAGACGTAGACACGAACAGAGCAGCAGAATAATAGAGAGCTGAGCTAGTTGGTAAGTATTAATTCTAAAAAGACAGGGCGTGCAAACACGGACACAAGAAAGAGGTGAGGACACCACAAACAGCGTTTGTGGTGTCCTGACTTCTTCCTTGTGTCCGTGTTTGCACACCCTGTCTTTTTAGAAGAGCAGCAGAGCTCGCCCAAGGTTACTGCTCGCGCCGTAGTATGCGCAGTACGCCGCCAACCTCGGAGAAAAGTGAAAAAGCGGACAGCTGGTCAGGAAATTAGGGAAGCAAGAGGTTTGCCCGTAGTAGCTTGAAACCCGAGAATTCCAAGTTATCAGACACACAACAAGGGAAGGACAGTGAGCTCACTGTCCTTCGAAGGTGCCTGCTGACATTACGCATGCGTTAGAAGCGCGGAAGCCCGTTATTTGTTACAGCTGCGGTGAGAAAGGCCCCATGGCCTGGAGCTGTAAGAGGCAGGTAGCAGTTTCCACTATTCAGGGATCGGAGGACAGCCTGCAGCCCTTGAAGCCTTATTTGAGGCAGCTTTCAGTGAACGGCCGAATGCGCAGAGTATTTGGGACTCGGCGGCCACAATGGATGTAGCGCATCCAAATTGCGTATCTCCCGAAGGCTATAGAGGAGAGTGCGCCTGGATTTGGCAAGTGGCAGAAAAGCAAAGTGTCTGCCTAACCATAGCGAGGATTGTAATCGAGGGCCCATTCGGTCAATCGCACACGGAGGAGGCAATTTCAACCAACCTTCCGAGAACTTCCCTTATTTATTTTCAAATAAGTCGGAGGAAATGCTAAAGAAACGCGGAGAATCATTTGCCACTGATGTAGATTTCATGACACTTATCCCGTTCGAAGGCGTGCGAGCTGACGCAACACCTGAGCAGCGCACCACTTGAAGAGCAGACGCCCGAGAGGTGAATAGGAAAACCTGAGGCAGGTGCGACGGGGAACGAATCGGTCATGCGGGTTGCCGAAAAAAAAACGGAGGCTATGGTCGACGAAAGCGAGGAGCTCTCGGTAACGCGCGAAAGTGAAGACATAATGACGGGCTCAGTGTTAACACCCGCGTCCACTAGCTGGTGTCGGCTGGCCGGAACCGACCGGACAACGCTAGTGGCGATCAAAAGGCGGATCTCGCACTCTCTATGCTACTAGATGCCATAAATAAAGAAGGTATCGCTAGAATGAACGTTTCGTTCTACACCCAAAACGAGGTGTTGCATCGCAGGTATGAGAACGCTAAAGGGCGGGTCTACAACCAATTGGTAGTTCCACTAAATTACCGGGGGCACCTTCTCGACCTGGCCCACAGCAACACTTGCGCGGGCCACTTAGGTATAAAGAAGACAAAAGCTCAGCTTGCTCAGGAGTTCTACTGACCCGGGTGCTGGAAGGATGTAGAGGTATTTGTCCATGAATGCGACACTTGTCAGCAGATAGGTAAATCAACGGACAAGTGGAAGGCGCCAATGAAGTTAGAGCCAGTAATCACGGAGCCCTTCCGACGGTTCATGATTGACATGTGGGCCCTCTGCTCCCATCGAAATCAAGATATCGGTACGTCCTGACCGCTCTGTGTGTGCCACCAAGTTCAAGACTTCAAGACTTTCAAGACTTTATTGAGGTTGTTTACGATACAGTTCATGTAAATTCACAACACTGATTAGACCCATAGCCATAGGCTAGTAGGGGGTCTAACGGAAAAAATTATATAAGCACAATAACAACTTGTGAAACAAAGCTTTCAGTGCAGTTCCCGGAGGCAACTGCACTGAAAGAGTTGAGTTCTGCATGCGTAGTGGACGCATTGTTGTCTATTTTTTCTGGAGTGGAATTTCCCTCGGAGATACAGTGGGACAACGGCAGCGTACTTACAAGCTGCCTTACGACTACGTTCTCAGAACTTTGCGGGATAAAGGTCGCGCATAGCTCCATTCACCACGCACAGTCGAACCCTGTGGAGCGCATGCACTGGGTTATTAAACGCGTTTTGCGGGCTCTGTGCTTCGGGCATAAAAGTGATTGGGAGGGGTGTATACCAGCAGCGATGTTCTCTCTGAGGTCAGTCCCACACGAGAGTACGGGCTTTAGTCCGGCTGACCTTATCTATGGCAGGAACTTGAGAGGTCCGCTACACTTGATCCGAGAGTCATGGACTGGATACGGGGAGGACACCTATTGTAGCAAAACAGCCGTTTGGGAAGTTCTTCGAACTTCCTTTGTGTATAGACGCATGCGCCTTCATGATCTCTTAAGGGGATACCCATCTCGTTTTGTTTTGTTTCGGTGAGGAAAATTGCACAACGTGCCCTTTTTTTGTAACGTATTTATGTGTACTCTTTCAATAAACCTTCAGTTGCGAGTGTGCGCTTTGTGTCGTCGGTTCCTCCCTTTTGTCCTTGTTCCCATAGTGCGCCTATTTGCTTTAAGATATGAGGACACCTATGTTTTTTCCTATACGTACTGGATTTGTTGGGACGGCTGGAAAAAACACGCTAAGTGGTGGAGAGCAGCATGCGCGCAGCACAGGCACTTTCCAAGGCCCGTTACGATTAGTCGGCTCGGAAGCGGGTCCTTAAAGTAGGCGATGAGGTAATGCTGTTGTGCCGTTCCAGAAAAAAACAAGCTGGATGTACAGTGCGAGGGGCCAGCGACAGTAATATCAGTGCTTTCGGTAAAGTGGGGCCTGAAATGCCACAAAGCATGCCACAGTAACCTCATGAAACCCTACATGCGACGTAAAGCACGGGTAAACTTTGCAGTGAATATTCCTGAAGATGAGGGCGTGGAAATCCTTTGTCTTTCCGATAGCATGGTTAGCAGTACATTGTCATGTACGGTAGACACAGGGAATACTCTAGTGAGGATCAAAAGGCAGATTTAGAGTGATTGGTGCAGGGATTTGCTACCGTTTTCTGCAACCATATCGGGTGTCGCCTAGGCAGCGAGAGATGCTGGAAGCCGAAATTCGCTGCATGATCGACCTAGCTGTTATCATTGAGGCAGTCAGTGATTTCACCTAGCCTTTGATTTTGGTTGAAATGCCGGCACAGATTCACGGCCGTGCGTAGATTACCGATGCTTGAACTCGAACTCAGTCACGGTTGACCACACCTACTCTATCCCTAACATTGAAGAGAGAGTAGAGACAGTGTCCAAGGCGAAGTACATTTCTACATTAGACCTTGTTAGGGTATATTGGCAGGCCTCTTTAATAGAGCGCGCGAGTCGGCACGCTGCTGTCATCTCACCCATGGGTACTTTTTGACCTTTGATTAAGAGTTTTGGGCTCAGGAACGCACCGCATAGTTTCAGCCGCCTGATGGACAACGTTGTCCACGGGCTCGAGGAATTTGCGCTGCCTTACCTACACGATGTGGCGATATTTTCGGACAAATGGGAAGACCATGTTGAACACCTTCGCACGGTTCTAGAGAGGATCAAAAATGCAGGTCTAACTGTAAGGAAAGAGAAATGCCATTTAAGTTGAGCTGAAGTAAGCTATTTAGGGCACGTTGTCGTAAACAGGCGTCGTCGACAGTCCGAACTCAAGGTAGCCGCGGTGGTCGTTCACCGCCGTCCCAGCCCTAAGACCCAGATGAGAGCATTCCTCGGCCTAACAGGTTACTGTCAATGCTCTCATCTGTCAGCATTAGGTCCCGAATTACTCAGAGATTGCCAGCCATTTGACAGATAGCTTGCGCAAGACCGAACCTCTGAACTTTCAGTGGGACACTAAGAAGAAAGCCGCTTTTCAGAAGTTGAGGCACGCATTGAGTGAGAAACCCATTTTGAGGGCGCCAGATTTTGCAAAACCTTTAATTATTCAGTGTGACGTGAGCTAACGCGGTTTAGAAGCAGCGCTATTTCAGAAGGGCCAGAGTGTAGAAGAGCGACACGTTTTGTATTTGAGTCGCAAACTGAGCGTCATGGAAGAGGCTTATGCACATCGGAAAAGGAATGTGCTTGCATTGTTTGCAATGATGTAGTGTCTTTTGCGTGCAGTTGTGATACAGTGTAGGGCGTAGAGAAACATCTCACCGACTTCCTCGTCGACGGAAGCTCTGAAGTTTGCTTGTTTAGCTTTATTACAATGTTCGCTTTGTCCCAAATGGAATTACGTGTGAAAGAGTTACTGGGTGCTTGTCCAGATTAGTGTATACACTGTAATGCAGAGAAACAAGAGACAACGCCCATTCGTGGGCCGGCTGTTCTTATTCTGCTCTTCGTCCTTCACCTCTTCGCGCTAGCTGTGCATGCGCCCGTGCCCGAGCGCTGTCTTCATTACACTCGGCCACGCTGCGAGCATCAAGTTCTGCCCAAAAATGGCCCTTCTCTGGCGTTGGTCATTTCCTCGCTGGTGAAAACATTCAGAGGTCCTGGGTGCTGCACCATTACAGGTAGCACTAATGCTTCTGGCGGGCGACATTGGCTGCCTCGCGGAGGCCGGTCACGTGTCGGGTGTGGTTGTGGTGGTCGCGACTTGTTCTGCTGTGCTGTCAAACGTTTTGGTGGACGACACTGGCTGTGTCGAAGTGGTCTCATCGGTTGCAGGTCGTCGTGACAACTATCACGTCACAGTTGAGAACATAGGGCAGGAAATCGTGAATGTAGCGCCGCCACTCTCCAGAATAAGCGGGGGCGTCTGCGTGGTTCGCGGTGCGTCAAGGGGCGACGGGGCGTCTCGCTAGACATCTGCAGCAACGCAGGGCGAGGTTCACGCACTGGCTTACGAGGCAAGTCCTGCTCTTGAGGTAATGCTGACGTACTTGTTCTCGAGCTTGTGGTTCTTACCAAAGTACCGCGTGCAGTCAAGCCGTCTTGGGCAGAAGCCGTGTGATCAGCTGCAAACATGAGCTGCATGATCAGGTCTTCGATCACAATGACCTCAGGCGGGATGGGCACTTCGGCTTCCTTTAGGGAGACGGTGCTTGGCAAGTGGCGAGCGACCGCACACTCGGCCAATGACTGCGGTGACAGCCCCGGATGATGTGGCTCCTGGTTGGGGGTTAAACCGGGAGTGGTCGTTAGTGTTTCGTCACCGGCTGGTTGGGATAATGCTGACGTTGGCATACGGTAGAAGTCACCAGACGCCTCCAAGCACTCTAGCGCTGGCCAGCTTGGGTGGTGGCTCGCCGGCTGCTGTGGCTTGGAGGCGGTCTTAAAGGGGTCATGAAACGAAAATGAAACTTCCTGGTTGCAATTTTCCCTGATTTAATATGGATTAGACATACCAATTCCGAAATATTTCGGCACAATATCCATTCTGTAATTGATGACACCCATTTGAAATCGCAGTTCTTTGGAGATCGCTAGCGACCATGCGCGACCGTCGGCCGCTAAAAGCACTAAAATGTGACGTCAGTGATACGTCATGTTAAGAGAAGTTACAAAGAGAGCGTTCACTTTATTTTGCTCTGAAGTAATATAATTATAGGATACTAAAAAAAGAAAAAGCAGCAGAGCTATTTTGGCGCTCTGAGTTCTAAGCTGTACAATCACAGTGAGTGATCTGCTCGGTTCCGCTTTCAAGTACATCCGGGCTCTTTCACGTGTGTATCCATGCCTTCCCGTCGGTTTGCTGGGCTCGGTCAGTGCAGTCAGTGCAGCGTCGCAAGTTTTGTTCTACTGTGTGTTCTCGGTGGCTTAGTCCTCTCTATGCCAACTGTGTGCGTCGTCAGACAGTGCCGCACAACTTATGAAAGTGCGAACAACGTTCGCTTTCACAAGCTGCCCAGCGAGCCACAGCGCAGAGCAGTGTGGCTTCGAGCTATCAACCGCGATGGCCCCGATGGTCTGGGCTCAGAAAGTGGTTTCGTGTGTTCCGACCACTTTCTGCCAGAAGACTACCAAACCAACCTCAATGTCCTTCGGAGTCTCGGTTTGGACACAAAAAACGCTCGCCTCAAGCGTGACGCCGTACCGACGCAGAACCTCTTGCTCGACGCACCACCGAAAAAGCTCAGGAGGTGTGAGGTCATGGTCGGGGCTTCCGCTAGCGCAGGTTTTTCCACGTGGTCTCGATACAGGTGCCTCCACGGCGCAGGCTTCTTCACCGTCGTCGCCGCTGCCGCTGTCTTGCTCTGACGATGGCCGGTCTCGCACCCGCATGGGTGCGTCGGCGTACGGCTCAAAGCCTAACAGCCGACTCCGCTCTAGCAGACGACGCTGTAGTTCGGGAAGGTCAGCCATCGCCCGCTGTGTGTCCATGATGTTATGGCTGTAGTTATGGTGTTGCCGGCACCACAATCTAAACAGTATGATGCTACGAACCACGGTCAACTAAAACTCAAAAACATCGCTGCGTCGCCATGTTTTGTCAACGACAGAGACTTTTCATTGGCTGTCTTAAAATGACGTCAGCTACACAGTTGACTGGAACGTGAGCGGGGAAACCGAAATATCGCTTTTTTAGTAATTCAGCGAACCCAGACATCAAACGAGTCGATGTATAGTACTAAATGGACGGCCAGGATTCTGAATACACACGTAGTTGAAAATTTTTGGAGGACGTTTCACGACCCCTTTAATCCCTGCCAAGGATGGTCCTGTAGTGGGTATCGACGCGAAGTTTGACATCTGTAGGGGAAAGTACACCTTGCGGCTAGTGTCGATGACTGCCGCAGGGCACTCCGCGAAGCTGTCCGTGGAGCAGCTACCGGACACAGCTGCGCCGTGCCTTTCACGATCTCGGTCACCGTGAGAGGGCAGAATGGTGTGGGCTCGAGCTGCACCGTCGGGATTGTGCGTCTCACAGCTCCCATCCGCGGTAGACAGTGGGTCGGTAGGCAGGGAGTCGGAGGCATGAAAAAGCGGGCGAAAGAGACTCGTCAATTTCGCACACCAGTCCGACCAGGATCGCTGCCGGACGCCTTCGTAGGCATGCCATGCCTTGGCGACATCGCGAAGGCGGTCGACGGCAATCAGCTATTTTTGATGGTCTGACCAGGCGTGGTGGATGCAGAGCGAGTTGATAGTTTCAACCCAACCGACCCAGCCGCGGAAGACCGGCACTGCCCAAACAGCCGACGATGGTGAAGCGGCAGGCAAGAACCCGGAGTTCAGCGACGTCACGCGGTGGTGCTGACGACAGAGTTCCATGAGGACACGCATGAGTTCCGCGCCGTTGTCGGTTGAGGCACCCGACGGGCCATGGGCGGTGTCCACGGTGTACGCGGCGGTCCCGGTCCTCACAGCAGATGAATCCATTGTCAAGGACGCGTGGACGGCGTCCCTTGTCGTGAACAGGGATCACGGCGTCGATGAAGTGGTGTGGAGCCGTCGAGGAGGCCTAGGCGCCGTCCCCGTACGGTGGTTGCAGCGGCGGCAGATTAGTAGGTGCTGAGGAGGCCTGGACACCGTCCTCAACTCGCGCTTACTGCGGCTGCACGCTGGCGGGTGCCATGAACGAGGTTCGCGCTTACGGTTCGATGGTCGTAGACTGCGCCATTGTAATGCAGAGAAAGAAGAGACAACGTCCGTTGGTGGGTGGTTGGTTGGTTGGTTGGTTGGTTCCTCAGTACTTTGGCGCAACCCACTCCGGGGGATAGGCCATGAAGCGGACGGTGCCTTGCTTAGGAAACTAATTCACTTACTGAAGGTAAAAGTCGAACATGAAATGTTTAACCTTTACATATTAACTCGCAGATAAAAAAAACAAAAAAAACGCCTATATGGAAACAACAACAACAATAATAAAAACGAATATATACAGTTGCATCTAAGACAACTGAATTCAGCTACACATAACCTTCAAGTCTTCTAGATTCTCGTAAAAAATTAGAGACAGCGTTGAAAACGTTCCTGTGGCTAAAACCAAATATGGTTGCCCCAAATGAAAGAATCACCGGAAGTGACAAATTCAAGCCCAACTTCCGTAGGGGTTCTTCTAGTAGTCTTTTCCTCTGTGTTTTAAATCTTCGGCACGTCAAAAAGAAGTGCTCCAAAAGATTCCCTCTCATTACAGTGAATGCATAACGGTGACTGAGCCAGACCCGACCTGTGAAGGTAAAAGTTCAGTGGTGGGACTCGACAACGTAGCCTTGTAATTAGTATTTCTTCCTCCCTAGATAAAACACCATCTACTCTTCCAAGGAAACTTTAGCTGTGGGAAATCTGATAAAAACAAAGGAGATTTATCGAAGTTATTGGCCATGGGACGCTTTTCAAATCTCGCTGCTGTGACATACGCTGACGTGGGCAATACAGACAAAATAGGGCCATCATGGGATGGTATTGCCAGTGAATCCGCATATTCATTGAGTGCTAGACCTCTATGGCCTGGTACCCACACTAATCGAACCAGCTGCACATGTCTGGGAATCAGCGAATAGAATGTCTGTAAAGTACTCGATAAATTAGGTGCACTTAAGGCAGAACAGACATAGCGGCAGTCTGTTAGAACAATCACTGCTGATAGACACTGGGGCAGTTTACTGAATGCTAGGATTATTGCCAGCAATTCAGCCTGGTAAATAGGGGTGAAGTCCGGTAACCGAATCGAGAATGACCAGTCTAGAAAAAATGATACAATTCCCACACCTGCCTTTTCTTCACAAACGGAAGCATCAGTCGCTATCACAGTGTTTATTTCTAGATTGGCCAAATGACCTTCCAAAATGCAATTTAGATATTGATATGGTAAATTTTTCGCGTCCTTGGGATATATATAATCAAATTCAATCCTAATTGTTTCTACAGTGCTGAGTATATGCACTTCCCCGGCTGTTCTTATTCTGCTCTTCGTCGTTCTCCTCTTCGCGCTAGCTGTGCATGCGCCCGTGCCCGAGCGCTATCTTCATTACAACACATTGTGTTTTTGGGCTTACGCTCTTTAGATATCCGCAGTCAGATTAATCTTTCGTAGAATCTGGGGTCTGGCGATGAGAGTGGCGTGCAGGTGGCGCTTGTCGCATTGTGTGTGGCTGAAAAGGTCGTTTCTTGGAGTTGACCTGTCCTTGGAGAAGCCTTCCAGTTTGAGAAAGCCCTCCGGTAAATCAGGAGTACATCGTGGACATCACCAGTACATCGTGGACATCGATACAGCCGAGCTGCACGGAACAACTCGACCTCCCGATGTCTCATCTGGCGGCGGGGGTGCTGTTGTGCCGCAGCAGAAGTGCCACAATGTAACCGACCTTCGGACAGCGAAGGATACTGGGAATCGTGGAGTCTTCGACCTGCCAGCCCCGAGAGCTGACACCACTCGTCGTTCTCTCGCGCTTTTCAGCGACTGAGACATTCCAGAGCAACATTCCTGAGCGGGGTGCAGGGGAGAAACAATGGCGCTCCGCGCACCTGCGGTGTCGACTCCACGACACCGTGCAGATGTCACCTGTCTGGCCCTTTCTTGTCCAGCTGCGTCTTTAACGAGCAGCCGATGCCCTAAAGGGGTCATTCCATGTGTCCATCCCCAACCGTAGTCAACTGGCCATTGACCTTGACGGGGTGCACTATACGTGTGATCGTGTAAAAACTGGCACTCGTTGTGCAGCTTAGGCGGACGCACTAAGTCTCATAAAACATTTTCATATCTATGACGCAGTTCTTGTAGTTCACGACAGAAGAAATGTTCTTTCTGCTCGTCCTCATGTTGAATAAATAACGCTATAAGCGATCCGCGGCCCCTCGCCGGAACGTTGCTAGAGCGTTTCTTGCTCACGATTCAGGAGGCGTACAACGGCGGCGTACTGGCAGTGGCCCTCGGTGCGCGGTGCACAGACCGCTCAAATACTTAGTTGCTGCAACAATAGCTCCGCGTTTATATGCTTGAGTTCCGCATCAACAGATGGCACTACCAACCCGGCCGTTCACGTTTACCTCTCCAGTATCACACGGAAATTAGAGAACGGTAAGAAATTTGCGGACAAACTGAAGGTCTCCAGTAACGAAGCCAGGCGTTTGACGACAAAGGCGTAGCTGGGATACTGCCACAAAAGTGCGCGTACACGATGCGCGCGCCGCCGAGAGCCAGAGTCAACGTACAACTGCCGCCCACGAGATCTCGCCAAGCACACAGCCTGAGTGCTTCAAACCGCGCAGACGCAGAACAGCTAGACCAATCCCGAATTCGCGACGTGACGCCACCGCAACGCCAGCGTGCCCGAGACGGCCGTCAGCAACCGACGCCACGAGAGGATGCCAGGTTTTCGTGTTTTCCCATCTACTGGGAACGGGTCACTAAGATCGAAAGCTCTCGAACCCAGGCGAAAGCTAGCATAAGCGTGCAGAGGCGAAGGATCCAGATGTCCAGCCCGACAGTAACAGAATCCCCGCGCTACAGTCAACAAATGTCAAGCAGAATTGCTTCGCACCGTGGACTGCTCAATGGGAACAAGCGCATCATGAAAATCATGACACACATGTCATGAACAGCGTGATTTACATTCCACGGCGTTGGGGCTCTTGCGGTCGTTCCGTGAATTTCATATATACCAAAACTGGTATTGCGTGACAAGAGTTCATGACGAACATAATGACAGGTCCTAACGTGCAAATCATGACACGCATGTCATGTGCAGCATGATTTACATGACATGTTCTCGGGGCGCTGGCTGCCGTTTAAATGAATGGATATATACTAAAACTAGTAGGACGAGACATTTCTGTATGAAGAACATAACTGACACGTGGTAACTTGAAAATCATGACATTCATGTCATGTACGATATGAATTACATGCTACGCTCATGGCACACTCGCGGCCGTTTCGCTAGATTGATATACACCAAAATTGGCATTGCGCGATGTGACTTTATGAAGAACATGAATAACAGGTGGTAACATGAAAACCATGACATGCATGTCATGTATGTCATAATTTACATGCCACGCTCACGGTGCATTCGCGGCCGTTTCGCTCGCTTAATATACACCAAAATTGGTGTTGCGCGACGTCACTCTATGACAAATATAAATGACAGGTGGTAACTTGAAAATCATGATATGCATATCATTCACGGCATGATTTACATGCCATGCTCACGGTGCGCTCGCGGCCGTTTCGCTTGATTGATATACACCAAAACTGGCACTGCGCGATGCGACTGTATGAAGAACATGAATAACAGCTTGTAACATGAAAACCACGACATGCACGCCATGTATGTCATGATTTACATGCTACGCTCATGGTGCATTCGCGCCCGTTTCGCTGGTTTTATATACACCAAAATTGGTGTTGCGCGATGTGACGGTATGAAGAACATGAGCAAACAGTTGGTAACATGAAAGCCATGACATGCATGTAATGATTTACATGCCACGCTCATGGGACATTCACGGCCGTTTCGCTAGCTTGATATACACCAAAACTGGTATTGCGCGACGCGACTGTACGAAGAACGTAAATGAGAAGGGGTAACATGAAAATCATGACATGTATGACATGATTTACATGCCACGCTCATGGCGCACTTGTGGCCGTTTCGCTAGATTGATGTACACCAAAATTGGTCTTGCGCGCTTTGACTGTGTGGAGAACATGAATTACAGGTGGTAACATGAAAATCATGACATGCATGTCATGTATGTCATGATTTACATGCCACGCTCATGGTGCATTCGCGGCCGTTTCGCTAGCTTGATATACGCCAAAATTGGTATTGCGGGACCCGATTCTATGACGAACATAAGTTACAGGTGTTAAAATGAAAACCATGCCGCATGTCATGTATGGCATGATGTACATGCAACACTCATGGTGCAGTCGCGGCCATTTCTCTCGTTTGATACACACCAAAATTGGTGTTGCTCGACGTGGCTGTATGACGAACATAAGTGACCAGTGCTAACATGCGAATCATGTTATAGGCATGTCATGTACGGTGTGATTTACATGACACTGTCATGATGCGCTTCCGGCCGTTTTGTTAACTGGATATATACCAAGAGGTGTATGGCATGACACGAGTGCTTGATGAACATAAATGAAAGGTCATGCATTGTATATACCAGAAGATACGTTTCATAAGCATGGTATATACCAGATTGCGCATACATACGTGCATGGCAAACATGTGATATATGGTGAACTAGATGCCATGCCATGAATGATTTCATTTGGCTCAAAGACAAACAAGACGATGTATGCAGCTCTTTGCTGCTGCTTCTTTTGACTTCTTGAACATGCCGCTAGTCCATGTGCTTGTAGCGGTAGTTGATGTTAACCCACCTGAGAATTTTCTTGATGCAACCAGCCGAGTTTGCATGCACATGTAATGGTTGTAATGGCCTGAGTTAAGAATATGCGTTTTTTGTGTGCGCGTGTTTTCTATCAACTATTGGCTCTGACTCGGTCTTTTGGACCACAACCGGCGTTCCTTGGAATTAGCCCGGCGACTGCATCCCTCCCATTCACGTGGTCCGACACATATGCTATGCACGGAAAAAAGTCGGTACATTGCGGAAGAAAAGTGATCAATTGAAAAGTCGTTGCACACACACACATACAAAACCTACAAGCCGAGTTCTCCGATCACCGAGTCGCCTGAACACGCTCGTTTTGTATCATCTTTCCCGCACTGAGGCCCCACAAAATACGCTGCAGAAACTCCGCTGTACTTGTCGAAGTATGCGTATGCATTGTGCCACTCGCTCATCTCCGCAGTTTTTGATGCTGGTGCTGTTCTGTTATAATACTAATTGTTGGGGTTTCCCGTCCCAAAACCACGATATGATTATGAGAAAAGCGGTGGGGGAGGGCTCCGGAAATTTTGATCGCATGGGGTCTTTAACGTGCGCATAAATCTGAGTACACGGGCCTCTAGCATTTTCGCCTCCATGAGAATGCGGCCGCCGCGGCCGGGATTCGATCCCGCGACCTGCGTTTCAGCAGTGGAACACCTTATAAGGACACTAAGGCGAATATTAAGTCGACGTTGATTGTTGAAATAACGGTCCACAAACTCGTAGTGCTACTTTTTGCCAAGGAAGCGCTTATTTTGAAATAAAATCACGTTTTAGTGGTCCACATCACGTTAGCGCACTTGAAATCACCCGCCTGAAAGCGGTGTTTCTCACGTCACTGCTGCCGTGCCCAACGTTGCCCGCCTTTACTGCGCGGCGGCGTGCACTGGCGGCGTGCGCCATTCGGGCATCCGGCAACATCACATGCATGCAGCATTTTGTCGAACTTTCTGTCAGAGCGACTCTCACGAGCGCGCAAAACACACGCGGCAGTACGCGATACCGAAAAAAAGAGAATGGAATGACTGTGCTACCACTGAGACGCGACCGCGTGAACCAAGCAGGGTGCCGGGCGAAGCGCACTTCGGCGAAAACGGAATCTTTGAACCAAGCGCGCCGTTCCCCATGGCAACGCCAAAGACGTTCTTTTTCCCATGAATCAAACAGAAACGAACAAGCAGCATTTTATTACGTCTCTTGATGCACGGAAGGTTCTTTTTTTATTGCAGCTAGTTTGATTACTAGTGTTTAATTGTAGTCTAACTCTCTCACGTCATCGGGATCGTTTCCAAAATGTCCCGCTCGTGGCGCTCATCGTGTGATACATTTAGCTTAATTTCTCGGTAAGTAGAGCACTGCTGTTGATAATATTGCCGTTTTAGACGTTGTCATACATTGAGCTTTCACTCTGACATAAATTGTTATTTGCCTTTAGTGTCCCTTTAACCACTAGACCACCGTGGCGGGTGGTGCTGTTCTGTTGTTGTTGTCTTCGTTTTGTTTGATTGAACGACGAGACCTGTCTGTGGAGAAGAGGAAGTGGTAGAATACGCAAGCACACTCCTCTGTGCCTGTAGTTGTCCGTGTCCGCGAACTATAGTCGGTATTCCCGCCATCGTCCATGGTAGGTACCCTAAGAACGCTACCGAACGGTATCGTTCTTTGCATGCAACACCAGGCGTCCTTGGTCGCTATTATCGTCAAAAAACATTCGTATTGTCACGTGCGTCGTCGTCACTGGAATCCACAGAAGACGAGGGTGCGGCAGACAAGGTTTATTAGTAAGGAGGCGTACTTGTGCCTCTCGCTTAGGACACAAAAGGAACACTAACAGGATCAGAGCGGCGTGCCCATGCACAGCTGCCGTTCCACCAAAGAACAACCCACAGCTTACGTGCTGCCAGTTATTTAAGCGCTGAGAAGACAACACAGAACATGCGCACACCTATCATCAGATACTGCACTGTCTGATACGAAGGGCCCATCGAAAGTTAATCGCAGTCCGCTCTAGCCTATCTAAATGACGCGACGGCTGTCGCTCTATAGTGGCAGCTGCGCAGAACGGCATGGCACGTGGCATTGCTCCCCCCCTTCAAAAACATCGCCTCGATGTTGAAAGCAAGCACTGAAGTCATAAGGTACTGAAGTTTTCACAAAAAAGATAGAGGAACAAGGGCACATAATGTCTGCTAGCGCGCATAATAAGGTTTCAAACGCACGACGTGAACAATTTCAGACCGCACACGTCGACGCTGGGAGTCTGTCACACCATCCGGGACGATTTCATAGTTCAGTGGCCCTACGCGACGAGCAATTTTGTAGGGGCCAAAATAACGCCGCAGAAGCTTTTCGCTGAGGCCTCGTCGGCGAACTGGTGCCCATAGCCAAACTTGTTCGCCGGGTGTGTATTCCTGATGGCGGTGTCGCAGGTTGTAGTGTCGGCCATCCGTCGCTTGCTTGGTTGCCGTTCGCAGTCGAGCCAGCTGCCTGGCCTCTTCAGCGCGTTGTTGAAATATCGCTACGTCCGGGTTAGGGTCGCCTTCGTTTACATGCGGCAACATTGCGTCCAGAGTCGTTGTCGCTTCCCGTCCGTAAACAAGAGCGAATGGTGTCAGCCCAGTTGTCTCCTGGGCGGCCGTATTATATGCGAAGGTGACATATGGGAGCACTTCATCCCATGTTTTGTGTTCAACATCGACGTACATCGACATCATGTCCGCCAGGGTCTTGTTGAGCCGTTCTGTGAGACCGTTAGTTTGCGGGTGGTATGCGGTAGTTCGGCGATGGGTGGTGTGGCTGTACCGCAAAATGGCTTGCATCAGTTCGCAACACAAGGCTGTCCCTCTGTCAGTGATAACGACCTGAGGTGCACCGTGGCGCAGGACAATTTGGTGGACGAAGAATCTGGCGGCTTCTTCAGCAGTGGCTCGAGCAAGGGCGCGGGTTTCTGCGTAGCGAGTCAGGTAATCTGTCGCCACAATGATCCACTTATTTCCTGCGGTAGACGTCGGGAAGGGTCCCAGAAAGTCCATTCCGATTTGTTCGAAGGGCCTTGTTGAGGGTTGAAGTGGCTGGAGTAGTCCAGCGGGTTTTGTTGGCGGTCTCTTGCGGCGTTGACACTCTCGGCACGTCCGTACGTAATGCTTGACGTCTTCTAGAATGCGCGGCCAGTAGTAACGCTCACGGATCCGCGAAAGCGTTCGTGTGCACCCAAGATGCCCTGAGGTTGGTTCGTCATGTGACGCCTGCAAGATTTCCTGACGCAATGACGACGGCACGACGAGAAGGTAGGTGCTCTTCCTAGAGTCGAAGTTCTTTTTCACAAGGACACAGTCTTTTAAGCAGAATGTGTGAAGAGCACGCCTGAAAGTTTTGGGTATCTCCGTACGTTTTCCTTCAAGATGTTCAATGAGACAGTTCAGTTCAGGGTCGGCCCGTTGTTGGGCGGCTAAGTCGGAAGCGGTGATCATGCCCAGAAAACTGGCGTCGTCGTCTGCACACGGTGGTGGTTGCTCAACCGGTGCTCGAGACAGACAATCTGCGTCGGAATGCTTTCTTCCGTTCTTGTGCACTACCGATATGTCGAACTCCTGGAGCCGCAAGCTCCACCTTGCGAGACGCCCGGATGGATCCTTTAGGTTCGCAAGCCAGCATAAAGCATGGTGGTCGGTAATGACGGTAAAAGGTCTGCCGTACAAATATGGGCGGAATTTGGAAGTTGCCCACACAATTGCCAAGCAT
Organism: Rhipicephalus sanguineus; assembly: GCF_013339695.2. Taxonomy (NCBI): domain Eukaryota; kingdom Metazoa; phylum Arthropoda; class Arachnida; order Ixodida; family Ixodidae; genus Rhipicephalus; species Rhipicephalus sanguineus. Next base: position 57,271,885 of record NC_051176.1, read on the forward strand.
TCCTTTTCGGTCGTGGAATAGTTGTACTCTGCCTTAGACAAAGATCGACTGGCGTAGGCGATGACGTGTTCTCGTCCGTCCCGCCTTTGAACAAGAACGGCACCGAGGCCGACACTGCTAGCGTCGGTGTGGATCTCTGTTGCCGCGTTCTCGTCAAAGTGGGCCAAAATAGGGGGCGCTTGAAGACGTCTTTTGAGCTCCCGAAACGCTTCTTCTTGGGGTGCTTCCCACACAAACGAGCTGTCTTCTTTCGTTAGACGTGTCAGGGGCTCGGAGACCTGCGAGAAGTCCTTGACAAAGCGCCTATAGTACGTGCAAAGTCCGAGGAAGCTTCGGAGGCTCTTCTTTTCGCGGGGCTGCGGGAAGTCTCGAACTGCAGCTGTCTTCTCTGGGTCTGGTAGAACGCCGGCAGAACTGACGACGTGACCAAGGAACTTCAGCTGCTCGTAGGCAAAACGGCATTTTTCGGGCTTTAACGTAAGTCCTGAAGCCTTAAGTGCATCAAGTACCACTTTCAACCTGCTGATGTGTTCCTCGAAAGATGGAGCGAAGACTATGACGTCGTCCAAATACACCAAACAAGTTTGCCATTTCAGGCCAGCCAATACGGTGTCCATTACCCTTTGGAAAGTTGCAGGGGCAGTGCAAAGTCCAAATGGCCTGACTTTAAACTGGTATAGTCCATCTGGTGTAATGAACGCCGTCTTTTCGCGGTCCCTTTCGTCAACTTCCACCTGCCAGTAGCCAGTCCTTAGATCCATAGATGAAAAGTATCAGGCATTGCAGAGACGATCGAGGGCGTCATCAATTCGAGGGAGCGGATAAACGTCCTTTCTCGTTACCTTATTGAGTCGGCGATAGTCGACGCAGAATCTTGGAGTGCCGTCCCGTTTTTTCACGATCACGACAGGGGAAGCCCACGGGCTTTGGGAGGGCTCAATGATGTTGTCATGAAGCATTTCTTCTACCTGTTTCCGGATTGCCTCGCGCTCTTTCATGGACACACGGTACGGCGATTGGCGACTTGGTTGCACATTTTCATCAGTTATGATGCGATGTTTCACAAGCGTTGTCTGGCGGATTTTGGGTGACGTGGCGAAACAATCCTGGTAGCTATAGAGCAGTTTCCGCAGCCTTTCGTGTCTTTCCAGGGGCAACGCCGGATTCACGTTAAAGAACACGTCATGTGTATGAGGATGGAGTGCGTCGTCGATCGTGAGTACATCGCTTATGTCCGGGATGGTCTCGAATAATGCCACAGTGGTGCCCTTTGCAAGGTGACGATATTCCGAGCAGAAATTAGTGATTAGTACACTGACGGTTCCTTCAACAATGTGAACGATTCCTCTGGCGATAGCCAAACCTTTTTCAAAGAGCAAACTCTGCTTGGCCTCGACCAAAACTTCCGCGCAGATGCAGCTGTCAGCGCCCACGGGGATGACAGCACTCGAGCGTGGTGGCAATGTGACGTGCTCATCGAGAATCATTAGCGCCGCTGATAATGCAGGACTTGGATTTCGCGTGACGCCCGTATCAGGTGACAGGGTGATTGCGCTCGAAGATCTATGATTGCTTTGTTTGCCGAAAGGAAGTCCGCACCGAGAATGACGTTCCGAGAGCACTGGTCCAGGACGACGAAAACAGTAGGGTATGTATGCCCTTCCACATCCACACGAGCTGTGCATCTTCCCTTTGGTGTTATGACGTGACCGCCTGCTGTTCGTACCTGCGGGCCTTCCCACGAAGTCAGCACCTTCTTCAGCTGATCGGCGAACACCGCACTCATGACGGAGAAGTCAGCACCGGTATCAACCAACGCAATTAAGTCCCGGTTGTCGATTTTCACTGCCAGATCCGTCGATTTTACCTTGGCGTTGCAGGTCTGTCGTGGTGTACTGTTGCGGCTTGGACGGAACTTAGTGCTGATATGTCGCTCGTGTCTCTCACACGCTGCAGGTAGTGTTGCTCCAGTGGGACTTTCGGGCGGGGGAGGGCCTTCAGGGGTGCGCCGGGCAGCAACCACGCCTCCATTGGTTGCCGTCTTTAGTTTCCCAAATGAGGGCTAGGGGACCTTCCCCGTGATGCTCCTGTGTTGGCAGGGTGTGGTGATGGGTAACGGCGAGACGAAGGCGATGGTGACCTGTAGCGGCCCGCTGGCGAATTTTGTCGCTGCAAATAGTCTTCAGTCTCAGCTGGCCTTTGACCAGGTTGCGGACGTGAAGCGCCGACGTGAAATCCACGTATTCCGAGGTTCCTATAGAAACAGTTACGGTACAAGTGGCCAGGTTCGCCGCAGTGGAAACACAGCGGGCGATGGTCGTCAGTCCTCCACACGTCGGACTTTCTAGGGACGGCTCTTTCGGCAGGAGGTCGGTAGACATTTGGTTGTGGGCGTGGCGGTGGAGAGTACGTCGGTTGGGCGGGGCGCACCGGGTTGCGCGCGGCCGCGGCGTACGACATAATTTGCGGTCCTCGTGGAGCCCACTCAGGCTCCTGGCTTGGTGGAACTAATGGTCCGGTCCCCAGCGCCTGCTGAACTTCTTGTCTGACGACATCGCTCAACGTCGCGACTTGAGGACAAGAACTCGGGAACATCTTCCGTAGTTCCTCTTGCACAACAGCCTTTATGGTGTCCCGAAGGTTGCTGACGGTTACAGCATTAAGCTCGGCCGGCGACGTACCGCCTACAAGAGCAGGGCGTCCATACTGTCTCCGCCGCACATCGAGAATCTTTTCCATGGCGGCAGCTTCCGTTACAAATTGGGAGACAGTTTGCGGTGGATTGCGCATTAATCCAGCAAAACGTTCTTCCTTCACTCCTCTGATAAGGAATCAGAGTTTTTTTTCCTCTGGCATTTCCGGATCTGCTCGACCAAATAGATGCTTCATTTCTTCGACGAAGACAGCGACGCTCTCGTTAGGGAGCTGGAAGCGTGAATTCAGCTGCCTCTCCGCCCGTTCCTTGCGAGCGACGCTTGAAAACGTCTGAAGAAGGCTGCCTTTGAAATCCTCCCACGTCCTAAGCACGGATTCGTGGTTGATAAACCAGGTACGCGCAGACTCTTCCAGTGTAAAGTAGACCCACTGCAACTTCGCTTCGTCATTCCACTTGTTGATGGTCGCCACGCGCTCGAACTGTTCCAGCCAGTCCTCGGGGTCGTCGCACGGCGTTCCGCGGAATTTAGGGGGTTCACGGGGTTGCTGCAATACGACGGCTGTTGGCAACTGGGCTTCACTCATCTTGACAGGCCTGGCTTCTTTCGTGGCGGGTGGTTTTTCTGGAAGGAGGCCGTGCTCCGGGGGAAGTCCTAGCTGTCGGCGGCTTCTTCTCTGGTCGTCTTCCTTTGCTTGGTGAGGACTGGTGTCACGGCTGCACGAGGGGTTACTGAACATACCCAGCACCTCCACCAGATGTCACGTGCGTCGTCGTCACTGGAATCCACAGAAGACGAGGGTGCGGCAGACAAGGTTTATTAGTAAGGAGGCGTACTTGTGCCTCTCGCTTAGGACACAAAAGGAACACTAATAGGATCAGAGCGGCGTGCCCATGCACAGCTGCCGTTCCACCAAAGAACAACCCACAGCTTACGTGCTGCCAGTTATTTAAGCGCTGAGAAGACAACACAGAACATGCGCACACCTATCATCAGATACTGCACTGTCTGATACGATGGGCCCATCGGAAGTTAATCGCAGTCCGCTCTAGCCTATCTAAATGACGCGACGGCTGTCGCTCTATAGTGGCAGCTGCGCAGAACGGCATGGCACGTGGCAGTATATAGGCATAACACTGCGCATTAAGAATTGACGTGAAAGGTCCGAGTGAGTAAAGGTGTGGGGCAGCATTCGCGCCCCCCTCCGCCTTGCGCACACATATATAGTTCGAGGTCTGGCCTCCAGGGAAAAGAATAGCTTCAAATGTACAGGTAGCTGATTGACCAGGACCTGAGTAACATATTTGAGAAGTTATTATACACTAGAACGGTTCGAATAAGAACGAATGCCAGCCATCTGTAACCTTGGTCTTATTTTTACCGAAAGCAAAGATAACTTGCGAACAAAAGACTTGCGCAAATTCACCCCCTGCTTTGTCTACCAGCCCCCTCCCCCCTCCTTTCAACACACCGAAGGACTCTGGTTTGACTCGCAAAAAGCGCCTGCACTGGAACTGTTCTTATGAGTATGTGCGCTAGAGAATCCTGATGCATAACATATTATTAGCGGAGGCCACCTGTCAACGGTAACATTGCACCTACGAGCGAAACGCTTTGTGAATTCGCTCCTAGTTTTTTAACACACCCGAAACGAGTAGCAAACATTTTCTTCGTGAAAGAGGTAATTCCCGACAATGCTGATGTTGCACTTATTATTAGGAAATGCGGGAGAAATATGGCGAACAGCGTTTACGAATGAAAGGACTTGTCGAATTAACTCGTCTTCTTGTATTAACTCGTCTTCTTGTATATGTATACTATCTGTTTCCTTATGGCACGATTAAACGGACCTCCGATCAGCCGTTATTTCATATTCACAGTGAGCGTAAGTATATACACCCCAGATTGGAAAGAACGTGCCCCTTCAAGCAGGGATACTTTTCTACAAGAAAAAAAAATGGCGAACCTTGCACTAAGTCGCGCAAGGCTTGACACAGCGAAACTGTACGATTTTGAAGTCTAATCTGGTTGCTTCTAGGTTGTTGCTAGGCTTTAGCTAGGTTGGTCACGACACGGATGTCCAAACTCGATAACCAAGCGCTCGGACCTCTCATAGATCTACGCGCACGTTGTCGTTCGCATAGGGCTTCCATCGGTTCGGGCTCTTCTCGCAGCCGCCGTTGTCTTTCCCGTTCCCTAGTGCGGCAGCTTACTATATCTTTCTCTCTCTCTTAGCGAACCAGTGGTGAGTAGTGGAATTTTCTCCCCCTCACCCTCCTCCTGACCGTCACATCTCTCCTCCTCACGGTTACTTGCCTTCCCCACCCTCTTGCTCTCAGCTAGCGTGCCTGGATAGCCGAGTGGTTAGGACGCTCGCCTTCGGATCGAGGGTACGCGGGTTCGAATCCTGCCTCGTGAAGAAGATTTTTTCGGCAAGAATTTCTCTCTTTCTTTATATCTTTCTTTCCGTCGCTCTGTTTCTCTCTTTCTTTCTTTTTTTTTCTCTTTCTCTCTCTCTCTCACTGTACTCGTTCTCAGGGTTATTACAGGCCACGCCGTAGCGGTGAGTTGTGGGATCTGCCCAAATTCTGTGGCACATACCCGTTCATAATGATGATAGTTTTCTGATAGGCCGCACACACAAATTACGGCTAGCTTAAACGGCTTCGCTGTTAAAACTTGAAGGGCGCTTGAGCATTTCCTTCAAGAGCAGAACGCGATAGCGTAATACGGGCCCCGTTCGTGTCGCCTTCTCAATCGCTAGACTGGTTTCGCTTCTCGGTGTACACCTCCACCGTGCTGCAAGGAAAGGGACGCCTGTACGCGTAACATTGTCCGTTTGAAATTATCCTAGAATGCCTACTGCATGTACAGTATGGTCCACTGTTAAAGGGAACACTCCAATTAACACCTTTCATTTTTCTGGCCCTCTAACAGCAAGTGGAAAGGGAAACATTGTCCATGCACTGCACGAGTCTGTCAAAAAAAGGCAGAACTGTCAACCACGAGTAGTTTTATGCAAATCTAAGCCACTATATTTTTGCAAGAGAGCGAAATCTAAACATGCTCTGCACGCAAGTGTTCCCTTTAACTGTGGACCCGTCTGTACAGTTGCGAAATGCCAACTACACCAGGGTCGTAGCCAGAAATTTTTTTCGGGGGGTTCAACCATACTTTATGTATGCTCGTGCGTGCGTTTGTATGTGCGCGTGTATATATACGCAAGCAAAACTGAAAAATTTCGGGTGGGAGGGGGTTGAACCCCCCAACATCCCCTGGCTACGCCCCTGCACTACGCCATAATTCTTCCTTTTGCGAATTGGTGAACTATAGCACTATGCGTCCGTAAGGAAACACACGAACCTGCCCAGCTGCGCACTGTGTTGGTGCTGTTGCTCATGATGATTAATTATGCCTAAGCGCTTTGCAATGGGTGGACCTTTAAACCACCCTCTCGCTGCGCAATTCAGATGTTTTGACGCCTGGCGCGATTCTACGCTTCTGCCACGCAATATTACACGAGTAGAGGCCGGATTTTTAGGCTTTAAAAAAGCGCGTTTTAGGCGCCAAAAATAGGCAGGGAAAACAACGTTTTAGGCCTCCAATGTCGTAAATATAGGCACAATAAATTTTTACGTAAATGCAAATAATTTCAAAGGAAGACGTGCGCGACCTATATTTACGTCAAGAAACCAAAAAATTGTTATTGTTTAAGGTGGTACACAGGCACCATGCAGTTGAACGTAGCCGTGCAATTGTCCTTTGACACGCACGCCTTGCAGAACACGGCATCTCCGCTTATTCTGCAGCATGGTGAGTCAAGTGTTCACTGTCGAATCAACACACACCTCTCTACCTTTCTTTTCGGCATGACCGAGAAGGGCAAAGCAGCAGCAGGCATCCAAATCGCTTAAAGACCAGAAGGAGGGGGTTCTTCTTACTTGCCGGGTCGAATCGCGTAGAACCAGTTGCTCCCCTGGCGGTAAACACCTTAAAAAGTAAATTACAAACCGTAACGTAGGAAGAAATTTTTTTTTTTGGGGGGGGGGGGGGGGTTCAATTATACTTTATGTATGTTCGTGCGTGCGTTGGTATGTGTGCGTTGGTATGTATTCTTGAACCCCCTCCCCCTGGCTACGCCCCTGATTACAAGCTTCACTGTCCCCTGACGGCTCTCCGCAATTTTGCATTCGACAAACGCTCGCGCCATGTCAGCGCGGCGGCGTATGCTCACCCACGCGTCGGACTTCACTTCTGCTAGCGGTTTTTTCCGGGACTTGGTTGAACCAGAGGACTAGGTTGAACCCCATAGAGTTCCGAACAGTCAGTGTTGCGCGGTAACATGAAAAACAGGCTCAAACTGGACCGAGAAGTGAAACTTGAGGTTAAATAGTGTTCACATAGGCGCCAGTTTTGAAAATAGGCATTTACAGGCACTTATTGGCATATAGGCACGAACGCCAAAAATAGGCATTTATAGGCACTATAAAAACACTATAAAGCCCTCCTTAGCCTCTAATTCATGCTATTAAAGTGGCGCGATAGGAGCGTAAGGAACAAATAGGCATTTGCCTAAAATGCGGTCTCTATACATGAGTTAAGGAGACTCCTTGCACTGCATAACATTCGTATAGGGTTTTTTTTTTTTTTTCGCAAACGGTTTCAAGAAGTGGCATGGCTCTGTGATAGAACACCTACTTGCCACGCAAAAGGCCTTGGTTCGATTCACGCTGGAACCAAAGATTTTTACTGTTTATTTATCGAAGATTTCTACTGTATCTGTCTCGATTTTTCGCTCAAGAACAAGGACGATTTTTCAGCCAGCCTTTATGGTATGTTTTCTATGTGTATAACAGTAATAGCAGTCTGACTTTTCTCTAATCACGTGTTTGGAGTGGTTACGTTTAGTGCAGCTGTCTCGCACTCTACCATCCTGCCCTTAGATCCCCATTAAAAATACGAAAGCGGGAATATAGGACGGAATCGCGCCTGTGCTTCAAATGCGTTTATTTTTATTTTTCCTCTTCCGCGCGACGTGCACTGCGGGCAGCGCCAACGCTCGCTCGACTGTGCGGTGCATAAATGGAGCGAACCGCGAGTCGCAGGTGGCCAAAGACGCAGCGGGGCCTGAGCGGGGCTGACTGTAAACGCGATCGCTGTCGCCCGCTGAAAATCGACGCCGCTCGACAACACCGCAGGGATCCTCATCGCCGCCTCGCACAACGGGGGGAGGAATGTCGGCCGTGAACGTGGAGCACGTCACCTTCGGCGTGCTGATGGCCGCCAACCTGGGGCTCGGCCTGTACTTCGCCTTCTCGCGGCGGGCCCGCAAGGCGTCCACGGCCGACGAGGTGTTCCTCGGGAGCCGCAGCATGGGCACGCTGCCGCTGGCCGTGTCCGTGCTCGCCTCCATGATCTCGGCGATCGGCGTCATCGGCTTCGGGGCTCACTACTACGCGCACGGATTTCACTACGCCTGGAGCCTGGTGTCGGCGCCGCTTCTCGTGCCCGTCGTCACGCTCGTCGTCATTCCCGTACTCTACAAGCTGCGCGTCACGTCCGTCTTCGAGGTGGGTGCACTACAAAAGAGGAAAGAAACCTGCTCGCGCTTGGCGCGCTGGGGGTGTGATATACGGTTTCGCTCGGAACGCTACAGCGATTGTTCCGTCCGCCGCGGTCATAACGGGACGCAACGATTCGCCGAGCGTTTCGAACGGATCTGAGGGCAGTGGCTTCCGTGCGGTATTTCATTTCATTTCTTAAAATTCGATTGTACTTTCAAGACCAAGGTATTCCACAGAGTACTGGGCAAAAATACATAAATATATATGCAGCAAAGGATAACTGAAGCCAGGATGCGATGATGTCCGCTACGGCTGAAGGAAGCTTTGCGTTGTCCTTGATTGTAACAAGTGCGCCGGGAAGGTGATTCCATTCGTGAGAGTTCCCGGAAACGAGCGACCCGTAAGAGACGCTGTGACACTGAATAATTCTAACCATGTGGTTGTGATCAATTCGACATGAATGTCTAGGTTGGAGATGATATAATGTTAGAGCCCTGATAGAAGTTGTGGAAATAGGATGTATTAATCGAAGAAAGGCGAAAACACTCGAGTCGGGCTGAGAGCGGAGGACGTTGCGAAGAGTTTTGTATGAAACTCGCGCTTCATGTGCGGCTCCAATTGCTAGAAATTAAGCACGCGGCATGGTTTTGGATTAGTTCAAGTGATTGAATAAGCGTATTCGAATGCGAGTTGTAGACGGATGAAGCGTACTTCATTTGATTGTTAATTAGCACTTTATGTAATATTAAATTTGATAATACAGGAGCAGAATAGAAATGTCAGCCAATATAAGTTAGTATGCTGCTAGTAATGTGAATTACCTAGCCGGTGCGCGAAGAAGGCGAAAAGTGTCGACTTTCGTAACGCCTAGGCATTTATAGAAGGTTCCGCCGTATATAGCATTAAGGTTCAGCGGATGATGTTCGCTGCTAGTTGCACACATACCTTAATATATATATATATATATATATATATATATATATATATATATATATATATATATATATATATATATATATATATATATATATATATATATATATATATATATATATATATATATATATATATATATATATATATATATATCACATAACATCTCGACATTTTAACCTCTGTTCGCTAAGTACAGTGAAGCTAATAGCTTAGACGTGCGTCAACCTTGCAGAAAGAAAGAAGAAGCAACAACTTAATGAGGTGCGCTATATAGAGTCAGGTGAACGGCCGTGATAGGAGGATTCGTGTCTCATTTCGTAACATGTGTCATTAAGCGTATCAGCAAAAGGACATGCGTTCAAAAAAAATCTAAACGCCTAGACTGAATCTCTCGACCTTTCTTTTAACTCTCTGGAATTTAGGACGTGAGGTCAAGCTCCGCGATATACATTGGAGCTTAGTTATCATCTCCAGTGGCGGCAGGTGTCGCCTCCAGCCACTGGAGGGACATGTCCGCTGCACTGGCCATGTCCTCTACCAATGATCTCCAATTTGCTTTGTCCTGCGCGAGCCGATTCCAGTTTATGCCTGCAAATTTCTCAATTTCATCACCCCATCTAACCATCTGACGTCGTCGGTTACGTTTCCCGTCTCTTGCTATACATTTTGTCACTTCAACTGACCATTTGTTCGGTGTCCTTCAGACTACGTGACACGCCCAGGGGCATTTTTTTTCTGTTGACATCGACTAAGATATCATCTGTTACCGTTTTTAGGGGCGAAGCACCTTAAGGCCGAGGCATGTCCGTCCATCCGTATGTTCGTGCCCATGCTTACACACCTACTCGACCACTCGCCGTGATTCACTTCGTGGAGATGCGTGCGTGGTTTTAACAATAGGTTTAACAATAGACTAATACCAGTCATAATTGTGACAAAACAATATACAACACCTGCTAGCACAAACCCTTTATACTAGTCTGCGACTTCAACGTAAACACATTATGGACCTTACGACCTAGCTTTGTCGTCGACTCTCACTTGTCCGGTGCCACGGTATATAGAAAACCGTTGCTATAGTCGAAACATATATGTGTGTATGGGAATAAAAAAAGTTTTACAATAGACGAACATCAGTCATAATTGTGACTGTACAATATAAAACATCTACAAGCGCAAGCCCTTTATACTAGTTCGGCGACTTCAACGTAGACATTATGGACCTTACGACCTAGCTTTGTCGTCGACTCTTTATGTCACTTTGTGTCACTTTATGTCATTTTATGTCATTCAATTTACATTATATAGGGCAATGCTCGGGTAACGTGTGGTTACTCACCCATACATTACCCAGAACTGCGCCCACTCGTCATGATTCACTTCGAGGAGATGCGTGTTTTTTTCTCTAATCCACTGCGCTCTCCTCCTATCCCTTAGTGTTGCTCTCATGTTTCGCTCAATCGCACGCTGCTTGGTTTTTAGCTTCTTCTCGAATGTCTTTGTTATCCTCCTAGTTTCCGCCTCTTATGATAGTACTGGCAAAATACAATGGGTGTACACTTTCGTCTTTAGGGACAACGCTAAATTGTCTGCAATGATTTCGGAACACCTGCCATAAGTGCTCCAGCCCAGGCTTCACTCGAACGGACGTACACGCAGCGCGAACCGCTGAGCCCTAGCGTGATTGCGAGGCGTAGGTTGCCTTGTTAGCGCTATCTGCCTGATTATATACAATTAGATTTTCTTTAGTTATTAGTGTGTTGGTGCGTGCATGCAAGCCTTCGACCTATCGTGCTCGCTCCCTACTGAATCAGTAGCGCTGATTTCTTGCGCGCCAGATTTTGTTGTGTGCATTGCGTACGCTCTGCGGTACGCGCTTTGACAAAAGCAGCAAGATGGGTGAACTCTCAGTTCAGCAACCTGTGAAACAGGCGCTCCTGTCGTGCTTATTTCTTTCTCGTCTTTCGCTTGTGTCGCGCTGCCATTTGACGGAGTGTATACGCCTAGTGTGCGTGTGCGCCGACGGAAGCGCCATCGGCGACGAACTCGGTCATTACTCTCGGGAAACCAAGCAGACGGCCGCCGTGGTTTCCTACGTCGTTGTACGTGTGTTTTCGCGTTGTTCACGTTTCCGTAGTGAAATAAGCAACGTTCGTCGTATATGTGGTGGCGGAACCTTCAAGGGATGTCGAATAACAATTGCTGTGGAGTGGAATGCTCAAACACCTACAAAAACGCGCCCGGAACACGGTTTTACTTACCGCAAGGCCTCCTGAGCAAGAGCGACGGAAACAATGGATTGCCGCTCTTCGTTGGCAAAGGCGAGCCGCTTCGTCATTGTGCGAGGTAACACGTCGCTTCTTGTTCTAATGCTTTCGTTCTGCCATATCGGTGCTTGCTATATCGGTGCTCGCTGGATGCACTCGATCATGTTGACACTGATAGACGACCAAAGTTATCAGCCTGAGCATGTGTTGGTTCGGTTCGACCGCCGTGCCCCCCAAGGGCACTTCGCTCAAACGTTCTATATTTCAGAAGTGTTGTACTTCGGGCGAGTTGGTGATCCATGAACTTAGCTTGTACTAGCGCGGTACATGTACCGCGCTATTACAAGCTAAGTTCTATATTTATTTACAGAAACAGAAGTGCAGCAGTGGTTGACTTCAGAAAGAACAAGAAGTGATTGAGACGTCACCTTTGTAAACAAAACAAAGCGGATGTTCACCACGAGCTGCACCTCATAGCTGGGTCTTGTTACACTGGTCTGCGCGACGCACCTTTCATATTCACCGGCATGACGATTCACTCCACGCGGACGTTCGTTCTCCTCCGCAGTCGGTCATCACATGTCTCCTCGGCGACCCTCTTCAAAACTTGTCACTGCTCCCGCGGCGTCATCTCTTGATACTTTACTCACAGCACTAGATCATCAAACAACACGTCTTCTGCGGTCGAGCGAACGATGCTATCACTAGAACGACATAACTTCTTCGCTGACTGACTCCTCACTGACTGGTGGTAGTGGTTTGAAGAGGAAAAGGCGCCTAATTTCTGCAGCCCAGTCGGGAGCAAGGCGCACTGACTGACTCTCCGTCGCCCCGCACGTGCATTGCTTGCATCGCTTGCATTGCCTGTATCGGCTTGCGCCTGGGTTCGGGAAGCTGCGTATGATTCATCTGTGCGTAGCACAGCGAAAACTAGGGAGAGGGCTAGATCTTCTCACCGATTCGTCTGCGGAATCAGACGGCGCCGCCAAGGTCGATTCAAATAGGTCGCGAAGCTTCGGGCGAAAAACGGTTCAGAACTTATTGCCAACGACAACAGCAAGGGGAGTTATGGGTGCTGCGATTGAAGCGCGACTATGTTTGGAGGGAACAAACACTAATAGCGAAAAACCAAGTTTTATTCAAACGTAAAGCAATCTTTATGTTTTACAAATTATATTTATTTCCCGAACAATATTACGTAGGTGCAATGTGTCAAGAATGTACGACAGTGTTTAATTCTTACAAAAAACCTGTTTCTTAGCGCCCCCTGAAGAGAGGCGCACGTCATTTTCATTCAGTGCAGCTCTTGCGGTGCATGGAAAGGCGCGCTCGTAAGTTCGTCTGCGGCGACACGCCCCCTCAGGTGTTCTGGTGTTTCGCACTTGCATGAGTTCTGTGAATTATTGTGGTGAGAATTTGATTTTGGTGTGCGCGAAGTTGCGAGGTGCGTTTCATCGTTGGTGAACGTGTTGGCTACGGTGTTCAACGGACAACGGCACGAGGCGGCTAACATTTCTCGCCGAACGCTTTCCTCGGTATTCGCGGAAACGATGTGGTGTTCCAAGGATGCAATAGCAACACACGTACGCCTGGCGAGCCCTCTCTTCTAGATAAGACTCTAGGGCAACGGTTCGGAGTAGTGTGCTTGCTGGATTTTCATGGATCAGTATTCCTGCTGCCCGGTTTCCTTCGCGAACACGCGGTGCCTACTGTATTTCCTGTTATCGGTGAGCAGATCGCTAAGTTATCTGTCGCGCTATAATCACTACATTTCGCATGTCTTGATACGTTACACGTAAGGTTAATTTATCGGAGCAAAAGGCAAAACATAGTGCACGTAGTGTACGCACTTTTTGTACTTATTATGACATTTGTTGCTCATTGTGTAGGGTGTGTTAAACTACGTTATTAGGATCATTGAATAAAACTGAAATATCATCATTTTGGCATAACCGGGCGTCATTTATTCTCGTTAGAACTGAAGGACAGATGCAATGCGCTCTTTTAAGTCCCCTGCGCATGTGCGAAGCGAATAAGCAACGCTGCAAACATGAGAGGTACGCTGTTGCCTACTTTATTCACGCCGTGGAAGATGACACGAACGCAGAACAAAAGCTCAGAGAATAAAGTTTCCTGGTAAAACCAAGGCGAATTGCACGACGGTACACTTAAACACCGCTGTTTAGTCACGAGTCGATATTAGTTTAGCTAGCGTTGGCTTCAAGCGCATTCGCCAAGGGCTTGCCGGCTCGCCGCAGCGCGAGTCCTTAGCGATCAGGGGCCTAAGAAAAATATTTTGAGGTCAAATTCCGCGCTAGTGCCAACAAAATGACGTCACTTTTTAACCGGATATTGCGTCACATCCTCTTTATTTTTTGTTCCGCCGGAAGTGTTCCTTCCTCACACAGATGGCGCAGGGGCGTAGCCAGAAATTTTTTTCGGGGGGGGTTCAACCATACTTTATGCCTGTTCGTGCGTGCGTTTGTATGTGTGCGCGCATATATACGCAAGCAAAACTGAAAAATTTCGGGGGGGGGGTTGAACCCCCCCAACCCCCCCCCCCCCCCCTTGGCTACGCCCCTGAGATGGCGCTAAGCCCCATGAGCAGCTGATGAGCAGCCATTTCCTGAACGTATGGGCTTCTATGGAAGCTTCGCTACCATTTAAATTTACCTTGGCGCCGCTGGCGCCGCTTTGCTTTCTCGAACATCCCGATCTTTCGCGTGCGTTGGTTGTGTCGGTGGCGTCTTCTGCGGAGAGGGTAAGGGGCGCGCATTCGGCGCCTTTCTTACTTGTTTTTTTTTTTTTCGATGCGCGCGCTCTGTCGCGCACGAACCGTCGGCTCCAGGCTTTCATGCCGTCGTTCGAAATCGGCGACGTACGCTCAGTTAAGCGCTCGTTTGTGACAAACATCGTGCACAAGTCCACTTTTGTAGAGGCCCGCGCCTTTCCTGCAGCTGCCAGCGCAGAATTAGTTGTCTGTCACCCGCACGAAGGGAAAATAACAGCCGCGAACTTCATCCATCTCCTCACAGCAAAGCTGTGCAAAACGCTGTCGTCTGCTCGGCTTCCCTCACGTACTGTCGGCGGCGCCGGCTAGGTGGCTATCAGTGGCGCCTCTATAGGCGGTGCACAAGGCGTATAGACCAGAACACAGCGAATTCCATGCGCATCGCCATATTTGTAGACGCTACACAGAGAAAACGTGAAACTCCCGAAATTCAGCCCGTCGGAGAGCGTGTTTCGCGTCTTTTCTAGCCTGGACATTTTCGCTGATTTTATTGGAACATCAAGAACATCTTGCTCATACAAGTCCACAATGTATACAGTACGTGCTGAGTGGGCTGCGGAAGCAACCTCGTCAGATACGTACGGTGTTACATTTGTAAAAAAAACGTTCTCGCTGTAGTACGCGTGAATCGTAATTGCAGTGCAGCTCGCGAAGAGTGAAACGATGTTTTGTTGCCCCATATTACAAGTTGTGCACAAAGTTTTGTGAAAGCTCATCATTTCAGCATGCATCGCGTAATAATTAGAGTACGCTTTACGGGTAGTTTCGCGGAACGTAATTTTTGTTTCACGAGCGCTCTTACAATAATGCGTCTTGCTCAGAAAAGCGTGCTATCAGAGAGTATAACCTGCAGTATCGTTCAGCGATCCCTTTTGGAAGCTACCTGCGCGATTTTATTCTTGTAACGATGGTGCTTTACAAGCGAAACTGTGCTACTCTTAGTTAAGCCGGTTAGCTATGCCTGCGACGTAAAGGACACTGGCGCGAGTACTGTTTACTTACGTGCCAATATATGTATTATGTGCAGCTGGATGCCTCGTGTCCAAATAAATTTGGGGACATCAAACACTTAAATGAAAGCACGAAATTCTGGCCAGCTGTTGAGGAGCACCGTGCCATTTATTACATTTCGAAGACGAAATCTCGAAGGCGTGGATGCCATCAAAAGCACTAAAGCCTAATACTACGTTGAAAGTGGCAAAGCATGCTGATTGCTTGTGCTTGAAAGCACTACCTTGCACTACATTTTCGTCAAAGGAAACACTCAAAGGTATGAAGTGCACCCCCACACAAAGCTCGCGCCTGCCTTCAACCCAGCTGCGTGTCACTCAAATTAGGTTCGCAAAATGAAATAGGTGGGCATCACACTGCAGAATACACGCAGTTAGTATACTTACTCGCGCATTTTCACTCGGCTCCTAGTTTTTTTGCTTGAATCACAGTTATCCACTCGCGGCGAAGCTGAAAACACCGCACCGGCACTATTTCCGTGGCGTGTCGTAATCGTCGCAGACAACGCTAATATCCTCTTGTTGCGCTGCTTGTTTTGGCATCCAAAGACGACGCAGTAGTGCCCAGACGAGCTCTTATACGCTGAAGCGGCGTGAACGGGTACTTTTTCGCACTTTAAAGCCTCAGAACTGCAGCTTGCCCTGTTTACTTTGTGTAGCCCGCGCGCGTCTTGGCGGCCCGGTCAGCCCGGCGTCTGGGTGCGAGAGTATCCGCTCGGCTCGCCAGCAGCCTGGGTGCGAGACAGGCGTGCTCTGGTGTATAGCTCTGCGTAACTTGCAGCTAGACCGCATCGCCAGCGAACGCTGGGCTGACAGTGGATATGAGTGAGGCGTCGTTTTCGTAGAAGGCTCAGTGGATTCACAAAGCCCACAATACGTTTTCCGCACTCGTACAAAGCCATGTCGATGAACGGTTTTAACGGCTTTGCGTGCCATTGAATTGATAAAAAAGGATGTAGTGCTCGCGTATTTTTTTTTCTTTTTTTGCTCCTTTTCGGGACACGAAAAAGGCGTTCGATACACTGGACCATTTTTTATCAGCTGAGAAAACTGTACGTTTGCTTCATGGCTCCTTTTCCCGCACTTGTTTTATTTTTCAGACTTAATGTTCTTTTTTTATCTCCGCTCGTTTGTTAGGATAGCTGATCTTGTCAGATGGATGTTAAATGGTACCTGTGCCACACAGGCATCGACATGGTACTGCTTACCATGCAAAATGAACGATCTAACCTTCCTTCTTATTTTTTTCTAAAGTTTATTTATTGGGCTTGTTTAACATTGTACAAATCATGAGGTTCGAGCCCGTATCATGGAGTAGGATGTCATGTAACCACAGGTCGGCAGAAAGACTAACGCTCACTGCGAGTCACTCACGAAATATATTTTGCTCTGGGGGCTCACTCGGCCTCAGACTCAACAAACTTTTCTTCAACCGGACTCACTCGGACTCGATTTCACCAAAATATTACACACCCGGACTCACTCAGACTCAGACTCATGGCGAGAACTGAGTCTGAGTGAGTCGACTCATGAGTGAGTTTGCCAACCAATGCATGTAACAACAGGACTGCTTTACCTGAGATGGAATCTTCACCGAGAACCTTCACTCGGGACTAATTTACTGTGTCCACACTCAGTATTAAGGATCAACGTTATTACATCAGATGTTCTTAAATTACCGTAGCGGCTAGAATTGCTTGTACGCGTATGTAATCTCTGTGTGTGTGTGTTTGTGTGTGCGTGCGTGCGTGTGCTTTTATACGTTCATGCAAGACACTCGCAGCCGGCACGTTTGCCTCTTCTTTGCAATTGACGCGAGTACGCCGGCATATACATGTCCATTCGCTCTACCCTCTCTGCGACGGTTGTATTTTTTTTACAAAGAATCTGTTTTGCTTTTCTTTATGCCGTTACGCGTTCGCAAAAACTATCATGATCATGAATGGCCTCTACCTTTCTAGCGCGTGCAACGCAATAGCTCGGCCGGCGCGTGCTCTATTCGCCCACTTGTTCATCGTCCGCTTCGCTCCGCGAACATGTGGCCCCGGCGCGCGCTGTTTACCGCTGCACCGATTTGTCCGGCGTGGTATGCAAAAGCTGGGACGGGACGAGGAAACGAGTACAGAGAGAGAGAGAGAGAGAGAAACAAAAAGATAGAAAGAAAGAGAAAGATAGAAATCGAAAGAAAGGGAAGAAACAGAAACGAAAAGACAGAAAGACAGAAATAAATACACAAAGAGAGAAAGGTCAAAAGAAACAGAAAAAAAATAGATAGAAAGAACAGAAAGCACGAGACAAAGAGAAACAAAGAAAGAGAGAGAGAAAGAAAGAGGAAGCGAGAAGTAGAGTGAGAGGTAGAAAGAAATGTAAGAAAGTGAAAAAAGATAGAAGGAGCGAGAAGGATACAGAAAGAAACAGAGACAAAACAAGATATAGAAAAAACTGAAAGAGATAAAAGAGAGAAAGAGAAAGAAAGAGAGGAAGAAAGAAAGAAAAATAAAGAGGAACAAGGAAGGCCTCCGAGTTCCCCTGTTCCTTTAGGCTTGGAACCACTAGTACGAAGCTGCTTTTTTGCCGTTTTAGTCATTTATTGTGCCGCACGCGTGCGTTGCATGAACTTCATACGCGTGCACGAGTCAGGTTCGCTCATGCGCATTGAAGAGTACCACGTAAAACATGCATGCACTTTAAAGCAAGGAATTGGGCTGGCAACTCTTCTTCATCGGTAGTTGTGAACGGTGCTCATTCCTGAATTCTGGGGAGGTTCCCATGGCGGCACGCCCGGCGTGTTATTCTAAATGGGAAAGAGAGAAACGAAGTGCTACACGTGCAGTCGGATACAACTCTAGAAGTCCGCGGCATTTCCTCCTCAAAGGCGGATGCGCACACGCACGCACTAATGGGAGCACACTTGAGACTGACGTCATGAGCCAGACATCCGGTGACCCCGCCTTCGGAGAACATTACCATGTACAGAAGCGGGACTATTTATTTAGTCGCGGAGGCGATCGGCTGCCGCGTTTCAAACTTCTTAAGTTGTGTACGACTAGTACGTCCCCATACACAAGTACGCGCTGGCTGGTAGCTGTAAATACCAACAATTTAATGCATCTCGTTGAAACCAGCGTCTATCTGAAAAACTGAAGACGCCTTCGTTGCACGAGACGCACAGGCGTCGCTAGTGTATAGACAAAGCAGACCTGTCTTGCTTCGAGGCACGACATCTTTGGGTGTACATTAATGGCGGATTAGTACGTAGTTTGCTGCCTATACTCCAGCCGACTTCCACGTTGGAGCTCGTTCATCTGGCTCGTCTCGGTTGGAGTACGTTTCGTAAAAATGAGAGTAAACACATACAATCGGAAGTACAGCGAGCCCTAAAAATTAACTTTCATTTTATGTACGACAGGCCGCTGAACTTCTACGGCAGTGTTCGCCGACAGTCCATTTAACTTTAAAAATGCGAACATTGACCTAACAAAGTTCGTGTGATTGCGCCTACATTTACCAATGTGCGTGAATGAGTGCTCTCATTTCGAGCAAGCTTATACTACAACCAGATCGTCTATCGCGATGAAAATTCGCCTATAAACTATGACAACAAGCCGCGAAAGACTGGAAACACTGCTCGGCTGGCAGGCGGTTCTGTATGTTTCAAACGGAAGTGATGGGAAAGCACACGTGCGGCTTTTACAAGCACTAGGTTACAGACGGGAAATTGATTTTATGATTTTTGTATGTTTCATGATCTGTGCTAAAGAGAAAACAAAGTTAAAGCCTCTATAGTTGCCCTTTCTTGGAAAACCTCGTGATAACCTCGTGAAAAACAAGTGGCACATTGGCCGCATATGCTGCGTTCACCGTCATTTGCCTCAAGCTTGAAAAATATAGCGGGAGAATCAATCTATCTATCTATACGCTTGTGATGATGCGTGATCGCAGACGAGAATTGAACTCATATTTTGTATTGCTCCTTTTCTTTTAAATTAACCCGATGCTCACGCAAGTGCGTGTACGGGGAGAATGACCAGCCCGCGGTGGGCTGGTTGGCGCAGGTGCGAGGGCAAGCATGTGAGGGCGAGAAGGATGGTGGCTTGATGCGCGCAATCATCCGGCGCGTGCTATAGCGTTAAGAGGTCGTGTGATCGAACATCCGCTGACGCGTTTTTCAAATTCTAAAGAACGTAACAGCGGAACCTCCGGCTGCCGTCACATCCGGGCAATGTCAAAGCCTCTCCCGCGTGCGGCGTTCTCGCCAGCGATAAGTCACCCCTTCGCACGATGACTTCGTACAAGAGTTTCGTTATGTCGCGCTGATGTGAATGTTCGAGAAAGCTTTACTGAAAATGCATGATATATGCATGTACTGAGCGCAAAGAATCACCCGAGGGCATGCCTGTATTCGCTGAGCCCACAAAACTAAGACGATTTTAGTGCGCCGAGTAAGCAACAGCTAAGCTGACTCACCTTTTAACAAGGCACATAGCCTGTCACTTCAGTTATATGGAAATGAAGAAGAACGAAACAAACTTCATTCTATGGTGAGCATAGTGAGAAAGAGTCAGGCGCGTGGTTGCGAGTGGTGGAGATCGATTCCCACAGCCGCTCTATTTTTCTTCTTTTTTTTTCGGCGGTAATACTGCGGTAGTATATTGGTAGCCCCCGTCACCGAGCGAGCATTGCATTTTTTACCACTACTACTGGGAACGTGTGACCGGCAAACGTAGGTATCAGGGGAACACCTAAGATTATAATGAAGAAAGCGGCGCATGATCTTCGCGGCACCAACGAGGTGATGGGCACACCAAGGCTGAGATGATGATGGGCTGAGATTGTGGGCTGGGGTTCACCGAGGCCTCTGCATGCCGTACAGGGTCGAGTGTCCGCTACTGCGAGCAGCCAATTTTCTGTGCGAACACCCTCTGGCAAGCTTCGGTCCCGGCGAACCCCAAAACAGGAGTCGCAACCCGGGCGCCAGATTTGATGTCCTCACTGCCTCTTTCGCATACCGGAGGCGCCGCCTAATATGCAAAGTAATGATACGTTGTTCACACTTTGTACTGAAGACGAAGGTGTG
Organism: Rhipicephalus sanguineus; assembly: GCF_013339695.2. Classification (NCBI taxonomy): domain Eukaryota; kingdom Metazoa; phylum Arthropoda; class Arachnida; order Ixodida; family Ixodidae; genus Rhipicephalus; species Rhipicephalus sanguineus. The sequence continues at coordinate 57,292,184 of NC_051176.1, forward strand.
GGCGTTTCGGCATGTTTGAAAACCAGAGGGAATGCAGGGAAACACCTCGGGAAAATGTAGTTACAGAAACAAGAAATGGCGTTCATTCAAGCTCGCGTGGCCTAATATGTATGCTATTAAGCCATTTTTTAATTTTTTGTTCGGGCAGGTTATGCAGGAGGACATTGCACTTCTTGTTCCAGTAATACATGGGGTTCATTCGAAATCTATTCGAAAAAGAAAAGCGCTGTCTATCCCAGCGCATTTTTCTTACGACGTTGTTCTAACGGAGGAGTTTTAAAAGATTCATTGCGACAGTTTTAAAAGATGCGACTACAAACAGTTAACAGGATAAACCGCTTGAACCTTCCTTAGTTTCATAAGCTTCATTAAGTCTATGCGCTTAAAACTCGCTAGAATGGAAACGCATTGAAATCCGTAACGTCGCACTAACACTGAGCTTCTGCAGTTTTGGCGCCGAAATTCAAGAATGAAAACTCGACCGTCATTTGTTTTTTTTTAATAATCACCATCTGATCGTAAAATCAAACGTCTCAAATGATACTTTCCCAGATTAAAGTTCCTTATTGCTCTGCACTCCCGAACGGCCGGAGGAGAAAATCATTCTGTCTGGCTTCCCACAATCGTCGCTATCGTTTTTTGGCTACCTTTGCTGATTCGCTCGCTCAGCCGCTCAGTTCACCATACGTAAACGCCTTCGTCAACATGGTAACGCTTTGCGTCCTACCAACGGTTGCTGGGTAGCCAGCAATCGGCGCAATTCTTCTCACGCTTTTAATCCTCACAGCTCATGGGATCTGCTTAAAAATTTCAAACAAGTGCTTTCGTGAGGTCTGGTCAAGTTTCTGACGCGCTCGCTAAACGGACGACCAGGTCTTTGTCCATCAACAGTTGTACCTATCTCCGCGAGAAACAGGCTTCATGTGGCCGCGAGCGCGCATAATCGTGCATCACTGCGGCCGATTTGTCGGGTCATTAATTGCGTGGCTACCTTCAATTAATGCTCGACACACAGCGCTCAGGAATACGCACGCGGCAATGGACGCGAAAACCTACAAGCTGACATGACATGTAGTGACAGCATAATATGGCGCTGTGTGACTCAACACTCGCGAAAAAGGAATTGCCGGGGTTTAAAACTCGGTTACAAAACGATAATTGAGGTAGTAACGTACGGACACGTCTGACAAGCTGTCGCGAGTAATTTGTGCATGCCGGACGCGGCGCACTGTTTCCATGCAGGCTGAGTTGTTCTCGCGCCTGCGTTGCTTTCCAACTTGCATGGAGCGAAAAGAAGAAACTCTCAATGAATGTCCCATAAACCGATGGGAAGTTCCTTAACCTTGTCCCTACCGAAGACGAGCTGGGCTCGTCCACGCTGGAAGGAGCGATTGGAGGCGCCGCAATGAAGCTACTTTAATTTCTTTTGTTGCGTTCGCTTTGGCTTCACAGATGGTGTAGTAAAAAAATTTAAAAACGCGCTCAAAGCGCGCATTTTAGTCGAGAAAGGACTGGGTTCTGGTAACGCGATTGAGAAAATGGCGTCTTCGTCTGCGCGCGAGCGGCGCCCACGTGCCGGCAACAGCCCCAGATAAAAAACAAAAAAAAAAAAACACAAAAAAACCCCGCTTGTTTGCCGAAGTTTTGCGGATTGAAAATTTTCAGTTCGCCTGCGAGTGTGGCAGTGCGTACACGTAGCAGAGTATGTTTTCTAGATCATCGGATACGGACGACTACCGCGTCTCAACGTATCGGTAGCGGAGAGCGATAGATGTAAACAAACCCGCACCGTCGCGTCCAAGTTTTTCTTTCTTTTTTTCTTTTTCTTTTTTGCAGTCTCCCTTGTCTCCGCATTTTTCTTTTTTTTAATTTCAGGAACATTTGCAGCACCGAAGGCTGTCGCTCGAGCAGCAACTCTGGACTTTGATTCCAAGGGCGCGGTCGCGATCGCTGGCATGCGCGCTTTCTCGGTAGCCATCAGCGGGCGGCTCGTGTACCACCTTCTACGTGCTGCGCTCTCAACGTGAAGTGACTATACGGAAAGAGCATATTTCCCTGGAAACGCCGTATTCTCTTATGCCAGCGTTTTGTAGAGTTAAGCGAGGTCGGATACAAACGAGTTAGCCTCCAGCCTCGCTTCGTACAACTTTACAATATGTTGCTATCGCGTTCATTGCTTCGCCATTGCGGTGAAACTATGACTGTTTTTTTTGTATCTTGCGAATGAAACGCATCCAAATAGTTTATTTAGTTGTTAAAAAACACGTAGAATCAGATAGGCCAATAAAACAAAGATCGGCGTTTTTGTACCGTTCTTGGCCAACAAACTCGATAGGCAAAGGGTTGAAGAAATGCAAAGGCAAACAACAATTCACGCTAGAGTGAAAGTTATGTGTAGCAGCGCTTTAGTAATCTAGAAATTAATGCAAATGTAGGACACGATTGGCGCCACCAGAGGCACATTGTAGTATCAGCCCGATGACTTCCTACATTCTCAGCCTGATTATTCATTATACTCAAACTACCCATGATGAAAAAAATTGGCGAAGCTTGCACTAAGCCGCGCAAGGCTTCAAAAAGCGAAACTGGACGATTTTTAAGACCAATCTAGTGTTGCTTCTAGGTTGTTTCTAGGCCTTAGCTAGGTGATGCAGGTTTCAGGTTGCTTCTAGATTGTTGCGAGGCTTTAGCTTGCTGACGCTAGGTCATTTCTACGTTGATTCTCAGCGCAGAGAGGTTCGACTTAAACCACAGACAGTCACAGACACGACACGGTTGTCCCAACTCCAGAGACAGAAACTCTCGCTGAAACCAAGCGTTCGCACCTCTCATAGATCTACGGGCACGTCGTTGTTGGCGTAGGCCTTCCATCGCGTCGGGGTCTTCTCGCAGCCGCCCTTGCCCTTCCCGTTCCGTAGTATTCTCTCGTTGTACGTACTCAGGGTCTTCAGCTCGCCGCCGTCGCTCCGCAGCCATTCTGTTGGGCAACTGTTGCCTTCTCTATTTTTATTGGACTAGTGGTGAGTAGTGGGATTTACCCATTTTCTGTGGCACATACCCGTTTATGATGATGAAAGTTTTCTGGATCAACTCACAAGGAACGGTTTGCGAAACAGCTTTGGTGTTAAAAGATCACTGTAGTGCATTGCAAGACGGCATAATGAGTTGCTTGTTTATTTCTGTTCTATTCCTAGCAAAAATAATTAACTCCTAACGTTACCCTTGAGGACGCGGGTGGGCGAAAGGTTTCGTTTTCACCAGGCTCTGCTCAGTTGGCGCAGTCGAGCCTCAAGAGTTGTTTAGTGGTCGCTTATTGCTGCGCGGGCTTTGCCGGCTCGTGCAACTTGCTCTAACTGCAAGTTAGAGAAAAATCCGTGTCCATGTAATGTCGTTGGATGCCCGAATTGTGTACGCCACTTGACCAAGAGCAGCTGCCGCAAGGAAATCGACGTGACTTACCACTGGGCGCCACGGAGCGAACTCCTACGTTCGAAGTGTTTAAGTGCCGCCCTGCGAGAGTGTGATGAAAAACCGAACAGTCCACTCGTGCGCTTGCTGCATTTTCGTGCCAAGGATTACTAAACCAACCAAACCTTAAGCAGGCCATGTAATGCGCCCTCCAAAGCATTGCTTTCCCGCAGCACAGTTCTGACGATCCTCCCAGGATGATCCATGCCCATGTATGGGAAATGGAATAATAAAGACACTGTTTCAAGGTTTTAAGAAACACAACTTTATTAATAGGAAGGGCTACATATCATTCTCGTGGCTGTTTTTGTGAGCCGTCCCAATTCATGCCTGGAAGCCAGCTAAGACGTACAGCTCTTCGGAGGGGATGGACGTTGGCCTGACGTGGATCACATGACGCTGCGCGCACAGATTTCAGGGCATCCATGGGTCGGTCGTGTCGCATTTCGGCGGCGTTAAAAGCGCCTCACCACCGAACGGTGCCAGCACAGAAGATGGGGAAGCCGTGCTGCGACAGCCGGATCGCATGCAGCATCCTGAACACAGCAATACCCGATTATGAAGAGCCTCGTTGAAATGATTCTTTCCGCGCAAAACATCGCAATGCAAGACGAGGAGCAGCGGTCAGCAAATCATTCGAAAACAAACGTAATAGGGTGTGTTCAGATAAGAACGTCGATGCATGTCCGCGGACCCCCTTTAATTTCGCTAAAAATATATATATCTTCCGGTTCGAGCCACGAGGGCCACGAAGCCATTCTCAGTCTTGCGAAAAAAAAAGATTTTGCCTTAGTCGAAAAAATTCGGAAGTCTCCACTCAGCACAACCGTTTTTTGAGAATTGCGCGAAAATGGGACTTTGACGAGGTCCTACAAAATAAATATTTGAGCTGTGAGTCTCAAAATTTTTCTTGACATACGACGAGTAACTCGTGTTTACCAAATATTGTTATCTTGCAGTTTGGTTGCCCATATTTTATGAAAAAGAAATCGCAAATACGGCACATTGCACAATAACGCTCTAGTTTTATATTTTTTTGCTTCGCGTCTATAATACTCAGAATTTCCAAAATTCCCCGGAGTGTTGCCACACATTAGTTTAACAATTTTGTTAAATATGATTGCCGAGAATGACGTCAAACGCAAACCAAGAATCAATAAGTGAAGGCATGTCTATAAAAATGCAATACCTAGAAATGCAATTAAAAAAAAGCCATCTTCGATATTTTTTAATCTCCCCAGAATTAAAGCCCAGTACGTGCTCTAACTTAATCTGTAAAAACGGGTTGTATTATTTCTGTGAGATCGGAGTTACAAAGCCGCCAAAGTGAACAAAATGACGTTCCCGCGCAACCACTTAAATGAGCGAGCATGTAGTTATTGTTGCCATTGTCATGATTATTAGGTCTTCAATATGTTCTCTCGTGTTCACGGAACATCAAATTGACAGAAAAAAGAGGAACTGTTGCTTTAAAGTGCAAATTTGTGCATATGGGCGTTTGTGGTCAACGTAGTATTGTTCCTGGCTAAAGCACTTATGGGAAAAAGTTCGCCTAGATGCACACTCGAGTCGGCTTTTCGCATGCAACAGTTTCTTCAGCCCTAATGCACACAGGACGCGAGACAGGCATTAAAGAAAGACTGGGTCCGCGCAGAATGTGTCCTGGAGACGGCACCAACGATCTCCGTCTTCTTGCGTCTGGCGTAGGACGTCCGACAATGACGTTTCCCTTCACCGCCATCTTCAGAGGAAAAATTTCTGTTTAGAAAACTACTACGTTTAGCTCATCATTACTAAGTTTAGCTCCTCAACAGCATTTTGCTCAGGAACAACATTTTCAACAGACACAGATGCATCTGTACATTTTACGACGATCTATTTGAAGAGGCTGAATCAATTTCCGAGACGGATAGTGTTTCGTTTGGCATAAAGCTCATGAACAAGGTGTTATCCAAAGGTTTTATACTCCCAAAGTTCCGCTTATAGCTAATCTTTTTCTTGTGCTTGTTCAGATAGAGCTAAACGCTCGCTTTGAGCACGTAGCACATTTCGTGCGTTTATTTTTTTATTCCACCTCAAGTCTAGTCATTACCTCCCTACCTGCTCGCTCCCTCTCCTTCTTCACCTCTATATATATGTCTGATGATGTGGCTATGTCTTGTAGCGCAATGGTGAAATGCAATGGCCGAATTCATAACGTGTACGTTTCCCACTTGCGCTACGATTTATGCTCATTATTTTTATCCCATATAATTGGCTTCAGAAAATAACCAAATGCAAAGTATAAAACATCTATTTGCGATCCAAATGCCTGGGCGGATCACTGACTGTATAATTGTGCAGGCGAGGCAAACATGAATTCCGATGTTAACGAAGGCTGGGGGACTTCTGACGATGGCACAGTTAGTACATTGTTAGACGCAGGGTTGGTTTGAGTGCTTTTTGTGATCAACTGAGATATATGAGCTTTCACGTGCTGCTGGCAGAAAAACCTATTGGCGCCTCCCTTTCCCCTTTCTCTCCACTGCGCACACCTATATGCGTATCAATAGAGTTGAAACATCTGTAGCGTCCGAGTGGCCAGTCTCCGGTAATGATTGTGTAGCAACTCAAGTTTGCGGTTGGTCGGCTAGCGGCATATGTTTATTATTTTTTAAAGACACGATCATCCCTTGGCGAGGACCAATATCTGAACGGGTAAAGCAAGTGAGTGATAAGGACCTTGAGTATTGGTTGTTGCCCAAACAACAGAGCCAGCGTTCAAGCGCAGCCGTGCCAAATTAAGCATCTCAGCCAATTGATATTGCTTTGCTCTGTAGAAAAGAGTGTGTGGTGCGAAAAACAAGAGACTGTAACTTTCTTGTCTCGCTTGATTTACTGGAATTTGCTGCGCATTTTTACCGGACCACACTTTTTAATGGTGTCGTTTTTCTCATTTTTCGTTTAGTTCTACAGTGTTTCACTCCTCAAGCTCAACATCTGATTGACACTGCATAATTTGAGGATTACCGCATAGGAACGACGCAGCACTACTGATGACACAGAGTGGTGTCCTCGTGTTTTCTGTCGTCCTGCGTCGTTTCTTTGCGCATAAACCTCAATATGTGATCGATAAGTGCAATTTTATAGCGGCATTTTGTGTTCCGCATCGTTCCAGCAGCACTCCTTGTTGGACGATCGCCACTTGAAGTGTCTATTATTCCCTAGGTTTCTATCTTCTTTGGTATTATTTCATACGTCGTTTATCTCTTCACTCGTCGTTAGCACCGTATATACTGAGTATTCAACAGAATAAATAGTATCGCTTATCAAACCGTTACACACTTGTGTGTAACTTTGTAACACTTGTGTGCACCTTTGTTCCACCTGCCAAACAAATTAGTGCATTTCAGGCTCTTTGAAAGCACCCGCCATAAATGTAGATATTTCATTAATCGACGAAACAAACCCCTCATCGATAGCGATTAATGGATTAAAGGCTAAACCGCTTAAATATTACTCCTTAAACGATAAAAAAAATCAATCGACGATTCCTATCTCAATATCACGTGCGATATTTTGAATTTCGAAAAAATGAAAAATTGCGAAATTTGTCTATACGTCGCGCACCAAGTTTGACATGAAATTAAATTACTCTGTCTTTTCTTGCACTGCTGTCGTGGAAGGGAACAAACTCGCGCATACCCAGAAAAAGGTGCCCTGAACGATCGCCACGACAGCACGCATCGCATTTCTGGAACGATTCAAACTTCCTCGTGTGCCACGAAGCTTCGCATGCGATCACCGTGCCGAGCCAGACCGCTCAGCACCGCCCTCTGCGCAAGTTCGAAAGCGAAATGATGTTTCGAATAAGTTATCACGTAAAGCCGCAACTGCTGCGAAAAAAGCTTGGGGCGCAGAACATGTCTGCTTGATGGGGCATCCACGCAGCGATACGCGCACCTCAGCGGCGGTGAGGGAGGCCAATATTGCGATTTTTCTCAACAGAGACGTCAAAAGCACACGAATTGCACATTCTCAGCATAAAGGCTGCAGCTACAGACTTTGTACTCGTTTCCGGGGATGATAAGTTTAACACGAAACCATTGGTGGATGACTTCACATTGGGCACAATTGGCCAAGCAATAAATGCGCAACACTCGTAGTATATAATACGGCCCATGGCCCAACGTGCAGGATTGACCTCGAGACTTCCGTAAAGAAGGCACAGCGGGACTGAAACAAACGCTTTCGCTGAAAACACGTGTGTGGTGTGTATTCGTCCCTTGTCCCTGTCGCGTTGTGCCTTCCTATCGCTATGAACCAACTGGCCCAAATCAAAGCCTTACTGTATAGTAGCAGTGGTGTTATGATTATCATCCTGCATCCCTCTTTCGTTGCGCGCCTCCGCTCACAAGGAATGTATGGTTAGGATATCTTGGTAAACTGCGCTTCTGGGAGCTTACCGCGAGGGCGAGTTTTAGTAAGCCAGAAAAGACACGAAAACGTAAAATACCGGGCTTGAAAAATTCCCGCACCATGACAATGACAGAGGATCTCTTTAAGGGGCTGTGCTTCCGCGCATGTGCGCCAAGTATTCCAGCTGCTGGAAACTGCGATAACAGACACTAAATTAGCGTAGCTATATGAGCCAGATGCAACAGTTTCGCATCTGCCCGAAGGTGCAAGAAGCAAGGCTAAAAATAGACCAAATGTTATACTAAGTGGCACATTTTGTGGAATTTTGCTGTTCTAAATAAGATAACTATGTTTTCTATTCACTGGCTGAAAGTAATGCGCGAATGAGAATTCGGGACTCGCTCTCACCTGTGCGCGATTTGCCTCCGCGTTTTCGCCTTCATTACCTCAAGATGTCGCCATGAGGTTAGGACAGCGGATGCTGTCGTAAGTTCATTTATTTTGATACTAAAGTGACAATCAAAGGGCCAGATTCAATTCTAAATTAGTCAAGTACTGTACCTATGCACTGAGTTTGGATAACTTTTTCCGAACAAAAAGGTGGCCTGAGTGCGCGAAGTATACAAGTGACACCCCTTAAATCATTTAACGCTGCGGCTGAAGCGCTTCTTTTCCTCATTTGACGCCAAAGAACGGTCAATTTAATGTTGAAAAAACTATTCCGTCAAAACTAAGTGTTGCTTCTTGGTGGTCGTTTAAGCGTAATATCAGTACTTGTGAACATCTGCCACAGTACCACTAACCAGTATACTACTGGCTTACCACTGTCATCATGCTGAAACTGACCAACCCGATTGACTGATCGATCGATCGATGAATGAATGAATCAATCAATCAGTGATGACAAGCGATTCTGAGACATCGAAATGCCATTCCACCGGGCACTGAAATTTTATACGGCTATGCAATGCTCTCTGCAAAGCGTGGAAATCCTATTTTAAATGCGAAGCATTTCTTAGCGAACTTCTGCGACTTTGAGCGTATCTATCTATCTATCTATCTATCTATCTATCTATCTATCTATCTATCTATCTATCTATCTATCTATCTATCTATCTATCTATCTATCTATCTATCTATCTATCTATCTATCTATCTATCTATCTATCTATCTATCTATCTATCTGTCTGTCTGTCTGTCTGTCTGTCTGTCTGTCTGTCTGTCTGTCTGTCTGTCTGTCTGTCTGTCTGTCTGTCTGTCTGTCTATCTATCTATCTATCTATCTATCTATCTATCTATCTATCTATCTATCTATCTATCTATCTATCTATCTATCTATCTATCTATCTATCTAGCCGCCTACGACTTTGAGCTCTCCTGGCCGTTTCGTTAATTGCATGTATACCAAAATTGGTATGACATAACATGACCGTATTGCGAGCATAAATGACAGGTCATAACATGAAAATCACGGCATGCATGTCATGAACAGCGTGATTTACATGCCACGGTCTTGGGGCTCTTGCGGCCGTTTCGTTAATTTGATATTTGCCAAGATTGGTATGGTGTGACAATAGTGTATGATGAACACTATGGTGTGACAATAGTGTATGACGAACACTATGGTGTGACAAAAGTGTATGATGAACACAAGTGACCGGTGTTAATGTGCAAATCATGACATGCAGGTCATGTACAGCATGATTTACATTACATGGTCTCGGGGCGCTCGTGGCCGTTTAAATGAATGGATACATACCGAAACTGGTATGATGAGACATTCCTCTACGACGAACATAACTGACACATGGTAACTTGAAAATCGGGACATGCATGTCATGTACGACATGATTTACATGCCGCGCTCATGGTGCACGCGCGGCCGTATCGCTGGATTTATATACACCAAAATTGGTATTGCGCGACGATACTGTATGATGAACGTAAATCAGAGGTGGTAACGAGAAAATCGTGAAATGCAAGTCGTGTACGACATGATTTCCATGACACTGTCATGGTGCGCTTCCGGCCGTTTTGTTAACCGCATATATACCAAAATTGGTATGGCATGACACTAGTGTGTGATCAACATAAATGACAGGTCATGCATTGTATATTCCAGAATATACGTTTCATTAGCATGGTACATACCGGATTGTACATGCATGCATGCATGTCAAACATGCGATTTACAGTGAACTAGATGCCATGGCATGAATGACTTCACTTGTCTCAAAGACAAACAAGGCGATGTAGCAGCTCTCTGCCGGCTGCTTCGCATTACATCGATTCCCACAATGCGTGGGATCTGCCGTCCTTTTTTTTTTCATTATTCACATTGGCCTGGCCGCATCAAAATTTTTTTGCAAGCCCCATATGCGAATGGAGGGGCAGATAAAGGCACAGCCTACACGTTCACAAACTACCTTCATTACACCCAAGAAGCCCAATATGGCCAGCGTCCTTTTGCTCGCCCTTGCCGAAAATGATGCTGTCGAAGCTGATGAGACACAGACGTGGCCCAGTTTGTAATCCCAGTAAGTTAGCAGCTGAGCTCTAAACTTACAGCCCTGGTAACCGCATGTTGCTGACTTCCTAAGAAATTCCAACTGTAGCCAGTTAGTGGCCTCGAAAACACGGCTTTCAGGGCAATGAACAACGTGTTTATTACTGCGGACGGGCATGTGCTCAATGAACTCCAGGGGAAATTCTATACATCGAATCGGTATCGCTATTGATGTTTCGTCGCTATCTGCCCCCTGAATGCTCTGGTGTTTACATCGCAAAGTTTTTCTTTTCGGTAATATGATTTTGTTGCGTTTGTATCCGTTCATCTCTAAGACAATTTTTAGAACAAGTCTGGCGCGTCTAATCGTCTTGCCTGGCAGTTGCGCACGGTTCTCAGCGCGGCTGAGCGCATACGCGGGTCTTGGAGGCAATGTGCGACGGGTTCAAAGGCTCAGAGCGATCCGAGATGGCTGTTAATTTCACGTGCACGATGTTACCGCTCGCTTAGTTCTGCAGCTTAATGGTGCTTAAGGTTAAAGCGCAAAAAAAGAAAGAAGAATAACGGATGAGAGCGGACGAAAGACAGTCGTCCGCTTTGTTTCACACCGTCTGTTATTTCGCGCTTTAAGCATGATGGTCTACCAACTTGCCCGAACCTCCTTAGTTTTTAAGGTCAACGTCAAGTTTCGGAAGCGCTTCGAAACGAAAGGCGGCACGAAGCTTTCGTTCCCTGCTGCTGGAGCTTTTCATCATGCCAGCGTTGTAACATCGAATGTTCGTGGTCGTGATTCGATTTGGCTCTTCAAGTTTGCCGGTACATAAGCTTGGTAAACTAAGATAGAGGGAAGGCTTAAGGTGTTACAAGCACCTTCATACGCCCATACTCTAAAAAAATAAAGAAATAAATAAGGAAAATATATGCACGTTTTTCTTGTGCATGCGTGACACCGCGTTTCTTAATTTATCTCGGAAACCAATATACAGTCAGTTTGTGCGGCCAATGAAACCATATATACGAACCTTCGTGCAGGTGTCTAATAGTTTACTATCGCTACCAATACTTCGCCTTTCAAGCAAAACTGTCCCGCTTTTAAGGGCGTTTCTGTAATCACTTTATGTATCTCACCGCTGAGCGCACCTGCGAAGCAGCGTCGGCGCTTGGCACGTGTAGCTGAAGGGTCAACGCACCGGGACGTGGCATTCGGGGCTTGCAGTGCGGAAGCACTAATAATTAAATCCCGGGGTTTTTCAGGCCAAAAGCAAGGTGTGATTACGAGGCATGCCACAAGAATGGACTCCGGATTTAATTTTGATCGCCCTTCATGGGTTCTCAGCGTGCGCCTAAATTTAAGTACACGGGCGTTTTTAAATCCGCCCCCACCTGGCAGCATTCACCACCGCGGTAATTTCTGCGCTCCGCAGCGCGCCTTATATTTTCAGCGAATAGCCCCGCTTAGGGCACGTTTACTGTTCTTGAGGCAGCCCTACAAAGTGGCTTGTCCGCATAACATGTGGATAACAAGCCTAACAGAGCTGCAAATAAGACAATTCTATCATCAGTTAGCAGAACAAGGGCGTAACATCACATTACAGTATAGCTACCAGGCCACTGCCACGTCATCGGCAACACGCACGCCGATAATGCGGCTGAAAGTGCTCAGGAAGAGGAGCACTTCCATTACGCTGTTAACAACTGATGCAGCAACAACAATGCAGTAACAACAATTCGCATGGTTTCGCCTGATGTCGCACGATCAATATGGAGCACAACCGGTTCACTGCATACGCGCCTGCGCCGCTTGGACACATTCCATCTAGACTGCCCCGAGACATGACAACTGTTCTCTGCCCACTGTGGCTGAAAATCTCATTGACGAACACTTTTGCTTGCCGTATCGGAATGGCTGACAGTGATGCTTGTGACGACAGTGGCAGCAAGGAAACCATCGAACACTTCCGCTGTCGTTGTCCTCGTTACAGCTGTCGCTGTTTCTCGAGAGAACATTGGACCGCGTCGACGACCAACCGCTTTTTCAGATCAGAAGGCCACCAAGGCGGCACTGAACCAGGCCAACGACATCATTTTCTGAGCGTATGCCTGTCTGTCCTTCTCTCTCACACTCTCTGGATGCGCTTTTCTTTTTCGCCATTGCGTCTCCATTTATCGCTTCCTCAATTCAGGGCAGCAAACTCGATATTTATTATCCGGTTAACCTCTCTAATAAAGAGCAATAGCGGCTATGGTGTCGCGCAGCTAAGTACGAGGGCGCGGGTCCAATTCCCCGCCATTGCGAGTGCATTTCGGTGCGAGAGAAATTGAATACCGCCCATGTACTTATAATTAGGCGCCCCTGAAAGAACCGTGATAATTCAGCCCAGAGACATATACTACAGCGTGCGTCAAAATCCTACCTTTGTTTCGGAACGCAATACCCGAGAATTTAAAAAAAGGCGTCCTACATTAATCCTCTTCCTCACCCGAAGCTCAGCAGAGTTCAGTCAGCTACTACGAGAATGTGATAGACGGGGTTTTTTCCGTCGCTGGGCTTCCTCAGTAAGATGTACTCGGACGTTGACTCTGGTTGCCCCGACTGCAGTGAAATCTTTTGTTCTATGGCTCGCATGCTCTGGCGATGCCTCCGCGTTGCCTAACAATCTTCTCTCCAGCGAAGCCGAATGGGAGGAGTTGATCAGATGCATGTCCCTCCAAAAGCAAGCACAGGATATCCAGAGGGCCCAGGAAAGGGCGGAGCGTCACGGCGTTCTGTCCTCTACGTGGGCGCGGCCAGCGGTTACAACGGCTGCCCGTTAGAGGGTCCTGTCAGTAATTCCTCAGGAGCAAATAAAGTTCGTTGTGTCTGTCTGTCTGTCTGTCTGTCTGTCTGTCTGTCTGTCTGTCCTACATTTGGATGACATTGCTTAACCGATACAAGATCTATCGCGCTTATTATTAAGGCGAAAGCCTTAGATGTCTCATCAAACGCAAAAGTGACCGTCGGCATCGGCGGCGTCGGCACGAAGTGATGCAAAAAATCATTATGGCGTGATGATGTCATCATATGACGACATTGTGACGCCGCAGATCTTCAATATTTCTGACGTCTTCGAGACGTCACTGACGACGACATCACATGACATCGTCGCTTCGCCAAAGGTGGGTCGTCCCCAGAGGCACTGCAAAACCGCGTGAGGTGCAGAAAGCTTGGAACGTCTCCGATCTCGGAGGCAGTGCAATACCACGTTAGATGCAGAAAGCTTGCGGGGTGGGTAGGAGGTGGGGGTGGGGTGCATCAAGACAATCGACTTAGAGGAAGAAGAAGAAGATGGCTTTCGGCTTCGAGTCGTCTTAGGCGAATGCATAAGGGACCATGTGACTTCTTTGGCGGACATATCGGATCAGCAGATAAGGCTATTGGTCACTGCACTGGTGTACACTATCGTAATACGTTGTTTACAAATAAATGAAGGTGAATATATATGGCGCACCCTTCCTGCGCACTTTGCCAAGTTTGATTCGTCACCGATATCACGCTAAGTGCTGCCCGACGTGAACTGTGCCGTTTGAAAAAGCTCTACATTCAAAAGGCAGCACCTAGATTATAGAAAACACAGTAGCGGCATGATACGGACTACCTTTACCGTTCATTTTACTGCACCACGTTACACTGACATTTTGTAGCGTTAGCTACACTTGCCTAGCCGGAGCCCATTTCGCGGGGATGGTCATGAGCCGTGCTGCGCATGCGCGAGGATCAGTGATGTCACACAGCTGGGTCACCGGAGCTGGCATCTCACGCGCTCTTCGACACCGCCGCGCGTGGCTCGCCACTGCTGGTCTGCGCGTTCGGGAGGAGTGGCGTCGTAGGCGCGGCAGACACGCTGGTGCCGGCGCGCGCGGACTCCGCCACCGCCGCACGCGGCTCGCCGCTGCTGCTCTGCGCCGCATTCGAGAGGAGTGACGTCGTAGCCATAGACACAGTGGCGCCGGCGCGCGCGCAGCTATTCGCCTTCGCTGTGCAGTCGCCGTCTCTGACACTGCGCTCGGGCCGCTTGATAACGCCTCTGACTGGCGTTTGCAGGTGGGTAACGCCATGGAGAAGGAGAGCGCAAATGCTGCTCGACGGCGCAGAAGAGCCGATAAGCTTATCTCATCGGATCCCGAGGTAGTTACCTGGCAATTAGCGGTTCAGCGTACGAAGAATGAACAGAAGGAGGCTAATAATCCTAGACAATCTGGAAAGCTAAGAATATGCAGCTGAACCTTTGGCTAACGCTACGTATATCCTGGCATAGCCGAGCTAAGCCACTGCAAATTTTTTTCTTTAGTTTCTCAAAAATGTATGCTTAATGTCTCTACGCCGTGTCCACAAATTGAACAAGTGGTGTAATTTTCAGCAGCACAAACGCCGATGCACCAAGTTTCTGCTAACAGTATTTCGCACCAACAAGCCCGAATTTTCAGGCGAACCTTCTTATGACTCACAGACTTCGGTGGCGGCGAAAAACCCGGCGCCGGAGAGCGTACAGAAATGCTGCCCTCGAAGGTGCGTCGGCCACATTCGCATTTGTGCGCGCCGTTTTTCAATAATTCATGCTCTCTCGATTGTGGCCTTGTCGGTGGTCAGCCGTTTCTGATGTGGCAGTCAGACCTGTTATCGAGGTGCCTTGTCATTTCACATTGCCACATTTCATTGTTGCCTGGATATGAACGCATGACCGTCGTTTGTTGCCCGTAGCAACTGAAGTGGTGCGCTGCTGAGCACGTGGATGAAGGTCCTACTCCCGGCATGGAGGAAGGAAGCAGTCAGGAGGGAGCATTGCGCAACGTGATAGAAACGTGATATAAGAAAGAGAGAAAGAAAGAAAGAGAAAGAAAAGAAAGAGAGAGAGAAAGAAAGAAAGAGAGAGAGAAAGGAAGAGAGAAAGAAAGAAAGAGAGAAAGGAAGAGAGAAAGAAATGAGAGAAAGAAAGGAGAAAGAGAGAAAGAAGGAGAAAGAAAGGAAAGAGATGAAGAAAGAGAGAACGAAAGAAGAAAGAGAGGAAAGAGAGAAAGGAGAAGAAGGAAGAGAGAGAGAAAGAAGATAGAGAGAAGAAAGAGAGAGAGAAAAAGAAAGAAAGGGAAAGAAAGAAGAGAGAGAAGGAAAGAGAGAGAGAAAGGAATAGGAGAAAGAAAGAAAGGAAGAAAGAAAGAGAGAAAGAGAGAAAGGAAAGAAGAGAGAAAGAAAGAGAAAAAGGAAGAGAGAAGAGAGAAAGAAAGAAAGAAAGGAGGAAAGAGGAAAGGAAGAGAGAAAGAAAGAAAGAGAGAAGAAAAGGAGAGAAAAAGATAGAAGAAAGCAAGAGAAGGAGAAGAAAGATAGAAAAAAGAAAGAGAGAAAGAGAGAAAAAGGAAAGAGAGAAAGAAAAGAGAAAGAAGAAAGAAAGAAAGAAAGAGAGAAAGAAAGAAAGAGAGAAAGAAAAAGAGAGAAAGAGAAAGAAGAAAGAAGAAAGAAGAAAGAAAGAAAGAGAGAAAGAGAGAGAGAGAAAGAAAAAGAAAGAGAGAAGAAAGAAAGAGAAGAAAGAAAGAAGAGAAAGAGAAAGAAAGAAAGAAGAAAGGAAGAGAGAAAAGAAGAAAAGAAGAAAGAAGAAAGAGAGAGAAAGAAAGGAAGAGAGAGAAAGAAAGAAAGAGAGAAAAAGAGAAGAGAGAAAGAAAGAAAGAAAGAGAAGAAAGAAAGAGAGAAAAGAAGAAAGAAAGAGGAAAGAAAGAAAGAGAAAGAAGAAAGAGAGAAGAGAAAGAAAGAAGAAAGAGAGAAGAAAGAAAGAGAGAAAGAGAAAGGAGAGAATAGAAAGAAAGAAAGAGAGAAAGAAAGAAAGAAAGAAAGAGAGAAAGAAAGAAAGAAGAAAGAGAGAAAGAAGAGAGAAAGAAAGAAAGAGAGAAAGAAAGAAAGAGAAAGAAAGAAAGATAGAGAGAAAGAAAGAGAGAAGAAGAGAAAGAGAGAAGAAAAAGAAAGAAAGAAAGAAAGAGAGAAAGAAGGAAGAGAGAAAGAAAGAAAGAAGAAAGAAAGAAAGAGAGAAAGAAGAAAGAGAGAAAGAAAGAAAGAGAGAAAGGAGAAGAGAAAGAAAGAGAAGAAGAAAGAAGAGAGAAAGAAGGAAAGAAGAAGAAAGAAAGAGAGAGAAGAAGAGAGAGAAAGAAAAAGAGAGAAGAAAGAAAGAGAGAAAGAAAGAAAGAGAGAAAGAAAGAGAGAAAGAAAGAAAGAAGAAAGAAAGAAAGAAGAGAGAAGAAAGAGAGAAAGAAAGAAAGAGAGAAAGAAAGAAAGAAGAAGAAAGAAGAGAAAGAAGAAAGAAAGAGAGAAAGAGAGAAGAAAGAAAGAGAGAAAGAAAGAGAGAAAGAAAGAGAGAGAGAAAGAAAGAGAGAAAGAAAAGAAAGAAAGAGAAAGAAAGAAAAGAAAAGAAAGAAGAAGAGAAAGAAGAGAGAGAAAGAGAGAAAGAAAGAAAGAGAAGAAAGAAAGAAAGAAAGAAGAGAAAGAAAGATAGAGAGAAAGAAAGGAAGAGAGAAAGAGAGGAAAAGAGAGAGAAAGAAAGAAAGAAAGAAAGAAAGAGAGAAAGAGAAGAGAAAGAAGAAAGAAAGAGGAGAAAGAAAGAAAGGGAAAGAAAGAAAGAGAGAAAGAAGAGAGAAAAGAAAGAAAGAAAGAGAGAAAAGAAAAAGAGAGAAAGAAGAAGAAAGAGAGAAGAAAGAAAGAAGAAAGAGAGAAAGAAAGAAAGAAAGAGAAAGAAAGAAGAAGAGAAGAAAGAAAGAGAGAAAGAAAGAAAGAAAGAGAAAGAAAGAGAAAGAAAGAAAGAGAGAAAGAAAGAAGAAAGAAAGAAAGAAAGAGAGAAAGAGAAGAAAGAGAGAAAGAAAGAAAGAGAGAGAAAGAAGAGAGAAAGAAAGAAAGAGAGAGAAGAAAAGAAAGAGAGGAAGAAAGAAAAGAAGAATGAGAAGAAAGAAGAAAGAAGAAAGAGAAAGAAGAGAAGAAAGAAAGAGAGAAAGAAAGAAAGAGAGAAAGAAAGGAAGAAGAAGAGAGAAAGAAAGAAAGAAAGAAGAGAAGAGAAAGAAAGAGAACGAAAGAAAGAAGAGAGAGAGAAGAAGAAGAAAGAAAGAGAAAGAGAAGGAAGAAAGAAAGAGAGAAGAAAAAAGAGAGAAGAAGGAGGAAAATAAGAAAGAGAAGAAAGAAAGAAAGAAAAGAAAAGGAGAGAAGAAAGAAGAAAAAGAGAAAAGAAAAAGGAAGAAAGAGAGAAAGGAAAAGAGAAGAGAAAGAGAAAAGAAAGAAAGAAAGAAGAAAGAAAGAAAGAAGAAAGAAAGAGAGAAGAGAAGAAGAGAGAAAAGAAAGAAGAGAGAAAGAAAGAAAGAGAGAAAGAAAGGAGAGAGAGAAAGAAAGAAAGAAAGAAGAAAGAAAAGAAAGAAGAAAGAAGGAAAGAGAGAAAGAAATAAAAGGAAGAGAGAGAAAGAAAGAAGAGAAGAGAAAAAAGAGAGGAAGAGAAAGAGAGAGAGAGAAAGAAGAAGAGAAGAAAGAAAGAAAGAGAGAAGGAGAGAAAGAAAGAAAGAGAAAAAGAAGAGAAGAGAGAGAAAGAAAGAAAGAAAGAAAGAAAGAGAGAAAGAAAGAAAGAGAGAAAAAGAAAGAAAGAAGAGAGAAAGAAAGAGAAAGGAAAGGAAGAAAAGAGAAAGAAAGAAGAAAGAGAAGAAAGAAAGAAGAAAGAAAGAAAGAAAGAGAGAAAAAAGAAAGGGGAAAGAGAGAGAAGAAAGAAGAAGAGAAAGAAGAGAAAGAAAGAAAGAGAGAGAAGAAAGAAAGAGAAGAAAAAGAAAGAGAGAAAAAGAAAGAGAGAGAAAGAAAGAGAGAAAGAAAGAGAAGAAAGAGAGAAAGAGAAGAAGGAAGAAAGAAGAGAGAAAGAAAGAGAAAGAAAGAAAGAAAAGAAGAAAGAGAGAAAGAAAGGAAAGAGAGAAGAAAGAGAAGAAAAGAGAGAAAGAAAGAGAAAAGAAAAGAAAGAGAAGAAAGAAAAGAAAGAAAGAGAGAAAGAAAGAAAGAGAGAAAGAAAGAGAGAAAGAAGAAAGAAGAAAGAGAAAAGAAGAAGAGAGAAAGAAGAAAGAGAGAAAGGAAGAAAGAGAAAGAAAGAGAGAAAGAAAAGAGAAAAGAAGAGGAGAAGAAAGAAAGAAAGAAAGAAAGAGAGAACGAAAGAAAGAGAGAAGAGAAAGAAAGAAGAAAGAAAGAAAGAAGAAAGAAGAGAAAGAAAGAAGAGAGAGAAGAAAGAAAAGAGAAAGAAAGAAGAGAAAGAGAAGAAGAGAGAGAAAGAAAGAGAGAGAGAAGAAAGAGAAGAAAGAGAAAGAAAGAAAGAAAGAAAGAGAAAAGAAAAAAGAGAAGAAAGGAAAGAGAGAGAAAGAGAAGAGAAAGAAGAAAGAAAGAAGAGAGAAGAAAGAAGAAAGAGAGAAAGAGGAAAGAAGAAAGAAGGAGAGAAAGAAAGAGAAAGAAAGAGAGAAGAAAGAGAGAAAGAAGAGAGAAAGAAAGAAAGAAAGAAGAGAAATGAAAAAGAAGAAGAGAGAAGAAGAGAGAGAAAGAGAGAAAGAAAGAAAGAAAGAGAAAAGAAAAGAAAGAAGAGAGAAAGAAAGAAAGAGAGAGAAGAAAGAAAGAGAAGAAAGAAAGAAAGAGAGAAAGAAAGAAAGAGAAAGAAAGAAAAGAGAACGAAAGAAAGAGAGAGAGAAGAAGAAAGAGAAGGGAAGAGAAAAAGAAAGAGAAAAGAAGAAAGGAGAAAGAAGAAGAAGAAGAAAGAAAAAGAAAAGAAAGAAAGGAAGAAAGAAGAAAAGAGAGAAAGAGAGAAAGAAAGAAAGAAGAAAGAAAGGAGAGAAAGAATAAAGAAGAAAGAAGAGAAGAGAAGGAAAGAAGAAAGAAAGGAGAAAGAAAGAAAGAGAAAGAGAGAAAGAGAAAGAAGAGAGAAAGAAAGAAAGAAAGAGAAAGAAAAGAAAGAAGAACGAAGAGAAAGAGAAGGAAAGAAAGAAAGAAAGAAAGAGAAAGGAAGAGAGAGAAAGAAAGAGAGAAGAAAAGAAAGAAAGAGAAAGAAAGGAAAGAAAGAAAGAAAGAGAGAAAGAAAGAAAGAGAGAAAGAAAGAGAAGAGGAGAGAAAGAAAAGAAAGAGAGAAAGAGAAGGGAAAAAAGAAAGAAAGAGAGAAAGAAGAGAGAAAGAAGAAAGAAGAGAGAGAGAGAGAAGAAAGAGGAAAGAAGAAAGAGAAAGAGAGAAAGAAAGAAAGAAGAGAGAGAAAGAAGAAAGAAAGAAGAGAAAGAAAGAAAGAAGAGAAAGAAGAGAAAGAGAGAGAAAAGAAAGAGAAGAAAGAGAAGAAAGAAAGAGAAGAGAGAGAGAATAAAAAAAAGGAAAGAGAAAAGAAGAAAGAGAAGAGAAAGAGAAAGGAAGAGAGAAGAGAAAGAAGAGATAGAGAAGAAGAAAGAAAGAGAGAAAGAAAGAAGAGAGAAGAAAAAAGAAGAGAAAGAGAAAGAAGAAAGAAAGAAGAAGAGAAAGAAGAAGAAAGAAAGAAAGAAAGAGAGAATGAAGAAAGAAGAGAACGAAGAAAGAAAGAAAGAGAGCAAGAGAGAAAGAAAGAAAGAGAAGAAAGAAGAGAGAGAAAAAGAAAGAGAAGAAGAAGAAGAAAGAGAAAAAGAAGAGAGAAAGAAAGAAGAAAGAGAGAAGAAAGAGAAAGAAGGGAGAAAAGAAGAAAAAAGAGAAAGAAGAAAGAAAGAAAGAAAGAAAAAAGAGAGAGAAGAAACGAAGAAGAAAAGAGAAAGAAGAAAAAGAGAAAGAAAGAAAGAAAAAGAAAGAAAGAAAGAGAGAAAGAAAGAAAGAGAGAAAAGAAAGAGAAAGAAGAGAGAAGAAGAGAAAGAGACAGAAGAAAGAAAGAAAGAAAGAGAGAAAGAAGTATACCAACAAATGTATGTGAAATAGCCTAGATGATTCTTACAATAAGCGCTGCTGGTATCTTGACGATACACATTAATATTTATTTGAACGGTCCTTTTGTTGAGGAGAGTGCAATTGAGAACGACAAAGATGAGATAAAGAAACGTCCTCTTGGTGTCTGGGCCAATGTTATCAATCAGTTTTTATACAGCGCGCTGTTGGCACAGTGCCTAAACCATTGCATTTGTTATTTGCAAATGAATCACCATTCTGAGGTGAATAACTACCATTACCAGTAACTTATGCTAAACCAGTAATCTGTGGGGGTGACACAAATATATTGATTGCAGATGACGACGAAAGGGCAGTGTGGTATGTGAAGTCAGCGTGCGTAGCTAATGGCGTATGTCTATTCCATTTGAGACGGTATTTTTTTGTGCTTCATTCGCCCAAAACACAAGTTTTAAACATTCGAATAGCAACGCAGCCAGTACGCAATAATCCAGCTCTAATAAAATATTAAGGCGTCTTCGTGGTCAGTCACATAAAAATTGACTCAGCGCGTAAGTTCAGTAATTAAGCAAGCCTAATTTGGTCTGCACGTATTAGTTGGATGTGAACGTTTTTTTTAAGTGGCCCTTCTGCTAGTTACTGCAGCCTTCTCCAACCCCCCACTCTTTCTTTGGGGAACCGCATACAAAAAAATTGTACCCAATATACATACCTCAGGAAAGAGGCTTATACGAATGATAACTCAATAGCAAAATTGCGTTTTCGATCCTGAATATAGTTTTACGTCTATAACTTCAATGATGTATATTTTCCTCCTTTTATGTATCCAACTAGCTCTGACAAGTTACGTTTAAAAAGTCTTGATTATTGTTCCACGGCGTTAAGTAAGCAATGCCCGCGTTTGCATGTTCTTGGAGGAATTAGGAATATGAATAACTGACCACATATAATTATGGGGTACGTTTCAACTCATTGTGCTGATTCCCCTTTTTTGTTGGCCTTCTGGAATTGCACACACACTTGTTTCCATGCTTCCTTCAGGCTTATAGTGTTTCCGCAACTCGTGTGTCCGTTAAGGTGTCGCGCTTGGAATGTGACATCATTTGCACCACATGCAATAACACCTAATCAATAAATAAATGCCATAAAAATGTGCCTTTTTTCCCTGCATGTCTCTTTAAGAGACATATCTAAAGTACATATATCGGAATTATGAAATATTAGGTAAGAAAAACAATACTGGGCAATAATCTGCAACTTCTGTCTGTGAGTGTGTACGGAGATAGGAGATTATGTTGTCGATTAGGCATTTAGAACTTCACGCTGCACACAGAGTTAGGGCGTAAGAAACGCTTCGAAGTCGAAACGCACGAAGCAACTGGTGAAATCTGTAAAACCAGTGTGTACGTTGTCCAATAAAATAATGTTCAAATGACAAAAATAGCGCATTTTTTTTCTGTAATGTTTTCTCCAGCGTCCCTGCTAATCATGAACAAAATTTTTAAACCAATGAAGACAGTGAGTGATGAATCGCGCGAAATATTTTTTGTCCCCGTTATAATGTGGTGCAAGCAGCTGTCTATTTCGAGACATAGGAGGAGAACCAGGTGGACGTACAGGGAGGGTAGCCACTTTTCAGACCACCTGCCCTGCAATAGCTTTTCACGTTTGAAAGCGTTGATACCTGGATCGGCTCGTATTTCGAAAGATAGAGAAGGTGATCTGAACTATCAACACCATCAAGTAGTCCACCAACGCTGTGAAAGTATTCTATTTCGCACTATTTCTAAAATATTTCGTCATCAGCCGAAAGCCAACTTTCGGTTACGTATAGGCTTATAGTTGTGTTCGCTGCTGCCTAGCGAGACATTATTATCATCAAAATGTTTTTACTAGCTTCGGGCATTAATATGAATTGTAGGAGCGAGTTGACGTGAACCTTTTGCATGAGCCAAAAAAAAATTTATGATGCTAATTTAAGCTGTTACGAAAGATCTGTAGGTCACCGTCACTATACAGTTTGGAAGTCATTGCCGTTCACATCCTTCCTAGCTTTGACTACGATGTTTTCAGTTCGCAGGTAAAGCCACCTGTTTTGCTGTTTTGTTCCAGAGCTGTAGCGGACAGTCTTTCTGTTTGTTGGCGTCAAAATGTTCGTT
This sequence comes from Rhipicephalus sanguineus, assembly GCF_013339695.2. Classification (NCBI taxonomy): domain Eukaryota; kingdom Metazoa; phylum Arthropoda; class Arachnida; order Ixodida; family Ixodidae; genus Rhipicephalus; species Rhipicephalus sanguineus. The sequence continues at coordinate 57,314,620 of NC_051176.1, forward strand.
GACATTTACTGCAGCGTCAGTGCTGTCGCAGAAGCCCAGCGTCCCTGTTTTGAAACGTGCTTTTCGAGCTTTGCAGGGAAAGTATGTTCCTTTAGTACGAAAGCAAAAGCGGACGACAAAGGATTTTTTTTTTCTTTTCAGCATGACGTGCAGGAACGCATTGCAGAACATCTGCGTGGGTTAAAATTTCGCTGTGCGCATCCTGACTCCCTCGTACTGAAATAGATTTTGCCGGTGCACTGTTCGTCAGTGTAAATCACTAGGACACTTATTGTCTGGCCGTCCGGTTCATACACTTAAGCAAGGGTTAATTCCTTATTAATTCCTCATACGAAGTAACCAGCGGTACCGCATGAAATTCTCGCCCTTGTGGCGAAACGGTGGAGCACCTCTATGCCCATAGCTCATACTTGTACGCAAACAGTGCGCTCTGCGAGTCAATCTCAGCCCTAAATATCCACCTTTCTAGGAGACATCCTGGTACGTTGGCTGAAACAATAGTTTTTTTCATGTAGAATGCCCCAAAAGTCCCAGTGCAAATTTCAAAGGCAAAAGAACCGCGCGAGCACCTGTGTGACCGTGCGGCATTCGTAGTAGCAAGAGGTTGTTTATTTGAGGAAATAAACAGGAGGAGGGCGGGAAAACGACAATTTTTACCGACCACCGCAGGGCATCTATCTAGCGTGAGCAGCTATGAACAGCGAATGAGTTTGAAGGGGAGTAAAGGGCGGGGGCAGGAGATGGACGGGTGCTGCTCATATTTGTACACAAAGAAGTACATAACGAACGCCTCGCAGTTTACTTGCGCGGTGACCACCTCGCGAGAGCGTTCGCTTCCTGGCCGCGCCCACTTGCGGTGCTGTGTGCATTCACCCCTGATTTTCTTCTATCTTCCATGTACACTTCCCCAAGCGACATAAAAAGGACTTTCGAACGTTTTTTTTTTTTTTTTTTTTTAAGAAAGCGCCACATGCTGATGTTACCAGCTTTTATATGTACTGCCACAGTCCTTCAATCTTTCGAAAGACTCTCGCGCTACTAACATAGGAGGACTCTCGTACTACCAACACTTTTATATGTATGCGCGAGCGTGTGTGTGTTTGTTTTTGTGCGCGTATATATGCACACACAAACTGAAAACTTCAAGGGTACAGTTCAAACCGCCCCTCTGGTTGTCTATGTTCTCAGGGGAAGAAGGGGAACATTGCCAGAGATTACTTCATGGATAGCGACGCATAAAATTTCAGAAGTACCACGTGCGAATGACACAAAAGGCCATGCCCATGAAGTCTCCAAGTAATTTTCGAATGCGATTGCGGGCGCGTTGTTCTATAGGGTGCGCTCTTCTTGACACACTAGAAAGTCGGGTTAAATTGACTTTAACGACATCAGACTGCATTGTATTCACTTTAAAGAAACCGTTGGGCGCGTGGTCAACAAGAGCCACATAAAAGTGCGCTTTGATAGCATTGTCATTTTTTGCTCGAAGACAGCGGAACTTTTAGGCATTTGCGATCATTTGCTTTATATTGGCATTTGCTTTATTGTCACGGCGTATATGCAGTTGCTGATTCTTATGTTGCTCTGTTACGTTGTGTTATTTTGACTTGTACGGGATAAAGAAAACTGAGCATTATGATGTACCACCTGTTGAAGAGCCAAGGACTATAGCCGGCACCGCATTTGTGCGCAGATATCGCGTTGTATATTAATGATAATAATAAGGATGATGATGGAGGTAGTAGCGTTCTTTCTTTAACTCTCCGCTCTTTAATACCGCTGCTACTTGGATTGCAGCTCGCGACACCAACATTATGGCTACTCATCTCGAAACGTATTCACTCGTTCCTTCTGGGCCTTCCATCGTTCCCTCTCCTTGTGCCCACGACGGTGTACTGTGCTCCCTTGTGTGGGTTGCAGGAATTAGCGCCTTTGCTGATCTCAAGTTACAATCTCCCTAGCGACCCCAATAGGGATTCCGAACCTGTCAACCACGTGACAAATCAATAGCGACTGATTTCGACCGCATACATTTATTATGGATACTCGCTTTGAACCCGTACTCCATGCAGTAAATTCTTATTCGTGCGTATGTTAACAAAACATGCTACATGAAAGACCTTTGAAACGCTAAGCATAATAACGTCATTAATGAGATATACCACCGCTAAGAGGCTAACGCGCGTCCACACTAAGTCACGGGCAATGGGCCTTGAGCACGACTATGAGTGGGACGGTGGGTGTTATATACACAAAAAAATAGGGCAGTTTCGCACTAGTGGAGTCAAGCCTGAAGGAATCGCGGAGCTGGGCGGCCTTCTTTGTTTTCTCTTTCTTTCTTCCTCTCTGTCTTTCTTTCTCTCTCTCTGTTTTTTATGTCCTTTTTTCTCTGCTTATTTCTATTTATCTATTTCTCTCTCTCTCGCTCTCTCTATTTCTCGCTTGCTTCCTCTTTCTTTCTCTTTCCACCATTCTCTTTATTTTTCTCTTTCTCATTATTTATGTGCTATGCTTTACTCTCTCCCCTCCTCCTGAACCTCCATTTCCCTTCACCCCCTTGCTATACAATACTATACAAGGCTATGCTATGCTCTGCTACCGTGCCTGGATAGCCGAGTGGTTACGACGCTCGCCTTTGGTTCGTGGGTACGCGGGTTCGAATCCCGCCTCGCCAAGCAATTGTTTTCGGCAGGAATTTTTCTCTTTCTTTAAATCTCTTTCTTCCTCTCTCTGTTTCGCTGTACTCCTTGTCTCGCCCATGAGAATTGTTGCATCCTACGCTGGAGAGAGAGATAATATTCCTTAATGAAAATCCCGGAGAGGTTAGCCTGGTCTGTCGCCTTGCTTGCTACTCCGGGTGTCGGGTGATGACTATGGTATATAGTATATTCCCACGCTGGATAAATCGGCGCACCTGTTTTGGAAGCGAAGCGGAAAAGGACGAAGGGGAAGAGAGCGCGTGCCGGTTCATGATGATGATCATTTCCGTTCACCCGTCACGGACAAATGCTCGGCTTAAACAGCTCAGCAGTTAAAAATAACACGACCTTGAAATTTTATCTGGGAACCTTATGCCGAACTACTGTCTATTCCTGCGGTAACCCGGTAATTGATAAATGCCTAAACGGTAACAATTTTACGGACTAGCTAAATTTCTGTTTCATCGGAGACTCATCTCAGCTGTTCGCAAGTGCGCAGCCCTTGCTTCGTTGTAATGAATAAAAAACGCTATTTGAATTCGGAATTAAACAGCCAAGTAACATTAACAGCATGGTCAAAAAAGTAAAACTGCTTTTCGTTGGAATCAACGCTTCAGTATGGTACAAAAGCGCCTCGACTAGGTTATCACTGTAGTTATCACGAGCATCGACCAACCGACGCGGTGCCTTCTATATATGTAAGGCTGGAAAGTTATACATTGCGCTTGACTCTGGTGTAATGCTGCATAGTGCTCGTCACCAAATTACTCAACTCGTCATCGATTGCTCTCGCGCACTCGCAGCTTACGTATCTGTGTTTGCTTCACCGGAACCTCGAGTACTGTCTGCCACTGACGTCGCTCGCGTGCAATGAGCCCATTGCGACGGAACTGCGTTCAACACGTACCGGCATTCCGACAATATTCCACGTGGGCTCGTATACGACTGCAGAAACTCCAACTATTTTTTCTGTTTTCTTTTTAACGTTTCCCTTGTCATATTTTTTTTCTTGTCGAGCGTTTCCTGCTACGTGCACGCAGCTGACAGCCTCAGTTGAAAAGGAAGGGCGAGATCCCGTGTCTTTGGGCCTCGATTTACGACAAGCAAAACCTCCCGACAGCTCTGCTTGAATGTATAATTTTGCCAACCAAACACATTTGTCGCGCACCCGCCGTGGGAGCTTAGCAGCGCAGCATCGTGTTGTGCTACTGAGTTCGAGGACGGCGGCTTCCGCACGCGAGGCGCAATATCGTGTTATCACACTTGGACGTTGCATGGGCCACCCCGCCAACGACGAAACCGATGGCGAATTTTCGCTGGCAGTGTCCTTATAATTGCTATTGCAGTAATAAGACTCCCAAGCTCTAGCGCCAGGCACAAGGTGCCCTTGCAAAAATAGATTTAGACACTCTATAGACTGTCTACATACATTTTTGTAAGGGCGTGCGCAGTGTCTGGGAGGCGTGATAGTCTGCAGTCGCTTGTATATGCCCAATGCCGTTATTATTTTTACGGTGATGAGCGGACGACTTCGCCAAAATATATGCCGCCGTGACAGCTAAGTGTGCGCTTCTGACGGGGCTAATGCGATGCTTGGTTGCCGCATTCAGTGTATTTTTTGCGTACGCGTAGTTCTGGGTCATATTTACACAAATGTGCGAACAGTGCATCTGGAACATTATCTAAATGCAATATTCGAGCGCTTAAGTGAAACGACAGCTGCTGCTCTCTGTCTACCCGACAGTGTGCCGCATTACAACCGGCACAAGTCTTTACGGTGCACACAGAGCGTAGTTTCATGCACGGTGGAAGCGTGGAACGAAGTGCCCGTCAATGGGTTCCACGAATAGCCAGCTTCCTTTATTCTTTGGCCCCTTAATTGAAGAACTACCTAGTATCTCAGATACCACAGTGTCGCGGAGGTTTATTGTACCTCTGGGGCCTGAGGTCGTAATACTCTTTTATAATGGGATTACTGTTTGTAATTGGATGGGTCAACAACCGTCTAACTGGAGCGCTTGCGGCAGGGAAGTAAATAATTGCACATCTTTTGCACACCTGCTCATTTTATACTATGGGGCGGCAGGTACTGTGTGCTAAGTTACAGTCAATAAAAAGCTGGCTGGCCACTGTCAGAGCGCACAAGGACTGCGACGGACCTGTCAGCTGTTACGAAGATGAGGGAACCCAGTGCTTGACAGTCGACGTTACGATGTGGCGAATGGTCGAAAAAGAGAAACCATCTACTGATGCTTGTCAATGCTAATGCTTATAGCATGGTAGTTCATGAAGTGCTTCTTAAAGTACTTATCTGCGCCTACATTAGACTGAACGGTGGCTCGATGACACTCGCACAACGTTGTGGAATATGCGCCAAGCGTCAGCGCGGGATATTGTTAAAGGCATTCTATTCCGCCTGATGAGACATGAACCTGTGACGTAGTGGTTAGAGCATCTGATTTCGGCACTAGAGGCCCAGAGTTTAAATGCAGCAGTCGGAACGCGTTTTTAATAAGTGAGCATTCTTTAGCGTGTACCCCGGGAAAATCGTGGCTGTAACGCAGCACGTTTCCCTCGGCAATACAAGGCATTCAGATCCACATTTTGCATCCACAGCAAATGCATGAGTGGCGCATAGTTATTAACGACTCGAGCGTGCGGCTTACCAAGTATCTCGAAACTCGAACCCTCGACCTTCTGGGCATATGTAAGTAAATGAACAAATCAAGGGGGAAAAAAGAGAACGTTTCAGTGTTCTGAGACTCGAACATACGACGTGACGCTTGGAAGCCACGTGCCTTCCCCATCCGGCTAAACACCCACTGCTTGGAGAAGGTTTATATATCTGAACCATTTGTACCAGCGACGGCGGTGGCGTTCCTATACACCGCCGTGGCTCAAGAACGCTGAACAGCAGCGGGAGTTCAAAGACTACGGCGAAAGCTGGGAACAACTAGAGGCACAGAGGAGTACGCCGCAAGCATTCTGCCACTTGCTCATCGCCACACGTACGTCGCGTCGTATTATCAAGCAAAACGTAGACAGCGACAACAGCAGCAGCATCAAGAGTGACGGAGATGAGCAAGTGGAACAATCCTTGTATTCATACTTAGACAACTCAGTGGAATGTCTGCAATTTTTTTTTATATGCTTATCCAGTGTAGAACGTCCCTCCCGGTTATACCGCATCCGGTCCTGTAAGTGTCAGATACCGGCCAGTCGGTTCAAATGGCGGCGAGGTAGCTAAAAAAATGCCATACGTATATGTTTTTTTTTAAATAACAGTCAATAGCCCTGTGCAGGCCACCGTGAAAATTCGTGACGTTATTGGCAGCGCGACACGAAGGCTGATAATGCGCTTTAAACATTACAACATACCAACAATTTACTCTCAATACAACCGCTCCCTACCTAGTATATAGCGCTCAAACCTAAACTCAGACAACAGCGTATTTAATGAAATTGCTTGTCTGAAAAAAAAAAATATAGCTACCTTTAATGCCCGTCATGGAGAATTTAGGGGCATACCCTCTTCACTAATTAATTATGGCTTGCAAATGACTAAAATATCACAATTTCGCCACGAGGGCGAAGCAATGAATCCGATAGCACCAAATTAGAATGTCACGCGAAGTACGTCAAGTGCGACAGGAGTTACAGAGATTTGTCGCACGCTGTTTTTGCTTTCTCTCTTCTCTCGTCCCGACGAGCACGTTGGAAGATAAGCAGGGAGGGATGGCATGGGGGAAGGAACTTACGTCACGCGCGCGTCATGAATGCGCGGCCGACTTTCAGGGGGATCGCGAGCGCGCGCGCGCAGGCCCGTGACGGCCTCCCGCGGCGGCCGCGGTAACTATGCAGCCCACTATGCTCAGATCAGCCAATGACCGTGAATTTGGGTATATGGCGCGGTCATTTCGTTACATGCTATCATTTCTATAAAGAGGAGGGAAAGATTTCTATCTGACTTGGAGAATTAATTGTAGATTCCAGGCTGCGTGCTGCGCTATAACGTTTGGCTCGCGTGTTCTCAGGAGCCTCCGCTACCAATCGGCAGCGTTTTCTGACCATGCTGAAAAAGTGTTGCAGTGCCCCTTTAAGTTCCAAGAGGCGACCCTCATTGACCTACGCAGGTAACTTTTTTTTTTATTCGAAAGTTTGCCCAATGTCAGAAACTAAAAAAATTCCGGCAAGTCCCGCGCATTGTGGGCATAAATTTGATGCGAAGCGTCAGTCAGTAGTTGCTCATGCCGCACTTTGAGCCAAGTCTTCCGTGGTGGATCGACGTCTTTGTGTTACCTGAGTAGTTGTGTGCATATCGTGGGCATACCAGACCAATTGGTTATCTCTTACCTCCAGTGTTTGACGTAACGCCGGCACTCACGTTACAGCACAGGGGTCGCTTGCAAATTATCGCAATTAAGTGTAACCACCGTCATTGGCCTATTCCTACGGGGACGAGCTGCTTGTTGAGCCATAGGAGTACACATGCAAGCATTGATGTGCTACATTGAGATTGCCAACTGCAACAAATGGTATGTCTTCTCTTGAATAATCCATGTAAGGTGTCTTACAAAGTTTCAATGTATATTTTCGCTGTCCTGAGTTGATACAGACTATCAATAACCTGTGGTGCATATTTGCATACCATGGGTCATAGTATGCGGGTGCGCGCCACACGTTACTGTGGGAAAGGGCTTCAAGACGTGCGCGACAGTCATGTCTTGTTTGAAGGTGAAAGCCTTAGATGCATCATCAAACGCGTATATTTACCGTCGGCGTCCCGCTTCGGCGGCGTCAACAGGAGTGATGCAAAAAATCATCACGACGCCACCACATGACGTTATCATGAGTCACAGATCGCCCAAAATGGTGACGTCATTGTGACGTCACATAACATGACGTCATGCAATAACGTCATCACATCATATTGTCGCTTGGTCAAAGGAGGGCCGATCACGGAGGCAGTGCAAATCCAAGTGAGGTGCAGAAAGCTTACAATGCCACCGGTCCTGGAGGTTGCACAAAACCACGTTAGGTGCAGAACGGTTTCGGAGGGGGCCGGGGGAGGAAGAATACATCGACTGAGAAGAAGAAGATGGCTTTCGCCTTCGAGTCGTCTTAGGCGAACGCATAAGGCACCCTGTGAGTTTTATTCACGTCATAGATAGATAGATAGATAGATAGATAGATAGATAGATAGATAGATAGATAGATAGATAGATAGATAGATAGATAGATAGATAGATAGATAGATAGATAGATAGATAGATAGATAGATAGATAGATAGATAGATAGATAGAGAGAAAAGGTGAAATTGCCTTCGGTTTACCGAGAAATGCTTCCAATTTAAGATATTGTTACGCGGAGTATTTATTTGGCAGTCGTTCCAAAGCAATGTCGTTGTCTTCTTCCTCCATTCAGTGGCGTTTCAACGCCCATGTCGGAGTGGCATTTCTATACCCGTGACAATGACTCCGGAGTAATTTTCACGACCTAGGGTTCTTTAAAATCAACGCGCACCTAAATCCAAGCACGCGGGCGTCTTTAGTTATACTTTCATGAAATTGTGTCCTTCATGAGCGAGAATCGAACCCGGGTCCTCGACCTTAGCAGCGCAATGCCTTTGTCCCTAAGCTACCACGCGTGCATTCCTTTTAAGGCTTAGACTATAGTTAAAAAAACGACAAGGATAAAATAATTACTGCAGCGACCTTACATATTAGTGAAGATCATATGTTAGCCGTCTTTCACATTGCGTGGCAGGTAGAAATTTTCCTAGGTAATCATAAATCAAAAGACTGAAATGAACCTTCACATTGGATTTCACATTCGGTGTCAATTGTATCATCTGTGGTTAACTACTGTTGTTCGAAAAGCAAGATAACACAAAAATGAAATATTAAAACAAATAAAAGAAAAGAGAGGGACGATAAGAACGTGAATGTCTTTGCATAACTCGTGTGGCTCGAACTCCCGGAAGTTATTTCGAAAGGCGCACGCACGGGGATGATTTTTGCTCTTTCTCGTTTGTCTGGCTGTCACGCTGGAGTGAATTATGAATCAATACCAATTAACCCAACATTTAGTTCTCTCAGTACTTTTTCGCTTTGTTTTTTACTATTTTCTTTTTATTCTTTGCTGTTTGGGAGAGCTCGCCTACTTGGTGTCGTACCTCCCATTTCACTTCCTGGTTCTAAATCAGTATTTGTATTTTATTTTTATTTGTTACTTCTATGCTATCTTCGTATTGTAAGTTACATATTTCTTTGCGAGTACCAGCTTGAATTCACCTGCTTTTGCCCTGACTGCGTCTTGCTTTACCTAGACTAAAGTTTTCCTGTCACCTAACTGAGAGAGAATCCTCGACCTGACTGACCGAAATGATGACTGCCTTTTACCCTGCCTAGTACTCATCACAGCCTACACACTGGGGTCAGCAAAGTGTGTCAAAAAGCTTTTCCGGGCCCACATCTTGTTATAGAGCTTGAATGAGGAAGGTATTGATATACCTCATGATCAGGGTCACGTGGCGAAAAGGCGGCGTGTGGTACCAAAAAGGACATGATCACACAACAAACGAAAAAAAAAAAAAAACGCCAGGGCTGCGCGGAAAGCGCAGTACAGTCACAGCGAAAGCTCGAACAGCGGCATTTCTAGAGCCCGTTATAAACTCTCTTGGGGCTACTAAAACAACTACACTAGCAATGTACCCACTACGCCACAAATCACAAATCATAACTTTTGTGAAGTTGGGAAGCACCCACCACGACATTACTCGTCATTCTGCGGAGAAGCGAGGTACCATCTGTAAGGCATTATGCGCAGTTTCTTATGTGCAGTTTCTTGACGATGAAGAATTATGACTGAGCCTTTTTGTAATGGGTTGGAACCTTTAAAGGACCCACTAGTTTACGTAATTCGCATTGTGTGACGCCCGGTCGTTATTTCACTCTCCCACCACGCTTTATAACATACGCTAACGTGAGAAAGAGATAGAGAGAGGGAATTAACTTTATTCAGACCCTAAGGAAATGGATCATGGGAGCCTTACGGGCTTCCTTGGCAACCAATGGAAGTGCACTTGCGAGGAACCCACTACGCTATAAATCATAATTTGTGTGAAGTAGGGAAGCAGCCGCTATGCAATTTTTCGTCATTATGCGCAGAACCGTGGTACCTGCTAAACACCTGTAAGGCATTATGTGCACTTTGTTGATGCTGTGGCTAATGACGATGAAGAATTATGGTAGAGCCCTTTGTAATGGGTTGGAAGCATTCAACAACCCACTCGTTGCACAATTCGCATTGTGTGACGCCTTGTTACAGAATTCGCGTTGTGTGACACTTGGTTGTTATTTTACTCTTCAACCACGCTACATTACATAGGTTGATGTGGTTCCTTCCCGACATGAAGCCTGTATAGGGTCCTTTTGCAGAGCAGTTCCAAGCACCGGCAGGGCTTGGAGGTAGAATACTGTGCTCCCACGCAGAGGACTCAGGTTCGAACCTCGTTCCTTCCCGGAATTATATATATATATATATATATATATATATATATATATATATATATATATATATATATATATATATATATATATATATGCGCGCGCTTCAATTTTCTCCTAGCCTCAAGATGCTAAACAAAATGTTTTTTTTTTCTGTTCTTTGCAGTACCTGCGCCTTCGATACGGGAACAAAGTAGGACTGGGTGCCTGCGCCATCTATTTATTTCTCAGCGTAAGTAAACCGAGCTGAAAACTGGTGGTATAGTATATTGTACTTGAGCGCAACGGGGCTATAGCTACTTCAGTCGGATGTATGCGTATGGCTTTCGCCTGACGACTTCGGTCGAGAAGAACTGTTGTGAAAGCAGGAACAGCAGCCGCCGTGGCCACCAGTGTCGTTGGCTAACACAACCAGCGTTACACGTTCAGAAATACCCAATAATCTGGACGGAGGTAGGGCCCCTGCCGCCGCTGAATTGTTAGGGCGTCGGACGCGTCATCTGAAGGTTGGGGCTTCTCTCTGCCCCGACGGCAAGTTGTTTTTTTTTCTTCCATTTTAACTCATTTCTTTGATGTCCTTATCACTATACTTCAATTAAAATTTAACGATAATACTTTTCTTAGTCTCGTTATCTGTTGGCTACATAAAAGTTGTGTCTTATAAAAAAAACGGTCGCCTCGGTCCATTCGCCTTATTCCATTCAAATGTCCAGTTTGCATTCCTCAATTGCCACTCTTTCTATAGTTGAGGCCGTCCTGCCTCAGACAGCCTTCAGCTATGGACAGAGATGCCGCGTTTAATTAAAGTTGCATATCAGTGAAGCGTCGCTGTCAAGTTGCGATTCAGTTTGGGATTCAGCTTCAAAACACAAAGCAATTATTTACACAGTGGAAAATCTACACTGGCCTGCGGCTGAAGGTAACTCGTTAACGCATTTAGATGGGATAGTAGGTGCTTACTTAATGCGACCTTTTTTTTTGACGAACACACGCAACTACAGACTACACAGAACCAGGCTAGCGGATGGCCTGTGTAGGTCTGTGTAGTCTGTAGTTGTGTGTGTTCGCTAGAAAAAAGAACGGATACATTAAGTTGAAGATAACGTTCGCACTAGGAGGCCTTGTCGTTGCTTTATCAAAACGTTGGCTCCAACCTGTGTCGTCCCTCATTCGTAATTACACATAATTACCAGAGTAAGAGGACAGGAACGTTAAGAAAGAACACGTGACCACGCTTTTGTCTCGCGTCTCTTATTCTCCCACTTTGGGTCACTCAAGTGTCCGTCTAAGAGCCCGGCTTGCTTGATAATGAAGCTTTATTAAATACGCCACAGTCTGATGCTACAGCTGCTCCCACTCATTGTATATTAGCGCGCCGTGCGAATTCTGTGATCATCATCATCATCAGCCTGTCTACGCCCACTGCAGGGCAAAGGCCTCTCCCATGTTCCGCCAATCAACCCGGTCCTGTGCTTTCTGTTGCCACGGTATACCTACAAACTTCTTAATCTCATCTACCCACCTAATTTTCTGTCTTCCCCTCACGCGTTTGCCCTCTCTTGGAATCCAGTCAGTTACCCTTAATGACCACCGGTTATCCTGCCGACGTGCTACGTGCCCGGCCCATATCCATTTCTTCTTCTTAATTTCAACTATGATGTCCTTAACCCCTGTTTGTTCCCTGACCCACTCTGCTCTCTTCCTGTCGCTTAAGGTTACACCTATCATTTCCTTTCCATAGCTCGCTGCGTCGTCCTCAATTTAAGTTGAACCCTCTTTGTAAGTCTCCAGGTTTCTGCTCCGTAGGTAAGTACCGGTAAGATGCAGCTGTTATATACCTTCCTCTTGAGAGATAGTGGTAGACTACCATTCATGATTTGATAATGCTTGCCGAATGAGCCCCATCCCATCCTTATTCTTCTAGTTATTTCACTCTCATGGTTCGGCACCGCGGTTACTACCTGTCCTAAGCAGACGTAGTCCTTTACAGCTTCCGGTGTTTCGCCACCTATCGCAAAGTGCTGTTCTCTGCCAAGATTGTTCCACATTACTTTAGTTTTATGCATATTAATTTTCAGACCTACTCTTCTACTTTCCGTATCCAGTTCAGTAATCATGAGCTGTAATTCGTCTCCCGCGTTACTCATCAATGCAATGTCATCAGCGAATCGCAGGTTACTGAGATACTCTCCATTAACTCTTATCCCTAATTCTTCCCAATCTAGGGCCCTGAAAACCTCCTGTAAACACGCGGTGAATAACATTGGAGAGATCGTGTCTCCCTGTCGTACGCCCTTCTTTATTGGGATTCTGTCGCTTTCTTTATGAAGGACTATAGTGGCTGTGGATGCGCTGTAGATTTCTTCCATTATGTTTATATAGGCTTCGTCGATGCCCTGATTCCGCAGTGCCTGCATGACTGCTGATGTCTCCACCGAATCAAATGCCTTCTCGTAATCTATGAAGGCTATGTATAGGGGTTGGTTGTATTCCGCGCATTTCTCTATCACCTGATTGATAGTATGAATATGGTCTATTGTTGAGAAGCCTGTACGAAATGCTGCCTGGTCTCTTGGTTGATTAAACTCTAATGTCGTATTAATCCTGTTAGCAATTACTTTTGTGAATAGCTTGTAGACAACGGACAGTAAGCTGATGGGCCTGTAATTTTTCAGGTCCTTGACGTCCCATTTCTTATGGATCAAGATGATGTTGGCATTCTTCCAAGATTCTGGTATCCTCCCTGTCGAGAGACACTTCGTATACAGGGTGGCCAGTTTCTCTAACATAATCTCTCCACCGTCTTTCAACAGGTCTGATGTTACCTGATCCTCACCAGCGGCTTTGCCTCTTTGCATTCCCTTTAGGGCTTTCTTTACTTCTCCTGTTAATACTGGTGGAATGTCAGATTCCTCTGGGATATTACTGCTTCTTACGTTATCATCCTGACTGTCTCGGCTGCTGTACAGATCTCTGTAGAACTCTTCCGCTACCTCAACTATTCTATCCATATTGGTTGTGACCTTGCCATCCTTGTCCCTTAATGCATACATCTGATTTGTGCCTATGCACAGTTTTGTCCTCGTAGCTTTGAGGCTTCTTCCGTTCTTTAGAGCATGCTCAATTCTCTCCATATATACTTTCTTATGTCGGCTACTTAGTTGTGAATTCTGTGATAGGTGACGCTTAAAATGTCATTATTCTTTTATCGGCTTGGCTGAGGGTTGCTAGCATGCTGGATTCGTTTAGTCCTGAAGACGTAACAACTCGACATTGTATTATTTTTAAAGTATATGAACACGCTGCGCCCTTCATATCTGCATCTCTTATCTACATTTGCTTCGTCATTCTTGCTCCACGTATGATAGTGTGTACGATTTTGTTCTTCTTGAGAGAGAATCACAGCACTGCGCAAAATGTTAACCAACTGCACCGGCAAAAGTGTGCGTGTGCGATATATATATATATATATATATATATATATATATATATATATATATATATATATATATATATATATATATATGTGTGTGTGTGTGTGTGTGTGTGTGTGTGTGTGTGTGGTGTGTGTGTGTGTGTGTGTGTGTGTGTGTGTCGTGCGCACGGCAGTTATGGGGAGGCGCCGCCCCCGGTGCACGCACGCACGAGGGACCTTCGAAAAGTAAGGTCCGTTAATACAGGAGGTTTAGGACAAAGTGTTGTTATCTACATACGAAGGGCCAGCTGCTGGTTTCTTCTGCAGGCTTCTTTGGATGCAGTAGTTGTTAGCCTGTCGGTCTAAGTGCACACGACAATGTCCACGGAATTCGACATTCCCGCCGGTTACAAAGTGCGAGCTGTGATTCAACTGTTGTGTGCGAAAGGATCAGCTGCTGCCGATATTCAACGATAGTCTTCTAGTTTATGGACTTACATGAGTCAATGAAAGGTTGTGCATTGACGTCAAAACATCAGTAATAGCTGCACAAATGTACATAACGAAGGGCAGAGTTGTGAGCCCAGTATATAGACCGACGCAGTCGCTGAACAAGTGAACGAAGAATTGAGATTTTGTCGGCAGTTGACGATATGCGTTCTGACTGATATATTTCATTTTGTTGGACGCTCCACTATAGACTTCGCTATAGCAGAAAATTCCAGATATTACAAATTGTGTGCAAAGTGGCTACCAGAAATGCTTACCGATGAACAAAGAAAGAAAGAATTTCAAATGGACGATCGCATTTGGACCTCCATCGACAAAGTAGAGGCTACTTTTTTCCACACGCTGTTATGGGCTACGAGACTTGGACATACCACGCTAACACAGAAAGAAACAGCCAATATAGCTGCCTTATAAGAAACAGTGTATGCGGTTGCCTTGAAAGAAATCTAACAGCGATCTACAGGGTCAGCGAGATGCATCTTTACCTGCTTTCAGTTCTTATCCTGCAAATGGGCGCGATATAGAATCGCACCCATTTGTAGAATTCGACAGCTGTGGTTATTAGGAAGCGTAGCTTTGTGGCACATTTACAGAAGCAATAAGAGAAAAGATAATAATTGTTGGGGTTTAACGTCCGAAACCACGATATGATTATGAGGGACGCCGTAGTGAAGTCCTCCGGAAATTTCGATCACCTGGGGTTCTTTAACGTGCACCTGAATCCAAGTACATGGCCCTCAAGCATTTTCGCCTCCACCGAAAATGCAGCCGCCGCGGCCGGCATTCGATCCCGCGACCTTCGGGTCAGCCGTCGAGCACCATAACCACTAGACTACCGCGGTGGGTCAAAGAAAGAGAAGAAAAGGCAGTTTCCGATGCCAACATATGTCACTGACTTAGTTTTTCTTTCTCCATTTTCTTGTATAACAAACACATTTCCTTTCGCAGCAAACCATTGGCGCTGTGGCACTGTTCTCGGCATCCGTAGCTGCAGCCACAGGTAAGCAACTGCACTATGACGAATCAGGTGATGTAATAGCAAAACAGCTTAGTTAGAAAGCAGCGTGACTGGGTTGGATACACAGGGCAAAAAATAAGCAAACAAGGCACAAGAGCTGTGTTTGTCGTATTCAGTCATTTTGCTGTAGTTTCGTTTGGTATACAATTGATGAGTGTCAGCGATGTAATACCCAACCGTTCTTGCTCGCTCGTTGCTTGAATGTTACAAGTGAGTGGGCAGGAATTGAATGAGCGAAAACGGATCTGAGAAAGTGTCAGGGCCACAAACGGGCACACTGCGCTATTCAGGTAAGGTCACTATAATGACCAAGTCATATATTCAATTCGTGGAACGACATCAACGTTACTAAAGCAGAAGCGATAGCCCCCCCCCCCTTTTGCTACCGTCTGATTCAGATTTCCAGAGCAACTCTGAAGACATCACCGTCCGGTCAAATTCCATTAAATTTATTGCATTTGAGAGGGAAAGTTAAATTGCACCAAATTAGTTAAGCAGAACATTGACTGCTTACTCCGTACTTTTCATAAGACTTTCTGCAAATACCAGTAAGCTTAAGAAAACCGCAAGTGCGACAGTCACAAATCCTTGGTGACTTCGCCCCCCCCCCCGTCCACACACACACACACACACACACACACACGCACACACACACACACACACACACACACACACACACACCCACACACACACACACCACACACACACACACACCACACACACAACACACACACACACACAACAAAAGTTATTGCAATTTTATAACGTCTAAACTGCACTCATGGTATACCCTCTTGTAAAGGCGCCAGCGGGAACCACTGCGTGCCCTCTTTTTTTCAACATGACTACCCATGTACGGAGAGTGAGGGAGAAACGAAAAGGCAGGGAGGGAGACGTTAAAGGGAGCATCTTAGACAATACGGATTTCTAATAAAAATGCTGTGACAGTTAGGCACCTGTCATCTACACAGACGAACTCTACGTTGAAGTTTAAATAGTTTGTCGCAGCTAAAGCTGCATTAAAATGAATAATTAGCGAAAACATCTTAATTAGCTTTCTTAGTTATCGGCCTGAGGGCCATTGTTTATATCGGTGAGTAGCAGGGCGTCACCAATTTATGGCATACCCATTTTTCAGAAATCCAGAAAAGCGGACGTAATTTGAGATATTCATAATCGGATGTCAAGGCTCTGAGCGCACCGTGTGCAGAGAAAAAGGCGGACATTTTGTTACGTCAGACTGCATTTTCCGTGACGATAAGTGACGGAATTTGAATGAAGGCGCGTCGTGGCACTACCTTATCGGGGAAACCGGCAAGCCACCTCACTTGTTTTGGTGCTTATCTGTTTGTTTCTCCGTTTCCACATTTTCTTTCGCTGTACAGCGTAAAACTCGGGAGCTGCCACAGCGGCTCTTCTTCTCTTGCACAGTGCGACTAGCGAAAGAGTACTCTGCGTCTATTTGTAGTTTAAAGAAATATGACACGCTAAGAATAAATAGGCGGTGAACTCGAGCAGATCTCGGACGACTTGAGCAGACTGTGGTGCGACGAGCCTTCATGCAAGTTTACTTGTCGTGCGCTTTGAATTCTTTAATTATGATTCAGATTTCTTAACTGCTTTGTCACGGGGCGTTCCCGTCTGACGTAAGAGAGTGATCGCCTTTTCTGCACTCTCAGCACGCTTGATTTCAATATCGCCTGTACTGCATCTTGAAATTTATTTATGAATATCTCAAATTACAGAGATTTCCTGAATTTCTAAAAAAAATGTGTAATTTCTGATAATTGTGACGCCCTACAATTTTTCCATATAAGCAACTTCCCTCAAGTTGATAATAAAAATTTAATTAACAGGTTCGGTTAATTAATCCGAAAATTAAATGTAGCAGCGCCAAAGTACGTTAGCCTCGACGTAGATCTCGTCTGCGACCACGACAGGTGTCGTGCTCTCATAGTATATTTTAAAAGAAAACTTCTCTATTGTTTAAAATAACACCCTGGAATAGCAGCCATAGTCCACCACCAATGCACCGTTCTGAAGAGACTCTGTCGCGTGTGGCCCTCCCCAGTAATCAGCGGTGTGGACGCGCACTTATCAAGAATTGAATAAAATGAAAGCGGCCAGCCTGAATCGCCTGCTGCCTGTGTGTATTCAAGAAGTGCGCGCATATAAGCGATGTAAAGACAGATAACGCGAGTCCAAGACGAGCGCTCTCACTCGAGCACAGGAACGCGTCAGCGGTACTTCCCCCACGTCCGTCCTTACGACAGGGCGATGCTCCGTACGGCTATAATAGTGTGCATGCCCACAGATGGTAAAGAGACGGTGCCCTTGCGTGTCAGTCGTCAGATATGACAGCTTCACTAGAGCCGCTTGTGGATGATAGCGACGCTCGTGAAAGGGGGCTTTGGCACCGCCCCCTTCTCCGGGTAGCAGTTCAGCGACCGTTCCACACCGCCGAAATCAATCCAGCAATGGACAACGTGAATGCTCCACATTGTGCGCAACTTCATGGCATCCAATAAATTACGTGACACAACATAGTTATCTGAAAGCGCTGTTTGATGGAAACAAAGAAGAAAAAGACAGTTCCTGAGTCAGCTCCGAACTCTGTGTGATTCGAGGTTGTTCATTCTCTTGTCACACACGAGGCAAGAAAATTTGAATTATGGGGTTAAACGCTTCAGAAATGCGCGCAGTGAATCATGAGGAACGCAGCACAGTGCGAGAGCTCGACAACAGTTCTAGTCGCCTGTGATTTGTTAAGGTGATCTCAAAACAAGGCCCACGAGCGCTCTGTGCAGGGGCGGATACAGGATTTTTCTGATGGGGATGTCAGCTTATGGGAAGTCATACTTACAGGGTACATGACACGGTCACGCAACAATTTGCGGTTTTCAGCGAAAAATAGAAGTGGATGTTCTATCGTGTGTACACATACGCGAAAAATGGACTGTAGATGAATATTTCGATGCAAAATAAACCCTAGTTAGCGCCAATAAACCCCGCCCACCGCTGGCGACGGCCATTTTGCCATGATGTGTGTGACGTCATGTGCTGCACGGACCGGAGCCTTCGTCTTCTACCAAAGTTTCAGCTGCTGCAAAGCGTTCAATTTCGATGCCAACTGAAGAAAACACTAATAGCTCACTTGCACGCGGAGCTGAGGACGGAGCAAAATCGTTCGCCGGAATGCCGATGCTCGCACAGCAAGCAGCTTGTTACGTCACGGCTCGCGAGTGCGCTGTGACGTAACGGCGCACGTCACGGCCGGTCGGGCAACACAGGCCACTTTTACCCGACTCTCAGGCCGCTCGCGTGTTTATAAAAATATTCAATTATAATTTAAGTGCTGGACCAAATGCGTGGAAATTTCGCCAGCCTGTTTGCGAACGGACAAGGGTTAACCTACATAACACAGATTACGATCGAAAATTGGGTGTCATGGCCCCTTAAAGTTAAGTATGGGGCGTCAGCACCCATACTCGGCTTATACATTAAAAAATTAGGGGGGAGGGGGTCAGGACATCTGGACGTTTCCTCTGGGATCAGCCCGTGGTTCTGTGTATAAACACGAGGACTATATAATGGGGCTGTTTAGTTTAATCTGTGATGCTAAGCTCGCTCTAATGCTCACTCGCTGCTGACGTGTGCGATTTTTAGACTTGTACAAGATACTTCCAAAGCGTAGGTAAGTTACGGAGTACCGCACAGAAAGAAGTGCTTTAGAAGAGTACGAAATACCGAATTCAGAATAGTATCAGGGCACAAAAGAGTTCTAATGCTGTTTCACTAAACTCTGTACGCAACAGCCGCGCCTGGCATAAGGGAGAAGCTTTGCGGCGATACTCATTGTCTTGCATGCATAATTGTGCGAACAGTAATTAAAGTTCGCGCCCGATATCTCGGAGGACGGCCGTGCTAGAAGAATTCTGCCAAGTGCAATTTTGCCGAAACAGGTCTGCCTCTAACTTTTCGATGCAAACATGCCCGCTTACTGCAGTCACTCAGAAGTTCATTATGCAAGTTTAGTTAACCGGGCGGCTGACAGTGAGAATTGTCATCTCCTGGCTACAAAACTTATTTGGAGAGGGGGTTCTCACGTACTTCCCAACGCGTAATTTTAGGAAAACTAGGAAACCATTGAACAAGATTTTAATCACACACACACACACACACACACACACACACACACACACACACACACACACCACACACAACACACACACACACACACACACACACACACACACACCACACACACACACACACACACACACACACACAACCACACACCACACACACACACACACACACACACACACCACCCACACACACACACACACACACACACACACACACACACACACACACACCACACACACAAACACACACACACAAACACACACACACACACACGCGCGCGCGCTATAAAATCCTGATACAAAATTCTGGCTACGCCCCTGCAAGAAGAGGCCTATAACCAAGTTGCAGGCGCGAGTGGCGTGCAGCCACTTGCCCGCTTCTCATCTTTTGGCGCATTCCGCGCTGCAGCAGTAATTACAGCACAGTAATTAACAATAATATAGCGGGTCGGGAATTTTTGAGTGTGTCTTCGTATGAGATGCAGAATTTTAGACATCCGAATTTCCGCAATTAGGGAAGTAATTATTTATTTAAGCAATTAATTTTCTCTAAGAAATCAAGTATGACAGCAAAAGAAAAAATATAACGACTATGTGCGCGAGTCTAAAATGAACAAATTCCATTGGTCGCGTCTTTGGATATCGTTGCCCTTTTATTTAATTAGCTTGGCTTGAGTTCGCTGGTACACACTGTAATGTCATCGAGTGAAACTCGGTACGGTACGTTATAACCAAACACGCGCGTAAGCTTGAATAAACAGTATCCAAGTAAACATGTGGAACAGATAGAAAACAGAAAAAACCTGCAATACAGGGGCAGGAAAAACTCATTACGAGCAGTACTTCATCCCGACGTTCCCGTTACTTAAAAACTATATGCTGCCAAGAGCAGTTCATTGCTCCCGATTCTTCGTTCTCCAAACCGGGATTTTCTTTCTTTCTCTTCAATAATACAACAGCAATCCTCTAGGCTATCCAGTGATAACAATTTAGCCCATCTACCAAAAGTTCGCCGGCAATGCCAAATTTTATAGGGGCCCTGCAACACTTTTTCGACATGGTCAGAAACCACTGTCGTACTGTAGTCGAGGCTCCTGAGAACACGTGAACCAAGCATTACATAGCGCTGCGCACAGCCTGGAATTTACAATTCTTAAGGTCATCTAGAAATCGCTCGCCCTTCCCTCGACAAATGATGCCATAAACAGAAATGGCCGCGCCATAAACACAAAGTCCGCGGCCATTGGCTGATTTGAGCATCGTGAGTTGCATGGTTACTGCGGCAAACGCGGGATGCCGCCATGTGCCCGCGCGCGCGCTCGCGATCACACTGAATGTAAGCCGCGCGTTCAAAGAAAAAAAAAAGAAAGCTCTAGGGCTAGCACTTCATGTAGCGCATAATGTAATTGAAATCCAGCGCTAATGTCGTTCTTGTGTAGCGATTGGTGTAGTTCTAAATCCTGCGCTAAATGCAGCTCCACTACCGTGAAACCTGAGCAAGTGCGTAGGGTTTCCCTACGTCAACGTTTGAGGTAAGCGTGTAGGGTTTCCCCGGCGAGAGTAGAATCTTGTTGGGGAGATTCGCAAACTCAGCGCGCGACATACGCGCTACTTTTTGCTGCGCTTTATCGACTTCCTGCTTGTTACGGCCGTTCAGACACGTGTCGTCTGCAGCGAGTTCCGTTAGGTTGTTTCCCCCTTCATATGTAGCGACGAAGATGCCGGTGGGAGGGGCAATCGCGCGCTTGGCGAGGCGGTGGCGCCTTCTCTTACGCGGCGCGGGTGTCAGCCGCACGTTTCCGAAGCATTTTTAGCAATTTTAAGTTAATTATTGCTATTACTTCTTGGTTTTATCGATTAATTTTATTATTTTAGCCTCTGTTCCCTTATTTTAACCCGGGTTTAAGCATTGCTAGCCTTATTTTGAACCTCTATTAACCACTTGACTGCGATTGTTGAACACGCCACATCAGATCAATGAATGAACAAGACGGGCCCCTAAAGTGCTACGCACTTAAAAGAAATTGCTCATGGTTATGACGCGTGCTGACGACACAGACGTAGCTAGCTAATTTTTGCGGCAGTCGGTTCGTGAGGCAATAAATACATTCTTAATG
The DNA here is from genome assembly GCF_013339695.2 of Rhipicephalus sanguineus. Taxonomy (NCBI): domain Eukaryota; kingdom Metazoa; phylum Arthropoda; class Arachnida; order Ixodida; family Ixodidae; genus Rhipicephalus; species Rhipicephalus sanguineus. The sequence continues at coordinate 57,336,036 of NC_051176.1, forward strand.
AAGCATTCGACGACTACTTCGAAAAGTGTTGCAGGACCCCTTTAGATCTACATTCAGTATATGCAGTGACCAAACACGCAACTTTATAGATAAAGCGTAGTGCAATTCTTACATGTGCTTCTGTTGATTAAAATGAAGCGTTGGTTTTACGCTATATTTTATTGTAACATTTTGCTTGTCACCGCAGTCTTTCACCTACCCATACAATGGACTACGTTGGGCATCGGAGTAGCAGGAACCGTCTATACGGCATTGGTGAGTTGATGCCGCCTGAATTTTGTATTTATCGCTGAGGAACAGCTTTGTTTGCATCTTTATCTTTCTCCAATTGCTGTAGTATTGCTCGTTTATTTATTGTTTGTGTATATGTATTGTTTGTACATTCTATACGTTTGTCTTGCTGTACCTGGCCCGAAGTGCCTCACGAAGAGTGGGCCAAGTAAGGAGGACACACTCTCCTTTTGCCCCCTCCGGGCATTTTGTGAAAATGCCAAATAAAAATGAAAATGAAAAAATCAAATCAAATGAATCATAACTCGGTACATTGGTAAGCTCTCGTTAGTTCCTAGAAATTCTACATCAGAAAACCGGCAGTCGTTCGTTTCCGGAAAATTATGTCATTTTTTTCATTTAATTTCCTGGCAACCTACTTTACACAATAATTTTGTTCTCTCTCTCTCGCTATCAATTTCATAGCTGCAAAAGTCATTAAAGAAACACTAATATAAAAAGGTAGAAGCTCTTCGGATGTTGCACAGTTAAAGCGAAACATGACACGTGCCCATCTAGAGGTTACAGACTGTCACGATAAAAGAAAATTCTAGCCTTCCTGTCGTTTTCGCGGCATCATATACACATATATATATAGCGGCATTGCTATGCGCCTCAGTGGCATCGCGATCGGCATGACCGCTGCTTGTTCTTCCCGCATATATATATATATATATATATATATATATATATATATATATATGATTTTATAGTATGTGTGTGTTAAGAGAGAGAGAAATCCGGTACCGTTGCACCATTCCCGAAATTAGCCAATACCTGTCGTTCCCGCATGCTACGTAGTTGGTTACGACATCACGAAGCAAGGAGCAAGTGATTTGTGGCTGTTTCTTGCACGAAATTGTCAAGTTCCTGCTGCATGCAGTGCAAAAGTCCCACGCTCCCTTATGCACTTGTCTAAGACGACTCGAAGACGAAAGCCATCCTCTTTTTCGTTTTTGTCGATTGTATTGATTCCCCCCCCCCCCTTCCTACGACCTACGAAACCTTTAAAGCTTTCCGTAGAAGCGTGAACTGTTGGGCTAGTTGGTGCGCCATGTGTTGTTTGAAGGGCGAAAACTTGACGGATGAAACTATATCGACGAAAGGCGATGAAACTATTTCGACACACATGTGCGGTTGTTTTCTATGGGATTAATTCATGCCTATCTAATTCAGTTGCAAGTTGAGCGTCTTTCCACTCTGTACCCTTCTTCGTCGACGTAGTTTCATCAAGTTCTCGCTCTTCAAGCTACACTTTAAAGCTTTCTGCACCTCACAAGCTTTTGCAGTGCCTCCGTGATCGGCCCACCTGTGACCAAATGATAATGTCATCAGGGATATCACATGAAGTCAGGTTATGTGACGTCATGATGACGTCATCGCATGACGATTATTTTTTGCACACTTGTGTTGACCGACGGTAGCTCTTGGCGTTTGATGAGGCATCTAAGGCTTAGTAATATTTGGCTCACATATTCACGGGAGCCTTGACTGACGGGCGATGTTTGTTTGCTACGTAACGTGCTGCAGGGCACCTTTCAGAAAAGTTTGCAGGACCCCTTTAAATTACTCCATCTTCTTGTCCGATTGCGCAATGCCCTACAGCGAGTAGCACCTGACACCAATCTTTAGGGCTACATTAAAGATAGCTATCGATATAAGTCGATTTCTTAAACGAGCGCCATCATTTACAAACCTGCAAACCACTGCATGCATCAGCCGCAGTCAAGAGAGACGGGCGGCGCTGGCGAAGGAAACGCTTGTGTACTCATGTTTAGGCGCACGTTAAAGCAAACCCCTGTGGCAAAGATGCTGCCGTCGATTATACAGGGCATCTACCATGGCGACACTATGTATTTGGAACGTTCTAATTTCGTGAATCGGTCAATATTTCATTTCCTCACCCAGTGTAATATCTTACTCCGGCTACTAAAATGCACTTAAAGCACACCCTCCTCACGTTCAACGACGCACTTGTGTCTCTGTATGTGATTATTTCCGTACAGTGCAGCTGGCCCACATTTGTGAAACGTCGGTACAGTCTGAAAACGTGAACAAACGGCAGTCAGCGGTTGTAATCCTTATGGCTAAACGGAAGCAAGCTATTCGCACTTCTAAATCAAAATGTTTCGGCCCTGTTAGGAATTCCGAGAGTTGATCTTCCCAGCAGGAAGGAAGCGGGGTTGACGCATGCAAGTGGAGACACGTGCTGGGCGGAAATTACAGCGGAAACTGGGTGAAATGTCGTTTTACGCGCTGCTTTTATTGCCGCGCTAAGGGAGGCTTTGTCTACGGCACGCGTATCGCGAAATGGCGTGTATTCGCGGGAATTCCTGTCGTTTGATGCCCGCGTCGCTCTTTTTCTCGCTCTGCACTTCAAAAAGAATTTATATCACCTGTGTTGGAATCGACGCGGTAACTTAGAAGAGTAGTGGTTTGGGTTAGTCGGTTTACAATTTTGTCCCTGTCCTGCTTCGCGCTACACCACCTCAACAAACCCATCGCTATCAATTACAACGGGCCCATTACAGCGGACACGCTATTACGTGTGCCTACACAGCTTCCATGCGCAGGTTTCATCGCTGGCCTTTGGCGAACGCCACTGTTCAGGATAATTTAAAGAATAATGCACATCCACCGCCGTGAACGTGAGCGGTAGCGCTTGGTGTGACCAAGCGCCACCGCTAGACTAGGTCTACAGGGTGTTTGGTTATTGTTTTAGACAATACAGATTTTTTAATAAAAAAATCTATGACAGCCCGGCGCGCCATTTTCGCACATGAACTCTTCTTAGAGGTGGAAATGATTTGCCGCAGGCGCAGTTACACTAAAATGATTAATTAACAAGAACTTGTTAATGAGCATTTAAATTATTAGTTTGAGGGCATTTTTTATATGGAAGAATTGTAGGACGTGACAGTTTATGGCATACCTATTGTTTTAGATATCCCAAAGTAGACACGTAGTTTGAGATACTAAGCATTGAAATTAAAGACCCCGATCCAGGCGATATCGAAACTGAGCGCTCCGGGTTTGCAAGAAATGCCGCCGTTGTGATAGGTCAGATGAAATTCTTGCATGACGAACTTTCAAGGAAGGCGCGTCGCAGCAGAACCTGCTCAGGAAAAACGCTTAATTGAAGGTATTTCAACAAATAAATAAAATATTGCAGCAGGATATTTATGAAGCAAAAAAGTCCCACACGGAGGTCATTCTACAGGGCTTTCTTTTTTTAGACAATGCCGATTTTTTAATAAAAATGCTACACAGTCAGGCTTCTGCCGTTCTTGACCATGAATCCTGCTTCGAGGCGGAAATACTTTGCCGCTGCTAAACGGGCATTGAAGTGAATAATAAACACAACTCATTAATTACCTCCTTAATTATTGACCTGCGAGATGTTTTTAACGGCGACGCTGTTAAAGCTGGCAGTAAGACGTCCGTTAACAAGAAACCCCTGCTGCGCCGTGCCCGTGCTAAAAAAAAAAAAACGCCGCAGCGCCGAGGAGCAGCCGCCGCCGAGCCGTCGCCATAGCAACCGCCACAGTTTCTTACACCGTGGCTCAGGGACAGTGATTTCAACACTTCAGAGCGGCAAGCTTTGCGCGTATTCCGGATCCGCCCGTGGCCGTCTATTGGCTGCCGCTTCTTCGGCCAAGCACGCTGGATCCAAGCGCCGCCGGCGTCGTCATTCCCGTGCTGCAGCACGACGAGCTGAGGATCAGCCAGATTCGCCGTGCCAAGCTTTGCGCAGCTTAGTGCAAGCTTCCCGCATTTTTATATGGGAACATTGTCGGGCGTCACATTTTATGACATGCCCATTTTTCAAAAATCGTAAAGGTTGCCTGTGGTTTCAGATATTCATAATCGAATTTTAATTACGAAGGTGACCGCGCATGGCACTCAGGAAATGCGGTCGCTTAGTTACGTCGGACCGGAAATACCCGTGACAAGGAAGTGATAAAATTTGAATGAAGGCGCCGCTATGTTATTAATAAACCAATCCATTTTACGAAGTAGCGAAGCACTCACCACGTGTTTCTAAGACAATATGCGCACCTACGTAGCTACACACTTTCTTGTTGCTGAGGTAGATGATGAGGAGGATGATGAAGAATAATGGCTGAGCCCTTGGCGGGAAGCTTTAAACCACCCACCTGTTACGCAGTTGACATGCGGAACGCCTGGCCGCGGCGGCCGCATTTCGATAGAGGCAAAATGCTAGACGCCCGTGTGCTTAGATTGGGCACCCGGGGTTCGTTAAAAAGCCCCAGGTGGTCGTAATTTCCGGAGCCCTCCTCTACGGCATCTCTCGTAATCATATCCTGGCTGTGGGACGTAAAACCTCAACAATTGTTATTATGGTGTGACGTCTGGTGCGATTCAACTCTTCTACTACGCGGGTACTATAGGGTATTTTTCCGAAGTAAAATTACAGTTGCACCGCAAGGGCGAACCAATGAATGCGATAGCAACAAACTGGAATGTTATACGTGGTGCGCAGCGCCTATAGGGGCGCCACCGAAAGCCGCGTAGTGGCGGCCGTTGGAACTGCAGGCGGGTTTCCTGCCGGAGACGCCTGCTTCCACTGCAAGCATGGCTGCAGTGCGTGCGTGAGATTTGCCGCGTGTCCGCGTCCCAAATAATTACTTCTGCGGTGACGGTGTGCGCAAAAGACCCGCACTTTATAATAATGAACACGTGCCCGATGTCACAGCTGTATGGGACGACATTGTCACCGTACGCGCCAGCTGTTCGCCACAGACGAGCATGAACAAGCTTCCCTACGAAGTGGAGCTCATCGTAAATACGCCGCTTTCCTCATAACACCCCGACCGCTAATGGCTTCATTTGTTGACGCGTTTTTTATGGACGCACTAGCTTCGTTTACATGCCATGTGTTTGTATAGTAGATTTTAAAGGAGTGCTGTCGCGCGGGCGAATAGTTTGCACAGGTGCGGCAGCGTGAAATTTCAGCGTTGGTAAAACATCCAATCAGCACTATAAACTTGAGACAATTAGCACGTATAGGACTCCGGCAGTAACCAAGTGAGTTGAGTTTATTGGATCGTTTGATGTTTTGCCGTTCAGAAAATGCCGCCTGCAGATCCTGGTGTTCTTCGTAGGCTCCCAGGGGCTCCCACGCTCTCTAAGAGGTCCATTAGGTTTACAGAAAGGTGCAAGAAGCGAGCAATTAGTTTAAAAAGTACATATTTGCAATATTCACAGTTTGAAAGCAAATGCGAAGAGGGGCCATAAATATTGCTTGTAAGCCACGTGCTTCATTGAAATCATTTTCCAAGGAGAGACTTAACTACAGTGCAGCAACATGGACATATTGGAAGACGTAGGACCTTAAATGTGCTTATAATATATTCACCGATTTCATACACAAGAAAAAAAAACAAGCACTAGCTAGCACCACTAGCAAGAATAAAGAACGTTTCGAATTGTCTCGAACGTCTCGAAGATTTCAGAATCGACCCCACGCATTAGACAACCTGTGTAACGTGAATGTGCATTAGTGGTAGACATCAGGGCTTAGAGTTCGCGCGTTTCCCTATACCGTGAACTCATATTAAAAAGTGTTCAAAAGGAGGTTGAATTTCCTGTCAAAAGCCTTCAATGCTCACAGGTGTCAGGTTGTACAGCCAATATGCAGGTAGATGAGGCAGGCGCACAGCGAACATCTGCACCGAGGCACTCGCATTCTCGTGACATCGATAGCTAGAGCATGCAGTCTATTCCGTGCGCGCATGTGTGATTGCACGGCGCTCTCCTGAAAGCGCCGTCACCTGCTTTTTAACACGCAGTCCTTCGTTTAAAGCGTCTAAGCTCAATGACCTCTTCATAGCTTTACCCCGCATTTTCTGGATTTGCGCTTCGCATCTCATCAGTAAGAACCAACTCATGCGCATTTTAGCTTCCAGAATGTAGACGAGGCGACCAACTGTAAACGTTGTAGCGTTTACTGAACCCGTAGCGACGCAAATGGGAGAAATAAAAACACGGTAATCGTTCTAACACTGCCGAAACAAAGCACGATTGCTTACCTCCTGCGTCGAGCAGCCGCAATCCACCACCGCCGTCGCTTTTGCTCGTGAAACAGCACCGGAAACTTGTAGAAGTGTGTTCCTGGCGGGTTTTTATACGTGTTCGAACCGCCAACTACGTAGCAGTTGTTTCTGGACATCACTGAAGGCTGACAGAAGCTTTAAATTACGATGGAAGACGCAAATTTAGCAGCCCCTACAGAATTTTGACGAGTCATCGACGGCAGCCGTGGGCGATGTTAAAGCATGCGCCCTTGGTCGTGCGACGGAGATGGCCGGCTCGTTTCATCGCTGCTTCAGCCGCGTTCGTCCCCAGCGCTCGCGCGCTCCCGCATAGAACATACGATGCGCGGGGCGATGTTATCAACTTGGACTTTATACGTAACATGAAAGCGACGGCAAAAACCAGCCGAGAGTGTCCATATAATTGCGATCGCACTAAAAGTTTCAAGCACTGGCGTGACTCTGTGGTAGAGCACTTGCTTGTCACTCAGCAAGCCTGGGTTTGAATCCGCCCCAAACCCTTGTTGTTTTTTTTCTTCAATGTGCGCGATAGCTGTGACGGACAGCGGCGTCGGCGGACAACTGCACCATCAGAATTGGCTGTCGTCGTGAGCTCATAACAACTTGCGCTGTAAAACATTTATGCACCGCACCATTCGTATAGGTTATGACAAGATGCAAAGTAGAAATCAGGAGGATACTTAATGTGCGACGCCTATACAGTCACCGATTTCGCGGGGAGGAGGTGTAAGCAGAGAGAAGGACGAGACACACAAAAACGCATGCATAAGGATACTATATCCCTTGCTTCACGATGGCGTATGCTCGTTCATTCTTCAAAAATGGCATTCTGCAGGAGCCTTAGAATTTCGAGCGCTATTTTGTTAAGATATCTATCTCCTTTAGAAATACATTTAGGTCGACATTATACGTATTGCGTTTCTTACGTGATATGCTGTCTAATTACGCTGAACGAAGAAACGTTAACGGGCAGCTATGACACTCTATGCTTCAACTGGTCAGGGTAACGGGATAGCATAAGCTCAATTTCGACATTTCACATCCATCTTGCGATACACCGTACTTCGCGCCTCTACCAGAATGCACGTTATGTTAGGGCAGCACAGAATGTAATCATGGGATTAAGAGGAAATCCAGAGACTCAGGCTCACGCCATCAGTGGCAGTGCGCCCTCGTCGTCTTCGTTATCCGCACTTTGCGGCACAGTGGCATAGACAAAGCGGCCAACAGCAATAATACCACGTAATACAAAATACATTGTTTTGCAATAGATAGATAGATAGATAGATAGATAGATAGATAGATAGATAGATAGATAGATAGATAGATAGATATAGATAGATAAAGAAAGAAAGAAAGAAAGAAAGAAAGAAAGAAAGAAAGAAAGAAAGAAAGAAAGAAAGAAAGAAAGAAAGAAAGAAAGAAAGAAAGAAAGAAAGAAAGAAAGAAAGAACTGAATTGCATGAGGAGGCGGACTTTACTTTTACGGGAAATTGGTATGCATAGTAGAATAACAGCATTTCAACGTGTTTTCTACAAAGCACTTCGCGGCACCTAAATTGTGTGGCCAGCGAATTTTCAATGTATCGTTTAACAAGACGTGTTGCTGAGTTAGTTGGCTCATTGCTTGAGTTGGCGCCTCGTGTATGTCGTCTCGAGTCCTCGTTCACTTAGCGCCGCACCATTTGTGTTCCAATGTATGTCGACACTAATTCTGAGATGCGCGGTTATTACGACTGCGATTGCTATTGGCGTGATGGTGGCTCGCTGCCGTAAACACTCGTTGAGAGAATGCATCCAAGAAAACTTACATATAAGAAAAACTTTGTGAATATGCCCCCTACATTCTGTGTATGTAGTTACAAAGCGGTTGTTTACATCGTAAAGAGTGCACTATTGCTTAGAATGATCTGTCGCAATTATTTCCGCAGGGCGGGCTTCGAGGCGTCGTGTGGACAGACTGCGTGCAGGCCTTCTTAATCCTGATGGCACCTGTGACAGTCATTGGAAAAATCATCTACGACTCGAGACGTACGGACGTTTTGCTGAGGCCCCTGAGTGACATAAACATGAAGGAGTACGCTTTCAGGTAAGCCATCGCGCCGACAGACATTCGTTGCACTAAACACGGCTAAGGAACAGGACAAACCAACTTGCGATAAATAATATTGGGGCGTATTAGCGTTGCGTAACACGTCATATATTAGCGAGTTCTATCTGTGCGTTGTACGTGACACGTTATCGCAGTATATCCGCGATATCTTAAAACCAAAGCACATGTGTGTGCTATAGCGCTAACTACCGCGCAGCTTATTGTCATTTCATAAAAACATAACAGCAATTAGACCTGAAAGCTGGGCTTGTCGGTTCCGTGTACGGGCATTGTAAAGTTTTGCAGCAAAAAACAATTTAAGAACGGAGGCAAGCGGCGGCTTTCTTTTCGTTTCGTTCCACATTTTAACTGTTTTTCTCTGGAACTTTTAAAATGCAGATTATACCCCAGCTCTAACACCAGCCTATAGATCGCCCGCCTCAATTCGCCTTCGCTGCGTTCGCTTCGCCGGGACAATGGTAAATGGTGAAATTGGACATCCCTTAGACCCGTCTCACTCTGTGTCTTATCGTTACGATTGACATTCTACGCTGGTAGGTATATAGAGAAAGCGCATTAATCCGTGAAAAGTCCTTTGGCTATGTGAGGTCTGAGGCAAAATTATCATTTCTGCCGAGAACGCTTCATAAATGCAGTGTGGAATGCGGCTAACTTCTGTGGCAATGCACTTCATTGCACATTTTGAGTCATCGCTTCATCCCTCTGTCACTCACTCAACAAGGAAAACTTCCCTCATGAAGTCACTACCTGTGAAGATAATGATCTCCACTCATGATATACACAAAGCCGGATGAGCAAAAATCGTAATTTTGTCTAGAGTTCCTTATTTTTAATAATTCAAACAATACCGCAAAAACTCGCGGCGTGCATAAGACAACAGTATAATTATACGAAAGATCAGTAAACAAATGTGTGAAAGCCACGCATTGCTTATACATCTGAGACAAATCTCACGTGAAAACTGCTGATAAATCTCGATGTGGCCAACGCATAAAACACTGACGTATGTGACGGGACAAATGGTGCAAGCGCTGGACTTCTTTTGTCTTGTTTCACGCGCATGCTTCTTTTTAGTTATGTGTCGAAGCTTGCCAGACGAATACTGGGCCCTTGTTTATGTTACTTCTGGTGATTATAAATTTTGTGGACACTCACAAGTTCGTACGTATAATGACCATCGCCAAGGAGATGAGGTCTTTGTGACCTCATCTCCTTATTAGCGCCACGTTGCTAGGCAGCGTTCAATGTGACCGAGGCCAAGTTAATGATAGCGGTGCACACAAAGCAATCAAAATAAAATGAACACGAAAAATGCTTGCCACCATTATACACAGTGTCACAAACGTCTGGAATTCTCGCTCGCCCGTCCCTTCGTGCCTTGGAAGGGCGCCGTGGTGTCGGCCGCGGCCTAACAGGCGCCAGGCCCCGGAGTCGAAGGTCGAACACGGCGACGCTCGGTTCGGAGAAAAGAGGTGCGATGACAGGCAAACACCTCTCGCTTCCCGGAGCCGTTTCGAGGGGAGAGCCGTGGTCTGTTCACCATTAGTTTTAACGACCGGCGCGGCGGTCTCCGGCTCGCGGAGGAGAGGAAATGGGTGAAGGCATCCGGGGACAGCAACATCAATTATCTCGGACGTAGCCCCGCGAGCCTGCTGTCACGCATCAACACCAAGAGAGAATTTGACTGCTTACGGGAGTTGACGTTGAGCCAGCGAAGAGCGCGGTCATCGGTGTCGCGAGTCTCGCGTAGGCGGCGAGCGCGGAGTGTCCCGCGCAACGAATCGAGTCGGCTGCAACACCGGGCACCCTCGTCGTCTACCGAAGCTGCGAGTCCATCGGTGGCACCACGTCACCTCCCCTACGAGTACCACGTGCTGGAATGGTCCGTACGGAACTTTTTATTGAGTGTTTTTTTTTGTTACCGTTTTCTTTTATTTTAACCAGCTGTAAAATATCATATCAGAGTGTGCTGCGTCGCATAAGAGTTCCGAAGCGGGAGCGCGTTACTTTTCTCATAATTTGTCCTTGAATTTTTGTTAGCCACAATCATGTCCATAATGACCTTGTGGGATGCCGTGTCGATGGAAGGACGCATCCCAACGTAAACGTAAGAACTGTTTATTAACGGAGTAGCAGCAGCGGGGCGAGCATACCGACGCTGCGCTCGGTCGGGTAGCGAAGGAATGATCTCTTCCGAGCTTGGCAGCTTGGTTTTATAGCCACCGTCGGTGACGTAAGCCTCCGGTGACGCTGTCCCTTATCTGAGGCGTGGTGTAGCATGCAACCGTGTCACGCCGGCCTAGATAGTGACGAGGCGGAGGCTGCGCCGGTTTGTGCGCACTGTGTCGCCACAACCTTATTAACATCCCGCGTTGCCTCTAATGTGTACCTGTTGTTGTTCATTTAGTACGTAGCTTGCTCTGTAGTTGTTCTTTTTATCGCGCATAATTTTTGTCTCCTCTTAGTTCCCATTGTACCGCTTACCGTTGCCCTTCTCATAATTAAATGTTTATTTGTTCCGTATCAAATGTCCGTGTCTGCTCGATGAGTCCATCGGTCATCCTGCACACCACTACACGTGCAACCCCGCACGGGTCGACCGGCCATTACAAATTCGATATGCACCACTCCGAGGCCTTTCAGGCGTCGCAGGCCTAAGCGTAAAGTGGAAGCCTGCGAGTCTGCCGCAACGCCGTTGTTAGATCGGCGGGGGCCTCACCGAAGTGTGTGACACACAGCATGTCCTCCAATAATAGCGCTCGCTGTGAAGTGCCGCGTTATAGGAAATGGAACACTTGCATACGCCCGACCTCTGCAACTGTAAACTCCCCCGGCGCGAAAATGCTCCAGCTGAAATCAGCAACACGTGCACACGAACTGATTTTTTTACATCTGCGGGAACGTTTCCCTCTTCGACAACTCGAGGCCGTTTCAAGGTATACGCCAAACCGGATATCGGTTATTAGTTGATGCCAGTGATCGCATAGCTGCTGCTACGATGATAGAAAGGCCGAGAGCGGTTGTACAACGAGTTGTAACATAAATAAATAAATAAATAAATAAATAAATAAATAAATAAATAAATAAATAAATAAATAAATAAAAAGAAGCAAAATACCAACCACTGTCCTATGTATAATGTATGAAGTAACGGGATTTTTAACAGCTCAGCCGTTTAAACTTTTCTTTATGCGTCCGACGTTCGAAAAACTCGGCGGGTATACACCACTGAAAGCAGATATGCGCCAAGCAGCTCCTGTACAGCATAGCCATCGATGCCTAGCGATAACCAATAAATTCCAGAAAATGCTTTGATGTGCTTAGCATGGCCCAAATACATGACCAAGTAGGCCCAACTGAAGTTTTATCGAAATTTTTATGGGTTGAAGTAGGCACAGACAATAGTTTCGTCATTGCTGTAGTCAGAATATGGAAGCGTCTCGACAAATGGGTCATTCCAGCAGTGTACTACGGGTACTACGGGTATAGGACGAAATGCAGCTGGTGATTCGGACTGCTCAGGTATGGGGCCCCAAGTGGGGGGACCTAGTGAACACCCTTATTTGAGCTCTTAATTCATTGCGGCGACGCTCAAATGGCGTTGTGCGTTTTCATCTTATGTCATCTTCGACAAATCGCACCGGTGCGCACCGGGGCATTCAGGCGCTACGACGATTGGACGAAACGGCGCACCAGGGCGCCCCGGTGCGCACCAGTGCGATTTGTCGAAGATGCCAATAATGTTGCGCTGTGAAATGCACAGTGACGCACGAAATTCGTACGTGCTGTACTTTTCGTATCTCTTTTTTTAACAACGAAGCTGGTTAAGCCGGTCGTAATGTTGACCCTGCCGCAAAGCTGTCATCATCATCATTAAACGGGTACCTGCCACAGAATTTGGGCAAATCCCACTGCTCACCGCTATGGCGTTGCCTGCAATAACCCTGAGAACGAGTACAGAGAGAGAGATAAAGAAAGAAAGAAAGAAAGAAAGAGAAAAATTCTTGCCAAAGAGATAAAATCATTCGCAAGGCGGGACTCGAACCGGCGTACCCTAGATCCAAAGGCGATCGTCCTGACCACTAGGCTATCCAGGCACGCTAGCAGAACATGCGAGCAGACCTAGATCGGGCGTCCTAAGAAAGTACGTACTCCCGGGGAGGAAGACGCGCATCTCGAAGGTAGACGTGTCGGTCGAAGGGGAGTACGAGCGGCGACGGGCCCGCGCTTCGCTGTGACTGGATTTTCGCGAGTCAGTGCAAACATTAAACTTTTTTTTTTTCTGCTAACTTTGTATGCACCATTGCCGAGTAGAGTGTAATGTATACGTGAAACTACACCAACTAGAGCCACTTCAAGCTCTTTTTACGAAGGTTTCATGGTGCGCATATGAATATAAGTGTTGTACCCGCATATACAGTTGACAGTGTTGCGCTCAATCACTTCGCCCTTCTTTTACACATTTTTGGCCTACTTTCCGCCATGTCAACACACCAACTATCCTAGCAAAACGTCGTGCTTTTCTGAAAACACCGCACCGACGCGATTCTCATCGTCGCTCGTAGTCGTATAGCACGCAGCGCTAAGTAACCTGCACGCTCCTCTTGAGCTAGTTATTTTTGGATAAAAACACGATAAAATATCGCCGAGATGACTTGTTCCATTAAGGCGAAAGCTTCAGATGTTTAGTCAAACGCGAAACGTGACCACCGGCGTTGGCGGTGTGAGCACGAATAATGCAAAACGTCACGCGATCAGAGATCGCGACTTGACGAAGTCACCATGTGACGTCATCACAACATCACAGATACCAAAAGGTGCGGCGTCATTATGACGTCATCATGACGCCACTATGGCGTCATATAACATGACGTAACATGGTGACGTCATCACACAAACTCATCGCATGGTCAAACGTGGGCCGATCCCGGAGGCAGGGCAAGACCATGTGAGGTGCAGAAAGCTTGCAATGCCTCCGATCTTGGAGGCAGTGCAGAACCACGTTAGGTGTAAAAAGCTTTCGGTGTGTGTGTGTGTGTGTGTGTGTGTGTGTGTGTGTGTGTGTGTGTGTGTGTGGTGTGTGTGTGTGTGTGTGGAGTGGGGTTGGAGGAGGAGGATCACTACATTGACTGCGTAGAAAGATTAAGGTAGCTTCGCACTAGGGGTGCCAAGCCTGAAGGAAGTACGGAGCTGGGCAGCCTTCTTTGTTTCTCTTCGGTTTTCTCTTTCTTTCTTTTTCCCTTTTTTCCGTTTCTTTTTGTCTTTTTTTCTCTCTTTATTTCTATTTATTTCGTCCTCTCTCTTTACCTATTTCTTTATCATTCTAGCTCTAATACACTTGTGGTATTACAAGTGTATGCTCGACAAGTGTACGCTAATACACTTGTGGAGCCCGGCGCAACACACTTTCCGATAAATTGAAATGTTATTCACTGCTCGAAGATTCAGTACGTGAGTACAAATCTCATCAAAGTGAAAGTTGCTTTGAGCGCCAAATAGTAAATCGTCATGTAGCCAGCCAATGTCACAGCTAACTAAATATAAGAGTCAAAATACGTCGGCATCTAGCACGCCTTAAAGTGACCACGTAGCGCGTGACGTGCCGAATAGTATGCGCTCGCGGTTTCCGAAGCTACAGTTTAAAAAATGTGACGTATATTGCACGTACTGCAGGATGAACCTCGACTTCACGAATGACGAAAACTTTTGGGCTTGCTTTCTTGGCCTGCTCGTCCACAATCTTCTTCGCACCGGCATCGATCAGAGCGTCGTCCAGAGGTACATGGCGTCCAGGACTATCAAGGAAGCGCAAAGGTATGCAGCGTATGATCCAGTAATCCACTGCTATAAAGACTGAATGATCGGCTCTGATTTAAGGGCCGTTCGTCGACAGAAAAGTGCAGTGCAAGACAGCTAAGCGCGAAACCTATGCACGAGGTTATAACAGTTTATAGTGTACTTTGTGTGTGCAGTATTAACGCACAGCGCCTGACAAATACATGAAGTCTTTTTCGCGCGCTGTTGCTCTGTCGTTAGAGCGCTCACTGGAACGCGAATAATAATAATAATAATAATAATAATAATAATAATAATAATAATAATAATAATAATAATAATAATAATAATAATAATAATAATAATAATAATAATAATAATAATAATCAATCAATCAATCAATCAATCAATCAATCAATCAATGATTTATTTAACGTGCCCAGGAACAACCGTAAGGTCTTTGTGCTGGGGCACGCAAAAAAACAATAAAAATAAACAATACAATACAGACAGTTTTCAGAAATAAATAGAGCAAAAACACGTAGACAAAGAGAAATGAACACAAAAGGGGAGGAGTAAAATAAGACAACACGAGAAATATTGACGGGGCATAAAAAATTAGATTGCATATATACAACTATGTGGAAAGACTGAGAAGGGAAGACTTTGTACATTGTGCCACACTATGTCAAAACAGTGCAAAGCTCGGATAAAAACAATGATTGTGGGCTATGAAAAACGTCAAGATCAAGAAAATTAACATTATAGAGACTTTGTATTCTGTGAACGGTAGAGTGTTGGAAGAAGCAGGCGGGTACATGAAACGGTCTGTTCTCTCTGGTTAACTTACGCGGAATTCGAAAATTTACACAATTGAGAAGTACAGGGCAGGATATGATACCGTGGACTAGCTTGTAAAGAAATAAGAGATCAGAGCGATTTCGTCGGCAGTGATAATAATAATAATAATAATAATAATAATAATAATAATAATAATAATAATAATAATAATAATAATAATAATAATAATAATAATAATAATAATAATAATCAATCAATCATTTATTTAACGTGCCCAGGAACAACCGTAAAGTCTTTGTGGTGGCGCACGCGAAAAAAAAAACAATAAAAATAAGCAATACAATACAGACAGTTTTCAGAAATAAAAAGAGCAGAAACACGTAGACAAAGAGAAATGAACACAAAAGGGGAGGAGTAAAATAAGACAACACGAGAAATATTAACGGGGAATAAAAAATAGATTCCATATATACAACTATGTGAAAAGACTGAGAAGGGAAGACTTTGTACATTGTGCCACACTATGTCAAAACAGTGCAAAGCTCGGATAAAAACAATGATTGTGGGCTAAGATCAAGAAAATTAACATTATAGAGACTTTGTATTCTGTGAACGGTAGAGTGTTGGAAGAAGCAGGCGGGTACATGAAACGGTCTGTTCTCTCTGGTTAACTTACGCGGAATTCGAAAATTTACACAATTGAGAAGTACAGGGCAGGATATGATACCGTGGACTAGCTTGTAAAGAAATAAGAGATCAGAGCGATTTCGTCGGCAGTGATAATAATAATAATAATAATAATAATAATAATAATAATAATAATAATAATAATAATAATAATAATAATAATAATAATAATAATAATAATAATAATAATCAATCAATCATTTATTTAACGTGCCCAGGAACAACCGTAAAGTCTTTGTGGTGGCGCACGCGAAAAAAAAAAAAACAATAAAAATAAGCAATACAATACAGACAGTTTTCAGAAATAAAAAGAGCAGAAACACGTAGACAAAGAGAAATGAACACAAAAGGGGAGGAGTAAAATAAGACAACACGAGAAATATTAACGGGGAATAAAAAAATAGATTCCATATATACAACTATGTGAAAAGACTGAGAAGGGAAGACTTTGTACATTGTGCCACACTATGTCAAAACAGTGCAAAGCTCGGATAAAAACAATGATTGTGGGCTAAGATCAAGAAAATTAACATTATAGAGACTTTGTATTCTGTGAACGGTAGAGTGTTGGAAGAAGCAGGCGGGTACATGAAACGGTCTGTTCTCTCTGGTTAACTTACGCGGAATTCGAAAATTTACACAATTGAGAAGTACAGGGCAGGATATGATACCGTGGACTAGCTTGTAAAGAAATAAGAGATCAGAGCGATTTCGTCGGCAGTGATAATAATAATAATAATAATAATAATAATAATAATAATAATAATAATAATAATAATAATAATAATAATAATAATAATAATAATAATAATCAATCAATCATTTATTTAACGTGCCCAGGAACAACCGTAAAGTCTTTGTGGTGGCGCACGCGAAAAAAAAAACAATAAAAATAAGCAATACAATACAGACAGTTTTCAGAAATAAAAAGAGCAGAACACGTAGACAAAGAGAAATGAACACAAAAGGGGAGGAGTAAAATAAGACAACACGAGAAATATTAACGGGGAATAAAAAAATAGATTCCATATATACAACTATGTGAAAAGACTGAGAAGGGAAGACTTTGTACATTGTGCCACACTATGTCAAAACAGTGCAAAGCTCGGATAAAAACAATGATTGTGGGCTAAGATCAAGAAAATTAACATTATAGAGACTTTGTATTCTGTGAACGGTAGAGTGTTGGAAGAAGCCGGCGGGTACATGAAACGGTCCGTTCTCTCTGGTTAACTTACGCGGAATTCGAAAATTTACACAATTGAGAAGTACAGGGCAGGATATGATACCGTGGACTAGCTTGTAAAGAATAAGAGATCAGAGCGATTTCGTCGGCAGTGATAATAATAATAATAATAATAATAATAATAATAATAATAATAATAATAATAATAATAATAATAATAATAATAATAATAATAATAATAATAATAATAATAATCAATCAATCATTTATTTAACGTGCCCAGGAACAACCGTAAAGTCTTTGTGGTGGCGCACGCGAAAAAAAAAAAAACAATAAAAATAAGCAATACAATACAGACAGTTTTCAGAATAAAAAGAGCAGAAACACGTAGACAAAGAGAAATGAACACAAAAGGGGAGGAGTAAAATAAGACAACACGAGAAATATTAACGGGGAATAAAAAATAGATTCCATATATACAACTATGTGAAAAGACTGAGAAGGGAAGACTTTGTACATTGTGCCACACTATGTCAAAACAGTGCAAAGCTCGGATAAAAACAATGATTGGGGCTAAGATCAAGAAAATTAACATTATAGAGACTTTGTATTCTGTGAACGGTAGAGTGTTGGAAGAAGCAGGCGGGTACATGAAACGGTCTGTTCTCTCTGGTTAACTTACGCGGAATTCGAAAATTTACACAATTGAGAAGTACAGGGCAGGATATGATACCGTGGACTAGCTTGTAAAGAAATAAGAGATCAGAGCGATTTCGTCGGCAGTGATAATAATAATAATAATAATAATAATAATAATAATAATAATAATAATAATAATAATAATAATAATAATAATAATAATAATAATCAATCAATCATTTATTTAACGTGCCCAGGAACAACCGTAAAGTCTTTGTGGTGGCGCACGCGAAAAAAAAAAACAATAAAAATAAGCAATACAATACAGACAGTTTTCAGAAATAAAAAGAGCAGAAACACGTAGACAAGAGAAATGAACACAAAAGGGGAGGAGTAAAATAAGACAACACGAGAATATTAACGGGGAATAAAAAAATAGATTCCATATATACAACTATGTGAAAAGACTGAGAAGGGAAGACTTTGTACATTGTGCCACACTATGTCAAAACAGTGCAAAGCTCGGATAAAAACAATGATTGTGGGCTAAGATCAAGAAAATTAACATTATAGAGACTTTGTATTCTGTGAACGGTAGAGTGTTGGAAGAAGCAGGCAGGTACATGAAACGGTCTGTTCTCTCTGGTTAACTTACGCGGAATTCGAAAATTTACACAATTGAGAAGTACAGGGCAGGATATGATACCGTGGACTAGCTTGTAAAGAAATAAGAGATCAGAGCGATTTCGTCGGCAGTGATAATAATAATAATAATAATAATAATAATAATAATAATAATAATAATAATAATAATAATAATAATAATAATAATAATAATAATAATAATCAATCAATCATTTATTTAACGTGCCCAGGAACAACCGTAAAGTCTTTGTGGTGGCGCACGCGAAAAAAAAAAAACAATAAAAATAAGCAATACAATACAGACAGTTTTCAGAAATAAAAAGAGCAGAAACACGTAGACAAAGAGAAATGAACACAAAAGGGGAGGAGTAAAATAAGACAACACGAGAAATATTAACGGGGAATAAAAAAATAGATTCCATATATACAACTATGTGAAAAGACTGAGAAGGGAAGACTTTGTACATTGTGCCACACTATGTCAAAACAGTGCAAAGCTCGGATAAAAACAATGATTGTGGGCTAAGATCAAGAAAATTAACATTATAGAGACTTTGTATTCTGTGAACGGTAGAGTGTTGGAAGAAGCCGGCGGGTACATGAAACGGTCCGTTCTCTCTGGTTAACTTACGCGGAATTCGAAAATTTACACAATTGAGAAGTACAGGGCAGGATATGATACCGTGGACTAGCTTGTAAAGAAATAAGAGATCAGAGCGATTTCGTCGGCAGTGATAATAATAATAATAATAATAATAATATAATAATAATATAATAATAATAATAATAATAATAATAATAATAATAATAATAATAATAATAATAATAATAATCAATCAATCATTTATTTAACGTGCCCAGGAACAACCGTAAGTCTTTGTGGTGGCGCACGCGAAAAAAAAAAAAACAATAAAAATAAGCAATACAATACAGACAGTTTCAGAAATAAAAAGAGCAGAAACACGTAGACAAAGAGAAATGAACACAAAAGGGGAGGAGTAAAATAAGACAACACGAGAAATATTAACGGGGAATAAAAAAATAGATTCCATATATACAACTATGTGAAAAGACTGAGAAGGGAAGACTTTGTACATTGTGCCACACTATGTCAAAACAGTGCAAAGCTCGGATAAAAACAATGATTGTGGGCTAAGATCAAGAAAATTAACATTATAGAGACTTTGTATTCTGTGAACGGTAGAGTGTTGGAAGAAGCCGGCGGGTACATGAAACGGTCCGTTCTCTCTGTTAACTTACGCGGAATTCGAAAATTTACACAATTGAGAAGTACAGGGCAGGATATGATACCGTGGACTAGCTTGTAAAGAAATAAGAGATCAGAGCGATTTCGTCGGCAGTGAAGTGATGGCAGTGATAATAATTCAGCAGTATTTGAACGAGATCCAGAGTCATTTTTAGCAAAGCGATGGTTATATATGCTGAGGAATTTTTTCTGGACTCGTTCAATGGTGTTACCGCTGGATTGAGCAATGCCATTCCATATCACGGACGCATACTCAAGTTGCGGAAGACATATTGCCGTGTACAATTTGTGTAGGGCCATGGGAGACCTGAATTCTCGAGATATTCTACAAACACATCCGAGAGAACGAAGGCCCCGCATAGCAGCACGCTTAACGTGAGAAGAAAAGTTTAACGCGCTGTCAACAACAACACCAAGATCACTGATTTCATAAACCTTGCATAGCGGCACAGAATTGACAGAGTATTGAAATGACACGCTAGATGTTTTGCGAGTGATAGACATGAATTTTGTCTTAGAGGTATTCAGAGAAAGGTTATTACCGTCGCACCATTCGGAAAAAGAGCGCAAGTCTGACATCAGCAAGCGACAGTCGTTAACTGAATGAATTTCCTTAAAAATCTTGATGTCATCGGCATACAAGAGGAAAGAAGAATTACGAATGGCAAAAGAAACATCATTACGTAAATTAAAAATAAGAGTGGGCCTAATACCGACCCTTGAGGGACCCCACTAGTCACTTTATACAAAGAAGACGTTTGGCCATTTACGGCAACATAACAATATCTATTGAGCAGATAGCTCTGCAGGAGATTCACAACTGACAAGTCAACATCAAAGTGCGCAAGTTTAACCATAATCAGCGTGTGGCTGACTACGTCAAAAGCCTTGCTCAGGTCACAGTAAATTACGTCAACCTGTCCTCTCTGAGAAATAGGTGTGGAGATCTGCGTCATGAAACTAGCAAGATTTGTGGTAGTTGAGCGGCCAGCGAGAAAACCATGTTGATTAGGAATCAATGAGTTTTTCACACTAAAAGACAATATGTCGTGAAGAGCCAGCTCGAAGATCTTTGATGCGGCACATAGTAGAGAAATCGGACGATAATTAGAAGCATCTGTTTTAGAGCCCGACTTAAATACTCGAAAAACACGAGCAGTTTTCCACATGCTAGGAAATGTGGAAGTGTCCAGGCAGTTATTAAATATCGTAGTTAGTACTGGGACAAATATACTACCATAAGCTTTTAGTATGGCGGAGGGGATGCCATCTGGCCCACATGATAAGGATGGTTTTAAGCGCTTAATGCATTCGCAGATAAGATTTTCATCCAGCGACAAAGCACTGGATGAGCTAACCGCCTTGGGCTGTTGTCTGATATCTGATAAATAATAATAATAATAATAATAATAATAATAATAATAATAATAATAATAATAATAATAATAATAATAATAATCAAATGTTTATTTATTTAATGTGCCCAGGAACAACCGTAAGGTCTTTGTACTGGCGCACGAAAAGAACAAAAAAAAACAAAAAAACAAAGGAAACATTCATAATAAAATATCAGGGATAAAAAACGTTATAAAATTGCACATATACAACTATGCGCAGGCAGAAAAAATATATGAACAGTGTACAAGGCTATGTAAGTACAGTGCAAAGCTCGTAAGGCTATGTAAGTACCCCGCAAAGCAACACGCATAGCGTGAGCAGAAAAGTGTAAGGTGCTAAAAGAACACCTAGATCATTGATCTCACATACCTTACACAACGACACAGAATTGACAGAATATAAAAATGGCACACTAGCTGTTTTTCGAGTGAAACTCATTACCTTGGTTTTTGAAATATTTAGGGAGAGGTTATTGCTCCTGCACCATTCAGAAAAAGAACACAAATCAGATTGCAGCAAGCGACAATCGATAACTGAATGAATTTCCGTAAATATCTTTATGTCATAGGCATACAAAAGGAAAGAAGAATTCCGAATGACAGAAGAAACATCATTAACATAAATTAAAAAGAGGAGTGGGCCCAGTACCGACCATTGAGGAACCCCACTAGTAGCTTTATACAAAGAGGATGTTTGGCCATTAACGGCAACGTAACATAATCTATCAAGAAGATAGCTATGGAGGAGATTCACAATTGAAGAATCAACATCAAAGTGTGCAAGTTTATCAACAAGCAGCGAATGGCTGACAACATCAAAAGCTTTGCTAAGGTCACAGTAAATAGCGTCAACCTGTCCTCTCTGCGAAATAGGCGTGGAGACTTGCATCATGAAACTGGCAAGATTAATAATAATAATAATAATAATAATAATAATAATAATAATAATAATAATAATAATAATAATAATAATAATATTATTATTATTATTATTATTATTATTATTATTATTATTATTATTATTATTATTATTATATCCCCACTGGTTCTCATCTGAAGTTATCAGTGCACTGAAGCATAAAGATCACGCACACAGGAAATCTAAATGTTCTCCTTCCAGCGAGTGGAAGGAAGAGTTCAGCTTCCTTCGAACTCTCTCTAAACGCCTATATAAACGGGATCATAGTTCGTATATTGAATTCTTAGAAAAAAGCGCCTCTGACAGGCCGGCTGAGTTTTGGAAGTATGTACGTAAACGGTCCAGAGAAAGCGGAGAGTCCTTCAGACTACTGGACTCAAATGGGGTAGAAGTGCATGCCGTCGCTGACTGTTTTGCCACGCATTTCTCATCCGTTTATAAGGCCTCAGACTCTAGCACTGATATCAGACAACAGCCCAAGGCGGTTAGCTCATCCAGTGCTTTGTCGCTGGATGAAAATCTTATCTGCGAATGCATTAAGCGCTTAAAACCATCCTTATCATGTGGGCCAGATGGCATCCCCTCCGCCATACTAAAAGCTTATGGTAGTATATTTGTCCCAGTACTAACTACGATATTTAATAACTGCCTGGACACTTCCACATTTCATAGCATGTGGAAAACTGCTCGTGTTTTTCCAGTATTTAAGTCGGGCTCTAAAACAGATGCTTCTAATTATCGCCCGATTTCTCTACTATGTGCCACATCAAAGATCTTCGAGCTGCCTCTTCACGACATATCGTCTTTTAGTGTGAAAAACTCATTGATTCCGAATCAACATGGTTTTCTCGCTGGCCGCTCAACTACCACAAATCTTGCTAGTTTCATGACGCAGATCTCCACACCTATTTCTCAGAGAGGACAGGTTGACGTAATTTACTGTGACCTGAGCAAGGCTTTTGACGTAGTCAGCCACACGCTGATTATGGTTAAACTTGCGCACTTTGATGTTGACTTGTCAGTTATGAATCTCCTGCAGAGCTATCTGCTCAATAGATATTGTTATGTTGCCGTAAATGGCCAAACGTCTTCTTTGTATAAAGTGACTAGTGGGGTCCCTCAAGGGTCGGTATTAGGCCCACTCCTATTTTTAATTTACGTAATGATGTTTCTTTTGCCATTCGTAATTCTTCTTTCCTCTTGTATGCCGATGACATCAAGATTTTTAAGGAAATTCATTCAGTTAACGACTGTCGCTTGCTGCAGTCAGACTTGCGCTCTTTTTCCGAATGGTGCGACGGTAATAACCTTTCTCTGAATACCTCGAAGACAAAAATCATGTCTATCACTCGCAAAACATCTAGCGTGTCATTTCAATACTCTGTCAATTCTGTGCCGTTATGCAAGGTTTATGAAATCAGTGATCTTGGTGTTGTTGTTGACAGCGCGTTAAACTTTTCTTCTCACGTTAAGCGTGCTGCTATGCGGGGCCTTCGTTCTCTCGGATGTGTTTGTAGAATATCTCGAGAATTCAGGTCTCCCATGGCCCTACACAATTGTACACGGCAATATGTCTTCCGCAACTTGAGTATGCGTCCGTGATATGGAATGGCATTGCTCAATCCAGCGGTAACACCATTGAACGAGTCCAGAACAAATTCCTCAGCATATATAACCATCGCTTTGCTAAAAATGACTCTGGATCTCGTTCAAGTACTGCTGAATTATTATCACTGCCATCACTTCACTGCCGACGAAATCGCTCTGATCTCTTATTTCTTTACAAGCTAGTCCACGGTATCATATCCTGCCCTGTACTTCTCAATTGTGTAAATTTTCGAATTCCACGTAAGTTAACCAGAGAGAACAGACCGTTTCATGTACCCGCCTGCTTCTTCCAACACTCTACCGTTCACAGAATACAAAGTCTCTATAATGTTAATTTTCTTGATCTTGACGTTTTTCATAGCCCACAATCATTGTTTTTATCCGAGCTTTGCGCTGTTTTGACATAGTGTGGCACAATGTACAAAGTCTTCCCTTCTCAGTCTTTCCACATAGTTGTATATATGCAATCTAATTTTTTATGCCCCGTCAATATTTCTCGTGTTGTCTTATTTTACTCCTCCCCTTTTGTGTTCATTTCTCTTTGTCTACGTGTTTTTGCTCTTTTTATTTCTGAAAACTGTCTGTATTGTATTGTTTATTTTTATTGTTTTTTTTGCGTGCGCCAGCACAAAGACCTTACGGTTGTTCCTGGGCACGTTAAATAAATCATTGATTGATTGATTGATTGATTGATTGATTGATTGATTGATTGATTGATTGATTGATTGATTGATTGATTGATTGATTATTATTGTTGTTGTTGTTGTTGTTGTTACAGTAGTATTGAAAGTTGGGCCATTTGGTACGGTAGCATGTTTGTGTACAGCGCGAGGATCGACGAAGACGGAAAGAACAGAACGTTCTGTTCTTTCCGTCTTCATCGATCCTCGCGTTTGTTGTTGTTGTTGTTGTTGTTGTTGTTGTTCATAGGTACCCATGTAGTCATCACCCTCGTCCTTGTGCACTGCAGCGAATCATTTAAAGCAGGGGTCTCAAACACGGGGCCCCCGCGGTGTTCTCGCTAGCGGCCCGACCATATTTTTTTTTAAATGTTCCTAGTAAGTATGCTAATGAGCTACACATGCATGGCTGGTATAAAGCTTTTACTTGTGAGGCAACCCGTGGAACAACTCCTTATTTCAGAACCGGCGTCCTGATTTCATTCATGTTGAAGATCGGTAGCGATATGTTGTTGGAATCATGGCGCCGAATCCCCTTAAAAAATGACTCATATCCGAGATATGGGAAATGTATTCTTCCATATGGCAAGGTTAGCTTTGTGCAAACTACCCTCACCCCCCCCCCCCTCCTTCCGCTTTTATCTCCTTCACTCTTCCGGCCCCTGTGGTTTTAAATTTCGTGACTGCGGCCCGCTAGCTGAGGTTAGTTTCAGGCCCCTGATTCAAAGGATGTACCATAAAATGTGCAAGAAACCCAGCCAATATGGAGCTCGGCGCTGTGATATTGTCTTGCGCACGTGCGTCTGTGTGGCCACGTACAGTCACTTTTTTGACAGCATCGACGTTTCTTGTTCAGTCAGTGGCACTTACTTATTCTGTCCGCGCTAAGACCTGGAGCAGTGTTCTGTAAGAGTCCGCAAAGTCGACTCTCCATTTCAGCGCGCGTTGATCGGGTAAAGCTCGATAGCCGCGGCTACAATTGTACAACTGGCGCCCGTCCACCAGCTCTCGAGCTGTACAGAAAACGGCGCGTCGTCTGCTACGGCACTTCCGGTTCAAGACCTAGCTCTTCGCGGCTCCGAGCTGCCGACCGTTCAGCGTAATCGTAGAGGAAACGCGTACACTTCTGCGACGCCGTTATTATCGCCTGCTTAGTGATCGTGGTCCCGTAATTATTTCGTTAGTAGATAGAAAATGGTTCGCATTTCACGGAACGAAACGCCCAAGTGTAAATGGGTAGTCGTTGGGACTGACACACGGTGAACGCCGAAGGGTGTGTCTCAAGCGTAGCAGCCCGTGCGCGTAGAGGATATGCTTTTGCAACACGCAGTTTTGGCGAATAAATTTGCTGGCGACTGTGATCTACAGCAAATTTGCGTTTCGACATCAAACTTCGCGTTTGGTGACGTTAGTTTAAAGGATATTAAAACCACCTAAATGATTCTACGGGTAGTGATTCATGCTGCGACGGGTATCATCCTCAGCTGTATATGATAACAAAACCTGAAGAGAAACTAGTTGAAGCGCGGAGACCCTTCGAGGTAGCGTATCCTAGCATTGCTTCTTCATTAAATTATCTGCACACTCACGGACTCACGATCCGCAACATTTTTCTACCTTCTAGGGGTGTTTTCCTACCTTCTTACCATATTTTCCCACCTTCTACACTGTAAACATTTTCACACACATAAGGGTGTTTCGGTCACTGAAAGAGCCTTCGTACACCCTTATTTCTCTCACAATTTTTTTCAAAGGGGTGTAAATACGACACAAACGCCATTTGCACACCCTTATTTCTGGCGCAACAAGGGCATATGTTCAAATATAACAACCTAATAACTGGTAGGGTGTGGGGATGTTTCTTGAAATGTTACACCTATGCACTTTTGTGAAGAAGTTTCGGTATGTTACCCTAGCGAATGTTTTAAGCTGTTAAACCTCAGTTACAATTTACAGCTGCGAGCAGCGACATTCCGGTTTTTTTTTTCTCTCGATTCCGATCGTTGTGCGCGCACACCCACTGCTACAACATTTTACGATATAGCATGCATGCACGAAATAAGTACAGTTGCATCCGGTATTTTCCCAGAGTGGGTAGTGAATTATAGCCATAGTTATCCTCTGGAAGGACTAGCCATGGGATTTGCTTTATAGTGCTTCAAAAGAGAGGGCGACGGGGGGGGGGGGGGGGGGACCGCTTTATTTATATTTTGAAAGGGACCCGACACAGTGGTTTAGTGGTTGTGGTGCTCGACTGCTGACCCGCAGGTCGCGGGATCGAATACCCGCCGCGGCGGCTGCATTTTCGATGGAGGCAAAAATGCTTCAGGCCCGTGTACTTAATTTAGGTGCACGTTAAAGAACACCAGGTGGTCGAAATTTCCGTAGCCCTCCACTACGGCGTCTCTCATAATCATATCGTGGTTTTGGGACGTTAAACCCCACCAATTATTCTTATTATAAATTTTTAAAGGGTGCTAATAAGCGTGTAGTTCTCCTTGTTGCGCCCTTTCCGTGGGGCTCTTGGGTGCGAGTTACAGACACTAAAAACATCTACATGGGTGTAATATAGTTTACTGAGTAGGGGTGTTTTTCCACCTACTTACCACATTTTCCCACCTTCAAAGGGTGTTTTCCCACCTTCTTACCACATTTTCCCACCTTCTTACCACATTTTTCCATCTTCTAGGGTGTTTTTCCACCTTCTTACCTCATATTTCCACCTTCTAGGGGTGTTATACAGCGAAGCTATAAACTTCCCTATAGGCTGTCCAGAAAATAAAGGAAGCTTAATCGCTGTGGTATGCAGTCACCATAGGTCGGCAAAAACTTTGGAGCTCACTGAGACTCACACAAGAAATACATTTTGCTCTGAGGGCTCACTCGGACTCAGACTCACCAAATTTTTCCTCAATCGGACTCACTCGGGCTCAGACTCACTAAACTTTTTCTCAACCGGACTCACTCGGACTCAAGCTCACCGACGTATTACTCAGACTCACGGCTTGACCTGAGTCTGAGTGAACCTGTGTGAGTCGACTCTTGAGTCCGTTTGTGTAAAATTAGCTTTTTCGATCATGATGTTGATGTTTCTTAACGCCAATATCTCTCATAAACGGTGCTCTACGATATGCCTTTTTATCTTGTACCTTCAAATACGAGTTATCAGTGGTTTAAATCCAGTAAGGACATCTTTATGAAATACCCGACTCACACAAGATATTTTTACCAAGAAATTCTCGGGAAAGAGTTTACGTGG
The DNA here is from genome assembly GCF_013339695.2 of Rhipicephalus sanguineus. NCBI lineage: Eukaryota > Metazoa > Arthropoda > Arachnida > Ixodida > Ixodidae > Rhipicephalus > Rhipicephalus sanguineus. The sequence goes on from NC_051176.1 coordinate 57,363,359, forward strand.
AAACGTCAGGGCACTGTCCCCCCACCCCCCCAACTCACGCCTCTGATCAATAAATGTTCAGGTGTGCATGAACGCTTGTGCGTTGACATATGTGTGAATAGACTTGAGTATAAACGTAAGCCGATATAAGGCTGATAGTAACGCTGAAGATGAGTAGATAGGAGCATAGGTCGGCAATAAAAGGTGGAGCTCACTCACACTCACTAAATTTTTTCTCAGCCGGACTTACTCGGACCCAAACTCACCAAAATATTACTCACCCGGACTCAGACTCAGATTCACAGCCCGATCTGAGTATGAGTGAGTCGACACATGAGTGAGCTTGCCGACCGATGGCAGTCACCATCTTCGTGTTTGTCTGCGGAGGTTTTTCGTTCGTCAAAGATACATTAAAAAGGCAAATTAACAACTCTTCCAAAGGCCTTCCTTGAGAGCGCTGTTACCTTTGCATTCTTAATGTCATGACTCATGACCCGGCCTGTTCAGTGCGACGAATGCATGCCCTCACATATGTCTCAGTGCATAGTAGTTGAGGAGATGAAGCCAATTGTGTGGAGTGCAAAGGCAAAGGCGCTGTAGTGGCGCAGCGGTATAACATGAAACATGATCCCAAGTTCAAGGCGTGCTACCCGCGTATCTGAATAGAAGTTGCATTATTTTTTTTAACCTGGATGTACCACGCAATTGTACATGCTTCTGCTTAATGGGTTGCGTGATCTCTTGGCACTCTCATGATGTCTTCCAGAACGATGTGCATTGGAGTCTTCCTGAACATCATCTACATGATTGTCATCGGAGTGATGGCGATGGCCTTGATTTACTGGTTCCGAGACTGCGATCCCTTATTGACCGGCGAAATTAAGAAGTACGATGAGGTATAGTATTTTAGGTTGCCTGTATCTCTAAAGGCTGCATAGGCGAACGCTTCATACAGGAAACGTAGCCCAGGCGCACATAATTTCCTCTTAGTAGACGTAGAGTTACGGCACATGGCCTCCAAACGGAGTCATAGTTGTGAATCTTTTTCCCCACGAGCTACCCCGTGGCCATTCGCCGTTTCTCGGTCACGTGAAATTCTAAATTGCTGCAGAGAAGCTGTCTCGTGCAATCACCTTTCAAAGTACTATAGGGCTTTCGTCATAAATTCCCGGTACATGTGCCGCATGCCACTCATGGAAGGGCTGCATGCAAATTGCATGCCATGTCATGCAAGTAACTGCTGTATGTAAACTTCATTACGATTTCTTGTCATGCCTGCATGCCATCCATGTGATATCACTACATATTTTAGGTTGTTCTTATCATCGTATTCATCTCATGTCATGCATGAATTGTGTGTACTTCATGTCTTGCATGAAATGCCAGGCAACGATGTCATTTTTTTTCGCGCATGCTATCATTGTCTTCTCATTCGTGTCATGCGTGCGTGTCATTCATGTCATCTCATTCATGTACCGCAATTCGTGTCAGGCATGCATGTCGTTCCTGTCATGTCATTTTTAGCTTTTCTTTAAGTATCAAATAGACACTATTTTAGGCGCAAACACAAAATCATTAAGCAGAGTTGACGAGTTCTGCGCCGCATCCATGACAAGCATCAACAGAAACATATACGACGAAAACTTAGCCATTCAAGTAAAAAGAATTTTATTGCTACTACTAATAGTACACTTAAACACTATACAGTCGAACCCACATATATCGAACTCGCTAAAAAATGGGAATTAGTTCGATATATCGTATAAATTGATATAAAACGTTTCGAGAATTTACCGTGTTGTTAGTGCTAATTTCGGTGGGCAAGTTGGCTTCACGAAACTACTTTACGATAATGCAAAGAAGGCGGCTTACGGCGACACGCGCGTTTTTTTTTTTCTTTATGTCTTGTTTTTCCGCGGTTCGTAGTTGAGAGTGCGGGTCGTAGGCGAGCGAATACGGCACCGATGTAAATAGCGAACATCTTTACACGCACCTGTATTCGTCTTGTACCTAATATTGGGGTTGTTTTAACGCGATAGCGTTAAAGAGCTCGTATCGCAAAAATTCTGCCGTCGGCGTCGGCACCGTTGGTTGTGAGCAAAAAATCATCTTGTCCGTGACCGAAAAATCGAAAAAGCTGCAAATAAAATAAATAATAAAAATGTTCGGTCCGAGTGAGAATCGAACCCAGGCCGTCTGCGTGGCAAGCAGGTGTTCTACCACACAGCCACGCCTCTGCTTGGAGCTGCACTGAAAGTAACTTTCATGCTTCCCAAAAATACGCGTCCTGTATACAGGTGTCACAGTAGGAGATGTAATATCGCAGTAATATTGCGTGGTACAAGCGTACATTGCCATCGGGCGTCACACCATGTCAATATCATAACGACTCGGTGGTTTAAAGACAGCCACCCATTACAAAAGGCACACACATTACTGCGCGTATTCCCTTAAGACCACGTAGTGGGTGTATCGCAACTTCGAAAAAGTTTCTCGCGCATAATTGCTCCTGGTTTAAAGCATGCCACCCTTTACTAAGGCACACACCTTAGTGCGCGCATTCTGTTAAACACTCGTAGCGTTCGAAGTGCGCACTAGGGGCAGGATATCGCTATCGCGTTCAACTCTTAAAGGTGAAGCTTAAGCGTCCCCCAATTTTTCAGTATCATGCAAAGCACGCTTCTTCGGATGCTGCAGGCATCAGCGACATCAGACTTCTTTTGTGTACGGTCGACTGTGTTGATTATCGCCGTGTTTGCGGAGAACAGCGAGGTTCTTCCTTTTTACGGTAGCCATTGCGTTAACAAAGGGAGTTGAGAAGCGAACGGCGACCCCGCACGACGGCCACTACGACGAGGAATCATGGGAGAGAGCAGGCGATGGCAAGCGATAGTTTCTACTCTCTCTGCGCGGCGCCCTCCTAATCACACCGCTCACTTCCGCATGCGGGAAAGCCCCCTTTCCGCAGGAAAAAGCCAACTTCTTGTGAGGAAACGCCGACTTCTTGGGGCGTTTCGCTCTGCCCGATGTTCGATGTATGAAGTGTACCGGCAGTTTTTATTCGATGGAGCCGAAGACTTTCCTATGAATCGACGTTAAAGCATTGTCGTGTTCGAAAATAGTTCAATATGAAAGATAATGCAATTTATCGGAGTTCGATATAGACGGCTTTGGCTGTACACAGTAACTCTTTTCCGTACACGCTTCTGCAATCTTCATCAAAATGGCGGCGACTGTGTTACATAACTGCATGGTATGAAGAAGGGCTGCATCAAAGCGCAGCCTAAAATTTGTTTTCTTTTCAGATTCTGCCTTACTATGTGAAGCAACACCTCTTCAGTTTTCCGTGTTTTTCTGGTCTTTTCCTAACTGGCGTCGTCAGCGCAGCCACAAGGTATTGTACAAGAGCATTGCGGGACCTTAAGAGCTCGCTATTTTGTGTTTATTTACTCACTAGCTGCCAATCAGGGGTGGCATATCAAACACACTGATCTTATTGTTCTCGCAGCACGATATCCTCTATTATCAATTCTCAAGCCGCTGTGTGCTACATGGACGTTGTCTCTATGTTCGTCAAACTCGAAGATCATACGGCCAGCCACTTCACAAAGGGACTAGGTACGTTGATGGTTCTGAACTTTTTTTTTTCTTGTTATTCTGTGCCTTTCGGGCATACTTCCAAATAAAGTGCGGCCAATCAAGATCGTCGAAAGATGTCCGCCTCCCACGCTATTCAGCGACTTGTACTTGTAGCACGATGTTTTCGTACGCTGCAGATATAACCTAAAAGAAAAAACTTTCGCTTCTCAGATAAAGGGCGCTGACCACTGTATGTTAGGATGTTTCTCCACTGGAAACTCCACGTAGGTTAAATGAGATGGTGGGAACTGCTTGACAGTATCTGCTTTAACTTGGTGAAAATGGTATCAGACGCTTACTGCGCTTAATAGTTTTAGTTTCAAGTTCACGAGGTTATATTTTACAACTCATGGCTAGTTCAGGCTCCTCTTGTGTCCAGCACTTGTCCCACCTTCTTTATGGTGTCAATGTTGCTGATTTTTTTTTCGCGGCTCAAAGTGTGGTTAGGTTTCATGTACGTTTATGATTTCCAGCCAGACTCACTGCAAGTTGTTTGATACACTTCATCGACAAAGTAGTTCGCCGCGTCTCTCGACAAAACGTAGAACACTCAAGAACAATCCAAATGTTGGTAAAACCCTAAATGAGGGAATGATGACAGCTAATTGACAGCGCATCTGCACGGCAATGTTGGTACCTTATGACAACTACTTGGTGAAAATACAGTACATGCATCATCTGCAAGTATACTTTCTCCCGTTGAATAAATACATAGATAAATTAATTTATGGGGTTTCACGGGCTAAAACCTCGATATGATTATGAGGCACGTCGTAGTGGAGGGCTCCTCCTCCGAATTTATTGCAACCCCCTGACGCTCCTTCACGTACACCTAAATCTAAGTACACGAGGTGTCCTTCCTACTTACCCCCGTCAAAATGAATCGAACCCGCGACCCCGAACTTAGCAGCGCGACACCTCTGCCTGCTAAGCTACCTCAGCTGGTTGTCCAAAATAAAGACAGGTTGACGCCTTCTGCTTCTGCCTCTTTCTTTGTTTGTTGTGGGTCTTATTTACTCATTGTAGCAGGTACCGACAAGCCCCGCAACAAAGGTTATAATTCGTGCCTGTTGGTCTTCCATTAGAATGCACAAAGTTGCGCGATTGGGACACGGACAGAAGGGAGACGCGATTAGACACACGAAGCTCAAACCCACAAGTTTTCCTTCGAAAACTGCGCGACCTTTTATGATCCTGCTAATAACACAACTACATGCTAACATACTCGTGCAGGGGTCTCAGACTCGCCTTAGTGAGTGGGCCGTAGTCATGAAATTTAATGGTGCAAGTCCCGCAACAGTGAAGGCAGGAGCGGGGGTTTGGCTAGTTTGCAAAAAATGTCTGCTAACATTACCATTTGAAAAGTGACCTCTCCGATCTCTTATATATGGGTCATTTCCGGAGGGAATCAGGTGTCAGGATTCAAACAGCGTATCGATACCGATCTCCATACATAATGACTGAAATCTGTGCTCTTGAATCTGGATTCTGAACTACAGGTTTTGTTTCATGGTTATGTTTTGACACATGTTGACCGCATGGGATGGTTCAAGAACGAAATGCCTGAGGCCAGTCATGTCTGTAGCCCAGGAAAATACTTACTAAGAAAATGCAAAAAAGCATATGGCACGAAGACAGCCATGTGCGGGCCGAGCAGATAGCGAAAGCAATAAAGTTGTTTCCGCAATAAAGTTGTTTCCATCCATAGCGAAAGGTTCGGGGGCCGTGTGTTTGAGACCCCTGCACTAGTGTGTTGTTAGCATGTGCATGAAAGGTCGCGAAATTTTCGAAATAAAATTGTAAGCTTGCGCTTCGTGTGTGTAACCGTGTCTCGCTTCTGTCCGTCTCTCAATCACGCAACTTTCGACAAAGTGACGTGTCTTCGACATGGCCCGCAATTTCGGACCGTAGCTTCTACCCTGACGTAGAGAAGTCATCGTGGCTGAGCGCTGGCTTCGGAGTTATCCCTTGTTCTACACCTCACAATCGCATCGTGAACGTTCTACTGTGCATACCTCTTTACTGTTTCGATTATCGCACCACGTCATTCGGCAATATTCGCTAAAGCAAGTATATGAAGTTTTCTGGGCTGACGTTTGTCTCGAGCTCACGAAGTCTGCACTAAACTAACAAGCTTGTTTCGCATTGAAGACTCGGCTTGTCGCTATGTGTTGCGGTCCGCGTATTACTAACGTACTCACTTCTTGCTGCAGCATTTCTTTTCGGAATCCTCATGACCATCTACTCAATGATTGTGCCCTACTTGGGATCAGCAGTTCGGGTGAGTACGGAGCATGCGCCTAAGATACGAGGGAGGAGCAGCGGAAATGTTCATGTGTCCTTTTTTTGTTCTCTCACCAGGTGGTTGTTGTGATGCACAATGGAGCTTCCGGTCCATTTGTCGGGATGTTTCTCTTGGCGTTCTTATTTCCTTGGGCAAACAGCAAGGTAATGTAAATGCAGTATCTAACGTTAATGTCTACGTGTCCTGGTCAGGATTCATGTTCTTAGTTGTTTGTGTTGCTTTGATCTCTCTTTAATTGCAATCTCTCTTACAGGGTGTGGTTGCAGGCACGCTCCTCACAACGGCTCTGCAGTTCTGGCAAATGTTTGGAAAGATCTATTACGGGATCAGAGCACCCATGATGCCAGTCAGCACGGACTACTGCCCCGCTAACTCAACTATGACAATAGACGCGATGCGTACGTCATCCTACTCCGCTGCTCACAGGTAAGACTCCTACTATAAAAAAAATGTAAAAAAAAACATGTTATTCGAGATTCACTCATAACGCTGAAGTTCTAAATGAGGTTAACCTTTGAAAGATTCAAATACGTAGAAGCATATTTTATATTCGCTCCAAACACAGCCGCTCATTCAGTACAAATACCACATTAAGTTCTTCAAATCGGAACATAGGAACTGCACAATTAGCGGCGTATTATGTGCGCTTATGACTTCAAAAGATACCCTCAGAAGAAGCGCGCCTGAAGTGCGAAAGGCAAAAAGCTTTTCATAACTAGGACAGATGAGAGGAGAGCGCCCGTGTTGTGTCCTCTCATCTGTCTTCATTCATTTCGCGCTGTGCAAATATGTCGATGCTAAATCACCAACTAGCCCAAGCTACCATTCTCTCAAGAAGGGGGTAACCACAGGTGCAGGTTTTTCCCTTGTTAGAATCGGAAAATGGAGGGGTATCACCGCTTCTGTGAGTGATTCTGTGCATACCGACTTACTGATTCGACATTAGCCCCTTCAAAATCCGCGAATAGCTAATGAAGGCGCAGTTATATGGAGCCCATGAAGTATCTGTTCCTGATTTATTATTGATTTTGTTGCCTTGTTGCTATGTAAGATTCAACGATGCGTTCGCCAGTTGCATAACCCTTGTAAAAAACCAGAGCAAACGCTACTTTAAGAGCACTGATCGTGGAAAGGCGAGGATTTTTTTTTATTCAAATACAGATAATCACTGCCGCTTTACTTGATGAAATAACGATGTGATTATGAAGCACGCTGTTTAATTATTATTTGTTATTAACTTTGTACACCCAGTGCCCGGTACGCTAGTGTTTTCAGATTGTGTCCCAATAGGAATGTGGCCTTTGTATAGGAGGCGTTGTATTCACTAGACTTCTATGTCACTGGCGGCACACGTCCGTGGAGTAGATTGCGCTTGATGAAGATGATAACGGATGTGGTTACACGAAATCGGAGGACAATCTGAAGTAACTAGAAAGGCCGCTGGTTGCGACCAACGTGCAAATCGTTGTTCGTCATTCACGAAGAAAGTTAGGTGTTCGCGTGGTAGAAGTTTGGAAACACTTTCGATCGCGGAATACCTCAATTGAGATCACACTCAATCGGAAGCATTAAGCGCTGCTACACGGTCATTTTCAACCAAAATTGCGTCTGTCCTTGGTCATCCCAATCGTGATCCAAGCCGACGCGTCCGTCTTACAGGCGCCTTAGAAAACCAGAAGCTCACAAAGTTGGAGCACGCTTTTCTGAGGTTGCGTTAATGACACGACCATGTATAACATTGTAAACGTTTTAACGCGTTGCATTGACATATTACACCGAGGGTTTCGGTGAAATACATGAGTACATTGGACAGCATCCCAGTGAGAGTAAAGGGCAGACACATTCAGACAGTCCGTGTGTACAAAATGTTGCGTCTCTTCCCGAAGACCTGCAATGTGGCCACGCGGTAGATTTTAAGACATACGAACGCATTCGCCATCGCTACTACTGGCACGGCATGTACATTTTTTTTACGGAAGTTTTTTCAGTGTAGTTCAGTGCTGCCCTGACCGCGAACGCTGCAAATCGCCGCCCTTAGGCGTGTCTGACGCCTTACAGCCGCTTCCCTGCCTTGCCAAAGTCCTCGATCGCGTCGGCGTTGACCTCTACGGCCCGATTCCCATGACGTCGGATGACGATCGGGGGATCATATTTGCCGTCGCTACACGCAAAAACTGCTGTTTTACCCAGTGCTACAACGCTAGATGTAGCGCTCTTTCGTTCTACATCACTTTATCCTTCGGCTTGGCCGGTGCACCTCGAGAACTCCAGTGAAAGAAGCCGCGCTTCATCCTCTGCAGTTGTTGAAGGTTTGGGAATGCCACATCATTCATCGAAGGAGGTACAGGTATATGAAGTGTACTAACGGGAGCATACGAAGAACGATATTTTTATTTCCAGCGTTTTCAGGGAACTTTTTTTTACCTGTTTGATATTACTACACGTTCACACCTGCGTAGTGGCACATGGATGCTGCAGTGGTTAACTTTCTTATCTTTTTTTATTGCGATAGCAATTATATGGACAGTATCGGCTGGATTTTGCCGTCGCCGTCTCCGCCGTCATGCACCGTATATGTATAAGTATGTATATCAAAGTCCCAAAGAAAAGTAATGAAAGAAGAATGCTTCCGAAGCGCGGAATCGAACCAGCGACCTCTCGTTCCGCAGCGCGTGGCGCTAACCACTACGCCAGAAAGCGCAGATCCTTCAGGTAGCTAACGGCGAGCGTTATATACACACCCTTTACCGCTGGCAGGACTCAGAGACGGCAGGCGGTTATAAGCGTTTCTTCATTACCGGCGAGATGGCGCGAGGAGCGCGACGGGCGAATTTAAAAGTCGTCGGCGAGCTCGCTCGCTTCTTCTTATATTTGCGCAGGGAGAACCTTGCCCTTCCGCTCTCTGCTCGCGCGGTTTTCTCGTGGTGAGGGGAAGAGGGACTTTTCGAGCTTTCACCGCGATGTCCACGCTCATGTTACTGAGCATACGAAAGTCACTCGAGCTCAAGGGACGCCGCTAAACGAACAAACAGAAGATGAGCGCGAACTATCAAGTGTCACAGCTCGACACTTGAAGTACGCTAGTTTCCTTCGTTGCTCCGGCCGCCTTTGCAACAGGAGCGCTGTTCAAACTGAGAGTATCCATTGGCGAGCCTCACTTCGTACAGCATTAGTTTCTTGTTATCGCATTCATTGCTTCGCCCTTGCGGCGAAACTGTGACATTTTTGTTATTACTGGCGTAATATGATACAACGAGATGTTGACACAGAAAACAGGCGCTGGATACTCCTTGCCTTTGAGCTAGTAGAACATAAATACAAGGTGCAGAGTAATATATCAAATAACCTTATAGAAGTAACACCAGGACGTTTAAAAAATGTTTCGGACACATAACAAGTTTGGTATCACACCTTTCTTTATCTCATAACTACCTCTCTTTATCTATTTGCACTTGCGCACACTTCATATGATGATATTTATGAAACAGTGATAGCTATTTTTTTTCAACCTTTACTGATGGAATGCCCTCTGCATTTAGATGGTTGTGAGGACGCTGCTGCATTGTATCGAAATGCGCCAAAGGGTTTCCTCAACTGCATCTCTTTTGTTGCAGCAATGCCGATGTGTTCCCGTTGTACCGTTTCTCGTCGAACTGGGGTGTCTTGGCTTCTGCGGGACTCACAATACTCATCGGCCTGGTCGTCAGCCTTCTCACAGGTTGGTAGACTCTCTTAGCGCGAGAGAAATTCGGGATGGTTCTGTGCCCGTACACAACCGAATATGCACGCCAGAATTCGAAGTTTCGAACACTTCTGTGATGACGTTTCCGTTGTATTCTGCCCACACTCTCACTTCCAGTCCACTTGCTGAGAAATAAGCAAACTAATGGCTAGTGTCAGAGCTCGTTGTCATGGAACGGCGCGCACGCACACGTACGCACACACACGCGAGCACACACACACGCAAAAGAGGTTTTGCGTTGCCGCGCCTGTGGTAGTGACGTCACCGTGTAAGCACGCTATTTTTAAGCCATATCTATGGGTGGTGCCCATTTAACACCTATACGACCTTATCACCCACATGGCAGTGTTGTAGGCCGGATATGGCGTTGTAACTTGCGGATGTGAGACATCGTGGGAGGGGATGCGAGCGTCACAGTTGGATGGCCACATTTGCACACTCGTTCGCGTTTTAGTTACGTCATTCTCATTCCCCAGAAAACAAACCGGATATTAAGCGCACCTTTGCTACGCTGATTAAACGCCTACGGTAAGGACGAAAGATGCCCTAAATCTCATCTTCGCACGGGGTCTCGAAGACCTCAAAGTGTTTAAATGTGTATCCTACTTCAACGTCCACCGTCCCGTGCTTTCACTCGTGGAGGCAACGAATGGCGATGACATGCAAGTTCAAATATCATTGATATGACCAGTGCTGCTTACCTTGTATGAGGTGTGACGTTGCAGTAAACAAACACGTGTGTCTGCAGAATCAGTAGTGTTCGTGCGTGCGTAGTGCTCAAAATGCATAAACTGTCGCAATCATCGTTAGATAGTTTCTGCCACATTTCTTTTTTCTATCGATTCTACTTTTTTTTTCTTGTAGCCACAAACGTGCAATAGCGGCTACAACGTAATCATGGCATCCTGCCAGCCTTTAAGGGAGGCCAAGGTTAGATTATAATGCAGAAGTAATAACTCTGATACGGATCAGCCGCGTATTGAGACCGCCTGAGCGCGGCGGTAGTGAGAAAGACGAAGAGGAAAATGTGCGGTTGCCTCTTCGTCCATCGACATGCTGGTTGCGTTTAAGCAAGTGTAAATATTGCCACACACGCTCCTTTCTTTCTATGTTTTAGGTTACCGGCCCATTGCACGTGTAGCTGCTGCCTTGCGCAAATTGCGCCAGCATGTCTGGGAACACTCGAGATTATTTTAGGATCATCTGTTAGGCTTGAGTGCGCAAACGCGAACGGCTGAGTTTATTCTCGAACTGACAGCGATAGGCATCGAATGTTCGATACCGCATGTATAAACGCCTACGCGCCTTGCCATGGTTCAGATTATCAACGGCCGACGCTCTGTTCGTTGATATCAGAGTACAGCGTGTATTGCTTGCTGTAGTTTGAGTTTCCGTTTCCAGGCCACAAGTTCGGCCAGATGAAGAGTTTAATCTTGGACACGCCGGCTGCTGCCTTTGTCAACGTCCCGACCCCGTGACAGTATGCTTGAGTTACACGTAACAATAGACACAACGGCCCTAGAAGATATTTTTACGCGCTTCTAAAAACGGCAGAAGTTCAGGGAAAGATGTAAGCTTGAGGAGATGAAAAATCCGTGAACACGGGGTGTCGCTGCAGCCGACGTTTCGACAAGCAGACTCGTCTTCTTCACTTGTTTTGGTGACTTGTTTGGGTTGGATGAGGGAGTACGAAGCATATACATACACGCGCTAAGGAAAGCAGTTGCCCCTTCCTCCACTTCTGTTTGGATTGGAGGAGAGGTACGAAGCGTATGATACACGCCCTAAGGAAAGAAGTTGCAGCCTTGAAGAAGACACGTCCGCTTGTCGAAACGTCGGCTCCAGCGACACCCCGTGTTCACGAATTTTTCACTTTACGCGCAGTGACTTGTACTTAGATGCTTCACTTCCAATTTCCATTTGCCGAGCGTTCCTAATTATCAAACGCCAACGTGATTTTTGAAGTAAATAGCACTGTCCGCAAGCGCGATGGAAAATTTAATAGCGGGAAGGGTATTCACAAAACAAGTTGTTACGTTAACTCTGCTCTTTTAAGATAAAATTTCAGCCAATCCTGATGCCAAGCATGTTAGTGGCGGCCTATGACAAACCACAAATTAAGAGATAAGGTATCAAAAAGGGGAAAAAAAGATTGAAAAAAACTGGCCGAATTCGTAAGGCGTTTCATTTGTAAGTATTCCTTATTGCGCCATTGGCCAGACACCTTCGCTGAAAGTATGTCCAGTAGCAGCATTGGCTGAGACTTCCTCTTACGAAGATTTTTCTTTCAGTCTTCCTTTGGAAGGGGGGGTGGGTGCGATGCCTTTTCAGAGGGGGGCAATGCCACGCTCGCTTCTTCTTTTATTTTGATGTATTCGGGTTTGACCAGCAAGGGCGGTTATCAACGCTCGACGCTGACCGCGCCGCAGTATTCGAGAAGCTTCGCGAGTGTAGTAAATCGTTTTGTTAAGATTGCACGCAGGACGCGAATAGTCTAGATTATTCCAGTGCTTGCACGACAACCAGTGATAAGACTGGAAAGTTCGATGTGTGATGAATAAAAGACGGCGCATCCCAGCCATGAGCAGTTGATCGACGGTCGACGCTCTGTTCGCCCCTATCAGTGTATTGCTGTAGCTTGACTTTCAGTTTCCCGGCCACAAGTTCGGCCAAATAAACAGTTTCATCTCGGACGTGCTGACTGCTGTCTTCGTCGACGTCACGACCACGTGACAATATCTTAGGTTTTGGCAGAATCCTTCAATAATTTTACTGGTCATGAAGCTTCGCCGTAACTCTGTGGGGGAGCTTTGTGCGCGGCAAGCAGCGGCCGCGGGACGGCGCTGCGTCCAGTCTGTTGGCAGCGAAGGCGGCTGCCGGTGTCAGCACGAAATATCGTGGCGAGTAAGCGCGCAGTTTTCACCTCATGTCCTGTATTGCGTGTGACTAGTGTGCTGTGCCTGAAGGTCGGAAAGGGTGCCGCGTACCTGGGTGTCGATCAGGATAAAAGGTAAATGAGGAGAAAGTGTCGATGTTCTGGCTTCCTAGAGACAGCGAACGGCGGGAAAAGTGGAAGCGCGCCTTAACACGACAAGAAACTGGTGGTTTCACAATTGGCTCCCCGCATGTGCGTGTCTGCGAAAGGCACTTCGATGAGAGTGGCATTGTTCGCGTGGACCAGTGGCTAGTCGGAGGTGTCGCTGTGACGTCGCAGCGCGAAGTTCCGAAACTTTTGCCGGACGCTGTTCCGTGCAGTTTCGACGGCCTCCCGGCGTATTTGTCGAGTACCAAAAAAAGTCCATAGCTCGCCCGCATGCACAGCAACAACGTGAAATGTACACACAAGGTATGTGCTGTGCATTTGTATTAGAGCAAAGATCTGAACTAAATAAAAGTATTTGGTTGCGAGTGCTGGTCTCATAGGATATGAATTTGGTGGAGCAATAAACAATTCCTAACCCTCGTGTAAAACAAGTCTGGTTCTGACACACTAACTGTAGATGTAATCAGCACCTGATGAAGACCGAGGCGCTTACGAATACCGGAAACAAATAAAAATACTTTAATAGAAGTCGGAACTGAAGAGCGGAACAAACGTACGGAGTGCCTTATATTTCGCCCAAGACGACTCGAAGGCGAAAGCCATCTTCTTTTTCTTCAGTCGATGTACTCATCCTCCCCCTGCCCCCTCCGAAATCTGCCTGCGCCTAAGGTGGTTTTGCACTGCCTCCAGGATTGGAGGCGTTGCAAGCATGCGAAACCTCGCCTGTTTTTGTACTGCCTCCGTGATCGGCCCTATGATCACGGAGGCAATGCAAGTTGACGATGTAATGTGGTGATGTCATTGTGTGACGTCACGTTATGCGACGTCATGGCGATGTGACATTTTTCATTATCTGTGACGTCATGATGACGTCGTATGGTGACGCCATCACATGATTTTTGCATAACTCGAGTTGACGCCGCCGACGCGGGGCTCCGACGCCGCCTGCGCCGACGGCCAATTTTCGCGGTTGATGAGGCATCTAAGGCTTCCGCCTTAAAAACAGTAAAGATGACCTGTGAAAACTACACAGCATTGCATGAGCAACCGAACTTCAAGCGTGGCACGGCGCCGCAGTGATAAATCAAAGCAAAATAAAGCACGAAATCCAGAAAAAAGCCGTACGAAGTATCCCTTGGTCCTTGTCAATAGCTCAATTCAAAGGACTGATTCATTCAAACTGACTGTTGGTTCGATAAATGCGAGGCTATGTTGAGATATCTTCGTATACAAACACCAGGTGTATATATAGACTGAAAGATTTGATATGCGCGGTCGAGAGTTGCAACCACTGCGCTTCCGCGACGCATCAAGATCCGCCAGAGTCCTTGAAGGGCTCTGGATCATCCACATCTTTCCACTAGACATTCTAGGAAAACAGAAGAAAGACGATTTTATAGCGGTAGTATATCGCACAGCGGAAGCAGCATGCGTTTGTTGCCGTCGAATTTCGAGCTCCAAGGCCTCATTCTACGCTAAATTGCACTGCATTAGAGCGTTCCATAATTTGCTTGAAGGTAATATCACTCTGAACATATAATCAACTTTCACGGGTACATTTAATCACGTTTTTCAGTTCGGACGCGTGCTGCAGCGCCGGCGCCGTTCCGATGCCCTCACACGGGCGATGGCACCCCTAGCGCCTGCTCCTGTCGCTATATGAAACTTTCGCGGAAGCTTCATGACCAGTAAAAGTATTGAAGTACTCTGGTTTTGGTACTAACTGCGACTCAGGAAGATTAAATGCTCAGGCTTCGTCATCACGCAAGAAGTGATTGCGAAAATGACTACGATATATGCTTCAATGCCATTATTCCAGCAACTGTGATCTTGAGCATAGTCGTGCCATACTCATTTCATTAGGCCATATTCGTTTGTATTGTCGCCACAAGGCTTCTGGTCTTCTTAAGAAAAGTCACGCAAAAGGCGTGAAGACCGTGTCACTTGATAGTTTTATACTAGGGTTTGTAACGTCTGTGTTGCTTCAGTGCGTACGCAATATTAGAAATATGACGTGCGTACCCAAGTGGTTAGCGTATGACGTATGCGCAGCGGCACCAAGCGCTAACGCCAAGCTCTGCGTATCCTATTCTAAAGCTGCCTATTTTTGCAACAGCGCAAGAAACTTCGTTATCCTGCAACAAACCATTGCTAAATTCAGTAATTTATGGTTGAATCTCAGCAATTGTGATTTTCGAGGAATAATGCAGTATCTATTTAGATTTTCGCCAAAAATGTTTCATATATTCTGTGATTTCAATACAGACGTCGCCGTTGTTTTCGCACAAGCGTGGCTACTTTTGGATATATATTTACTGCCCTTGACTCAAGTTGGCTACTTATTGGCTAGTTTTTCCAACTTTCTGGCTATTTTTGTCTTTTCGACATGGCAACCCTGCATTTGTGCGCTGTTTCATGATATCGTCGGGAACTCCGGGCTTGGAAAATTATTGAGGTGTTGGTTCCTTGCGAATTTCCTTTGGCCTTTCACAACTCACGGTAGCATGCACAGCCGTGGCTCTGTGAGCGATACTTAGCCGAACACGCGCCGCTCTCTCTCTTCTCTCTCTTTCTCTCTCTCGCGGAATTCTCCCAAAGACTCGGCAAACAACGAGAAGTTAATACCGGGAATTACTGAAAATGCGGCTTATGAATGAGAAACAAGTACGCCTTTGTGAATGCAAAATTCATCCAAAGGCGGCGAAATAAATGGCGTCGCATCGGATCGGGCAGGCCGCGATGGTAGTTGTAGCTTCAACGAAGAATCAAGTTCATGCAATTAACGCAGGTCTGCGTCACCGCATGTAGACTTGATGTGTTGGCTTTATTTCGCATAACATTCCGGTCTATTGCTATCGCATTCATTGCTTCGCCATTGCTACGAAACTGTGAATTGCTTCGCATTTCTATCTGCCCGGACTCCTCACCAGTGTTGGGTACCAAAGAAGATGTTTCTCTTCCGCTTATTGTCATCATTGTTTGCTTACGCCCCCCCCCCCCCCCCCATTCATCTAACTTCTCTTGATATCCCTGGAAGTTATGAAAATGTTTTTATTAATAAATGCATGCAATAATGTCTTCATGTATTTTGAAGGTGATGCTGTGCTTTCACAAGTAGGGCTCATTTTCCATTCCTTGCAACTTTCAGGCGGAAGAGAAGTTAATGAGAAACACACACAGTTGACGAGTGATATTTTCGTCTCTTTATGGAGGAAATTGGGCCTGCTTCCCCGATACGAAAAGGTGGGTGGCAAAAAAAACGTCGTTGTGTGCCAGTGGCGCTTAACATAAATGTACTTGGCACTTGTTGCAGGCAAAGATCGCCGAGATTTTACCTATAGATGACGACGACTCAACGTCAGACACGAAGACGACCTTGACTCTACTGGGCAACGAGAGCTTTGTATAGAAACGAAGGATTAGAATTCAACACGACGATTCGCACTCTGTTATGTCACACAGGCCACACATTGGTGATCCTTTCTGCTTTTAACTAGTAACTATTACGCTGGAGTCATGGAGCAAGAAACATTTAGGAGGTGATACCCCCGTCAGTACGGGCGTGCGGGGGCGACCAGCTAATAGTCTTTTAGCAAGTTAAGAAAATACGGTACGCAAATACGATACGGTATTACGGTACCGCTCCTCCTTTCTCGCTCGTTGTGATTTTGCCCTCCTAATTCCAGTGAAGGCACCCCAACACCACAAAACATTTTTCAAAGATGGTTGTGGGCTTGTGACGCCTCATAGTTGCCTCTCAGCCTGCGCATTGTTAACGAGGAACCGTTCGTTCAGGAGATGCACTGTCACTAGAACTGGGAGAGGCCTAAGCATAACGAGCGAGAAAGGAGGAGCGCTACGGTAAGGCCTTACCGTATTTGCGTACCGTATTTCCGTAACATGCTAAAAGACTCTGTTGTCACAAGAATAGTATGCGCCGGCGGGGGCACATCAAGTGGCGGTGCCTTGCGGCGCGAAGCGGCAGCCACGGAAAGCGAAAAAAAAAAAAATGTGAAAGGCCGGTCGAGTACTTCCGCACGCGCTCTCTTCGGCGACGTTTTTGAGGAAACGACACCGACGTTGCTGTTGTTAGTCTACCCTTCGCCGTTGACATTACGCTGCTCGGCGAAAGGAATGTGCCGATGCAGAGGAGGTGGGGGAGGAGGCGACCAATGCCAGGCCTCGCTGGGCGCGAGAAGCAGAGGCGCGGTGGCGACGAGGCGACCGTTTATGGTTAAGGGCGTGGGGGGGTGGGGGATGTGCGCTGTGCCCCCCCCCCCTTTCAGAAGATGGGCAAAAGACTTCTCTTACGCCCGAGGAAGAAGCCGCTTGTCGCGAGCGGCTTCTTTCACAGCGTTGCTTTACTTTTTTTTGTCACTTTCTGCGCGTTTAAGCAAGGAGTCCGCGGCGTCGGATCAAGTAACACACGTGGCCGAACACGCTCCGTGTCTGCGTCCGAACGGTAAAAACACACGTGATCTGGTTCCTTGACAATCGAAACGGCAGCAATTTCCTTGTCGGCCGCCAGATGGCGCTAGCACGATGTGGCTCCGCGGGAGCGTGACATTATCTGGCCGCCGCAAACAGCGGAGTTTCGACTACTAAACATTTCTTGCTCCATGGCTGGAGTTCAGCACGTTACACGAACGCCTAATACACGTGTCTCCCGCAGAAAGCAACTGGAATAAATGGGGCGGCAACTTCAACTTTGGCACCTCAAACCAACTGATTAGCATTCTTTGCTTCCTTTTGACATATTTGTTTTTATATGTGCGAGTTGACGAAGAGGGGAGGAGACGTGAAATTTGTTTAGTGTTTTTCCGAGAAGACAAACACTAGGAGGTGTATTTGTCTGCCTCAAGCGCTGCTTCTAAGTGAGTAAAGCAGCAGCAAGCAACGTGTATTCTATTTTGCTTTGATTTGATCGCCATCTGTCTAACTTATAACTGATTGCAACCGCATCGGTGGACATCGATATGCCGATGTAGGACCTCAAATGATTGGGGTGTATAGTCCGCAGCTGCGCACAACGAGTAAAGAATTCTGAATAATGTTACGGCCTCACCAATGCCGAAGATCACACGCACATCTTGTTTTCAAAGCTCATAACCACGTGCGGCGTGCATCTTCAGTCCTCCTCGTATAAAGGTTAGTGATGACATCCCACCTGAGTACACATAGGGAAACAGTCGGAAAAGCTTTCTGTGCCAACCAAGTGGAAACTGCGTTATCTTCAAGAGATGCCGTCATCGCGAGGGCCACGTTCTATGCGGTGCACCGATAAACAAGAACACACGCGACGAAGTACACTGGATCGAGCTGTGCATTTTTATATAAGCTGCAAATGGGTGCCATTGTGCTTCTGAAAGCGGCTAAATTAGGAAAATAAAGGTGGACCATGACTGTAGTTAAGTAGACGATGGTCAGAAGCATCGGTCGGCAAAAAATGTGGAATATACTGGACTAAAGTCACTGGAACGCGAAAAGTACCGCGTTCCTTTTCTCTTCGCCGCCGCGCCCTTTCGGCGGCTTCGCCACATAAATGGTCCAGCTCGTTCGCCTCGCTAGTGTTTCCCTGCCGCAGACGCACGGCGCTTTGGAGGGTGATTGTTTTTATAGGCTCAGGAAAGCGTGCAGGAACATTGCGACATCCCGTATCCTTTTGAGACTTCATCGAAAGCCTATCGAGGGATCGAAGAATGCCTGGGTGCTGCGCTTTTGGGTGCAGCAACCAGCGGGAAACGAGCAAGGCCCTCTTTGCCATTCCCAGCGGCAAAAAGGATGCCAAGCGACGGGCTGTGTGGCTGCACAGAATAAGGCGGGAAAATTTTGTTCCCACGACTGATACCCGCCTTTGTGAGGTAAACGCTTCATTGAGAATTCGCGAATGTTCTTCGGGGAATGTTTGCGCCTACCCTGCACTAGTGCAGCTTGTTTCGCGTGGTTGTCGCAGGAGGTTCATGCACAATACCATTGCCAGGCGGCTCTTTATTATGTTTGACGTAAAACTGACGCCTTTGGGCTCACATATAATGATCAGCGCACCATGATAAATGACTGCTACAGATTGGTACTGCCTGACGTGACTGTATGACGAACACAAATAACAGGTGATAGCATGAAAATAATGGCTGATGCTCTCGCAGCCGGTTCGCTTGTTTGATATGCACGAAAATCGGTATTGCGTGACGTGACTGTATGACGAACATAAATACCCTGCGGTAACATGAAAATAATGGTATGCATGTCATGTAAGGCATGATTTACATGCCATGCTCATGATGCTCTCGCAGCCGGTTGGCTTGCTTGATATGCACCAAAATCGGTATTGCGTGACGTGACTGTAATGCGAACGTAAATAACAGGTGGTAACATGAAAATAATAGCACGCATGTCATGTAAGGCATGATTTACATGCCCTGCTCATGATGCTGTCGCGGCCGGTTCGCTTGTTTGATATGCACCAAAATCGGTACTGCGTGACGTGACTGTATGACGAACCTAAATACCCTGCGGTAACATGAAAATAATGGTACGCATGTCATGTAAGGCATGATTTACATGCCATGCTCATGATGCTCTTGCAGCCGGTTCGCTTGCTTGATATGCACCAAAATCGGTATTGTGTGACGTGACTGTATGACGAACGTGAATACCCTGCGGTAACATGAAAATAATGGTACGCATGTCATGTAAATCATGTTTTACGTGTCATGTCTGTCATGATTTGCACCTTATAACCAGTCACTTATGTTCGTCATACACTCTGGTCACGCCATACCTATTTTGTTGTGTATCAAGCTATCGAAGCGGCCGCGAGCGCACCATGAGCGTGGCATGTAAATCATGCCATACATGGCATGCATATCATTATTTTCATGTTATCACCTGTAATTTGTATTCGTCATACAGTCATGTTATGCCGTACCAAATTTGGTGTACATCCCATTAACGAAGCGGCCAGGACAGCACAAAGTCGGGGGCGGCTAGATAGATAGATAGATAGATAGATAGATAGATAGATAGATAGATAGATAGATAGATAGATAGATAGATAGATAGATAGATAGATAGATAGATAGATAGATAGATAGATAGATAGATAGATACGTACAAAGTCGCAGAAATTCGCTAAGAAATGCTTCGCATTTAATAAATGCAGACAGCCGAGCGCGTAAATGCCGCGCAGTTCGCATTTATTTATCGCGTTAGTACGCGTGCGTGCGCATCTAGGCAAGCGCTATTTCTTTCCTAATCAGTCAGAGAACAACGGTATGCTTCTCTCGGGGCTGCAAAAGCGCACGCAATGCGTAAAACATGGGTTACTCCACGTGAAATCAACACCGCACCGCCGCCGCTTCGGCCGCGCTGGACCAAATATGGCGGCGCGCAGGACGGTCGCGGTACTTTTCCCGTTCCAGTGACTTTATACTGGACAAGGGTGTCAATGCAGGGTAGTTGGTATTTCATTGCAGTTGCGCCGATTGCAAATATAAAGCTATGAAAAGCACCACGTGTTACCTATAACACTGCCACATAGTATCTTTCATAGCTTTATATTTGCAATCGACGCAAAATAAGGTTCAGTTGCGAATGCGCCTCTTTCCTGTCATCTTCTTACCAATTCGTACGCGGCGCTACACCCAAAAACCTGCAAAAATGTGGAGCTCACTCAGACTCACTCATGACATATAGTTTGCCCTTAGAGCTCACTCGGACTCAGACTCACCAAAACTTTCCTCAACTGGGCTCACTCGGACTCAAGCTCACCAAAATATTACTCGCTCGGACTCAGACTCACGGCTCGATCTGAGTCTGAGTGAGTCGACTCATGAGTCCGTTAGCGTATAATCGGCTGTTTTGACCATTGTGGCAATGCTCTTTAACACCAATATCTCGCATATTTGGTGCTCTGCTTGACGCCTTTTGATCTCGAACCTTCAAATATGAGTTATCAGTGGTTGCAATCCAGTAAGGACATTTTTATTGAAAGTGGTGACTCATACGAGATATTTTTTTTCAATAACTTCTTGTGAAAGAGTTTGCGGGGGGGGGGGGAGTCAACCTGCCCCCCCCTCCCCTCCTTCTATGTAACTCACGCCTCTGATGAATAAACATTGAGCTGGCGTATGAACGCTAGTGCTTTGAAGTATGTGTGAGTCGGCGGGAGTATAAACGTGAGCCGACATAAGGCTGAAAGTAACGCTGAAGTTGTTTAGATACAACCATAGGTCGGCAAAGAAGTGTGGAGCTCACTCAGACTCACTCAAGAAATATATTTTGCGCTTAGGGCTCACTCGGACTCGGATTCACCAAAACTTCCCTCTACCGGACTCCCTCGGACTCAGAATCACTAAAATTTTTCGCAACCGGACTCACTCGGACTCAAGCTCACCAAAATATTGCTCACCCGGACACACTCATACTCAAACTCATGGATCCATCTGAGTCTGAGTGAGTCGACTCATGAGTGAGTTTGCCGACCTATGGTCAGAAGTAGACCATGCTGTCGGTGTAAGTCGGAAAAAATCCAGCGCTCTGATACAGTTGAATTGCCTTTCGAGAATGAATTTTACCGCAACAGCAATAAAAATTTGGAAACTGGGGTTTCGTGCCTTCGTTCGTCCTTAACGTTACGCTAACGACGACTACAGCCGTCAAATCCATCGTCCGGAGACCTCTTCCTCAGCTTTATCCTTGCCATCGAGTGGAGCAAAACGAAACTTTACGTCTGCCAATGGGACTTGAATCTAGCGCCAGGTACACTATGTGCACTTGTCACATTAACCATACCGCCTATATTCGGAGAAATTCTGCGAGGAAAGAACACAAACGAGACATGCGTCAAACTTCCAACCAGTTTTATTTCGAATGAGAAAACGTTTTTTTAAGCACGTGAAGACATGTGATCATGATGAATATGTACAAAAAGAAGAAAAAGAAAACTTGCGAGTGCCCAGCGAACATCTCAACACACGGATCATAGGGCACGCAAAGTGTTGCCCTGAAGGTGGTTGTGTTCTTTGTCCACGTGTAATTTGCGTCAAGAATTTCTTCGGATATTACTCACGAGCAACTAGATCAAACTTAGAAATTGCCATATCGCTGTCGCAAAGTTTTATTTCTCTTCCTTCGCGGTATACTATATTGCAATGTATACAGAGATGTACAGGATCTGCGCACAGAGTAGCGAGCACAGAATGGCGATGTCCTGTGACGGGAAAGCGCCAGAGCATCGAGAAGTATATAATCGTGTATGTAACAGAACCACGAGTGACGAGGTCGTCAAGGCGGCCGTCACTGTTTATTGCCGTTGTTGCGCTGTATATCGGCTCACAGCAATTTCGGGAAACCCACCTAGAATTGGGTGATCTATAACAGTTAGGCGGGAACTGCGCCACTAAAGAGAAATTCTCGATTGTTCAGAATAGATGTACAGTGCTCGTCAAATCAAACCCGAACAGCGGCGAGCCTTCGCAGTGGTATAGTGCGCGCCGTCCAGTTATCACCATTGACAGGCGCGCGCATCCGGTTTGACCGCACTGCGCATATGCGCGCCTGTCCATGGTGATAACTGGACGGCGCGCACTATACCCCTGCGAAGGCTCGCCGCTGTTCGGGTTTCATTTGACGAGCACTGTACCTGTTTTGGGGCTTAGCGAAAAAATAGTCCTGTTTGAACTGAAATCTTTAAAACAGCTACGCAGAGATCTCCTTTCTGTCATTGGGGAGCCTCCCAAAGACAGATAAGTAGGGATGTGGTCGCTACCCCGCGTTTCCAAATCCAAATTGAAGGTTTATCTAGCTCCAAGTGCACCAGAGCCATCCAGTGCACCGACTGGCCAAAATACAAGTTAATCTTGGAGGACTGTTGTAACGGCTCACCCTTCAACCTGGTGGACGCAATGAAGAGTGCACTACAGACTACCACGCGTTCGCTTTCGATGAGTTCAGCGCGCACCGATTTTAACATTGAACTCGAGAAACTTCGAGCAATTCGCCGTCGTGCGGAACGACGATATAGACGCACAAAGTCAAATTACGATTTGAGACTGGCTAGACGCACACAAAAGAAAATACAGCGTCACATGAACAAGCTGGCTTCACGCCGATGGGTATCTTTTTGTGAGTCCCTGGATCCACGAAAGCCTTTGTCGCTTATATGGTGAACTGTTCGTGGTCTGCATACAACCTTCGGTCAACGCCATCCGTTTAAATCTTTGGCACTACATCTACAATGTACGGAGATGGCCGTCGCAGAATATTTCTGTAGAAGGATTGCCGGTGAGGCAAATTCCGCAGAAACGGAGATGGGAACGCCCGACTGCCCACTAGCTTCACGTGATCCCCGCATGGAGTGTCCATTTTCTATGGAAGAACTAAACGCTGCGCTGGCTTTGTGTAGACGTTCTTCAACGCCGGGACCTGACGGCATTACCTACCGTGCCCTCTGTCACCTAGGAGATCAAGCTCGGAAGGCGCTATTGTTGCTGTACAATGACTCCTGGGAGACTGGTCTGGTTCCACAGGAATGGAAGTCAAG
Organism: Rhipicephalus sanguineus; assembly: GCF_013339695.2. Classification (NCBI taxonomy): domain Eukaryota; kingdom Metazoa; phylum Arthropoda; class Arachnida; order Ixodida; family Ixodidae; genus Rhipicephalus; species Rhipicephalus sanguineus. The sequence continues at coordinate 57,386,610 of NC_051176.1, forward strand.
TCGCCTGATTCCACTCCTCAAAGCTGGCAAGTCGCCTTTGGACATTTCCTCCTACCGCCCGATTGCGCTAGCTAGCTGTGTGGGAAAGGTAATGGAAAGGATGATCCTCACGCGTCTGGAATGGTACTTAGAATATTACGAAATCTATCCAGATGCTATGGCCGGGTTCAGACGCAGTCGCTCGTCAATAGACAATGTGGTTGACTTGGTGACATACGTCCAACATCAGAAGGCCTGCAAACGATTATCTGCTGCTCTGTTTCTAGACGTTAAAGGGGCTTATGACAATGTCACCCACGAAGCCATTCTAAGCGCGTTAGAAGCAGTGGGACTTGGTGGCAAGATGTATATGTGGGTGCACAGCTACTTGCAGAAGAGATCATTTCACGTGCAGACAGAGAATGGCCCGACACCTGATTATTACGGTAGCCGAGGAGTCCCTCAAGGCGGAGTGCTAAGCCCGACATTGTTCAACCTGACGCTCATTAGACTAGTCGACAACCAGCCAAGCAGCGTACGACTTTCCATTTATGCTGACGACATCTGTATATGGACGTCAGCTGTGACGCGGCTTCAACTTCGCGCTCGACTTCAGAAGGCAGCCACAGTGACATCGCGCTACCTGCGTAATCAAGGACTCGAGATCGCAAGTGAAAAGTGCGCAGTCGTGGCATTCACCAGAAAGCAAATGTCCGCTTACGGCTTATCAATCAACGGCCAATGTGTATCATCCAGCAGGAGTCACAGGTTCTTGGAAGTCGTAATCGACAGAGATCTGTCTTGGACCCCTCACGTAAACTATGTGAAAAAGCGGCTGACTGCTATCTGTCACTTGTTCAGGTTCCTCGCAGGGAAAACTTGGGGAGTGTCTATACATTCTATGCTACAGCTGTACCGGGTATTGTTTATTGGGTTCCTGCGACACAGCCTACCTGCAATATCCAAGACCTGCAAAACTAACCTTCGTACGATACAAAGCATTCAAGCTCAGGCTCTTAGGATATGCCTTGGTTTACCACGCTGCTCTTCAACAGCTGAAACCATTGCCATTGCCCAGGACTACTCAATCACGACACACATCACCGTTGAGACCATGCGCGCTTACCTCAGGCAATATGCCAGGAACCCTTCACACCACCTGGCAAGCCTCGCTGCTGAAAGGCCCCGCACGACATTTAGTGCAACTGTCCATGCCCATCGCGCATCGTTTACATCAGGGTATGCGCCTGCTGAGAAACGGGTGTTTCCTCCGTGGTGCTTGTACCTTCCACAAGTACGCCTAACAATTCCAGGACTGCAGAAGAAATCGGCTTTACCCGCCCCAGCACTAAAACAATTGAGCCTACTTTTCTTCCATGAAACCTACAGTAACCACGTGCACATCTACACCGATGGGTCAACCACGGTGTCCAGTTCGGTGGTGCAGTGGTCATACCAGCACGAGAAATCACCCTAAAACTCAAATATCCCATGTGACTACATCTACGGCGGCAGAACTTACGGCTCTGCGTTGTGCACTAGAGTACATCGATTCGGAGAGACCGAGCAAATGGTCTGTTTTCTCCGACTCGAAACCGGCGTTACAGTGCCTGCAGTCAGCTCTCCGACGCGGATGCCACGAACAGCTTACGTACGAAATTCTGAAGATTCATCACCGCGTCAAAGAAAAAGGCCACGAGGTTAACTTTCAGTGGCTACCTGGTCATTGCGGGATTAGTGGCAATGTTTCCGCAGACAATGCTGCTCGCACATCCCATCAAGAAGAGACCACCGTTTCGATTCCTCTTTCTAGGACAGACGCTGCAAGGCAGCTTCGTCACCTGGCACGTAGTCTCTGTTTGGCGGAGTGGAACATGCCAAGTATAAGACGTACAAGACTCCACCAAATAAACCCTTCGCTGGAACTCCGACCTCCATCCGGACTTCGTCAACGTGAAGCTTCGCTTCTATGTCGGCTTTGGTTAGGAGTTGCCTTCACGAAGGCATACACAACATTAATTGGAGTGACCGACAGTGCAGCATGCGAGGTCTGCAGTACTGAGGAAGACATTGATCATCTGTTAGGCCGCTGCCCTCGATTTGCCTCTGAACGACGAACTCTTTCCGACGCGATGCGACGATTGGGCGATCGACCGCTCTCCGTGCAGATGCTGCTGGAGCACCGTCCCCATCGCTCGGCGGCCCACAAGGCAGTTAAAGCACTTTTGTGCTTCTTAAGAACTACGGGCCTTTGTGAACGCCTATGACTGTTGTACAGTGCCACCGCCACATACGTGTCAGCTCATTTATTGATCATTTAATTTTTTTTCTCGCTCCCCCTCTCTCTCTTTGTCTCTCCCATCTTTCCACTCCCCTTCCCTTTCCCCCGGCGTAGGGTAGCCAACCGGACTGCTGTCTGGTTAACCTCCCTGCCTTCTCCCTTTTTGTGTTCCTCCTCCTCCCAAAGACAGAATACTTGGGAAGAAAAGGCTCAATCCAATTTAATGTAATCATCCGCCCGCTGCGCGTTCACGAGCGTCCTAAAGGTCCATCGCAAATAGAAAGACTACTGCTGTCTAGCTCTTACTATTTCTTTAATAAGAGTTTTGCGCTGCAATATCATGTCCTTCAGTAAGCACCAGCTTGCCCAAAAAAAGTTATTGTGAGAAGGAAGTTTAGCAATATTTGAGATGGTAGAGGTGAAGTAACAGCGATTTGAGGAAGACCGCGTGACTGTCAACATCTTTTTGAAGAAAAAAATACGACTCGAAGGCGAAAGCCATATTCTTTTCCTTCTCAGTCAGTGTACTGATCCGCCCCTGAGCCCCTCCGAAAGCTTTCTGCATCTAACGTGGTTTTGCACTGCCTCCGTGATCGGCCCACTTTTAACCAAACGACGGCGTCATATGATGACGTCATCAGATGCCGTTATGGTGACGTGACGAATTTCGGCGATCTGTGGCGTTATGATGACGTCATATGTGACGTCGTCACGCGATGATGGTTTTTTGCATGACTCGTGTTGACGCCGCTGATGCCGACGCCGAAGGTCAATTTTCGCGTTTGATGAGGCATCTAAGGCTTTCGGCTTAGTAACTTTTTAGAAGGCAATAAAATTATTTCGCAGCTAAAAACTCACCACCTGCCTCAATATATATTTTTGGATCTCTATACACTTTAATCGATTCAATGAAACTTTGTGTACTACACTACCATACGCTTTTGACATACTTAATGTTATAAGACCTATGGCTTGTTTCTGGCTGGCAGCATGCTAATGCCGCACTGCCTTGTGGCCCTGGAAAGCCAAGCAAGATTAACATGCCACCAGGGACTAGCCACTGCTCTGGTAATATTGGATATATATATCTAAAGACTGCGATAGTGCAGAACACGAAAATTTTATCGCAGCGACTAAAAAGCAATGAGATCCAGAATTGTGTACTGAGGTTGTTTTGTGAATTTGACAAGGGCTGCGAACTTCTTTATTCTCTGCATATTTCGTAAAGTGAGCAAAAGGACCATTTTAAGTTCATTCAACCCGTTTAGAAGTTATCACAAGTGGTGTAATGTTGTCCACAGTCTACCCTTCTCTGCAAATTTTGAGAACTGGAATTATTCAAGCGAGACGGCAGTTACAGAGGATCCACGCACATTTCATAGAATGGCTTAGAAAAGCTCTGCCAAAACATATTGAATATACTTTTTAAGATTTTTGAGGTTACTCCGTCACCAGCAGGAGCTGAATGTACTAGTATTTTTATCACCGTAGCAAGTTCAACCGCCGAAATTTCACTGAAATCATTAATCGGGAATCGTAATTTTGTACGTGTAGGCACGAGGGAAGAGAGTATACTTTCGAAATTTTTCGCTATTTTTTTAACGGCTCATATGCTGCTTAATAAGTGAATACCAACGAATCGTGGTTACTTCGTCGTTGAAGCTTCCTGCTACGAAACGATTTGAGAGTGCATTCTTGTTTCTTGGATAGGAAAGCATAGGCCTCGCTTTCTTAGTTGTATTTCGCTTTTATGTCAAGTGATGGTTCTGTGGAATTAATGCCCGCTGCAATTTTGGGGGCACTGGTTATGTAATAGCTTTTCCAGGCAGCCTGTCATCTTTTACAGTCACGCGAACAGTCTACGTTACACCAAGGGGTGTGAGAGTAATCCTTACTAGATCGAATTTGAAATTCCTGATTTTGCTGCATTTTTCAAGCGCAGTACAAATTGTCCTCGATTCTTGATCGTATTTATTTTCTATTCGTTTCCTTTTGCTGATGTATCTACCAGAGCAGATTGGCGAAGATTTTTATTGCTATTACTGAATATTTAATATAGTTATTCGACAGCGTAATTGCGTCTAAATTACTCTCGGTTTCCTGGTTTTTAAATAATTTTCTTACCAAGGGAGTAGGAGGTGTCTATACTCTTCAAAATTAAATATAGCTGGGCTTAAATATTCTTGAATAATTGCATGTCTTCGGAACATGGAGTATTTTCTTGCTGTTGTTGTTGCTTAGGAGATTCTGTAACGCCGGCAACTCCTTTTCACAGATTATACAATTAGTGAAAAATTGCAGCCATGAAAACAAACTACATAAAATCGCTCTTAAAAGCAGCTTGTATAAGGCAGTAAAGCGATAAAGAATCATATAAGCACGAAGTCCATTCACGTAGTGACGCTTACGTACGTAGACAGAGGGACGTAGCAACGTGGTAAAGCTGATGAGATTTCGTTCGCCCGTGATTGAAGGGCCAAAACTCATCCTTTGACAATTACGGCTTTTACATAATACTAGCCAAATCATGTAAATAAGACATCGCCGTGCAGCCAGTGTGGGCATCGGGTCTCGGTACGGCCGATACGCCATTTCATGCATAGAGCAGGCAACTCTGCGGAAGCCACAAAAGTATTGCACAAACCCATGAACAAAAAGCATGCATTCGAGAAGTACGGGCCAGGAGGTAAGAAAATATTTAGCGGGTGGACAAAGCTGACACCGCTGTCTGGGCCAGAAAAACGCCCTGTAATAACACTCTTAAAGAGTGAAGGAAATAAGTGGAAATTTTAAGGGCTCGTTTTTTCTTTGTTATACACAATATTATTGAGCACTAACAGACAAAAATGCCGAGGAAAGCATAGGGGATGTTATTAGTTGTAAATGTAAGGTAAATGTGAAGAAAGTGGACGAAAAGATAACTTGCCGCGGGCAGGGACCGAACCTGCGACCTTCTAATAACGCGTCCGATGCTCTACCAACTGAGCTACCGTGGCAGCCTTCCCCCCGTCCACTCAATGGGGTATATATGTACATTTAAACGTGGGAATGTCAGCCAGCGCCGCCAGTAGCCATGACGGTGAGTGTCACGGCACACGTATATGTACGTGTGCCATGACGATGCCCAAGACTGCCGCTGCAACGTAATCAAGAAAATTATGGTTCGCCTGAAATTTTGCTACAAGTGTCACAATTATAGAGTAACACACTACGGTCAGTAGAGGCAGTAACGAGTGCCATCTAGAGGTGTGTGAATAGTTCGAATACGAATCGACTACTATTTGAACAGTTTTTGTAGAGTAAGGTGCTTTCAACACTGCCCTAGAATTCCGCGACGTTTTATTCCAAACAAATATTCTCGAGCTTCAAGAAATGAACATTATGATTACTTTTAACCGACAAAAAATACCACGCTTATGTAAACTGAGGTAAGTTCGCATCTACTATGGAGCCTTTGGGATATTTTGTAACTGTAGGTTAGACACAGTGGTGACTAAACTACTCAAGGTGGCACCAGCTTTGAAAACAGACCTACGATTTAAATAATGCTTAACCAGACACCACACATACAGCTAATAAATAAGTAATGAAATAGATAAACCAGCTACCACAGCATGAGCCTTAGCGCCAAAAGCAGGTACTGAAAAATCAGTGCTGAATAGTGCATCTGCACGAACGATTCGCACAAACACAACATTTTAGTATTTTGTTAATGACGTAAACGTATATCGGGGGGGGGGGGCGACATTGTGTGAGAGAGGGTTGCGATGTATCGCCAAGAGCCCGGCCAACAAAACCACCAATCCCATGATGACGATATAGCGGAGTGATGACACTTTCGCTTCGGCGACACTGGAGTTTGAAGCAAAACGCTTTCATCTGGTCATAAAAATAGTGCCGCAAAGGCTTTAGCTGCACACACATTGGTAAAGCAGCGACTAGAAGAACAAAAACGATCCCTCGCTGTTTTAACGTTTCATCCTTTTAGGGTTTTCCTGTCGGTACAGATCATTTGAAAAATATTCGAGAAATATTCGATGTTTCGAATGCGCACAATTCAATTGGAAGACCGAATCGAGCAAAGCGCTATTCGATTTGTGATTCGAATTTTTCGAATATTCGCACACCCCTAGTACTAACACGTCACGTACGCAAGTAATAATAACAATTGTTGGGGGGTTTTAAGCGCCAAAACCACGATATGATTATGAGGCACGCCGTAGTGTGGGACTCCAGCTTAATTTCGACCACCTTAAGTTGTATAACGCGACCTAAATCTAAGCACACGGGTCTTGTTTGCATTTCGCCCCCGTCAAAATGCTGTCGCTGAGGCCCACATACGCAGTCAGTGACCTTCCCTAACCTTTACTAACCTTCACTCGGTCACTCTCACACTGACGGTGTGGAACGCGCCAAACATAAGGCACAGCAGACTGCATCAGTTGAGCGGTTCGCTGCAACTCCGGCCTCCATCCGGCCGTCATCGACGCGAAGCTTAGGTTCTCTATCGCCTTTGTTTTGGAAATGCCTTCACGGACGCATAAGCACCGTTAATTGAAATGACTGACAGTGCGGCATGCGATGTTTGCGGCAACGAAGAAAGCATCGACCACCTGCTGTACCATTGTCCTCGACTTGCCCCGGAGAGACCAGTACATTCCAACGCACTGCGACAACTGGGCGATAGGCCGCTTTCCGTGCAGGTGCTAATGCAATACCGTCCCCAAGGGACGGTGTTGAAAAAACATTACACCATCTCCCACTGAAGGGAACCCTGTGTGGATGCGAAGCAGCGGGGAGATGGCTTTCTTGAGCGGGAGATGGTGTATTTTTTTTTCTTGCGTCCTCGAGCCTGTGCCTTCCTCTGGCGTAGAATTAGCACTGTCTTCCAGTCTCCATCCATTCGACTCCCGCAAAGTCGCAAGATCATGTGCGTCTGCCTCTCTGCAGTCCATGCCATTGGTGTCGTCGTGGGAATCTTCAGCGAGGGAAGGAGAGTGCTCTCCTTCCCTCGCTGAAGATGGGCTATGGGCGACTTTACTGCCTAGGTAGGCAAGAAGCAGGCTGGAGACCAGGCAATGGATAATATAGCATCGGTTCTAGAAATGAGAGGGGAGTTATTAGCAGAGTTCGCTGACCGCAATAATTTACGAATCTTGAACATCTACCGAAAACGGGTGAACCGTAATTGGACGTGGAAGAGCCCTAATGGCGAAACTAAGAATGAAATAGACTTATACTGTGCGCACACCCTGGCATCGTGCAGGATGTGGAAGTGGTTGGGAAGACACGATGCAGGTACCATATAATGGTAAGGTCTCGAATTCGCCTAGACTTGAGGAAGGAACGGCAGAAACTGATACGCAAGAAGCCAATTAATGAGCTAGCGCTGAGAGAGAAAGTAGAGGAATTCAGGGTCTCGCTTCAGAAGAGATATTCGGCTCTAACCGAGGAAACCGGCCTTAGCGTTGACGCAATGAATGATAACCTGACAAGCATCGTAACGGAGTGTGCTGTGGAAGTCGGAGGTACAGTCATGAGACTGTACCACATAAGACTGGACACTGGTAAGCTCTCCCAGGAGACGAAAAACCTCATTAACAAACGTCAAAGAATGAAAGCCTCAAAAACGGCAGACAAAACACAACTGGTAGATATTTAGGAGTTAATCAAGAGGCGCAAAATAGCAGACGTAAGAAGATATAACGTGGTGTAAATTGAACACGCTCTAAAGAACGCGCGCGGCCTCAAAGCGGTGAAGGGAAAACTGGGCACAGGCAAAAACCAGACGTATGTACTTAGGGACAAGGAAGTCAAAGTAACTAATATGGATAGGATATTTGAAGTAGCTGAGCAGTTTTACAGAGATCTGTAAAGTAGCCGGGACAACCAGGACGACAATGTAAGTAGTAGTAGGCCAGAGGAAGTGTACATGTTACCAGTAACGGCATCGGAAATAAAGAAAGCCTTAGAGGGAATGCAAAGATGCAAAACCGCTGGTGAAGATCAGGTAACATCAGATCTGTTGAAAGACGGTGGACAGATTGTGTTAGAAAAACTGGCCACCCTGTATACGAAATGTCTCTTAACGGTGAGGGTACCAGAATCTTGGAGAACGCTAATATCATCTTAATCCATAAGAAAGGGGACCTCAAGGACTTGGAAAATTACAGGCCGATCAGCTACTGTCCTTTGTCTACAAGTTGTTTACAAAGACAGTAGCTAATATAATTAGGACAACATTAGAATTCAATCAAGCAAAGGACCAAGCAGGAGTTCGTACATGCTACTCGACAATCGATCACATTCACACTACTAATAAGGTGATAGAGAAATGCGAGGAATATAATCAACCCCTATATACAGCCTTCATAGAATACGCGAAGGCATTTGATTCGGTCGAGATGTCAGCAGTAATGCAGGCAATACAGAATCAGGGCGTCAACGAACCATATATATATAAATATACTTGAAGAAATCTGCCGCGGCTCCACAGCCACCATAGTCCTCCATAAAGAAAGCGACAAAGACTCAATAAAGAAGCATGTAAGGCAGAGCGACACCATCTCCCCGATGCTCTTCACCGCGTGCTTACAGGAGGTTTTCAGGGCCCTAGATTGGGAAGGGTTCAGAACACCAGTTAAAGGAGAGTACCTTAGTAACCTGCGGTCCGCTGATGACATTGCATTGGAGTAGCTCAGGAGACGAATTGCAGCTCATGATTACTGAATTGGACAATGAAAGCAGAACGGTAGGTCCCAGAATTAATATGCAGAAAACTAAGGTAATGTGCAAGAGTCTCGGAAGAGAACAGCGCTTTGCGATAGGTAACGAGGCACTGGAATTTGTAAGAGAATAGTCTACTTAGGACAGGTAGTAACCGCGGAGCCGAACCACGAGACTGATGTAACTAGGTGAATAAAAATGGGATGGAGCACATTTGGCAAGCACTCTCACATCATGAATGGTAGTTTACCACTATCACTTAGAGGAAGGTATATAACAGCTGCATCTTACCGGTACTCACCTACGGAGCAGAAACCTGGAGGCTTACAAAGAGGTTTCCACTGAAACTGAGGACGACGCAGCGAGCAATATTAATGGAAATGAAAATGATAGGTGTAACCTTAAGGGACAAGAAGAGAGCAGAGTGGGTCAGGGAGCAAACGGGTGTTAAGGACATCTTAGTCGAAATGAAGAAGACAAAATCGACATGGGCAGGGCATGCAGCACGTAGGCAAGATAACCGCTGGTCATCAAGAGTAACTGACTGGATTCCAAGTAAAAGGCAAACGCGCGAGGGGCAGACAGAAATTTAGGTGAGCAGATGAAATTAAAAGTTTGCGAATATAACGTGGCAGCAGCAAGCACAGGACCGGGTTGATTGACAGAACATGGGAGAGGCCTTTGCCCTGCAGTGGGCGTAGTCAGGCTGATGATGATGATGATGATGAAAACGTTACCGTCACGTAGTAAAGTTGACATCATGGAGGAAGTAAATGCAGCAGTTATTAACGCTTTACAACCTTTTTTAAGAATGAAGGCTTTAGAGTCCCTAGGTGCAAAGAAGGTTTTTATCGAAATACACGTCATCATCACCATCATCATTCGCCACCGACAACATAGCACCTAAACCTCCTGACGCCGCAAAGCCCTAGGGCGACACCACTAGGGCGTAGCGGTGATAGGACATCACTATCTCTGACTAGGACAGCAATGGTGCTATGGCTTGTAATGAGCCTCATGCACTTTGCAACGGTGGCCTCTGGACTCGAAGAACGACGCAATCGAGTCAAAGGCGACCGCTCACCCAAACGTTGATACACAGCACGCTGCAATTATCTGACAAGCCGATAGTCGCTTATCATGTTTTATCTCAGCACGCACTTGCGTGCACTCTACATGCACGAACCAGCAGTAAGAGAAGCATGCTATCGTTCAAGCACACAAGTCTAAAAAGTCTTACTGCGATAGCCAGTCAGCCAGCTCTCCGAAGAGACAGTCAGCCCTCCCGATCTCTCTACCACCTGTACAGTGTTATTTACGATGCCACATTTCCTGACCGGGAATGCCAGCGATGAGGACAACGCTACGTTTTCGTCGTTGCCTCTATATAGGGGCAAGGTACGGCAACCGCGCATGTAGCGCAGGCGTTAAAATTGTGAAGTTGTAACCGTGTAATAGGATGTCTGCTCACTTTTCGGGACAGTATTGCTTTGTCCCGCGAATGGCATCCATAACGCACACATTCAGAGCTGCAAGTATATGCAATCTTCTTGGCCCTGCATAATTAGGATTGCAATATATCTGTACAGTGAAAAGCCAAAGTGACGGTCATCACATGACTACATAGAACATTCAGAAGCACTGAACATTAAGGAGCTTTTACACTCAGAAACAAACGAAAGTTTCTCTTTAATTGTACGTAAAACTATATTGACGCGATTTCACCCCTTGACGCATACAGGTATAAACATATATATATGAATAGATACCGAACTGACGTGTCGCGATCACACCGATTTCACGTCACATGTGCTATATGTGCAAGAAAAACAACTCACTCACTGGCACATTAAGTAAAAATAGATTTTAAAAAAAAACTTTCGCCTGTGACACAGAAACAAAAATAGCACGTACCTGGAAATAAACACGCTCGACCTTAATTAGTCGAGCACAAAACAAGTAAGACAGCGCAGAAACAACCCCTATTACAGCTATCTCAGTCCCACATCTGCTCTCACTGTCGTATTTTATGTGTATAAACAAAACGCCTAAAAGGACACAGTTATAACAAAGGCCAGCATCATCCACTTCCATTTTATCCACGTCGAGGAGAAAAAAAAAAGAGAAACCTAAAGGAAAGCCAAACTAGAATGCAGCCATCCCTCCCCTCCGGCCAAGTCGGTCCCTCTCGCTCGTTCTCCACTAGTATCCCCGACGTGCCGATAAAGAAGGCACAATTTTGCGCGCACACATCAGAGAGACGGAAGAGACCGGCGCATAGCGTCCATCGATAGTCACGCAACCGCAACGTCGAAGCCGGCGGTGCTGCACGCAGGGAAACCAGGCCGCGCAGCTGTGGCGGCAGCGACAGACGCGCATTGCGACAGGGCGCTGCATTTTTGCCGCGCCCGCCGGTGCGTGTAGTCGTAGTAGAGAGTGAGCGTCTCACTGAGAAGCATGGCAGCAGCGCACGTGCTCGACTACGTGCTCTACGCAGTGCTGATGGCACTGGGCGTGGCGCAGGGCATATACGTCTCGTGCCGCAAGCGCCACGGCCACGACGTGAGCCGCGAGGCCTTCCTGGGCGACCGCAGCCTGGGCGTGCTCCCGCTGGCCGTGTCCGTGCTCGTCTCCACCGCTTCGCCGCTCGGGCTGGTGGCCCTGACGGCGCACTTCTACGCCTACGGTCTACACCTCGCCTGGAACGTGCTGATCACTGTGGCGGCGGTGCGGCTCGTCGTGTACTGCGTCGTGCCCGTCTTCTACAGGCTCGGCGTCACCTCCGTCTTCGAGGCAAGCAATGTCAAGGGCTTCCCGCGCCCAGCAGGGCCCACGCGCGTTAGGGCGAAATGTTTACATGAGGACGATGGTGCTTGCGCCACGCCGTCGTGTCGACATGTAGAGCGCGTACTGCGAAAGGAATTGACGGCAAGATGAGACAATCGCCACGCGTACTCTTAACGTGTGTACAAGTTTAGAGTTTGTCCTGGCCGTTTCTTGCCGTATTTTCATAGCAGACGCTGTTTCAGGCCCCTATGTTGTCAGCGTTCCCTCCTAAAGTTGCGCAATGCCGTGTGCAGCCATCCACATGCGAGGCCTCAAAGGCCGTCGTTTGAAACTTTTGTCCTCGCCTTGTTTCCCACGTGCACCTGTTTTCAAAACAAACGCCACTGCGCCTGGCGATGTGCCCCGGCGAGTCGTATCATCGTCCCCACGTCGGCCACGCTGCTTTGCGATAAAGCTAATGGCCCATTCACTAAGCACGTCACGATTTACTTTCACGACTGCACCACCAAACGCTGCAGCCTTGGAAAACTGTCGCCGCAATCGCGGGTGCAGACTTCAAAGGGGCTTTAAAGCTGGCGCCAAATCGGCGGCTGCGCTGCCTGCTGACGCAAAGATGAACTACGTCTCGCGTCCCACGTTACTTGGCGCAATTTCACTGGTAGTACGTCTTTTAAAGCCACAGCTTTAAATTCGAAAATTGTTTCAATGCGTAAGCATTCTTTGGCGAGCTCCCCAGGAAAACCGCGTTTGTAAAGTCAACCCCTTGTTATTGAAAAGTAACTTGGTAATAAGACTATTTGTGACATTCGAATGTTAGAACATTGGAGATGTGGATTGTTGGCAACATCAGCGTGTTCTTCTGAAACATTTTTTTAATCACATAGGGATACATGCACCTCCTTCGTAAACACAAGGAAACGTGTATTTGCTATGGAGCCTTGCAGATATATTGCCTTCATAATTGTATTGTATTCGTCGAGGCAGCAACTACCCTGACGAAGACAAATCTATATTGTCGAAAACTTGGCTCCCTCTCTAGCAATTTTTCATCTATGGAAACAGATCATGGTATACAGACCAGATTATTTATACCCTCGCATCCACGTTTAGAGCAAGCGTACATGATCTTGATCCTAGCTATCATAAGTCGGCGCGGCCAGCGCTAGGGGCTGTGGGATTGGTTACTGATGGCGAGGCAGCACTCGCGGCCAGCACAGCCAGCAGGCGATAAGGACAGGCCGGGCATTATCGCAGTCATCCGTTGCATGTGATCAGCAAACCCCCACCAAAGATGGCTGCCGCTTGCAAGCGATGAAAATTCTGGTCTATAGTGAATAAGGAATCGAACCCACGATTTACCAAGCGTGTGGAGGCTCGAACCCTCGACCTCCGAAGTATATAAGAACTTGAACTCCGAATCTTACAAGTGTTCTGGGTATTCAGTCGATGTTCAGTAGGTGTCAAGCAGTGGTCAAGCGATGGTCAGTACCAAACAACGGAGATGAGGAAGCGGCACGATGCTTGAACATACTTACACAAATCCAGTAGAGGTTTCGCACATCTTTTTGATTTACTGCGATCTATAGTTCAGTTTGTGAATGCAGGCGTATGTACGCAACTCTCTAAATATACAATTGCGCTCTATCTTGAGCACAAGTGGTACCGTTAATAACTTTATCAAATGGACTTCAGAGACGTCACTAATAAGAACGAACAGCATGGTTTGCGGCAACATCTATGTATTAGTGACGAAACAATTTGTCATGCAAGCGTTAACGTCGGATAATTTCTTGACTTTCAGCGTTTTGCCGCCATGTAAGGACTAAGGACTCCTATTCCTTCCCTAGTACCTTGTCATTTCTATTAACGACGTTTCTGTGCAACCTCTTTCGGCAAAGAGTGTTTGACACTTGACCGGTTGATACGTGAACTTAAAAACGAAAATAACACGAGAAAGAAAATGATACACGCTTTGTGCTTCACCGCGAGCTATCACTTTTTACCGGCGATTTTCTCGTTAGTTGTTTAATACAGGATCACTGATTACATTATGTATCTTAAAAACAACGAAAAATCAGCTCTACCATCGTGCTAAGCTGCAGTGTGATATCAGTACTTGAGCATGTTGCACTGAAGGAAGCGTGATATTAGATCAGGTAGCTGACTGCACTCTTGTAATTGTAAATAAGAGGCCTTTTCTGCAACGTGGAAGTTTGTAGTTGTCGAAAAACAAAGTAATTAAAAAAGAGGATGACAAAGGATTACGGAGGAGGTCGATGACGCCAAGGATTTTTATGGTGTATGACCGCGACTGGTTTGCGCGTCGATTCTTAAGTCGGATTAAATCGCGTCTGACAAAAAATTTTCAACAAACCTTTTTGAAAACATTCTTAATGTTTTGTGTACAAAGGGCAAATCGGTTAGCGAGAGCAATAACAACGTCAGGAGGTCCAAATTAACCCCGAGGTCTCAAGTATGACGGGCCTAATAACCAAATTATGGCATTGAGATCTAGAACTACCTAATTTATTCATTAAGTGAAAATTATTTATAATTAATTTGAAGGCAGTAACGAAGCCTATCCCGACGCAAAGGTTCCACTTTCTGTACGATGTCATTATTGTTATTTATAAAGAGTTAAGCACAACAATCTCAAAGTATGGGATCACTATCTGTTCACAATAAACAAGTACATTTGCTAGTTAGGTATCGTTTAATGGACATTGTAAGACTTTGGATTAAATTCTAAGATTTTACGTTCTAAAACCACGATATGATTGATGATGAGAGACGTCGGATTAATTTCGTTCAGATTTCGGGTTTTCTTAACTTTTTCCTATAACTTTAGGCAGGCTAGCGCTTTAGCTTTCATGAATATGCTACCATTGCGGCGGGGAATCGAACCTGCGCCCTCGAATTCAGCTGCGCGACGTCATTGCCACTGGGCTGCCGCGTAAGGTGGCTTGTACAGAGATAAAGCTGAAAAATTCCAGTCATGCATCCAAGGCGTTGCGATAGATAAGTGAATCCTTGCAATCAGTTACACTTATAACTTGGTCTTCTTTCTATCAGCTTTTTTTTTTCTTTCCTCTATCGTCTATGGCTACACTGTTAAACTAGCCCTTTTCAACTAAGGAAATGTTTTAACTGGTAGTGATGGCACTTGCACTTCATGAGTAGAAATGTAGCTTGCGTACATATGTGTGACCCTCCTGGCCAATTATGGTCGAGCCTTACGGAGAAGCCTGCGATGCGAGCACGTAAGGTGTGAGCACGCCAGCCCGAAGCGATGTGTCGCACTTGCGCAGAGCTACCCCGCAGTGCATACAAGAGAGAGTTCAAATAACGTTATCAACAAAGTCGAGCGAGTCTTCATTCGTGCAGATAATGACAGCGATTCCCGATGAAAACGCCGGAAAACAACCCTCAAAAACACCATTGTCAATGGCGGTCGACATGACAATGCTGGCCCTTAGATGAGCACTACGTGTCCTTCGTGTGGTTGCTCTCCGCAGATGGCCATTATATCCATGGTTGTGCCGCTATCACAGCGATTGCTATCATGGAGGGCGGGCTCCAAGCTGTCAGCTATACAAGGAGAATAAAGTGATTAGGCGACAATAATTCCGCCAATGAGAAACAAAGATGCTCATTCTGGTGTTATGATGTTTTGGAAAATTATTTTGGAAAGAAAGAAGCCGTGAAAGTAATCGCCTACTTTCTTTTATGCATAAATACATACTTTATGGCGGCTATACGAGGTAGGCATATACTTGAGGAGAACTTCTTCTTGACCTAGTTGGTATTGCTTACTGCATGACATTCCGCCGCTAGTGAAAACAACACGCACAAGAAAGACACGAACACGACGACATGGGCGTCCGTGTCGCCCCATGTCGTCGTGTATCGTGTCTTTCTCGTGCGTGTTGTTTTCACTAGCGGCAGAATGTCATACAGTAGGTAGGCATCTCAAATCAACTACTCTTTTTATTTGCAAATATTATTTTGCTATTCAGTCGCCTTTTCTCTGTAGCGTGTACGATACTAGAACGTACACGTGTAGCTCGCCATTCTAAAGGTTTTGGATCTATTCGTGCTACATTCCTTCCTAAACGTTTACACTGTTCTTGTATTTCCCATGACACCGCCATAATACAGGAACAACTGTCGGAACGTCTGTTTCTCTCGCGTTCTGCACAGTGTGAAAGGAGCAGCTTTTATGTAGGTCACCTGTCGGACTCGTCACCCTCAACGAATATGTTCAAAATAAAGAATCGAACTATAAAATCTACATTGATTAACCTAGTTTAACAAGATGAATAGAAAACTTTATCCCATTAATCATACTTAGGTAGTTAAGTACGTGAGCTAGAGCTAAGCATAACTCGTGGCTTGTGTACATAAACCTTCTCACAAAATAAAAGGATAAAGCATGCTGTCATGTACTTTTTCTCTGTCTTTAATATTTCTTTTTTTTTGTAAACGGCCGATGCCTTTCAGAGATTTCCAGCGGCAGTTTAAGTGAGTGCATGTATCAAGCTTATCGTGCTCACTCAGACATCATCGAAGCGTACATCGCAAAAGAACTTGCTCTTGTACTAGAGAGTTCCTTTGCACGCAGTCAAGTGAGCTGCACTGAAGAGGCACTCGAGAATGTTGCTCGCCTTTGCGGTTTAGGAAGCCAAGCGAGGGCGTTCGCGATCGACTCTAGCATGATGTGCCTGGCAGTTCGACTGATCATTCGCGCTCAGAAAAAAAAAATAAAAGTAATAATTGCGATTAAGATGCCAATTCATTAGTCCGAAAGTTCGTCGATCAATCGCCGAGCCCTAAAGAATGTAAGCAGTCTCAGGACATTATAGCAGCTTCGCGCGAATGGGGATTTCTATCGTCGTGGCTTTTAAAGGCTTACGCCCGTATTCTCGAACAATGCTAGACTCGAAGCTCATTTTTCTTTCCACCGAGTTGAGGACAACGCAATCCTTCGACTGAATGAGACTCTGCACTTATGAAAAGTTTTCTTGAACGGTCATGAACAACAGTGACTATACGTCGATTGAGAGATGCTATCTGCTTTCTTGTGTGGAGTTTGCGTGTTCAGCGAAGTAACCTTCTGTATAAGACGGAGGTTATTCTCTAAGGAGGCTTTCTGACTACTTTGTCTCTTGCTTTGCAGTACATTCGAATGAGATACAACGCTTTTATTTCGCTGACGGCATGTGCAATCTACATCATTTTAACGGTGAGTTTACTCCTGTTTACGCGAACGATTGCGACCCGAATTGCTGTTTTGCTGAAAAGTGTAGTGTAGAACTGTTAGGGTAGCGCAGGCTATCTAGCTCCGGATACGGTAGAAAATTATTTTAATAATAATAAATTATTATTATTATTATTATTATTATTATTATTATTATTATTATTATTATTATTATTATTATTATTATTATTATTATTATTATTAGTGCTACTAATACTACTCCTATGAACGCTAGTTCTTAATCGGAAAAGGGATTTTACGCGTTCGTTTTCCAAGGAATACATGGGCAAATACAATATGTGCATTTTCGATAGAAGTAGCTAGAAAGAAAATAACAGCTTTTATGTCAATGTGATAGCGCCTTTTTAAATGACCGCTTCACTTGCTTAAAACTGTTGAACTCCGTCAGTTCTTGGAAGATATACAGGAACATGAATTGCACGTATATTTAGCTATTTTTGTAATATAATTAGTGTAAATACTCTATAGTCGGATACAGCTTAAGAAGTCCGGGGTGGCGCCGCCGAGACAACCTAAGCGCGGCAGTCGACCTCCTCCGCGACTAAAGAAAAAGACCCGCTCATGCACTCGGCAATGTTCTCCGAAGGCGGGGTCAGTAGCAGCCCGGCTCATGACGTCAGTCTGGAGTGCGCGCCCGTTGGTGAAGGCTTGTGTGCATCCGCCTTTGAGAAGGAAATGCCGCGAACATCTAAAGTATGCACAGTTCATTAGGTATTTAATCAGTCTAGCCTTATGGGGTTGCAAACCATGATCTTTATTATTCTCCTAATAATTCTATCAATTCTTGCCAGACTATTTTTAGACCAACAACCAGCAATTCAGTTATCAGATCACCATGCACTTTCACCGAGTCACATGTAAACGTTTCAAACTTTCTTCCCATCCGCAGCCTATAAATATGGGCTAACACTTCCATAGTTACTTGCAAACATGCAGCACTAGCTTCCCTCAGTTTTAAAGTTTATAGGCAGGTAAGCCATGGTATATCGAAGTGGCACTGTCTTCCAATGGCGAGCAGGTGGATCGAGACAGTGTTGTCAGCAAAAGAAATTATGTTCCTGAATTCGTCAGTGCGCTGAAATTGTCACATGGTCATAAAAGCGATGTGTATATGTAGGGCAGGTTTTCAATAAAAACCACTTGCTAGAGCGCTTCCGTCTGTGTGTCCGTGTGTCTTGCTTTAGTCCGTGTCCACTAGAGCTACCCTTCCAAGGTGTAACAGATTTGATAGTTCCTGGTTATACACCAGACTTGTTGTGCAGATTGCTTTTGTTTTGTACTTTGGTTAATAAACATGTCTATTTGATACATTTAACTTTAAATTTTTAAGGAATAATTACCTGCATGTCATCCCATGCGACTTGCCTGTATGCACTAATGCTGTGTACAAATTATGTCCTTGCGGATTTCTGCACAAAACGATCTCTTTTACTTTTTCTCTGATCACGTTGCATAGTTTTGATTGCCCAATACGTACCTCTGTATTGGTTTATGAAGGAGCTGCAAATTTGTATTTATAACTCATCAGTTGAGTTCATATGCGTGATCCGCAATGTCGAGTGCCTGGATTGTAAAAAAGCAAGCCAAAACAAAACCTAGGAAATTAAATTTCGCGGCAGTTCAGACCAGATTTTCCAACGCCAGTAAAGTTATAACGTACCAGTATCTGGTCGCAACCTTAATAGAGCGCAGCAAATTTTGTCTCGGCCATTAGTGCACCAGCATTTAATTCTACAAACAATAAGCAGAAAATTAGAATAGGCAAAGTTTTCCCTGCCCGAAAGAGAAAGTTGATCGATACAGAACGTTCATCTTTGACAAAGCTGGGAAGAATCACTCGAACTTGGAATGTGAGATAAGGAAGTAAAATCACGAAAAACAAAAACGGGGAGGAAGAGGAAAACAGAAAGGCGTATGTATGGTTTGGTAGAATGAGAATGGAAAGGTTAGAGAGAGGTACAGCGGAGGGAGGTGAAGAAATGTGCGGCGAATTCGTGCAAGCGTGACGGCGGCATCACTCAGTCAAAGTGTTCAAGTAAGCCAGTCATCCTCGAGACGCACAAAAATGGCTTCGCTGCTTTGTGGGTCGTTGCCCAATGACAGGAACGGGGTTCGAGTAGCACGGACAGCAGGGGATTGTCCAGTCATCGCAATGCTTTGGAGATTGATAGACTTTGTGATTCACTCACATCGGAGACAGGGACAGAATTTAAAAAAAAAGAACAATAAATCTAATGCAATCCCACGCATTGTTTGGAAATTTGTTTATGTTCTCGTTACTTCGTCTGTTTTTCCTTCTGTTTGCTTCGGTCAGAAAATGGCCCCGCCACGGTGGTCTAGTGGTTAAGGTGCTCGACTGCTGATCCGAAGGTCGCGGGATCGAATGCCGGCCGCGGCGGCTGCATTTTCGATGTAGGCGAAAATGTTTGAGGCCCGTGTACTTAGATTTAGGTGCATGTTACAGAACCCCAGGTGGTCGAAATTTCCGGAGCCCTCCATTACGACGTCCCTCATAATCATACATCGTGGTTTTGGGACATTAGATATTATTATTATTCGGTCAGCAAATGGATATCGAACATGAAATTTCCTTACAAAATGTAGTTCAACAAGGCTTGAGAAGGCATTGCCTTTAAAAACAAACACATACTCTACTCTATAGCAACCGTGCATAAAAATAGCAATTGTAGGCCGCTACGTCTCTTCAATGTATAGCATTGTACAGTGTAAATGATGCTTGATGAAATTCAGAGAAAAGACATAAGTTTTTGCTCATCCTTCTATATATTTCAGCAAAGCGTCGGCGCTGCCCTCATCTTCTCAGCTGCACTGACATCATCGACGAGTAAGTCCCTTATCCCCCTTATCTACTGGCACCTCAAATTATGTTTATTTCTTCCAGTATTTGGGATACCTGTCACAACAGCCAGCATCCTCTTCGGCCTAATGGGCACCTACTATGGCGCTGTTGTAAGTATATGATACTGGCACGCGTATACATCCGCCCACATCTTTCACTAGCGTGTGCGAGCGGCGACTTTTCTGGGCGTCAGCGCCATTGGACGGAGCCAAGTTGAAAACACGGGTAAGCGCATGCCCACAAATCGCGCTACGCTGTGGCCATCGTCTGCCAGGCTATTATTTTTTGAGGACGTCCCTCCATATCAACGCACTTCACACGAAGAGTCAGCGTGAGTAGGCGAATGGTTTTGCTCGAATTTTAAGTTCTGAAGATGAACGTTGCAGCAAGCAATCGAGGAAATAAAATTTAAAGATACACCAAACGAACCCACCCATGAGATAAGCTGAAGAACATGGTTCGCCTGAAACGCGCTATAGTATGGGTTGACGACCTTAAGAAAGAACAGCCCTAGTGTCTGATGGGCCCAGCTGAGCGAGCTTTGTGGGCATGCGCTTACCCTCGTCCTGTTTGCAACTCGCGGCTCCCTCATATGGCACTGACGCACAGAAAAGTTGCCGCTCGCGCACGCTAGTTAAATATTTGGGCGGCTGTACTTGTTTGTCTGTTGCCATGCGACCGGGTTTCACTAAGACATGTGTTATCATTCGCCGCAAACCGCCATTCAGCGTATCGGAATGTTCTCGAATGTTATCGACAATTTTAACCTATTGCCTGCGCAACACAAAAAACTGCGTACGTTCTGTAAATTGCACGAGCATCAGCGATAACGTTGGAGCGCACGATGACCCATAGATAAAAGCCGTCGTGCTTCACTGACGGTGTAGATTATCGACGATCGCGCTCTCCGCTATCACTGCACTGTGACTGCTATACTTGCATGCTTTGCTGGGCCTAGGTCCCCCCAATACAGAGTAGTCTTTATTTCATGGTGAGTTCTCTACGTGACACTACATACATTGTTTTACTTGTGTGCTTATTTGGGCCAGCAAAACATTGCCATGGGTTGTTTCAAAGAAGGAATATGGGTTTCAACCATGATTCAAAGTTCTCTTCAGCACAAACGTAATAATAAAAAAGAAGGCTTTCGTCACTTATGTTTAAAAAAGAACGACAATTAATGAAGTCGAACACGCATGAAAAATACCATGGGCACCGGGACATTGTGAAAATTAACTAAGCGTCGGCGAGGTACTTTTTTAGAGATACGCAAAGGCCTTGCAGCCCCTTGACAGCCGCAGAATTTCTATGTTGTCAATTGGAAGCATCACCTAAGAATTAGTTAACTGAATGTAACAAAACGTTCACCAGAAATAATAGAAATGCTGCTCCATGAGATGGAATTCCGTAAGAAAGGGTACGGAAAGGCGGTGTGAGCACACGCGCACACACATGCCCCTGCGCGCCAAAATAATTCCTTAAAAAGTAAATTCTTTTTACCATATTACTGTCCTAGACACCACGAATATCAGCGTAGCATGCAGTTAAGACGTCGTGTACGGTGTAGTTTTCCGTGTTTTCTGCAAGCTGCAGTTATGTATGGCAGCTTTGTACAGAGTGCAGTTACATGATCTTATTTCTATTATGGTTAAAGGGTCAGGTTCATGACATGGGGTCCGTAGAACACGACAACAAGGAAATATTGCTTGAAGTAGCACAGTTGCGGGTGCATAAGTCTTTTTTTCTGCTTTCGTGCAGTGCTGCGCTTCGTCCTGTACGAAATACGAACGTATTTTAACACATCCACGGATTTACATTTTTTACACATCCTGCATTCATCACATATAAGACCCGACAACTTATTTCGGTGGGCTACAGCATTTCATGCAATCTGAATCATTCCGTTGGCCGTCAAGTGGCGAACACCAAATTCTGATGTGTCGCACAAGAGAGGAGTACATTCAAATTTCCGGAAATCATTGCTGCCTTTGCAATGATCTCTGCAAAGGCAGCATCCCTAACATTCTCTATGTGCAGTACCACGAGCGGCAACCAGACGTTTTTCGAACATTCGTGGGGTAAGTGGTAAGTGGAATGTTAGTCAGGTTGTGAGTTGGGAAGCGTTGTCTCTTTGGCCGATATCACTACATTAAAAGCCGAGTGCGTTAAACGACCCACACCTTTGCGCAGGCTGGTCTGCGTGGTGTCGTGTGGACGGACTGCCTGCAGGCGCTGATCACCCTGCTGGCGCCACTGGTGGTAATCGGCAAAGTGGTCTACGACTCGATCGCCGGTACGCTACCCTTGCGCCCCTTGAACGACATCGACGTCACCGAGTACATACTGGAGTAAGCGGATTCTCTTCAGTGCCTCGTCATTTTGCAGCCGAGGAAGTCATAAAGAAAACGCTATCTTCATCCGTCGATAAGCATTGATAGAGGCAATCGTCAATTGTTTGGCCTACCTACAAAACAAGCTAAAAGCAGGAAAGAAAACAGCGCTCTTCACTCGTGAAACGAATTCTTGAACTATCCGTCGCGATCTAAACGTGCTGGAATATCGCCATTTCATTGCGCCAGATTCAGGTATACGTGCCACAGATCCGGAGGTGAGCTTAATTCAGTGCGTATAAATGCATTCTCTCATAGTAGAGGATACACTTCGACACCTGAAACAGCGCGTCACTATAATAATTCAAATAATCTAAAATATCATGCCTTACTCAGAGAAATCCTAATTAATGTTTAATTTCAGAAATTATAGGTACTAATTGAAGATGTTGTGCTATACGATTCGAGTATTCATTATCCGGCTGTCGACAAAAAAAAATAAAAAACTCGAGAAGTTGAGAACCACGCAACGTGCGACGGGACGAAACATGATAGGCGTAACACTAAGAGGCAAGAAGAGAGCACGGTGGATTAGACAAAGAGGCGTACCCGACATTCTAACTAACATTTGAAAAAAAAGTTCGACCTGGCCAGGACACGTAATGCGAAGGACATATAACCGATGGTCAGCTCAGAGCGACAGAAGGGATTCGAGTAAGTGGGAAACGTAGCAGAGGACAGCGGAGGTCTAAATGGAGTGACGAAACGAAGAAGTTCGCAGCCGTAAAACGAAATTAGCTGGAGCAAGATAGGCTAAACTGGAGATTAATGAAAGAGGCCTTCATCCCGCAGTGGACACACAATAGCACAAAAGTGATGATGATGATGATGATGAGGAGGATGATGACGACGTTTCGTCAGCTTGGGCACTGTGGGAGTGCACATTCGTCATTCATTTTCTCCTTTAAAGGCGCTCCAGTCATAACAAAGCACCGTTTATAACAAAGTAAACTTGTTCCGACGAGTTTCTTTATGACGGTTCAGGGTACCAGTTTCACAGTCAAATCACTCGAGATTGGACAATGCTGCCTTATTCCAACGCGTCATTGGAGAACGCGTCGGGTTTTGTGGAAAGTGAAACCTCTGTACGCGAGCCATTCAGTTTATTTGCACCCCCTTTCAACTGTGGCCTATAAGTATGAGAAAAAAAATTATCACAGCTCCGAACTAGTGGGGCCAAGCCTGAGGGGAGAGCGAGGCTCGATGGCCTTCCTTGTGTTACTATTTATTTTAAAGACGATAGTCATTCTTGGGGAACCCAAACGCAGAAATTTTGGTCTGTCTGTCTTTCTGTTTGTCTGTCTGTCACCCGATTCAGCCACCCGGCCAAAGTTGAACCACTTGCTTACCGCCCACCCATCTTGAACTGCTACGGCTGTTCATACTTGTGAACGTTGTCGATCAAAAGGTAAATATTACGCATATCTGAGGCGTAACATCACTAGGTCACTATTAGGTGGTGTGTTCCTTTAATAGAAAATACATATATACGCAATTCTAAAGACCCTAGTTTCTTAAGCTGTGCTGAAAATGCCGCTGCGCTGAAAATGCCATATGCGCGCTCTGCCACGGAGGAAGGAAACCCTCTGCACAAGCTCATGTTTCCTGACGTATTGCCAGATGGCGTCCATATTTCACGCAGCACCTCCTCTATCGTCTTTAGGCGGCATTTGCAACGGAGCACGCAGATACGCGGCCAGTTTTTTTTCTTACCTTCTTCACTTTCTCTCTCTTTCTTGTATCTCTTTTTATATCTGTTTTTTTTTATTTTTTTCTCTATCTATTTATCTCTTTCTATATTTCCTTCTTTATTCCATTTCTCTCTCTCTCTCTCTCTCTCTCTATATATATATATATATATATATATATATATATATATATATATATATATATATATATATATATATATATATATATATATATACCGAATTCTTTGAACGTCACTGGTGGACCAGCCTTCGTCAGAGTAACGCGAGAACATTTGATACATGGCTTTAAAAGCACTTTTCAAAAACACGTCAGCGCCATCTGCACTGATTGGAACAGCAATGCGCATCACACATTATCACGTGTTTTAAGAACAGAACAGAATGCGAATACAGACAGTAAGACATACAGATCGAATCTCTCCGATAATTGTGACGTGTACCGTGATTATGCGTAGTTAGAAGATGTACATATGCACAGGTGTAATGACAAGGCATGACAGTATAAGTACAATCTCAGTGTAACGAGGGTGATAAATGAGCGTACAATTCAAGCCACTGCAATAAGTAAAGGAAAAAAAGGGAAAAAAACTCGGCCCCCATGAAGCACGTTTGCTGAGTCTTTACGAAAGGAAAAAAGTAAACGCCTTAGGCAAAATAAAAACTCGGAAGCTATTGCGGGACAGTGTTCCAGTAGCCCCCAATTTGGCCAAAATAAGCAGTTCGCCTAGTTCTGTAATCCCAACTCCTAAAAAATTGCCGGAGGTAACCCAACAAAACGCCAACATAGTCAACCTTTCTGACGTTACTCTTCTCCCTGCGGAAGAAAGGGTTCTTTCTAAAGGCCTCAATTTCTGCCCAGCCTCTGGCGGCTTTGACGAATTTCAGTTGCTAAAGGATATAGAAAACTTCGCTCGGAATCTAAGACTAAAAGAATATTTTTATGACCATGCTAGCAACAAAGAGGATCGCCCGGCCATACCGTCCACGACACACTGGACGCCCGCCTCACAAAGGGACAAGTGCCTAGACCTATACATCAAAGCTGTTTCACGCGACGTGCTCGACACTTACAAGACACGTGGCCGGTTCCAGAGAAATCTTTCCGCCAGTGAATCTGATGCTCTTAGAAGCCTGAATGCACGCGATGACATTATCATAAAACCAGCGGACAAGGGTGGTTCGATTGTGATAATGAGTAAAGAAAATTACATAAAAGAAGCCGGAAGACAGTTATCTGACGCGACGTTTTACGAACAACTTCCCGCTGATCCTACTGCCGACTTTCTTGTCATCATAAAAGATACCATTAAAGCATTGGTGAAGAAGAAAAGGATCGACGATAAGACAGCACGCAGCCTCATTCCGCTTAGTCCCGTTGCCGGAAGATTTTACCTACTGCCTAAAATACACAAACCAGGAAACCCAGGCCGCCCCATTGTTTCGGGCATACAAACAATAAAGGAAAACATATCTCGTTACGTTGACAGTTTAATCAAATTTATTCCAGCCACATTCGCTTCCTTCGTTAAAGATACTAATGACTTTCTCAACGGCATAGCACACCTAACTGTTCCTGAAGGCTCGTTTCTGGTGACGATGGACGTCACTTCCCTCTATACTAATATCCCCCACAAGGATGGCATTCAGGCTGTTCTAGATTCGTATGAACACTTCCAATCTGACAAGCTGATTGACAGCTCAACCCTTGAAACCTTGCTGAAGTTAATTCTTGAGTTCAACAACTTCGAATTCAACGGTTCTCATTATGTACAAATAAGTGGAACATCGATGGGAACAAAGATAGGCCCTACCTACGCCAACGTCTTCATGGGAGTGCTCGAAGACGCGTTTCTTAAAAGTGTGCCACTAAAGCCTATGTATTTCAAACGCTACATCGATGATATATTTTTCATTTGGACACACAGTGAAAGAGAACTGCTTAACTTCATAGCGAAATTCAACCAGGCACACCCCACTATCACATTCTCGCATATTTACTCACCCTTGACTGTCGACTTCCTCGACGTCACGATTACCATTTCCCATGGACGCCTAAGTACTAAACTCTTTCAAAAGCCAACTTATAATCATCAATTTCTTCATTTTGAAAGCAGCCACGTGCGCCATTGGAAGATTGGCATCCCATATAGCCAGGCACAGCGCTTTAGGCGCATATGCTCTGAAGAGCAGGATTTTAATTCTTGTTGTCAGGAGCTCAAGAAGAAACTTCTCAAACGAAAATATCCGGAGAAAATTATCGACGATGCTATACACCGAGCTGCAGAACGCGACCAGATGGACAGTTTAAAAG
The DNA here is from genome assembly GCF_013339695.2 of Rhipicephalus sanguineus. NCBI lineage: Eukaryota > Metazoa > Arthropoda > Arachnida > Ixodida > Ixodidae > Rhipicephalus > Rhipicephalus sanguineus. The sequence continues at coordinate 57,412,931 of NC_051176.1, forward strand.
GTAGCAGAAAGGCCAGCGTGTCGCAGTCTGCTAATTTGGCGCTAACACATTCGGCGTCCATCCCCAAGGTTGGAGGCATACTTCGTAAACATTATAACATACTTACCAAAAGCGACAGACTAAAAGCCGTTTTTCCTGAGCCTCCTCGTGTCGTGTACAGACGCTCGAAAAACATAGGTGACATTCTTACGTCGTCTAAAATTGTCACCGCTAATCATACCGGTTGCAGCCGCTGCAACAAACCACGGTGTAAAGTTTGTCCTCATATAACACCTTCAATCACTGCCACCAGTACATCAAACCAATTCACATTTACACTTAGAGGAAGTTTCAACTGTGATTCATCTAACGTAGTGTACCTCCTTGAGTGTGGCACCTGCCACATGCAAAACATAGGGCAGACGGAAACACCATTCAGAATCCGGTTCAACAATCACAGATCGCATGCCAAATCACAACCAAACCTTCCACTATCAAAACATGTCAACATGCCGGGCCACTCATTTAACAACCTCAAAGTGACGATACTAGAATCTGGATTCCGCACTAGCCATGACCGTGAGCTTCGTGAATCGCACCTGATTCATAAATTTAACACTCTCTCCTCTGGAATCAACGAAAGCAAAGAAAAACTAACTTGTCTAGCGCTAGACTAAGAATGAAGATGCGCTTGTTGCACAGTGTAGCGCCTGTATCGCCTGTATCGCGCCTTCTTGGTCTTTTATTTCGTTTTAATGGGTTGTTTTTTTTTCCTTTTTTTTCGTTTTTCTCCTTTTTTTCCTTTTTTCCCCTTTTTTTCCTTTTTTTCCTTTTTTTCCTTTACTTATTGCAATGGCTTGAATTGTACGCTCATTTATCACCCTCGTTACACTGAGATTGTACTTATACTGTCATGCCTTGTCATTACACCTGGGCATATGTATATCGCTTACTCTTTCTTCCTCTCTCCAGCCACCTGAATTGCTTAAAGAGCTTCGCTTTAAAAAAAAAAAAAAACAGCGGTTGACAGTGAGACACAGTGTGCTGCGAATTATTCTTGTCTAATTGAATTCCCAATGGGGGGAGGGCAGCGTCAGCATCGACTTGACCAAGGAAGAGAACGTGTTGTCCTGCCTCGTGGGAGGCGCGGCGTCTTTCCTCTACCGGCTGGGATTTGACCAGATGGTTCTGCAGAGATACCTCGCCTCGAGAAACCTCAGAGCTGCCCAGAGGTTCGTGCAAATAAATATTTTAATAAATCTCATCAACAACTTCCTAAGCTGATTACGCGTAGATACTACATGATCCAAAGTTCCCCGTCAACGAAGGGTAAATATGTACAGTATTTTACGTTCGACTGGGACACCGCGTTAGTAATAAAGCCACTATGATAGCTGAAACATCCGTTCGCCTTTGTCGGAAAGGAGTGGACGCTAATGTATAATCAACTGGAAGTAATACCGTTTTCCAATGAAACGCGAACAGGGGAGCGTGTACCCAAGCGTATAAGTAGGTGTACTGTGCGCGCTGCCGGCCAGTCACCGCACTTAGAGACAGGCGTAACCATCCACGGTTTCCACGCAGGGTTGGAGGGTCCTAGCACTGCTACGATAGCTTTGTTTTTAAATGCGCAAGGAATTTCTATTCCGACTAAACGAAAGAAGTGTCCGTTCCTCTGTCACGTAAGATGATCGTCGCCATACAGAAATACATTTAAAAATCGAAATAGGCTTCCTTGGCAGTGCTGGATTTGAACATAGGCCCCAACGCTCCTAAGGCGAGAGTCTTAACCACTGGGCTACCCAATCACGCCTGCAGGATGTGCATATATGTGAACCATATGTGAATTAGTTATACACGGGGTGCAAAACAAACATAAATGGACAACACTTTCTATGAACGCTTCGCTGAATTTCGTGGTAGTAAAATAAAAGTGCTCTGCAGGACAACATGTAAAGCCGATACGAAGGATTACGCACCAGGAAAATTCGAACTTTGCGAAAATTTGATTCCAAACACGCCTTTCGGTGATCGCGGGATGGGCCTGCCATGGGGCCGTGCGATATGCTGACGGATGCCGGAAGAAGATGAAAGACGCTCAAGAACAGCGTTAGCGTCTTTCAATAACAGTCTACGCTTGCGCATCACTTAGACGACTCCCAAAAGAGATTCTTCGTGGCGATTTGGTAACCTCATTTGGTTTAATGTCTTTCTTTTCGTCCAGCTGAAAGAAAGTGAACAAAACAGAAGCATAAGCTTTGGCATGCAGTATATTCACCATCACAGTGAATATACGCATATGTCCGCATGTGTGCGTGACTTTAAATAGCGGTGCCACAGAAACGTAAAGCGCTTATATATGAGGCCGTTTGGATGATATGGAAATTACATTAAATTGCGTTCCTCTGCCTGTTAATTCTTCTGTCACCTTGCAGGACTGCCATAGTCGGAGTATGGTTTTCTGCACTGTACTACCTGGTGCTAATGGCAGGAGCTGTCGCCCTAATATATCGGTTTCGTGACTGCGATCCGATGCTGTCAAAATCAATATCAACCCTGGACCAGGTAAACGAACTCGCGTTCCACACGCACACCTATAATAACTATGTACCGATGCCTATAGATAAGTGGCTTGTACAATTTATCTCGATTATTTGCTGCAGATCCTCCCTTATTATGTCAAGAAAGAGCTGGCGCCTGTGTTGGGATTTTCTGGCATATTTTTGGCCGGGGTAGTGAGCTCCTCTACAAGGTGAGTCGTCACACGACGCATGCAAGCACCCTCGTCATAAATAAAAGTACACACACACACACACACACACACACACACACACACACACACACACACATATATATATATATATATATATATATATATATATATATATTATATATATATATATATATATATATATATATATATATATATATATATGTGACGCTATGAATGAGAGACGTCCAGCGGCTCAGACGCCATACTTTTATTCCATTCACGCGCACTTCTTCCTCGTCGGCATCTACCAGCCATCCCTGCATGCCTGCTTACGTCACAGGATTCCCCCTCCCCCCGGAAGAATGCGCGAGTTACGAACAACAAAGCATGAACAAGCAGTCTTAGAAGCAAAAAATGTCGAAATGCGCAGTAGTTCCATGTCACCATGAGGTTCCGTTAACTCGCACAAAAGACTTCACAGAAGAGGCCAGCAGTCCGGGGATATCAAGGAGAGCTCTGGTGGGCGAGGCTGGCTGTTGCGTTCTGGACAACACATGTGCACCTTGCACGTGGAAACTGGTGTTGATACATCTTGTATTCTGGCGAGGAATGAGCGAGGTTGTAACGGCTTGGAGCACCAGCGGCTCGAATTTCGTAGGTGTCGCTTTCTTTGTCGTGAGTGGTACACATGCGTCGCTACCAGTTCGCGTATTCGTTGACCGAGACTGAAGGGGCGATCTCTGTGTCCTTCCGGAATACAGGATGTGGTTTTGCGCCTCTTTGGTCGTTTTCTGTCCTGTTGTCTGAGTAGCTTTGGCCGCAGGCAGAGTCGTGATCTTTGCTGGAGAAAACTTGCTTGACGTTCCCTCTTGCGAAAATGTCTTGATTTTCTTGAATTTGATGTCTTGTTTGTCTTGACACCTTGAATTTGTCGTCGCTTCAGTTGACTCGCTTGTAAACGTCTTCCTTTAAGCCGTGACTGTTGTTTCGATGTCTGTAGTTGTCCTTGTCGGACAACATGTCGCTTAACCTGGCTGATTTGCTTGGGCTTGTCTCGTTGATGTTGCGGCCGATGTTGCTGATGTGGCATTCTTTTCAGAACATGACTTTCCTTTTCGTCGTGAGTGAATGCAGAATTCAATGGGTCGTTGGTGCACAAAGGGCTAATGCTTGGCGGGTCGGGCTTTGATGGTGGTATGTCAGAATGATTAGAAAGCTTCTCACAGGGTTCCACGACGCCTTTAACTACGAATGCTTCTGGCAGTTGGCCGCGTGCGAGGTTCGATGCATCTGAGCCTTCGGGATTGCTTCGACTCTCGCGTATGTGGGTGCTGATCAATCGTGAGGGTGACTCAACATTGCTTCTCCTTTCAAGTGGGTGAGCATTAGACGACGATACCGCAGCAGAGATGTCTTGGTTAGGTTCCGGTTGCGAATACTGGTAACACTTCGTAAGTGTTGAATTAAAACCTTGTGGCGAAAGTGACTGGGTATCTTCCCGATGCGTCAGCTGCTCCATCCTAACCTCAGCGTGCTTATGAGGCGGGCAGTGAACATTATGAGCAATCGAAAAGCCAAGTGACGGAAAACCAGGTGGCGGGCCACGGATGCGAGGTGAGGAACCACGTGCATCGGGTACGTCAGTAACACCTCGAGTGCTGTAATGCTGTGACGGCTGAGAAAAGGCCGATTTTTCTGCACATGGGAAACCTGGTGGAAAGCTGGGTCTTTGAGGTAAAGGACCTGGATGTCTTTTAGTGAACGAATGCTTTAACTTGTTGCTTGGAAATTCAAAGGTCGTGCTCGTCGTCGTTTGACTATGATGGTAGCTACGAAGGGGATGCTTGTTACTGCGACGACAGAGTTGAAATGTCCCGAGTTGGTGGGTAATAGGCGAGTCTTCATGGTATTCTTTAAAACGAACGATCATTTCTTCTTTGATTTTCTTCCAAGATTCTTCGTTCTGAAAGATGTGTGTGAGGTAAAATTTGAAAGCCTCACCGGTGACGTAGTCGTTAAAGTTGGCGACCATGTCCCGTTCCGTCCATGATGCAGCGGTAGCGTGGCGTTCAAAGAGGTTGAACCAGTCCTCTACGGGTCCATCGTCCGCTGATCCGGCGTACTGTGGGATGTGAAGGTCTGTTGCTGATGCCGTCATGATGCTGGGCGTTGTGTGCAGCTAGGATCTGCTTCGGTGGTCCGTGTATGGTCAGGGCGTCTTGTTGAGAACTTCGATGATGACGTGCGGCTGATGAAGTGGCTGCTAGGTCTTCATCCTGTCGACTTGTGTGACGCTATGAATGAGAGACGTCCAGCGGCTCAGACGCCATACTTTTATTCCATTCACGCGCACTTCTTCCTCGTCGGCATCTACCAGCCATCCCTGCATGCCTGCTTACGTCACATATATATATATATCTTTATATATATATATATATATCTTTATATATATATATATATATATATATATATATATATATATATATATATATATATATATATATATATATATATATATATATATATATATATATGAACCACAACCGGCTTATTCACATCTTGTCAAGTGTCAAATATAGGTTCACGATCAGATAGGATGGATAAGGTTAAGGGAGGGACATGGCGAAAAGACTAGATGAAAACAAAGCAAGAATATAGCATATGCCTTCGTAAGCATAGACAAATTTTCGGCATATCAGCGTATGTCATTTTCTAGAAATTTTATTTCTGCCTGCGTTAAATGCAACGAGGGTGTGCTGATGCATTCCTCTTTTGCAGCTATGACGAAAAGGGCTTCTTTTGCCTCTCTGGTATGCTTACGAAGGCATATGCCATATATTCTTGCCTTGTTTTCATGTAGTTTTTTTGCTATGTCCACCCTTCATCTGATCCATCCCATCTGATTGTTAACCTACATTTTGACACTTTGCAAGATGTGATTAAACTAGTTGTGAGTTTGCGCACCACCTGTCCTGTAGTCCCTGTCGCGTAATCCGAAGTGCAACAAGAAATCATGAAGGAAATCCGTCACCGAGCGGACATGATAGCGCCTTTAGAAATTTACTGGCAAATGAGATGTTGCCAATTTTCAATCGATGTGGCGCCTTATTATATTTCAGTGCCGTTTCATCCATCATCAACTCGCAAGCTGCCGTCTTGTACGTGGACGTGTTTTCCCAGTACTTCCCAATAAAAGAAAAGTGGGCTTCCAGGGCCACAAAGGGACTTGGTAAGCCCGCTCTACCGCAAAGCTTACCTCACATATTATTGCACAGTGAGAGTCAGCCCTGCAGTTTCGGAGAGTTAACCTCTTAAGGGGTCGTGTCCGCTATGAACGATGCTTTCATTGCGTTTGCCTTCACCTGTCACTATAGCCCCGTTATACTCACTGAAATAGCATTTGAATGCGCACTTCCTTCACCAGCACAAATGAAGTCACCGACTTCGCTTCCTTATTTATTACTCCAGACCTACATTAATTATGTCAACTTAGTTTCGCCCCTTCCCAAGTGCCAGATCCTACTTTCTGGACAAAGAAAGAAAGAAAGAAAGAAAGAAAGAAAGAAAGAAAGAAAGAAAGAAAGAAAGAAAGAAAGAAAGAAAGAAAGAAGTGACATTTACAGGAAATCGCGAGACAGGCAACCATATGAACAGTTACTGTGCTTTCGTAACTGGCTCTTTCTTACAAATGCTCATTTTCAGCCTTTGCATCAGGCATAGTTATGACTGCTTACAGCCTGGCGGTTCCTTTCATTGGCTCTACGATGAGAGTAAGTACACGATGTCGAAATGCGCGATATTAGAAATGTGGACGACCATCTCCGAGTGTTAACAGTGCCAAAAAAAATTAATCTTAGAAGTACATTTTTGATGATCAGCGACAAATGTTGCGTCACAGGCCACGAACTGGTACTTCACATTAAACGTCTTAACTTTAACTTAACTTCTGTAATGCTGAAAAGACGACAAAATTCGGGGTTCGTTAATTTCAACATGCCGAGGGATGGCGAGAGGTTGACCATGTTGGAATCTGTTACGATAGATGCATTTTGTAATTTTGTTTCCTTGGCCGGCAAGCCGGACAGAGTCTATTACAGGAATATAACAGATGAAAGTTATAGTTGTACTGCTTCTAAAACACTTCCGAATTGGCAGCAGGCCACTCCAGCAATTCCGTTCAGAGTTTTAGCATGGTGTAGTTGAGCGGGCCCAACGGCTGCAATGCGCGCCCCGTCGTGCGAGCTGGCTGTAGTTCACTGGGTAATTCGCACTATTCCGCGAAGATTTTACATTCATACGTTCATGCTCACTAATAGACACAAATAATACAACGCTCCTTGCCCCACATTTTTACAAACAATTAGAGTACAAAATGCAATAAGAGAAGCTAGATGCGTACATGCTTCGTCTTTTTGAACCGATCTCTTCTTTGGTTTTGGCATTTGCTGAGTGTGTTTGCTGCATGTTTTTCCTCGCCCTGTACTGGGTCAATAATAAACTGCCCCGGTGTTCGCAAAATTCATATTACGCTGGAAACGTTTGTTAGAAAACATGCCCGCCAACCGAAGTGGCGGAGTGCTGAAACTCTTTGCCTCCATTCACATAGCTATATTTAGAAAAAAAAAGAGAGAGACAAAACAGCACGGGTACGTAGTAATAGCTAGAAACGGTTCATTATCCAAGAGCTCGAAATCGTACAGTGCCAGAAAACAGGGTCAGAAAACACGAGGGACAAGGAAGGAGGATGAGGGCGATAACATGACGCGGTTCGCTGAACAAATTAGCCTAACAACCCGATTTCACTCGACAATAATTTTTTTTCCTAGAAACCCCAAACTATATACGGCCCCCTTCTTTTATTTTCTTTTCCTGTCCATTCCACTTAGTAAAGGAAACAACGTGGACCACCAAACAAACCTAGTAGCGAAGCATGGTATAGCTCGAAATAACAGAAAACAACTCGATGATTATGTATAAACAAGCCAATATCTGACCACATATTATTTGCCATGACGCTTTTTGGTACGGCTTGACAGGAAAAGGCAATGAACTGGCTATGAACTCTGCACAGATAGCTAAAAGTATCGTGCAGTGTTAACAGCAGTTGTGGTTGCATTGACTGTAGCTAGTTCTTTCGAAGAGAGGTCACGTTCGATATTCAGGCTACTCAAGAGCCAGCGATGCGTTTTGTGCTTATTTTGCGGCGATGCTGCATTGTCGATGAGGGCGGAAGGCATGGGGAGGGATGGCGTGAACTTTTTTCCGAGCTCTCTTTTAAGTAGCACAATTTGTTGGCAGATCTTCGTGCTGATCAACAGTGCCGTGACGGGCCCCTTCGTCGGCCTCCTCGTGCTCGCAATTCTGTTCCCTTTCGCCAACTCCAAGGTGAGAATCAAAATTGTTTGGCATATCTTGATGTCCGAGCTGCCGAAACTTAGCGAAAATGGCGCGATAACGAAGGACACATCCCCGCATATCCATTAGACAGTAGAGCATAGTAACAAAAAAGTCTTACTTTTGGCAAGGCGCAGTGAACGATCGAGTGACGAGGCAAATTAGAAGGAAAACATGCGTGCTTTCTTCGCCTCTTCCCTCGTACTGCATGCCTTGTCAAAATAATACTCAAAACCGACACGTACAGTTTATTGATATTCGCTATAGTATAAACTGGCGTCCGTGAAGCAGTGCGAAGCCAGCGATGCCGCTGACTGTAGAGATAAATAAATACGCAACAGCGATCATTGGGTACCTCCCACATACCGACGGTGCGCCAGCAGAAAAAATGAACGACTGGCGGGCAAATCGCACCGCGATCGAAAAGCAAGTCCTCTCTGGCCGATGTTTTCTCTGTCGTGGAAGACACGAGGCAATAATTTTATGTTTGCGCTTTCTCCTCATTCAATGATCTGAGAAGATTCAAGGGAAAGCGTCAGTTCGACTCGACACTTTCTTGCTAGTTTAGGATACTAAGCACATCATCAGGTACCGCTTTTTACTGGCTTTTTGTATAGTCTCCACGCAAATTCTATAGGGAGCGTGTATAGCTTCTTCGAGAGCAGCAAATCTTTTTTTCTTCATACACATTTAGGCGCGCGCTTTGTCCCACGTGTCCTGTTGCTACTCCTGCGTGCCTGTGTCATGACACAAAACAAACGCGCTTTGGTTTTTTGCACCAACGTTCACAATCGCGTATATCGACCTAACATCTCTCGCGCGCGTTTACTCTCCTCTGCAGGGAGCTGGAGCTGCGACGTGTCTGACCATTGCCTTCCAGCTATGGCACATGATCGGTAGACTGCGCAGCGGCATCCTTCCTCATCGCATGCCGGTAACGTTGGACTACTGTCCCGACAATACGACGGCTGGATTCGATACAACCGAGTATCCGTCAAACACGACGGACTCTGCAGGGTATGTCCCCATTCATTCATTCTGCCGCCGTCGCGCTAAAATGTATTAAAGTTAAAGCTCGATCTAACGAAACCCGATTTAACGAAGTTTTCTCCAGAAATAACTGAGTAAAGAAAGCAAAGATTTCCTTTCAGTTCTCTGCAGAGACGGGTTTTTCTTCGAGCCTGCGCCCTAACGCTATTGCATTAAAACGTCCAGGCTACTCAGGGCCCTACAGCTTTAGTGTGACGAGGCTGCACGCCGCGCCCATGGATGGAGCAATGGACTCGGCAGTCGGTAGCGCTCTTACGTGCCGGATGGTGCTACGGGCGGCGGTGGTTGGTTTCGTGATTTCACGGCGCTGATTGTCCCCTCGCAGCTTTCTGGCTCGGCCTGCTCGCGCGATCACTTCATTCGTTCTCCGCGTCTCCGCATATCGTTCGCCCGTCATTGCTTCACGTAACCGTCTTTCTGGCTTGCATCGCCTGGACATGGTGCCCCCTATGTGCGGGCGACATGGGGGGGGCTCCATGTCAGGGCCCCCTTTGGGCCGCCCTCGCGGACTTTTCACATGCACAAGAGTAGATTGCTGGCAAGAACAATGACCTGGTAGTACGTTACAATTTTAGATTTCGAAGAGCCGAAAATTCCTTTTCTTCCCCATTTAATGAATTCATTCGAGCGTCCCCATCACTTCGTTAGAACGAGTGTCAACTGTATATTTATATGCATCGATGGTGACTGACATCTGGTTTTTGTTGTTTCGTCTCCCTTAAATATCCATCGCGACGCTGTGCGGTTTTTCCCGCA